>NC_053037.3:74275804-74913482 GCF_002575655.3 Aegilops tauschii subsp. strangulata
TTCTCCTTCTCATTCAGATCACCAACGGGCTCTATTTCAAAACGGTTAACTATCTGCGGCACCATAGATTTCCCTGGGCCATCCTGGCCAGCAGGCACAAACGGAACTATTGCTTGAACCGGTGCACTAGCATCTACTGTATGGACCAAATCCTCCACGGATCTTTTTCCCGGTATGCTCTCAGCTGCATCAGGCATTGTGACAACCTTTGCTACAGTCAGGTCTGTACTATTACCTCCAATTACGTTGCTATCATGCTCCACTTGCGTACTGGGTTGCTGATTAAACAACGCGTTAAAACGCCAACTCGTCTGCTGATTTCCATTGTTGCGACCCGGCTGCTCATCCCGACCTCGTCCAGGCCTATTTAGGGGACCCCCTCTGCCACGTCCAAAGGGAGCAGCACTGCCATGTCCCGGACCTCTACCTCCTCCTCTCCCTCTACCTCGGCCCCTGCCGCCATCAACGAGCATAAAATCTCCCCAGTCCAGACTGTCAACATCATGTTCGCCAGTACCACATTCCTCATACCAATGGCCAAGCATGCCACAATGACCACAAAAGATTGGTAATTTCTCATACTGCACCTGATAATACTCAGTTTCCTCATTCTTAGTCACCGAGACAAATCTGATAAGCTTCTTGTTAACATTCATCTGCACTCTAACCCGTACAAATTCTCCAGCGAAGCCTGCAGGGAGAGTAGTTTGCACCTCTACCACCTTCCCCATCTTCCGGCACATTCCTTTGATTGCTGCGGGGATCAAAAAATTGTCAGGGAGCCGGAGAACTCTTGCCCACACTGTTATTTTGTCTAGGACCACCGATCTAGGATTTGTGAAACCATCATACTCCTCAATGAGCAAGCCCTGATTCCTGAACAGCCATGGCCCCATGTTCATCGCCGTATTCCAATCACCAAGACACCCAAACTGAACCGTGAACAGGTTGTCTTCCACCTTGCGCCAACGTACCTCCCTTGCCGGATTCCACGCAGATCGCATATCGGCATACAAGGCAGAAGGGCTGAAACCCTTCAAGGTATGGACCTTGGCGATTGCTAGCCACTTGGCTTCTATCTTCTCACCTTTGAATTCCTCTTCCCAGACGAATTTATCTTCCTCGTCCTCATGGAGCTGCAGCCTACCCAACAAATCCTCTATCTGCTCCTTAGGTTTTCCCAAACCTGATGCTTCATCTGGGTTCACCATCGCTTACCTCTGGATCGGAAACAACGTGGTACAGAGAACAAATCCTGCTGCCGGTCACACCCAGCGCGAGACCGAGGCGATTGAGCGAAGGAGATTGATTTTTTGCAGAAGATCGCAATTCTGTGCAGCGTCGCCGCCGCCAGAAGACACCGAAACCCTAGTCGCCGAGACGTAGGGGAGACACGCGAAAAACAAACCGTACTCGCGCTCCTCCCCTCTTGTACTTCTTAATTCCGGTTGTTTCTAACCTTGACACTCTTTTAAGAGGGAATTCGATGATGTGGCAGGGAAACGCCGGGATTGCTGACTTAGCTTGGATTGCATACTCCGCATGCATGCATGGTCTTTTTATTTTCATGGATTAATGGATGCTAGGTGAGCTTTACTACAACTAAAAGAGTTCTTCTCTGTGGCGGGGAGCCACCGCGTCGGTTGCAAGGCCAACTCAGAGTCATCGCGCCCCAAGCGGCCCAGTTCATCCCACGATTTTCCTAGGTACCGAAACATGTATTCTCTGGTTGAACGGGAGTTCGTGGACGGCGTGCACGGCTGGGTGGGGACGGGACACCAAAGCGACGACCAACACATTCTCGCCTCCGAGGCAGTTGCGTTCAAGGCCAGTGTCCTGCACACGGGCTCAACACCGCATCCGAGGCCGACGTCCTGCCTATTGGACGTCGAGTACGCCGTCGTGCATCCGCGCTTGCTCGCTCCTGCCTACAGCCGTCGAGTACGCCGTCCTGCAACTGCTCCTTCAGTGGCGGAGCCAGGTTTACAAAAGTGGGTGTACATAATTCAAGCTTAGTGTTATCTTAGTTAATTGCTAGAACTAACGGATATATGCAAAATACTCTTGTTGCGCTTGTATATCCGTGTTCTTAGAGTGCAAACCAAAATTAATGGGTGCACATATGTACACCCCTTGCCAAGGGTAGCTCCGCCCATGGATCCTACCTGGGTCGTCGTCGCCGTGGCTTCCGGCCACCCCGCATGCACGCAGTCTTGTCCTCGCTGGCTCCCGAGCCACACTGCAACGCCCGCTCCGTTCCTCTCTCGTGGCAGCGGCTGTGCATGCAATGCAGGTCAATCAATGAGAAGACGCCAATCCTGTACAATATATTTTTTTGTCATACAAAAGTTAGTTAGTTGGGATGTTAACAGGTGCAGAGCTCGATCTTGCTCGCTGGTCCGCATCCTATTCTCCCGATTTTCATCTTGCTATTTATTTCTCCTGCTGAGAAGTGGGCCTCACATTTTATTTCTCCCACTGACAAGTAGGCCATACACACATGTTTTAGTTAATCCACCAATCCCGGCCCTTTTCCTGTTTGGATACGGCCTTAAGGTTAAAAACGACCGGGATTACAAAGTACAGGGTACGGACTTCAGGGATTTGAAGGTGAGGGTTCATCTCGGACGAGCTCTACAAACTCAAGATTTAAATCAGACTTCACTCTCGCACGCCAGAGAAGGCCCGCAAATTTAATATATTCTTCCATTTTCATTCAAGGTGATTTTAAGGTATAAAGTTTCATAATATGGAAGTGAGGCGGGTCTTCTCTTTTTCATGTACAAGCCATCGATATAGTAAAGCAGAGTTAATTCTACTCCGCAATTTTTTCATGCATTGATCGAGGGGATTTAAGGCGTGAAGTTCCATAATATGTGAGTGAGTCGGGTCTTCTCTTTTCCATGCATCTAGCTCACGTAGACAGGTCTTCTCTTCTCTTTTCGTCGGGTAGCAATCCTCAGGAAATTTAGGGTCCTTTTGTAGCTAGTTCATGTAGCAATTCACCCATCTAGCTCACGTACTAGAGATAATTCTATTTTTTAAAGAAATTTAAGGTCTTTTTCAGCTAACTCACGTACCAATCCATGCATCCTTCGTCTAGCTTAATCCATCAATCCTTCATCAAGCTTAGTACATGTAGTTTCTCACACGTACATAAATTTGTATGACCGTATGTACAGGAGCAATGTGGGGATATTTAAAATATTTATTTCTTATTTGCTAGGTAGTTGGGCCGGCTAAGTTGTGTGGGTTGTGAATGGCCCATGCATCGAAACGGTCTGTGTTTGTAAGGCGTGAGTAAAAATTCAAAAAAAAAAGACAAATTGAAGGATCAAAGACCTCAAAGGCCGGACCAAATGCTGCCAGCCACTCAAACAAACACGTCCCGAACCAATGACCAGCGCAAACATTTAAGAACATACTGCAGGGTCAGATTCAATTTTTTTTTCTTATTTATTTTGAAATTTTAGAAAAATTATGAATTGTTGAATATTTTGGGAAACATGAAAAAAGTTTGAAATATCGAACAGTTTGAAAAAATGTAAATCTTTTTTCACAAATCCATACATTTTGGAAAAAAAGAATAAAATTTGAAACGGGAACATTTTTTAAAATTCACCATCTTTTTTAAAAACATGAACCTTTATGGAAACATTAATATTTTTTGACTTTATGTACAATTTGTGAAAATGGGAACATATTTTGAACATTCAGAACAATTTTAGAAAATGTGTATTTTGTAAACATGAACATTATTATTTTGAATTTATGAATTTCACTAAAAATGAAATAAATGATTTGGGGTATTTTTTAAATGCAACATTTTTTTTGAAAATCTCAAACAATTTTTGAGAACACAAACATTTTCTGAAAAAAGTTGGAACATTTTTTTTCCGTTGAAGAAATTCAGGGTCCTTTTCCAGAGTAAAATGCACAGAACCACCACTTTAGCGTCACAGCTCTCGGAAAACGACCACTTACAAAATGTGACACTTCGTACCGCACTGAAAACTTGACGCTGGCAAAAACATTGAACCAAAAATTGATCTCGTTTTGACGTGCCCGATCGCGCGCGGGCTGACGGCGCGCCGCTAATGGTCGTTAACGGCTTTGTCTGAAGTGACTGGGCCGGCCCTCACTCCCATCTCTCTCTCTCTCTCTCTCTCTTTATCTCTCTCTCTTTTCTCTCGCGGGCATGGTAGCAGTGGCAGCTCCGGATCCATCGGTGAAGGAGTGGTAAACATTTTAAAACGCCGCACCAGTTGTCGCCGTGCCCCCATTGACGACGGCGTTACCGTCGAAATGCAGGCGGGCCATCGTCATGCTCATGGCTATTGCGTTGGTAAAACTGAAACCCGACGGCACCGACATCTGAAGGGGAAGCGACAGCGGGGACCCAAAGGCGATGCCCGACGGCAGCATGTGGAAGCCGAGGTATGGCGACTGTAGCGGCGGGATGTCTCGGGGAAGGTACTGGTAGTCCTGTGCTCCTAGCAGGGCCACGGAGGAGCTGGCGCCCGACAAGCAGCTGAAGCCGATGTCGAGGGCGTTGCCCGGGAACGCTGGGCCGTGCTGCTGCTCTGGTGTGGTCACCACCGCGAGCGCGACCGACGTCACACCGAGCTCGGCGATCCGGCTTGCGACCTCTGCAGCGTCTCGCCCAGCGTCTGCTATAGCTGGTTTAGGTCCTGGACGGAGAGGTAGTCGAGATGGCGGTCCCACTGCGTGAGCACGTCGTCGAGCCGGCAGTGACCTCTGTTTAATGTGGGGCTATTTAAAATGTTTATTTCTTATTTCCCAGGTAGTTGGGCCGGCTAAGTTGTGTGGGTTGTGAAAGGCATATGTGAAGGAGATATGCCCTAGAGGCAATAATAAAGTTATTATTTATATTTTCTTATATCATCATAAATGTTTATTATTCATGCTAGAAATTTATTAACCAGAAACTTAGTACATGTGTGAATATATAGACAAACAGAGTGTCACTAGTATGCCTCTACTTGACTAGCTCGTGAATCAAAGATGGTTAAGTTTCCTAGCCATAGATACGAGTTGTCATTTTATGAACGGGATCACATCATTAGAGAATGATGTGATTGACAAGACCCATCTGTTAGCTTAGCACTATGATCGTTTAGTTTATTGCTATTGCTTTCTTCATGACTTATACATGTTCCTATGACTATGAGATTATGCAACTCCCGAATACCGGAGGAACACTTAGTGTGCTATCAAACGTCACAACATAACTGGGTGATTATAAAGATGCTCTACAGGTGTCTCCGATGGTATTTGTTGAGTTGGCATAGATCGAGATTAGGATTTGTCACTCTGATTGTCGGAGAGGTATCTCTGGGCCCTTTCGGTAATACACATCACTATAAGCCTTGCAAGCAATGTGACTAATGAATTAGTTACGGGATGATGTATTATGGAACGAGTAAAGAGACTTGCCGGTAACGAGATTGAACTAGGTATGGTGATACTGATGATCAAATCTCAGGCAAGTAACATACCGATGACAAAGGGAACAACGTATGTTGTTATGCGGTTTGACCGATAAAGATCTTCGTAGAATATGTGAGAGCCAATATGAGCATCCAGGTTCCGCTATTGGTTATTGGCCAGAGATGAGTCTCGGTCTTGTCTTAGTTCTCGAACCCGTAGGGTCCGCACGCTTAACGTTCGATGACGATCGGTATTATGAGTTTATGTGTTTTGATGTACTGAAGGTAGTTCGGAGTCCCAGATGAGACCACGAACATGACGAGGAGTCTCGAAATGGTCAAGACATGAAGATTGATATATTGGAAGACTATATTCGGACACCAGAATAGTTCCGAGGTGTATCGAGTATTTTCCGGAGTACCGGGGGGTTATTGGGCCTCATGGGCCTAGTGGTGGAAGAGAAGAGGCAGGCCAAGGTGTGGCGCCCCCCCCCCTAGCCCAAACCGAATTGGACTAGGGGGCCGGCCCCCTTTCCTTCTCTCCTCCCTCACCTTCCCCCTTCTCCTTGTTGGAATAGGAAAGAGGGGGGGGGGCGAATCCTACTTGGGGTAGGATTGCCCTCCCATGGCGCGCCTCCTCCCCTTGGCTGGCCTCCTCCTCCCTCCCCCTTTTATATACGTGGGAGAGGCGCACCCCAAAGACACACCAAAGTTTCTCTTAGCCGTGTGCGGTGCCCCCTCCACAGATACACACCTCGGTCATATTGTCGTAGTGCTTAGGCGAAGCCCTGCGCCGGTAACTTCATCATCACCGTCCCCACGCCGTTGTGCTGACGAAACTCTCTCTCGGCCTCAGCTGGATCTAGAGTTCGAGGGACCTCACCGAGCTGTACGTGTGCAGATCGCGGAAGTGTCGTGCGTTCGGTACTTGATCGGTTGGATCGCGAAGACGTTCGACTACATCAACCGCGTTACTAAACGCTTCCGCTTTCGGTCTACGAGGGTACGTTGACACACTCTCCCGCCTCGTTGCTATGCATCACATAGATAGATCTTGCCTGATCGTAGGTAAAATTTTGAAATACTGCGTTCACCAACAATATGCACTGAAACGACCTCTGTTTGTGAGGCGTAAGTAAAAATTCAAAAAAAGAAACAAGTTGGAGGATCAAAGACCTCAAAGACCAGCCCAAATGCTGCCAGCCACTCAAACAAACTCGTCCTCCTAACCAATGGCCAGCGCAGATATTTAAGAACATACTGTAGGTTCAGATTCGAAACATTTTTGTTTTTCTTATTTATTTTGAAATTTTAGAAAAAATATGAATTGCCAAACATTACATGGGAAACAGAACAATTTTTGAAATATCGAACAGTTTGAGAAAATGTAAATATTTTTTTTCAGAATTTCATACATTTTTTGAAAAACAACAATAAAATTTAAACGTGATTTTTTTTAAATCACCATGTTTTTTGAAAAACATGAACCTTTTATCAAAACACGAACAATTTTCTTACTTTGTGAACAATTTGTGAAAAGGCAACATGTTTGGAGCATTTAGAACAATTTTAGAAAATGTGTATTTTGTAAACTCAAGCATTATTTTGAATTTATGAATTTCACTAAAAACTAAAAAAAGAATTTGGAGTATTTTTAAAATGCAGCATTTAAAAAAAAAATCTCGAACAATTTTGGTAAAAACAAATTTTTTTTGGAAAAAAAGTTGGAAGTTTTTTCATTTGAAGAAATTCAGGGTACTTTTCCAGGGAGCTCACGTACCAATCCATTTATCTTTCGTCCAGCTTAATCCATCCATCCTTCATCGAGCTTATTAGTACATGAATCCACACATGTATATAGATTGATACGACTATATGTAAAGGAGTAATGTTGGACTATTTAAAATATTTGCATTGAATGTGTGAACATTTTACTAAAGCGAGATTTATTCAAATTTGGAACATTTTTTAAATGCAATTTTGTTTGAAAATTTCAAACAGTTTTGGAAAACACAAACATTTTTTGAATTTTGATAAAAATTGAAGAGACAAAAAATTAAAGTTCTGGACATTTTTCAAATTAGGAACAAAATTATGAAATTCTAAATATTTTTTGAAAATTTGAACCAAAAATGAAATTCTGAAGTTTTTTCAGACTTTTGAATTTATGAAAAAATACAAAATAAACTTGTAATAGAAAGAAACAAATAAGAAGGATAGAAAGGAACAGTAAAAGGAAAATAAAAATAGAAGTATAGAACACGAAAAAAACTAACTGGGCCCTGTATTGGGCTCCCTGTGCGAAGCTCGGATTATTTGCCGCCATGAGCGGTAAATAGGGCTTTCTCAGTTGCATTGGCAGTAAAATAAGTTGGCTGGCGTTGCTGGGCCACAGCGCTTGCGGCCCGTTTACGAAATTCTGGACAAACTGGTTTTCCTTTTCAAGTAGACGGTCGCACAAAAATTTAATACCCTCGGATAGAAAAAAATCTTTTCAGCGATGAACGTGTAAAAAAGTTGGAGAAACACACCTTGATTTATTAGTAGGTATAGAAACTTATAACTAACTAATTGCTTGTGCGTCGCAACCGGAGCATATACTTATTCTAGTGGTTAAACAATAATCGTGTCCGACAAATACCTTACACTCATCATATTTTAGGTTTTAGTAAGATTTGATTTGACTATAGATAGGTGAGGCAGGGAAAGTATTTATTTACTATGGAATTGTTTGTGTGTTGCAACGGGGACGTAATCTCTACTCCTAAAGGGGGTTTGGTAGCTTCCTCTCCACCGGGTTTTTCGCCTCACCTCCAACCATGTAACACCCATGTAATCATGCTACAGTAATGTCACACTAATGATGCCATTTCATCTGATTTTTCTAAGCTAAATTGCCCCTTGATAAAATCAAAGTCAAGTTCATATTCAAATTATAAGTCAAATTATTATTTCTTCAAATAGTAAAACAAAAATGTTGTTGTGTTGCAAATATTCACTAAGTAATTGTTATGAACTATCCAACATCATTTTAATTATTTAAATGCCCTTAACAACATTAAAACAGAACTAGCAACATTAAATTAGGTTGTTTCAATTTTAACAAATATTTAAACATTTCAAATTAAATTGAAACTCTTTGTGCTAACTCATAATGTTGCCTAATATTTATGTGCCAAATTTCATAGTCAACTAAATTCATTTAATAGCAAAAGGAGATACAAAACAGTGACTAAAGAATATGTAACCAGAAAAAGAAAAGAAAAACTGAGCAGCCCACTGTGCACTTGGGCCATGAGTGCACTATGTGCAGGCCCATCCTAACTCCCCATCATCTTCTTCCCTGTTCACTGAGGAGCGGTTGTCGCCGCGTGCGTGTCCATGCCACGGATCGACCACGTGTCAGCCATCCAACCCATCCCCGGCGTCTACACGAACTTCGGCGAACCCCTCTAGTGAAACCCTAGCCCTCACTTTCCCCCTCGCATAGCTCACTTCCCCGCAACACGTAGATGAGCCACCGTCGCCATGGCTGTTGGGGGATATACCCCATGGTATGACCCGGCCCGAAGTACGACCCGGTCGGGACTTGGCAACTTACCGGTGACCCGATCGGACTTGGCGACTCATCGGTAACCCGAAAGGCCCAAGGCTGATTAGTGATATGGTTAGTGGGCCAGACAAGCGACAAGGCCCAAGGCCCAGAAGGCGGCTCGTGAGAAGGCCGGCTCAAGGAGAGGCCTGGAGGTCTGGCCTGCAGATAAGGTTCATGAAGAGGAGAAGTTTCCTGATAAGGAAAGTAAAAACCTGGACTAGGATTCGACTTCTAATAGAATAGTCCTAATCCTACTAGGACTCTACATGTAAACCGCCCCTTAAACTTATATAAGGAGGGGTAAGGCACCCCAAGAGGGGCAAGTTTTTACAGACAGATAAGTCTTAGACAAGATCAAAGTAGATGCTCTCGAGATGTGAAAGTCCAACTAATCCCCGGGTGGTTTTGGTAATTCATAACAACATATAGCTCATTGAACTAATATCCATTCAAGTTTAATATTTCAGAAAGTTCAATGAATGGCATGGCATGGACTAGAGATGTGGACCCCTCAAAATGCTAAGGACACACATTGGCAAAAACTCAAGACTCTTCATTTCATTTTTAGTGATCCAAGATTACATTGAGTCCATAGGAAAGCCAATACTATTAAAAGGGGATGAGGTGTTTCTTAATGACTTGCTTGCTCAAAGTGCTTAGTGATATTGCTCCAAAGCCCTCAACCACTTTCTCATTCCAAATATGTCCAAAACCCAAAGTCAAACTCGGCCTCACCGAATCATCCTATCCGGAGCCACCGGGTTCATATGACATAGCCACTACCAGAAACCCTAACAGTTCGCTCACACCGATGCGGATCTCGGTCTCACCAAGATGGTCTTGCAAACTCTCTGTCGCCTGTTGTAATTGTTTTGGTCTCACCAAAATTACGATCGGTCACACCGAGTTGGCTTGGCATCTTCTCTGTTGCTTATTGCTTCACTTTGGTCTCACCGAGTTGATGCAATCGGCGCCACCGAGTTGATGTTTGACCTAAACCCTAGCAGATTGGTCCCACCGAGTTGTTCCAGTCGGTCCCACCGAGATTCCTAACTTCACATTTTGAACTAAATCGGTCTCATCGAGTTCTTCTATTCGGTCTGACCGGGTTGGGTCAAATGTGTGCAACGGTTGGATTTTGTGTGGAGGCTATATATACCCCTCCACCCCTTCTTCATATGGGAGAGAGCCATCAGAACGTCCCTACACTTCTAGCATACATTTTCTGAGAGAGAACCACCTACTCATGTGTTGAGATCAAGATATACCAATCCTACGACAAGAATCTTGATTTCTAGCCTTCCCCAAGTTGCTTTCCATCAACTTGCAACATTTGTTTCCCAAGTCTGGAGATCACATGATGATACGTGGTCATTCCATCAACTTGCTACATTTGTTTGATGTTCCCCAGAAGTTCAAAGTCATGAGCTTGATTGTTGAGACAGTGAAGAGGACAGCAGCCGACCAAAAGAGGTCTTGTGGATATGCCCCACACATTCAGATGTTGATCAACTCCAAGGTTGGAACTGGGACATATATGCTTGACAAAGAGCATCTACCTCTTAGGCCTGATTTTGAGGACAACGAGGTTGTCATGGATGCATCACATCCTACATGTGTTGAGGCCCATGAGAAGATCGAGAATGCAAAGGCTGAAAAAGCATCAAAGGTAGCAAGTGCCAAATGCTTCAATAGTGAATCTCAAGACCAAGCAAGATCAGCTCATTTATCTGCTTGAGGCTACCATGAGGATTGAGAAGAGCTTGGCCACCTTGACTCAGAATCAGGAGAGTCTTGAAAGGATTATTGAGACTAAGATGTATGACCTTGATGTGAAGGTCACAGAGATTCAGACCAAAGCGGAGAAGCTAAGGGATGATGCTGAGGACAATGATAACAAACCCACTACAGACAGGTTCTAGTCAGTGCCAAGGGCACAGAGGTCAGCTACTGAGCCAGTTGCAGATTTGAGGCCTGCTCACTCTGCTCCTGCCACTACAGCCGCAGTTTCTCCTCCAGTATCTACACCTCCAGCTCCACAGACTTCATCAGAAGCATTTGCAGATGGACTCCTCTCCACACCGTCTATGCATACCGGAGCTACGAGCCAGAAGACCCCTTCAGGAGCTCCCGGAGATCGTGCCTAGAGTGCCGCATAGCACTATACATTTTCAAGCTGTCGGGGAACACAAACTAGGGTGTATGTTTTCCCCTGACTCGTGCACGGGCAGTAAGCCAACAGACACAAGAACAAGATCACAGCGCCAAGATCATATTGAAGCACAAGGGATCAGTTCTTTGGAGGACTAACATGCAGATCAAGAGGACCAAGACTAGCCAGAGAAGCAAGATATCGCTAAGGAAAAAACCTCCCTTGCTGGGCAAGCGAGCCTGGCAAGGGTGGGGTTACCCCCAGAACCAAGCTTTCGGATCGTCCCGGCAGGCCTGCCGGGGCTTACTGAGGCAAACAACTCCACCACACCACCTCATCACGACGAACATTGTCGATCAGTGCGATGTCAAGCTCCAAGGTGACTAAGTGGCTGCTATTTACCACATGGCAGCCACTTCCTACAGAAAATACCTGCAAGCGACACCCGTCCTGAGACGTGTCAAGCAAGCAGGCGCGAAGCTGGCAAAACAGCCCGGCAGGGCCTGCCGGGCGGGCTGTGATGTAACGTTGAGCGGCGCATTTAATGCGCTCTGCGCTCTGTCAGCCTGCAGAGTTAGGTATGATAGCACTGTTTGCTATCTAATCAGTGTAATGACTAATTTGCCACTGTGGTGACCCCTTGATCTATAAAAGGAGGCCCAAGGCAACCGGAGAAGGAGTTGGTTGGTTGGTTGATTCGGACCCTCACACACTCATACACGCGTAGCCGCTCTCGCCCCGAGGCAACCCTGCCGGGCAAGCGTGCTGCGCTCACCACCATTTTCCATCAATCCACCAAAGCAGGAGTAGGCTTTTACGCCTCATGGCGGCCCGAACCTGGGTAAAACTGACTGTGTGATCTCTATCGTGCTGTTCCACGCTTCTCCGCTCTTTGTGCAACGTGCTATCCCCTGCCGAACCAGGAAGGGGCCCTTGGTCCCATAGGTGGTCGTGATTTCCCACGACATCTTTGGCGCGCCAGGTAGGGGGATCACTTGCACGAACCTGAAAGCATGAGCAGCGCGTCATCTTCATCACCAGCTCCATCAACAACGCCGTTACTTAATGACGCTCAAGAAAAAAGCGGAGAAGGGCGAGGCCGGAGCGGGAGAGCGACCCCGCTCCCCTCTCCAACCCTATCCGGGCTTCACCATCTTCTTCTGTCGCGGCCGCGGCAGCGGCGGAAGCCATCAATCAAGGGCGACAAGATCACCTTGAGCGAATCAGGCAGCATGGGCGTACCATGAGCCTCGCTCGGGGGAGAAGGCGATGCCCGAAAGCACATGGATCTTTTTCTCTCTCTATCACTCTCACTTTTCGACAACCGAGCTACTCCGGGCTTTAGCATCGTCAGCGTCGATGAGCCCGTGCGACACTCGGTTTAGTATTTACCCTGCTTAGGGAGATCCTGAGTGGAGTGTTGGTGCAAATCCATTGACCGATGACTGGCAAGTATGCTCCGGCATGGCCGTCCGCGTCTGGGTGACTTTTTGTGCCAGTCACCGTTGAGTTGTTTGGAAAGTATGAGGAGAAGGAGAGAGAAAAGCCCATCGTGCCCGGCATCGCGCCTCGCCGCCCACGTGACATATATGATTTAGACCGACCCCTGTCGGGGACGGAAATCAATGCGCATGCGACACCATCCTCTCAGAGGCTCACGAGTTCCACGGATGACCACAGCTTAAAGGGGTGGATGGAGACACAAAGAGCTAAGTTCATGCTATCTTTGCGTTATTATGGATTCCTTTGGTTTATATGCTCATTTATCCCCTGAGTACCGAAGTGCTTGTATGATGAAATCATTCACGTAAAAGGTACCTCTGTTAGATTCTTATCTGCACCCTCATTCCGTCCAGAGCCAGCTCACGGAACGAGTGGCTGCGTCAGAAACTACTAAGGAAAAATCTGTCGGGACGCATCCACGCCAAAAAAATCGTTGGGGGCCAGACCCTCACGACCATTGCGGCCATATGATACTGGCAGGCAACCAGAATGTGCAAAAGAGACTAATCATGTAAGCACTATATGGGTAAAACTCGAAAGGGAAAAATACGCAGTCCAAGTTAAGTAAAAGTATTAAGCTCCACGGGGAGCATAAAAAGAACGAAGTCTGATCACATGACATGCATCATTGTTTTGATTACATGACCAAATAGTAGCGGGGATAACTCAAGGGCGGCCCTGCCGGGCTCGCACATGGAGAACCCTGTCGGCAAAGGGGGTGGCCTTCTCCTCAGTAGGAGCAACGTCAGCACCCCGTGGCAGCTTCCTGAACCAATCAGCGAGGTCGAGGTTCGGGTGGCAGCAAGCGATGTTGCTCAAGACCATGAAGAGGGAGTTGCGGGCAAGCCTCCGGGATTCAGCCTCGAAGCGGCCAACTCTTCCCTCCTCATACGTCTTCAGCTTCGCGATCAACTCATTGAAGAAAATCCCCAGCTTAGCACTGGGGGCCTCCTGCTTGTTGGCCAAGTAGACTGGCCCTTCCATGCCCATCGCCGCGGCCTGGGCAGTGAGGCGATCGACAATGTCAACCAAGCTCTTGATCCAGAGGTTAACTTGATCAGAGTGGTTCTTCAGCTTGTCCTCTGCATCCTTTCGGAGGCGTCTTGCGGTGTCTAGATCCTACGACAGCTGCTGCTTGCGGGCCTCGATGGACTCCATTGAGCCCTCCAAGGAGCCGATTCTGGCCTTCAGATCTTCAATTGTGCCATTGGAAACCTCGAAGCCTTGGTTCTTGGAGGAGAGTTGCGATTGTGAGTCCCTTAGAAGGGACTCTGCTTTCTGCGCCTCCTCCTTGAGGGCCAAGACCTCATTGGCGCTCTCAGCAAGCTTCTTCGTCAGATCATCCACTTGCTGGTCAAGGTCTACCTTGGTGGCGGAGGCAGCAGCAAGGTCCTCGGTGAGCTTCTTCAACTGGGCAGCAAAGTCAACAGCAAGGGCGTCCAGGGCCACCTTGTGCCCGTCCTCCAGTTCTTTAGTGCGCTGATGAACAAGGGCCTCCAAGTCGTCATCCTTGGCGTGGAGAGTGGCTTCAAGTTTCTCCTCCGGAGAGAAATGCTCTGCTCCCTGGCGTCCAGGAGTGCTTTGCGCTTCGCCAGGCGTGCCTCTCGAGCGATGACATCCTCCCTAGTCATCGAGAGTGTTTCTTGCTGCCTCAGGAGGACCCGGAACTGCTTGCAGTGCCAGTCACGCAGCTCAGCCCCCTTATCCTTCAGCTTTTGGTCCACCTTGTTGGCGGACTGGCGTTGCTCCTTGAGATCCTGGCACTTTTGGCTATGCCGCTCCCACATCTCTTTGAGGCCCGCCGCCACGGACTCCATGAAGGACAGATCCATGGCGACGATGACGGTGTCGTCCACCTCTTCAACTCCCTGGTACAACGACGATAGTATGCGCTGGAGCTCCTCATCGAGTTCCGTGCTCATCGCCATTGACGAGCCGGGGGTTCCAAGTCCAGGTTGCGCGAGCACCAGTGCCAGATTGCTCGAAGAGGATGGCGGGACCTCCATCAAGGCGCCAAATGAGGGAAGGGGGCCCATGGTTTGGAGGGGTATCTTCTCTTCAACTATGGCTCCCGTCCCTGAGGTGCCGCCCAAGGTTTTCTCGAGCTCCTTCGGGAATCCCAGAGCACCCCCGGCAGCATGCTCCTGTCCCTCCGTGGCAACGATCTTTGCGGCCTCCTCAGCGACATCTTTCCCTATGGTGGCCACCTCCTCCAGAAAATCTGGCTCTTCACTCAAAGGGGCTGTGAATAGGATCAACAATTAATGACAAGGATATAGAATCAGGAATGCGAAGCCAGCTGATGAGAAAAAGCACAAAGAAGGAAAATAGTCAAGTTACTTGGAGAGGCCTGCCGGGCAGAAACCTCTGTTTTCCCAGCAACGTCCGCTGCCGTGCCAGGATTGCCGTCTCCTCCCTCAGGAGCCACGGCACCACCCTAGAGGGATTCTTCCGGGGGAACCCTTGGCGGAGATCCGTCGATTCTATCAGGGGGCGGGGGTGGGTCCCTCCTGAAGGGGCTCACCTTGAGTGGTCCCCTCCCCTCCTTTGTCCTCAATAGAGGGGAGTTCTCCGTCGTCACCCCCGGCAGGAGGAATCTCCACTGTGCCTTCGGGCCGAGGGCTAGGCTGGGTGCTTGGCGCCGGAGCGCTCGTGCTACTCCCTGCCGGGCATGTTCCTTCTGCCACCGTCGGGGGCTCTGTGCGTTTGAGCCGTCTGGACCGATGGATGAGGGTCTCCGTCTCCTCCTCCTCCTCCCTGTCAACAACAACAAGCAAGATCAATTGACAGATACAGGCTGTCCTAATAAAGGTAATGCATGAAAAGAAGAGAAAGGGGAACGATCTCCCTTACTCTTCGTCAATAAGCATGGAATCCAGCTCGAAGTCCATGGGCGGTGAGGGCGCCCTGCTCCTCTTTGGGGTCGGAGGGACGGAGCTTTCCGGTGGCTTCGAGACCTGCCGGCGCGCGGGAGGCTCTGACGAGGACAAGTTCTGCGAAGAGCTCGAACTTGACTGAGCGCTGGGTCGTCCTCCACGGCCGACGGCTTCTTGGCGGGAGGGCCCTGGCCCCGGAGAGCTGAGGAGAGTGCCGGCGCATAGCTTCGGGATGTTGACCTTGGAGGTGGTCTCCTTTGCCCTCTTGGCGGCAGGTGCAGGATCGAGGGCTGCCACTCCCCGGTTGGCCGCCCGTTTGCGAGGGCGCGGGTCCAAGATTGGCTCGGGGGCTTGAGGGCCTTCCGCGAGCCACTCCTTTCCAGGTTTGATCACCTCCTCCACTTCTTCTTCCTTTAGAGCCTCCGATGCTGCAATGTATAGAGCCTCGATGTCGGAAGGCCCTCCCCTGGCAGGCTCTTCCCCGGCAGCCTCTTCCGAGACTTGCGTCTCACCCTTGTCGTGGGAAGATCTCTCATCCCCAGTTTTCCCTCTCCCTTTTCCTTCCTTCCCAGCCTTCTCCCCCACGGCAGCTTGGGCCACCCTGTCTTCTTCAAGATGCTTCTTAATGTACGCCACCTCCACCATGGAGGTGCATTTATACATTTTAACTTCCACCATAGTGGCCCTTTCTACCAAGGTGGAGGGCCATGCCAGCTCTTCATCAAACATGGGCAATCGCCAGTCGCTCACAACTCTGTGGGCGTTGCAATCTAGCATCTGATGAAGCTATGTACCTAGGGTAGGGTCATAGGCCTGACCTAGACACCCTCACCTAGGACATTACCCTAAAGTCAGAAGCATTCAAAGGATATCATCATTCACTCGACTAGAAGCATTCCACTCGGAAGGTTTAATGTCACTCGACCGTAACAGAAATCACTCGACGGCAGAAGACCTAAAGTCACTCTGTATAGCAACGATCGGACGTTTACTCTGTAGACTTAATGGACATTTCTGTCACTTTATTATAGGCGTTACCAGAAAGGCCCCATCTTTGTGTATCTTAAACCCTGTGTAACTGAGGGCAAGAGGGGTCCGACGAACTCTATATAAGCCACCCCCCTCCTCAGGGACAAGGGTTCGCACCCCCTGTAACTCCACACACATATAATTCAGTCGACTGCCTCCGGGCAGCAAGATGTAGGGCTATTACTTCCACCATGAAGGGCCTGAACTCGTAAACCTCGTGTGTACAACTTCACCATAGCTGGGATCTTGCCTCTTCATACCTACCCCCCATTCTACTGTCAGTCTTAGAACCACTACAGTTGGTGCCCACCTTGGGGCGGGTGTCTTAGCGACTTTTTGGTGAAGTTGCGATTTTTCCGATTCCCATCATCATGGTTTCTGGCGGTGGATTGGTTGAGGGCCGCGAGATCCGTCTCGGCGCGCTCGCCTTCGTCGCTGACAACTCCGCCTGGCTTCAAGAAGCTCCCCTCGACGTCGAGGCGCTCCCCGTCCGCGGGGCGACGCACTTTCGCGCGTGCGTTCACGGCGTCCTTCTCCGTCAGCCGTCGACCCAATATCGGTCGGCTCCCGTGGTGTCCTCGCTCCCCGCTGTTCACCGACGCAAGCGATCCGGTCGGTCGCGGCTTCAGCGGTGGGTGAGACACGCGGTGGACCGTCAGTCGGCCACCCCACAAGTCGCGGCAATCGATCCCGACGAAACTCTCTACGGCCTATTCGATCTGTCGACTGGCTCCATCGAGACCGCATCCGAGTTCGACAGCAGCGATCCTGCGGCCGAAGTCTTGATGGTCGACGGACCACGTAGTCCGCCTGGCTTCCGCCGCGAAGACGGCGGTGATGATGGCGTCGATCCGTCACGCATTCACGAGGAGTATTGTCCCGAACCTCTTTCTTCGCAGCAGAGGGAAGAGCTTCGCCGCCGCAACATGGATGCACTCCACACGCCCATCGTTGGAGAAACCCCCAAGGCTCGGGCCTTGGAGGAGGCGCGCTTGGCCAATTTGGCTGAGCGCACTCGACTGGAGAACCTTCAGCATGCACTCGACGAGCGTGCTCAGCAGCGGGTTCCTGAGTCCAGTCGATGACAGCTTTTTTCACCTCAACCTCAGGTATATCGCACTCCGATTCAAAATCTTACTGCCGCAGCCCGCATAGCAGAATCAATTCAGCCTTCCTAGTCGGAGGTTGGCAGAGGTTTGATGCAAATCCGGGCCTTGCTCCGGGCAGCAGGAGAGCAGAACACAGCGGTGTCTCAGTCGCGGAATAGGATTCATAGCAGGTATGTGATGGCAGATACAGTTCAGTCGGCCCACAGCCCAAGATCGCCCCCGCGGCGTGAGGGACGCGGGCACCGGCAGGATCAGTACAGAAACCAAGAGCAGCATGATCACCGACTCGGCCGTGATGACCGTCGTCGAGTGCCCACACCTCCTGCGAGGAGTGGATCTTATGTGCCTCGACAATATGATGACAGACGCCCTCATAGTGGCGAGCGAAGAGTACCAGTCGACCCAAGGGAGCCAGGCTTTGATGCGAGATCTATTCTTGTGCAAGGTCTGGTCGACAGGAACAGGGCGCACAAAGAAGGCCTTGACAGAGATCACCCGACTGGCAGCAGAGTTCATGTTTCAGGTCTAGAATGTTTCAGCAGGGCCATCAGGGCCGCAGTTATTTGTCCTAACTTCAGGTTGGCGACTGGAGTCAGCAAGTTCACTTCTGAGTCCAAGCCTGACACTTGGCTTGAGGATTACCGAGTGGCTGTGCAGATTGGTGGCAGCAATGATGAAGTGGCCATGAAGCATCTTCCCCTGATGTTTGAAGGTTCAGCCAGAGCATGGTTGACTCAGTTAGCACCTGACAGTATATTCAGTTGGGAGGAACTTGCCCGGGTGTTTGTTAGAACTTTTGAGGGTACTTGCAAGCGGCCAGCAGGGTTAACAGAAGTGCAGCATTGCGTGCAAAAACCGAATGGAACTCTGAGAGACTACATTCAGAGGTGGAGCACTTTGCATCACATAGTGGAAAATGTGTCCCAGCATCAAGCAGTTTGTGCCTTTAAGGAAGGCGTTAAGTATCGAGAGCTGGTCCTAAAATTTGGTCGGACAGGAGATATGTCTCTGACTCGGATGATGGAAATAACCACTCGGTATGCTAACGGAGAAGAAGAAGATCGACTCCGCAGCGGAAAGGGCAAACCAGTCGGTCAGGACACCGGTGGAGGCAATTCCAATCGGAAACAAAAGCGCAAAGCCGAGCCAGCAGCTCCTGGTGAAGCCTTAGTCGTGGCTCAAGGAAAGTTCAAGGGGAAGCCCAAAGGGCCCTGGACCCCCAAGAAAGTGAAAGATCAAGCCGGAAATGATGTGTTGGATTTACCATGCCACATTCACACCAAGAAGGATGAAGAAGGCAACCTGATTTATCCTAAACATACCACTCGACAATGTCGAGTTCTGGTCCAGCAGTTCCGAGAGAAGCAACCCAATGAGAAGGAAAAAGAATCGGACAAGGAAGAAGATGACGATGGTTTTCCCAACATCAATTCCACTCTGGTGATTTTTGCTGATGTTGAGAGCAAAAGCCGATTGAAAGTCATCAACAGAGAAGTGAACATGGTTGCTCCGGCAACACCCAGTTATTTGAAGTGGTCCCAGACTGCCATCACGTTCGACCAGTCTGATCACCCAGCACGTGTAGCCACCCCTGGGAGGCAAGCGTTGGTGGAAGACCCAGTTGTTGGAAGCACTCGACTGACCAAAGTGCTAATGGATGGTGGGAGCGGCCTGAATATCCTTTATGTTGAAACCTTGAAGGGGATGGGCATTCTGATGTCCAAGCTTAGCGAAAGTAACATGCGTTTTCATGGCGTTATCCCTGGAAAGAAAGCCGACTCACTCGGCCAGATCGCTCTTGACGTGGTTTTCGGTGATTCCAAGAATTATCGAAAGGAAAAGTTGACATTTGAAGTAGTGGATTTCCAGAGTGCTTATCATGCTATTCTGGGTAGGCCTACCTATGCACGTTTTATGGCTCGGCCATGTTACGTGTACCTCAAGTTGAAGATGCCTGGTCCCAGAGGAGTGATCACAATCACTGGCAATCGGCAGAAGGCAGAAGAGTGCCTCCAGAAGGGCTCACAAATGGCAGCAGTCGAAATGCAAGAATACCAGAAAAACGCAGATCCGAGTGATTTGTTGCGAGCTAAGAAGCCTGCCACCGATTCTGCATTTCAGTCGTCCGGTGAAACAAAGCCGATTCATATTCACCCGACCGATCCTAATGTTGCTCCTACTCATATCTCAACATCACTCGACAACAAATAGGAAGAAGCGCTCATCCAGTTCCTCCGTGAGAACTGGGACATCTTTGCATGGTGTCGGGTGGTTGGTGCGACATATGCCAAGGGATGGCTTATCATTGTGGGAGCCAATAAAACGTCGCCGGTGCCTGGAAACGGGATGAGGCGAAGACATGCACGCCGGCGGATCTTACCCAGGTTCGGGGCTCTCCGAGGAGATAACACCCCTAGTCCTGCTCTGCGGGGTCTCCGCATGATCACTAGATCGATGAAAGGTAGCTACAATCGCTCCTAGAGCTGTTGAGATCAAGGGAGAAGAAGAACAAGGCTAGCTCTTGCTTCTCTCTATCTATGGTGTGTGTGCTATGCTAAGAAGGCCACTCTATGCTCAGAGGCCAACTATGCTTGGAAGCGAACTATGCTTGGAAGCGAACTATGCTTGGAAGCCAACCCTTTGCATGGGTGCTCCGGGGGGTTTATATAGGCCTACCCCCCGGGGGTACAATGGTAACCCGACTGGGAGCTGGTCCCAGCCATCAGTGTCTACGCTCGCCGGCTTCTCCGCCGGCTGCTGGGTCCCGCCGGCTGGTGGGTCCCGCCGGCTGCCGGCTACTTGGTCGACAGGCCGGCCCCACCGCCTAGGGTCTTGTCGGCGGCTGCTTACTGTAGCCTCGCCTGTGATGAGGAGGGCTTCGTCGAGGTAAGCGTGGCTACAGTGGGCCGCCTCGGGGGCTATCACTGTAGCCTTACCTCGTCTTGTCTCCTTAATGGGGCTCCTGCTTCGAGGAAGGGAGTAGCCGGCTTCTGGAGGCCGGCTACGCTCTTGGCCGACTGGGAAAGGCCGGGCCGCCTTCACGCCTCTCTCTGGCTGAAGGGGCCCGCCGCCCGCAGGCCGTACGGGAGTCGGTCGTGGGTGACGTCGTGGCTAGCATGGCTACAGTGCCGAGCCGCACGGGAGACGGCCGTCCCGTACGGCCTCCTGTAGCCATGCCCGCCTCGGGCTTCGGGGGTAGTGGGCCGCACTATGGCCACACCCCGTCGTGTCGCTGTTATGTGGGAGTGGCTTGGAGTGGTTGTGGTCTCGGCCGGCTGCTAGGAGCCGGCGTCCTTCTTGGCCGGCTTCTTGGAGTCGGCCACCCTATAGTCGTCCTGGGGAGAGGTTGCTCGAGGCTGGGTCGCCTTCCGAGAGTCGGCTTTAGAGGTAGCCGGCCAGGGAAGGCGGCCCAAATGCTTGGAGTGCTTGAAGGCCCACAGGCCTGATAATTTTTCTGAAGAGCCAGGGGTAGTCGGTTGGGCTACCCGTGGCCATTTACTCTGACAGTAGTCCCCGAAGCTGATTGGGCTTCGAGGTGGAGTAGGGGTTGAGAAGCTCGATCAGCTTCCTATCTTGACAAGCCGGCAGCTGGGAGCCGGCCTTGGTCAGGCGCGCTGCCTGAGTCGAAATCTTCTGGAGTCGGAGGGCGGGAACCCGCTGGCACGTGCACCGGGCCGCGGGCCGGCCACGGGCCGTCGGCGAACCACGTGGCCGGAAAGCCTGCCAGCCCACGCGCGTGACGGGACGTCGCCGCAGGGAGGGGGCCCGCCATGTCCGCGCCCTGGCCCAGGCGCGGATCCTTTGTATCCCGAAACCGCCCGCACGTTCCGTGCGGCAGTTTCGGCTCGCACTTATGCGCAATAAACGCGAGACGTGGGGGGAGTGGGCGCAGTTAATCCCACGTCTCCCCCCCACGTCCGGCCTCTTTGGCCTCGTGAGGCTATAAGTAGGGGGAGGTGGAGGGCGGCAGGCCCTCGCACGCTCCTCCTACTTCCACCGTCTTCTTCGCTCGCCCGTTCTCGCTACAGCGCCTCGCCGCCGCACTCTTCCACCGCACGCTCCTCCGCCGCCGTGCTAGGTTTCGCCATGCCTCCCTCCATAGAGCAGCTTGGCGGGGATTGGGACGGCTCCATCGTCCATGACGACCACGTCGACTTCCTCCGCGACACGCAGCGGCTGCCCAGCGCGGACAAAGTGGAGGTCCGCCTCGCACCGGCGAAGGAAATCTCGCCGAGGCCGCAGGAGGGCGAGCGGGTGGTCTTCCGCTCGCACTTCTTGCGCGGCTTCGGCTTGCCAGTGAGTGCCTTCTTCCGCTCCTGGCTCGAATTCTATCAGCTCCAGCCGCACCATCTCATCCCCAACGTGGTGGTGCTGCTGTCGGCCTTCGTCACCCTGTGCGAGGGCTATCTCGGCATCCTCCCCACCCTTGAGCTCTGGGGGGAGCTTTTCCAGTCGAAGCTGGGCACGCGCAGCAAGGGCGTGCCGGCTCATACTGGCGCCTTCATCGCGTCGCGGAGATCGGGCGCCGACAACCCCTTCCCCGTCATCACGCTGATCCAATCGGTGAAGAAGTGGCAGAAGTCGTACTTCTACGTGCGGAACATCGCTCCACGGGGCGACTACATCAACCTGCCGGCTTACGTAGCCGGCCCACCAGCGGGCAGGCTGCCCCAGTGGTCCTTCCGGGCTGTGACGCTGTCGCAGGCGGGAAACGCCGCCATCGCCCGACTGCGGGTGATGGTCCAGTCGGAGGGCCTGACGGGGCCCGACCTCCTGGCCGCGTTCGTCACGCGCCGGGTTCTTCCGCTCCAGAGCCGGCCTCATCTGATCTGTCAGATGAGCGGCCAGCTCGATCCGAGCCGAATGTGCACCAAGGAGATGCCGCGCCATGAGGTCGCCTACATGGTGAACTACCTTGAAAACTGCCAACTCGCTGAAGAGTGGCAGTTCGGCAAGGAGCCATATAGCCGAGCCAATCCTCCGCCTACGGTATGCTCCCCTTGTCTCTTTTTCTCTCTCTCTCTCAGCCTTATTGCCGAGCATCTCTTGGCCGACTCTGACTTAGTCGGCTTGTTCTTCGACAGAGCCCTCTGCTTCGGCCGGCCGGCGGGTCAGACGTGGAGCGCCGCTTCGTCCCCGACCGGACCGAACACGACCTGAAGGACCCCGGCCTGGGGGTGGTCCATATGGCGACGCCGTCGAGCCGGGCGGTGGCCAAGCCGGCGGCGAAGCAGGCGGCTCCAGGTTCACTGCTACCTTCGACGACTGGCCGGATGAGGATGAAGCCGAAGCCGTCCCGCGCCGCCAGCCGGCATCTGGGCGCGGCGCGGGCTCCTCCGCCGTGCAGCCTGCTCGGGGTGGAGGGCAGAAGCAACGCGCCGCCCAGGGTCTATTCGGCAGCCGAACAAAGAAGCCCAGGGGCGGGGCGGTAGTCCCCGAGTTCCGAGTCGGCTGCTGAGCAGGCGGCTTGGAACTTCTTGGAGGATTTGCCTTTGCTGTTTTTGTTCTTACTTTGGTCTTCTGTCCATCTTGCAGGACTACCACAACCTTCGAGCAGCCGCCTTCAACTCCCAGGCTCGGGAGCTGACTCAGAAGACTGCCGACCTTACTGAGAGCCGAGGTACGTGGCTTGATTTTTATCTCATGTGGGGGCGCGTCAGCGCACCCACTGGGTGTAGTCCCCGAGATTCGGGCCGACTGCTGAGCAGTCGGGTCGGATCTTCCTTGACGACTTCTTACTTTTCTTCTTCTTCTGCCGTTTCTGCAGCGGCCAACGCCAGTCTGAGGGCACAGCTGGGGGAGTCCCAGACTGCTCTTCGTGCCAAGGACGCCGAGCTTGCCGCCTTGGTGCAGGAGCGCGACCGCCTGGTCAAGAAGCTGGCCGACCAGGAGGAAGGCCACAAGGCGGCACTGAAGGCTGCGCAGGATCGCGAAGCCACCCTCCAGGCCGAGTTCGAGACGGAGGCGGCCGGCTGGGCAGAGGCCAGGCAGACTCTGGTCTCCGGCTATGGCCAGATCGAGGATCTGGTTGACGGTAAGCCGTCTACCCCTTCGTCCTTTCCTGCCATCTGCCACTTTGGCTTGTTTTCTGATTTTGGTGCTCTTCTCTTCCTTTCTTCTTCGCGCAGAGTATTTCCCTGGCTATTCTACAGCCGCCAACCAAGCCATCGAGGCCCGTCGCCAAGCGAAGAGGCAAGCCGGCTTCGAGATCTCGCCAACCGCCGGCCGCTCGCTGGAGGAACAGCTCCTGGCGATCCAGGCTCGCATCCAGCCGGCTCACCGGCTGCTCCGCCGGCTCCAGCGTGCCGGGTCACAGGTCTTGGCCGCCCTCTGGCCCGACCAAGTGGTCCCTCGCACCCCCAGTCGGACTGCCGACTGGCTGGAGGTGGCAGTCGGCCGCTTCGAGGCTTGGAAGGCGTCGGCGGCTCGCTCCGGTGCCAGGCGGGCGCTGGAGTTCGTCAAGGCTTGGTATCCCGGCCTGAGCCTGGACCAGCTGGCTACCTGGCGGCAGCAAGCCGACATGGAGCTGGAGCCGGCGCGGCCGGCCATCATTCGGCGGGCTTCGGTGATCGCCGACTACACCGACACCAACGTCTTCGCCCCGAGGTGGACGACAATGGAGTCGCCCAGCCGGAGGAGTGGTTCGGGCTGGACCCGGCGTACGGCGAAGACTCGGCGGAGGAGATCGACTCCAGCGACGAGGGCGAAGAGGAGGAGGAGGAGGGTGAAGACGCTGAGCCGGCTGGTGGAGTAGCCGGCCAGCCTCAGCCTGACCGCGCCTCCAGCATTACGTCGCGCGCCTCCACGCCACCTGCCGCAAGTGGTGGTCAAGACGGGGCCCGCTAGTCGGCCACTCCTTCAGCTGGCGAGGCCGCCTTCACCGACTAGCTCGGCCTCCATGTCGCGCCCTAGTCTGCCGTCTTTTGCTTTTCTGCTTTGTTACTCTTTAGAACAATGTTTGGTTAAATTCGCACAATTCCACCCACTGGGTGTATTCGAACTTATGTCAGTTGCCGGCCTGTTAGCGGCTTTTATGTATATAACTTATGCATTCGGCCTTTTCCTTGTACTTTTGCTTGTTGTCCTTCTGCTTTTTCCTTTGCCGCCCTCCCTTGGTTGCCGCCTCCCCAGTCAAACAGTTGCTCTGCAATCTGTAGCCGAGGAGTGCCTGGCCGATTGGGGAGGGGGAAGTACTTTAGCTCTGTTGGACTAAAGCTAAGTTTTTTAGGAAGCCGGCCAGCCGGCTGCTTTGACAGCCGGCAGGCATATTTGGAGGCCGTCTCTTTGCTATATAGGTTAGTTGTTCCTTAGCCATTTTTCGTGTGGGCGTCCTTTCTGTCTTCTCTCTTGCTAGTCGGACAGTCAGTTCTTTGAGCTGCGACTTTCAACAAGAGAGGACTTGGGAACCGGCGCACTACTTTTCTGACTTTAGGAAAAACTTTCGATATAGCTTAAGGCGGCCAGTCCCCGGGCCGACTAGTCGAACCCCGTGCCGGACAAAAATTCAAAATGTAATAATACATTCATGGATATGACACTCGTCATTCATAGATAAATAAAAGGCAGTCCCCGAGTACTGTTCGGGGGGCCTGTTGGTTTGTGCTTAATACAAAAGGGGAGCGTGATACATACTGCTTTTCAGCTGTAAAATCGTCTTAGGAGGTTTGCGTTCCATGGTCGCTCCGACTCCTTGCCGGAGTCGTCTCTCTTGCGTGCTCTTGGTTTTTGCGCGTCGATCAAGTAGTAGGAGTCGTTGCCGAGTGCCTTGCTGACGACGAAGGGGCCTTCCCAAGGGGCCGAGAGCTTGTGCTGGCCGGCTGTTCGCTGGATCAGCCAGAGCACAAGGTCGCCCTCTTGGAAGGATCTTGGCTTGACCTTGCGGTTGTAGTAGCGGCGCAGCCCTTGCTGGTAGATGGCGGACCGGCTGAGTGCCAACAGCCGGCCTTCTTCCAGTAGGTCCACGCCGTCTTCTCTTGCTTCTTTGGCTTCCTCCTCCGTGTACATGGTGATCCGAGGCGAGTCGAACTCGATGTCTGTTGGGATGACAGCCTCGGCACCGTACACGAGGAAGAATGGAGTGAAGCCGGTTGACTTGTTGGGTGTAGTGCGCAGACTCCAGAGGACAGCCGGCAGCTCTTCGAGCTAGCAGCCGGCCGATCGCTCCAGTGGTACAACCAGTCGGGGCTTGATGCCGGAGAGGATGAGTCCATTTGCTCGCTCGACCTGGCCGTTTGACTGCGGGTGGGCAACTGACGCTAAGTCCAGTCGGATGCCCTGCGTCGCGCAGAAACGTGCCAGTGCACCTTTGGCGAAGTTCGTGCCGTTGTCGGTGATGATGCTGTGCGGCACGCCGTACCGAGTGGTGATGTCGGTGATGAATGTTACGGCAGTCGGCCCATTGAGTTTCTTGATTGGCTTTGCTTCAATCCACTTTGTGAACTTGTCCACAGCAACAAGTAGATGTGTCAGGCCGCCGCGGGCTGTTTTGAAAGGGCCCACCATGTCCAGTCCCCAGACGGCAAAAGGCCAAGTGAGGGGAATGGTTTTGAGGGCAGAAGCCGGCAGGTGTTGCTTGGAACTAAAAACTTGACATCCTCTACAGCTCTTGACTATTTCTTTAGCATCCTCCAAGGCAGTCGGCCAGAAGAAACCATGGCGGAAAGCCTTGGCCACAAGGGATCTTGAGGCTACGTGGTGGCCGCATTCGCCTTGGTGGATGTCTTTGAGGATTGCCACTCCTTTTTCTGGCTCGACACAACGCTGGAAGACTCCAGTGACGCTGCGTTTCACAAGCTCTCTGTTGATTATTGTGTATGCTGCGGCTCGTCGTTGCACTAGTCTTGCTGAGATCTCGTCAGCCGGCAGCTCTCTGCTGACTAGGAACTTGAGGATGGGCTGGGCCCATGAGGGAGCTGTGACTTCTTCTTCTGTTAATGTGGCCACCATGACTCGGGTGGGTGGGTTGGGTGTTGAATTGGAGTCGGCCACCGCTTCTTGTGTCGTTGCAGTCCCCGGGCCGACTGCTGTAGTCCCCGGGCCGGGTTCTGAAGTCCACGGGCCAGTCGTCGAAGTCCCCGTGCCGCCTGCGGGATTTCTCCAGTCGGATCCGGCTGTTTTTGGCGTAGGCGGTACGAAGATGGAATCCGACTCTGGAGACGGCTTGATGGACGGCTTGAGGAGGCGCTGGAGGGAGACGCCAGTCGGTATGGCTTGTCGGGTGGAGCCGATCCGTGCTAGGGCATCTGCTTGGTCGTTGTTGGCCCTTGGCACGTGAAGGAACTCACACCCTTCGAAGTATCCGCTCATCTGTTGGACGAGGAAACGGTAGCTCGCCATGTTCGCGTCCTTGGCGTCCCAGTCGTCAGATGATTGCTGGACCACCAAGTCTGAGTCGCCGTAGCACAGGATCCGGCGTATGCCGAGTTCTTTGGCTAGCCGGAGCCCATGTACGAGCGCCTCGTACTCGGCGACGTTGTTGGAGGCGGCGAAGTGGATCTGCAGCGTGTACTTGAGCTTGTCGCCTTTGGGAGAGGTGAGGACGATGCCGGCTCCCAAGCCGGTGCGCATCTTGCACCCGTCAAAGTGCATCCGCCAATGGGTAGAGTCGGGAGCCGGCGGTAAGTACTGGGTCTCGGCCCAGTCGACGAGGAAGTCGGCCAATGCTTGCGACTTGATGGCGGTGCGGGGTTGATAGAAAATCGTGTAGGGCGCCAAGGCAATGGCCCATTTGGCCACCCGCCCGGATGCATCCCGGCTGCCTATGATCTCGGCGAGCGGGGCAGTGCACACGACCGTGATGGGGTGCTCTTGGAAGTAGGGCTTCAATTTCTTGGCAGCGAAGTACACCCCATAGCACATCTTCTGGTAGTGCGGGTAGTTTTGCTTTGAGCTGGATAGTACTTCGCTGAGATAGTAGACCGGCCTCTGGACTAGCTGGGCTCGGCCTTCCTCCGGGCGCTAGACCACAACAACAGTGCTGACGACTCGGCTAGTCGCGGCGATGTAGATGAGCATGGGCTCCTTCTCAGTCGGCGCAGCCAGGACAGGCAGAGTGGTCAACATTTTCTTCAACTCATGGAAGGCTTGGTCGGCTTGATCATTCCACTCGAAGTGAGTGGACTTCTTCATGAGTCGGTACAGGGGGAGAGCCTTCTCTCCTAGTCGGCTGATAAAACGGTTCAGCGAGGCTAAGCAGCCAGTGAACTTCTGCACATCTCGCAGCTTGGTGGGAATCTCCATCCTCTCGATGGCCTTGATCTTGACGGGGTTGCACTCAATGCCGCGTTCGGAGACCAGGAAGCCTAGCAGCTGGCCGGCTGGCACTCCGAACACGCACTTCTCGGGGTTGAGCTTGATCTGGAATCGGCGCAAGTTGGCGAATGTTTCTTTCAGGTCCTCCAGCAAGGTACCGCGCTTCTCTGTCTTCACCACAATGTCGTCTATGTAGACGTGGGCATTTCTGCCGAGTTGTTTCAAGAGACATTTCTGCATGCAACGCTGAAAAGTGGCACCGACATTTCTCAAGCCGAATGTCATTGTCAGGTAGCAGAAAGCTCCAAAGGGTGTGATGAAGGCAGTCTTCAGGCGGTCAGCCGGGTCCAACTTGATCTGATGATACCCTGAGTATGCATCCAAAAAACTTAACAGCTTGCATCCGGCTGTGGAGTCTATCACTTGGTCAATCCGCGGCAGAGCAAACGGATCCTTTGGGCAGGCCTTGTTCAAACTTGTGTAGTCTATACACATACACCACTTGTTATTCTTCTTCAGAACCAGAACTGGGTTGGCAAGCCACTCTGGAAAGAACACTTCCATGATAAAGCCGGCTGCAAGGAGCCGGGCTATCTCTTCTCCCACAATTCTTCGCTTCTCTTCTGATAGTCGGCGGAGGGGTTGCTTGACCGGCTTCGCATCAGCTCGGACATGTAATTTGTGCTCGGCGAAATCCTTCGGGACACCCGGCATGTCCTTTGGGGACCATGCAAAGATGTCTCGATTCTCACGGAGGAAGTCGACGAGCTCGCCTTCCTATTTACTGTCCAAGTTCGCCCCAATCACAGCGAACCTCTCCGGGTTCTCCGGGTCCAGAGGTATCTTCTTCGTCTCTTTGGCAGGCTGGAAGGAGCCCTACGCATCACAATCCTTGGGGTTGGGGGACAAGGCCGACTGCTTGCCGGCCATGGCCAGAACCCGTTCCAACATCTTCTTCTCTTCTACCACCACGAGGGACTCGGCAAGCCGGCTACTGGCCATGGCACACTCGATGGACTTCTTGTAGTTGCCAGCTACCGTGATGATCCCCTTCGAGCTTGGCATCTTCATTTTCAGGTAGGCGTAATGGGGCACAGCCATGAACTTGGCCAAAGCAGGTCGGCCAAGTAGTGCATGATAGGGGCTCAGCAAATCCACTACCTCGAACCATATTGCTTCCCGGCGGAAATGATCTTTGTCTCCGAAGAGAACATCCATTTTGATCTTGCCGATTGGAGAGAAAGACAGGCCGGGTACGATACCATGGAAGACGGTGCGGCTCGGCATGAGCTGCTTCGCTTTGATGTTCAGCTTCTCCATGGTATCGCGATACAGTATGTTGATACTGCTTCCGCCGTCTATCAGGACGCGGGAAAATCTGGCAGCTCGCCTCTCCGTCGCGAGGGTGACGTCCAAGACCATTGCATAGGAGCCAGGCGAAGGCATCACCTCTGGGTGGTCGGCCTGGCTCCAGCTGATTGGCTTTTCTGACCAGTGCATGAACTCGGCGGTGCTAGAGGCGACTGCATTCACTTCTTGGTGCTGTCGGCGTCGGCTGCGCTTGTCGTCGGCTTGACTAGTGAAGACGACGTAGGCGGCATGCTCTTCGGGGAATTCGTCTTGGATGGCGCCGACTGCCGGCCGAGCCGCCGGCTGCTGAGGGGCTGGAGGCGGCGGGCCGGGAGGCGGAGGCGGCAACATCCCTTCGCCCTTGGTGATGCGGGTGAGCCAGTGGCATTTCCGGGTTGTGTGGTTGGACGGCTTCGCGCCGCTATGGAACTTGCAGGGGGCATCGAGGGCTTGTTCGTAGGAGAAAGACGGCTGCCAGGGCGGCCGGCCACCCTTCTTCTTGGGAGCGGGCCGCTCTTCGGGCTGCTCGTCTTCAACTGTGGCCACCTGCCGACTCGAGGAAGTCGGCATGGGGCCCTTGCGCTTGTGGTCGTTCTGGTAGGGGCGCCGGTTAGGGTCGCCAGCCGGCGTCTTGGGAGCCGGAGCAATCACTTTCCCCGAGGCGTCCACTCGGAGCTCGATCTTCATCGAGGAGTCGGCAGTGGCGTACTTGTCGGCGGTGACCTGCAACTCATCGAGGGTAGCTGGCTCGTCGCAGAGGAGTCCGTGCTTGAGGAGGGTGCCCTCTCGGCACCCGGCGGTGAAGTACTCGATGGCCTGGACCTCGTGCACTCCCTCGCAAGAGTTGCGGAGCTCGGCCCATCGCGTGAGGTAGTCGCGGGTCGACTCGTTGGGCCCCTGGACGCAGAGGGAGAGCTGGCGAGGCTTGGGAGGCCGCTTGTAGGTGCGGGTGAAGTTGCGGATGAAAACTTCGGTGAAGTCCAGCCAACTGTTGATGCTGTAGGGCTTGAGGCTGTCGAGCCATGTGCGCGCCGTGCCCTGCAGCATCAGGGGGGCGTACTTCACGGCGACGCGCCGATTGCCGTTGGCTATGCTGACGGCCGTGGAGTAGTCGATGAGCCAGTCTTCCGGCTTCACCGAGCCGTTGTACTTGGGCGTGTCTCTGGGGAGCGAGAACCCTTTAGGGAAGGGCTCGTCGCGGATGCGGGGGCCAAAGCATGGCGGGCCGACATCGTCTTCTTCTTCTAACGCCAAGGATCGAGCAAGGCGGTCGATCCTGTGGCGGGCGTCGTTCTCGCCGACTCCTTCTCAGCGGCCGAGTCGGTCGCCAAGAGTCGGATGTGTGACAGGTGGCGGAGTGAGGCGTCTTTCTCTTCGAGGCGGGGGAGGAGGCAGGTTTCCTTGGTGCTCTACTGCTCGAGGGCGGCCCTCCGCGTCGCGCTCGATAGTGATGCGAGTCCGGCTGCGGCTGGCAGCCGGCTCCTTGTCTTTCTTCTGGCGCGCGCCGCTCGCAGTCGGCGAGCGGGACGTCGCGGCGTGCTCCCAGCGCGGGGAATGACTATCAGCACGGGCGCCGGCTTCGTGCCGTTCTGCAGCCGCGTCGATCAGCTGCTGGATCCGTCTTGTCATGTAGGGGAGCTCGTCGGCTCCCAGCCCATTGAGCTCCTCTGCAGCCGCCTGAGCGGCTCGCAGATTCTCGAGCGGGGTGGCGTAGACGGGGCGATCTACACCCAGCATGCTGGCAACGGCCGCACCGCGCTTCTGGACGAGGCCGGCTCGGCTCGGGCCGCTAGGCGGTGGCGTGCCGAAGGCGGCGCGGTCGACTTCGCGCTGGTGGTCCTCGGTGAGGCGTCTCATCGAGGCTATCTTCTGGCCCTCCGCGATGAGGGCAAGGCAGCGTGCCTCCAGGGTCTCGGCGTCGGCATCGGCCGGGATGGGGACGGAGAGGTCGTGCATCGCCGCTTGCTGAGCGTCGCGGGCATTCTCGCCCGAGTTGGAGACGTGGCTGATGACCAGCACTTCGGTGACAGCGCTGCTGCCGCTGTCAGCTCGAGGGAGGGGGTCGTCGAAGACCACCACGTCGGAGGGGTAGGCGTCAAGCGGTGCGGTGTCGGAGTCGACGAGCATCGGGTCGGTGGAGCCGACCGACTCCACATCTGCAGCAGGCTCGCTAGAGACGTGAAGCTGGTCGAGGAGGCTGACGAGGCGGCTCTCGGGGTAGTCGGTGCCTGCGTCGGACGCAGGCTCGTCGGAGATGCGAGTCTCGCCGAGCAGATCGGCGAGGCAGCTTGCAGCACAGACGTCGTCGACGCCTTGCAGAGCGTCGAGGCAAACGCCATTGGGCGCAGCAGGCTGGCTTCGCTCGCGGGGGATGAAGAGGGTTCCCGTCCAGAACAGGTCTCCGGACGACGGTGCACCTGGCCCCACGGTGGGCGCCAAATGTCGGGTGGTTGGTGCGACATATGCCAAGGGATGGCTTATCATTGTGGGAGCCAATAAAACGTCGCCGGTGCCTGGAAACGGGATGAGGCGAAGACATGCACGCCGGCGGATCTTACCCAGGTTCGGGGCTCTCCGAGGAGATAACACCCCTAGTCCTGCTCTGCGGGGTCTCCGCATGATCACTAGATCGATGAAAGGTAGCTACAATCGCTCCTAGAGCTGTTGAGATCAAGGGAGAAGAAGAACAAGGCTAGCTCTTGCTTCTCTCTATCTATGGTGTGTGTGCTATGCTAAGAAGGCCACTCTATGCTCAGAGGCCAACTATGCTTGGAAGCGAACTATGCTTGGAAGCCAACCCTTTGCATGGGTGCTCCGGGGGGTTTATATAGGCCTACCCCGGGGGTACAATGGTAACCCGACTGGGAGCTGGTCCCAGCCGTCAGTGTCTACGCTCGCCGGCTTCTCCGCCGGCTGCTGGGTCCCGCCGGCTGCCGGCTACTTGGTCGATAGGCCGGCCCCACCGCCTTGGGTCTTGTCGGCGGCTGCTTACTGTAGCCTCGCCTGTGATGACGAGGGCTTCGTCGAGGTAAGCGTGGCTACAGTGGGCCGCCTCGGGGGCTATCACTGTAGCCTTACCTCGTCTTGTCTCCTTAATGGGGCTCCTGCTTCGAGGAAGGGAGTAGCCGGCTTCTGGAGGCCGGCTACGCTCTTGGCCGACTGGGAAAGGCCGGGCCGCCTTCATGCCTCTCTCTGGCTGAAGGGGCCCGCCGCCCGCAGGCCGTACGGGAGTCGGTCATGGGTGACGTCGTGGCTAGCATGGCTACAGTGCCGAGCCGCACGGGAGACGGCCGTCCCGTACAGCCTCCTGTAGCCATGCCCGCCTCGGGCTTCGGGGGTAGTGGGACGCACTGTGGCCACACCCCGTCGTGTCGCCGTTATGTGGGAGTGGCTTGGAGTGGTTGTGGTCTCGGCCGGCTGCTAGGAGCCGACGTCCTTCTTGGCCGGCTTCTTGGAGTCGGCCACCCTATAGTCGTCCTGGGGAGAGGTTGCTCGAGGCTGGGTCGCCTTCCGGGAGTCGGCTTTAGAGGTAGCCGGCCAGGGAAGGCGGCCCAAATGCTTGGAGTGCTTGAAGGCCCAAAGGCCTGATAATTTTTCTGAAGAGCCAGGGGTAGTCGGTTGGGCTACCTGTGGCCATTTACTCCGACACATGGAAACCTTCTGACATGTCGGGTGTACCCAGGGGACTGGCTGTGCATCATTTGCGAGTCGACCCGAAAGTGAAACCAGTCAAAGAACATCTTCGGTGGTCCCTGTCCAAAAAAGAAAGGCTATTGGCGAGGAAGTGGCTCGGCTCCTAGCAGCTGAGTTCATTCGAGAGATTTACCACTCCGAGTGGCTCGCCAATGTTGTCATGGTCCCCAAGAAGTTCGACTCACTTCGTATGTGCATTGACTTCAAGCATATCAATCGGGCCTGTTCGAAAGATCATTTCCCTCTCCCCCGTATCGACCAAATCGTCGACTCGACTGCGGGGTGTGAGCGTTTGTCTTTTCTGGACGCCTATTCCAGGTATCATCAAATCCGACTGTATGGTCCCGACGAGATAAAAACAGCTTTCATCACTCCATTCGGGTGCTTTTGTTATGTCACCATGCCATTTGGTCTCAAGAACGCTGGTGCCACATTTATGAGGATAATTCAGAAGTGCCTGCTCACTCAAATTAGTCGGAATGTGGAAGCATATATGGATGACATTGTGGTCAAGTCGCGTAAAGGTTCCGACCTACTGACTGACCTCGATGAAACCTTTGCCAACCTAAGAAGGTATGATATCAAGCTTAATCCGTCGAAGTGCACGTTCGGAGTTCCTGGTGGGAAGTTACTCGGTTTCCTCGTTTCTGAACGAGGAATCGACGCGAACCTAGAGAAAGTTGGTGCCATACTCCGGATGCAGCGCCCTGTGTGTGTGCATGATGTCCAGAAGCTTACTGGTTGTTTGGCCACCTTGAGTTGATTCATCTCTCACCTTGGTGAAAAGGCATTGCCTCTTTACCGACTGATGAAGAAGTCTGACAAATTCGAGTGGACTCCTGAAGCTTGCAGCGTTTGCAGAGCTCAAAACCCTGCTTTCCACCCAGCCGGTGCTTGCTGCCCCAATCAGCAAAGAGCCTTTACTGCTTTATATTGCAGCCACTGGACAAGTTGTCAGTACAGTGCTCACGGTCGAGCGGGAAGAAGAAGGAAAAGCCTATAAAGTTCAGTGCCCAGTGTACTATATTTCTGAAGTTTTGACTCCATCCAAGCAAAGATATCCACACTATCAGAAGCTTGTCTATGGAATTTATATGACCACGAAGAAGGTTGCACATTATTTCTCTGACCATTCCATTACAGTCGTCAGCGACGCACCATTGTCAGAAATTCTACACAATAGAGATGCAACTGGCCGAGTGGCAAAGTGGGCGATTGAACTCCTTCCCTTGGATATCAAGTTTGAGGCAAAGAAAGCTATCAAGTCCCAAGCAATAGCAGATTTCCTCGCCAAGTGGATCGAACAGCAGCAACCGACTCAAATTCACTCAGAGCATTGGACCATGTTCTTTGATGGATCCAAGATGCTGAATGGTTCTGGTGCTGGGGTGGTATTGGTATCCCCCCGAGGAGACAGACTCAGCTATGTCCTTCAAATTCATTTTGATTCCTCCAACAACGAAGCTGAATATGAAGCACTTCTGTATGGGTTGCGTATGGCCATTTCACTCGGCGCCCATCGCCTAATGGTCTACGGCGACTCAGATTTGGTGGTTAATCAAGTAATGAAGGAGTGGGACGTTAGAAGCCCGGCTATGACTGGCTATTGTAATGCAGTGAGAAAGTTAGAGAAGAAGTTTGAGGGGTTAGAGCTCCATCACATACCCCGACTGAAAAATCAAGCAGCTGATGATTTGGCAAAGATAGGTTCCAAGCGTGAGCCCATTCCCAGTAATGTGTTCTTGGAGCATCTTCACGTGCCGTCCGTCCAAGAGGATCCCTTCACGGAGGAGCCCCCACAACCTAAGAGCCCTGCTGATCCGACTGAAGTTGAAATCCCAGCCGTGGTCGACTTGGTCATGGAAGTTTTGGTTGTCATACCCGATTGGACAGTGTCGTACATTGCATATATTCTTAGGAAAGAGCTCCCAGAAGATGAAGAAGAGGCCCGTCAGATTGTCCGTCGATCTAAAGCTTTCACAGTAATGGGTGGACAGCTTTACAGAGAAAGTGTTACCGGAGTCGCTCAGAAGTGCATAACACCGGAAGAAGGTCGAATGATCCTCAACGACATCCACTCGGGGACCTGTGGTCACCATGCGTCCTCTCGGACCATTGTGGCCAAAGCATACCGAGCGGGATTTTATTGGCCACGAGCAAATGAAATGGCAAAAGACATAGTCGACAAATGTGAAGGTTGCCAGTTCTACTCCAACATGTCTCACAAGCCTGCATCAGCCCTGAAGACCATTCCACTTGTCTGGCCCTTTGCTGTTTGGGGATTAGATATGGTTGGACCTCTGAGGACTGGCAGAAGTGGCTTCACCCATGTGCTCGTAGCAGTCGACAGGTTCACCAAATGGATTGAAGCCAAGCCTATCAAAAATCTTGAAGCTAGTACTGCTGTCAGCTTCATCAGAGAGTTAACGTTCAGATATGGTGTTCCGCACAGCATCATCACTGACAATGGGTCAAACTTCGATTCTGATGAGTTCAGAGCCTTCTGCGCTTCCCAAGGAACTCGGGTCAAATATGCTTCAGTCGCCCATCCCCAGTCGAATGGACAAGCTGAGAGAGCAAACGGATTGATTCTCAAAGGACTGAAACCCCGATTGATGCGTGACCTCAAGCACGCAGCAGGTGCCGGGGTTGATGAACTTCCATCAGTGCTTTTGTAACATCCCAAATTTTCAATTTGGTATGTTATACATAGATCATCATTGCATATCATGTTTTACTGCATTTTGACAAATCCTCGATAAATCCTAAGCAACTCAAGGACCCTCGGAGAGAGTTGGGGATTTTCTAAAATTTTCATATTTGATTTTCATCAAATAATAAGACGAGGATTTTGGTTTTAATTATTTTCTCTCCGGAAAAATATTTCATTCTAAAAATAAACGAGAGGAGAAAATATGACTTCTCCAAAACAATTGAAATACTGGAGGAAAAATGTTAAAATCATTTATTGGAATTATTTGGATTTTATTTGCTATTTTTATTGCATTAAAAATATTGCATGTTTTTCAAAATATTTATTTTGTGTTAAAACAATGTTCACCCTACTCTAGATTTTCTAACTAGACGGGGAAAATTTATTTTATATTTTTCTGATTTTTATTTATTTTTCTACGAATTATTTTCCACGGAACGTTTTAAAAAAAAACTGCGCGCGCGCCCACGCTGGGCCGAGCCCAGGCCGCCGGCCCACCCCGCGCCCCTCTCCTCTCCGCGCACGGCCGCCGCCGTCGTTGTGTCCGCCATGGACACGGGAGCCGCCCCCGCTCGGCTTGCCCCCTCCCCAAGCCACCGGACCCCCCTCCCTCCTATAAATACCCCCCCTCTCTCTCCCTCACCTCGCCCGCCGCCGCCGCCGCCGCCGCACTTGCCGCCCCGCCGCCGCCGGTGTGAGCTCGGGAGCCGCCGCCGCCGCGTTTGCCGCCGCCCCTCGCCGCCCCTCGCCCTTCCCCGAGCCCCGCACCCCGCCGCACCCCCGCCGCACCTGCCGCCCTCACCGGAGCCCCGCCGAAGCCCCGCCGGAGCCGCCCCGATGAGGTAGACCTCGATGCCGTTCGGTTTGCCGGTTTTCTTCTAAAAAAACCCTTTGTTTAAAAAAACCCTAGATCGGTTTTTTTCGGTTTTATTATTTTGCGAGCGTTCACCGACCGAACCGTTCGTTTTAACGAACGCGTTCGTCGGTTTTTCTCTGTTAACGAACGTCCGTTCTTTAAGCGTTCGTCCGTTTTCTTTTTCGTCGGATTTTTCTGCGATTATCTCAGATTCGATTTCTGATCGAATCTTCGTTTCTGTTTAACTTTTCGCTCGTTTATCGGAATCAGGCGATTCAAGCGCCTAGAGTTTCGTCTCGAAATTCTCTTTCCGTTTAACCTACTCAAACAAGTTTTTGCTACAGTAAAATTTGACCTAGATCTAGATTAGTAAACGAAGCTTCTTTCTTTCGCCGTTTGACTTTCGTTGCTTCGTTCGAGTTGATTCTTTTTGTAAACCGGAGTTCTTAAGTTGAACTTTCTGGTTGAATCTTTCATTCGAGTTTTACCTGTGCATTAGATGAGTACTGATTGTATGCTTGTTTGTTTGCGATAGAGTACCCGGAGTGTGCCGCTTGTTACTTCGACTCGTTAGGTTTTGCGGATCATCAGCAAGGCAAGTAACACTTTGATCATACCTTTCATACCCAGTTTTATTGCAGTAGATCTTTTCCTCAAACAATTGCATGATTAGGATCTAATTAAATTGTGGGTACTGGGAAGTAGTTGAGGTAGTACCTATTACCTGTTTTCTATTCAAACCCTGGGGAGTTACTTCTACGTTGCTTTTATTATTGCCATGCTATGCTCGTAGACGTGGTTGGGTTTGAGTGATATTCATGACAGATGTGAGATGTTTATTAATGGTTCAACTTAAGGTGGCAACTAAAACTCACATCTGGGTGGATTGAGACACCTGGAGAACCCAGTGTTGTCTGATTTTATAAGGTCCGCCACCCAGGCTCAAAGGGATCATAAGATTATTCATGCTAGAAACTTCCGTGTGCAGCCACAAGCTATTATGGGCTCTAGCATAGTTGAGTAGGTTACAAGATCTCTTGAAGAGGTGGGCTAGCAGATGTAGGGGAAAGTAGGTGTACCGGTCCATCCAGAGTAAAGAGTGATTGTTTCTGAAAGATTGTGTCTCGGTCATCCGTTTCTCAAACATCATGTAGTGCGAGAATCAAGCGGAGGCGATCGAGTCTTGTGGGGAAAAGTGCGCAAACCTCTGCAGAGTGTACAAACTAATCATGGTTAGCCGTGTCCCCGGTTATGGACAACTTGAGTATCTAGTACCTGGATTATCATTTGAATCTCATCACTATGTTACTTTTAATTAATTTTGTTGGGTTAATGATGACACTTAATTGGGATTGAGTTGGAGGTACCTTCTCAATGTTTCACAACCACCATGATAGTTAAATAAAATTTATTCCTTTGAAGTAGGACAAAATTGGCTTTTCGCAAAACTGTAACCATAGAGCTTTCCACCAGCCATATATGCATGTAGTATAGCATTATTGTTGTTCATTACTCTCTATGTGCTACTTTGCCAGCATATCCTATGTGCTGACCCGTTTTCGGGCTGCAACGTTTCATGTTGCAGACTTTTCAGACGACGAGTAAGGTGCCTTAGGTCGTGGTCTTATACTTAGTCATGCCGCTGGAGTTGATGGACTCACTTATCTTCCAAGTCTTCCGCTGTTATCGTTATTAGATGGCCTTAAGCCATGTTTATCATACTTAATCTCCTCGGAGATATTCGTTGTAACAAGTGTGTGATTGCTACTCTGTTATAAATCCTCCATTTGTACTGTGCGTGTCAGCATTACTGATCTAGGGATGACACTGGTGCACAGCAGCACAGACCATTTGAGGTCTGGTCGCTACAGCTTTGGGGATTGAGGACAACTCCTAATCGGCCGATTGGCCGAACTCCATTCTTCCTAGTCTATGGAGCTGAAGCTGTACTTTCGAGTGACTTGCTTCACAATGCACCCCGAGTTGAACTTTTCTCAAAAGATGAAGCAGAACAGGCTCAGCAGGATGCAGTTGATCTCCTGGAAGAGGAAAGAGAGATGGCCCTGATCCGATCAACCATTTATCAGCAAGACCTGCGTCGATTCCACGCCAGGAACGTGAAGGGTCGAGCATTTCAAGAAGGAGACTTAGTTCTTCGAGTGGATCAGTAGAAACCACACAAGCTCGCTCCTGCTTGGGAAGGCCCCTTCATTGTCACCAAAGTGCTCCACTATGGAGCATACCACCTGTACAACGTCGAGCACAATAAAGACGAGCCACACGCTTGGAATGCGGAGCTGCTCCATCCCTTTTACACTTAAGCATTCAGACTGTTGAGATGTAATAAGAAATACCTTCTAGTTTGATTATCAAAGACACAGTTTTACAGTCTCCTAAATGATTGTTGTTTCTTTCTTATATGTCCTAAACCCCCCAGTGGGTGCCTTAGATGCGAATCCGCTTCGCCTAAGTTTCAAAAAAGAAAAATCATGCCGAGTGAAGAGCAAGCCTCTCACTCGGAGGCTTAGCTGTGAATCCGTTTCGCCTAAGTTTAAAAAATCCTACCGAGTGGTGAGCAACCCTCTCACTCGGGGGCTTAGCTGCAGTCCAGTACTCGCCTAAGTTTAAAAAATCCTACCGAGTGGTGAGCAACCCTCTCACTCGGGGGCTTAGCTGCAGTCCAGTACTCGCCTAAGTTTAAAAAATCCTACTGAGTGGTGAGCAACCCTCTCACTCGGGGGCTTAGCTGCAGTCTAGTACTCGCCTAAGTTTAAAAAATCCTACCGAGTGGTGAGAAACCCTCTCACTCGGGGGCTTAGCTGCAGTCCAGTACTCGCCTAAGTTTAAAAAGTCCTACCGAGTGGTGAGCAACACTCTCACTCGGGGGCTTAGCTGCAGTCTAGTACTCGCCTAAGTTTAAAAAATCCTACCGAGTGGTGAGCAACCCTCTCACTCGGAGGCTTAGCTGCAGTCCAGTACTCGCCTAAGTTCAAAACACATCCCGATCCGCAAGGTGACGAGGTGCAGGTCGACTACGACCTTCTCCTCAGAACTGCGCCATAAGTACAATGTGCGCTCCATCCCGATCCGCAAGGACGACGAGGTGTAGGTCGACTACGATCTTCTCCTTAGAATTGCGCCATAAGTACAATGTGCGCTCCATCCCGATCCGCAAGGACGACGAGGTGCAGGTCGACTGCAACCTTCTCCTTAGAGCTGCGCCATAAGTACAATGTGCGCTCCATCCCGATCCACAAGGACGACGAGGTGCAGGTCGACTGCGACCTTCTCCTCAGAGCTGCGCCATAAGTACTGTGCGCTCCATCCCGATCCACAAGGATGACAAGATGTAGGTCGACTGCAACCTTCTCCTCAGAACTACATCGCAAATACAAAGCCTATTCCGAGTGAAGAACAAGTTCCACTCGAAGAAAAACATAAGAATATTCAGAGATAAACCAAGTTCAGATAAATCCTAAGGTTCCAGACCACGGATTAAAGTACTCGGGCATCGGGCCCAAAGGAGTTTTAGCGATTACAAAATCACTCGGCATTCCGAGGCAAATTTAAGGCGAGGCATAAACTTTGTTCACTCTGCAGGAGGAGGGCTAGCAGGCTCGACGAACTCGTCCAGGTCGATTCCGTCAGCAATCCGAGTGGCAGCAGCAATGAAGGTTTCCATGAAGGATTGGAAGTCGTGTTTTTTTGTTGGCCACCTTGATTGCTGCTAGCTTCTCTTCTCGCGCTTCCTTGCAGTGGACACGAACCAGGGACAGAGCCACATCAGCACCGCATCGAGCAGAAGACTTCTTCCATTCCTGCACTCGACTGGGAATCTCATTAAGTCGAGTCATCAAAGACTCGAGGTCATTCGGAAGCGTCGCCCTTGGCCAGAGTGCCGTGTCGATCCTCGACGCCGCAACCTTCAGTCGAGCAAGGTAGTCGACAACACCAGCGACACGGGATTCCAATCGGAGCATGTTCATGGCAGCTTCGTCCTTAACAGGAGAAAGGATGGGATCCAAGCTTGTCTCAATTCGCCTGGTCTCTTCCTCAAAGTTTTGGCAAAATTCTGCACACGCAATACAATGATGAGTCAATGATTATATATCGAGTCGACAGCAACCAAACAGTCAGACAGAGGAAAGTACCTTCGAGCATGACGAACAGCTTCTTGGCAAGTCCTCCTAGATAATTCTCCAGATCATCCCTGTTACGAGCGATGCCTTCCATATTTTCGGTCAGGGCATTCTTGTCCTTCTTCAGACGAGTCGCTTCCTTGTTGGCTTCATCGAGAGCAGTTTTCAGCTTGGCATTCTCTTCCTCCAGTTTGCCGACTGAAGCCAGCTTTTGGTCGGCGAGTGCAGTTTTCTCTTCGGCTGCTTTCTGCGCGGCTGCAAGGTCCAGATCCTTCTTCAGCAGAGCCTGGTTCATGGTTTCTGAAAGAAATAACGTTCGATTCAGAAAAAGCAAATAACATCTGGTTCAGCAACAGATCAGTCGACAAGTTTTTCGTACCAGTGGCTTCATCCTTGGCCTTCTGCAAGTTTGACTTGGCCAGCTCCAGATCGAGATTGAGCTGAATCTGCTTCTGCTCCAGGTCAGCAAAACGGGCTCCAAGTTCACAGGATTTCTGTAATCAAAAGACGGTCAGTTGACGGATGGAAAGATCGGTTACTTCAGAGTAATAGAGTGATAAATTCAATAAGTTCTAAGACTACTGCCGAATCAAACATCCAACAGTAGTCTCGGGGACTACACCCAGTGGGTGCACTTAGCGTGCCCCCACTGGTTCAGTTTCCACTCGACATGGTCCGCCCAAGCTGAGTGTAAATAAAACAACAAGAAGAAGGTTGTTCTCAGACCATAGTCGACTGCCCGCAGTCGACCACGGTCTCGGGGACTACACCCAATGGGTGCACTTAGCGTGCCCCCACTGGTTCAGCTTCCACTCGACATGGTCCGCCCAGGCCGAGTGGCAAAATTTCGATTCTCAGACCACAGTCGACTGCCCGCAGTCAACCATGGTCTCGGGGACTACACCTAGTGGGTGCACTCAGCGTACCCCCACTAGTTCAAAGACTCAATCGACACAACTTAGTCGACTCAAGATACAAATTTACTCAGTGGCAAGTCAAAACACCCAGTGGGTGTACAAATGCAAAACGCAGACTCATGGAAAAATCCTTCAAGGAAAGTTTTCAGGTAGCATATCCTAACAGAACAAGCGACAAGCTAAAGGGTCAGTCGGCGATCAACCAACTTGGACGTTGCTCTGGAGAGCTGAGCTGGCATCGTAAGCAGCTTGGATGGCTTCCCGGACCACCTTCATCTGCTCCATCATGATGCCCGCTTGGTGTATAGCCTCCTTAGCAGCACCCACTTGGTCCTCTGGGATGTGATGTGCAGCAAAAAGTGAAGATGGATCGGCTAGAGTCTGCGCAGTCGATGCTGAGGGCTGGGCACTCGACAATGGTACGACGAAAGTCACAGAAGCCCGATTCGCATCGCCGGCCTCCTGGATTACCGGGTCCGTCACCGGCGTCGACTGAGGCACCTTGTCAGTTGATGTCTTCCTGCTTCTTCTTCTGGGCCTCAGCGGCACATCCTCGTCGTCGTCTGGAAGATCAATGACATTGGGAGGAGCTGCAAATAGAATCAATCGCCGGAATTCAGTCGACCAACAACACGGCTGAGAAAGTAAAGACATGATCGCGAAGATCATACCAGGGTTAGAAGTGACCGCGTCTTCCATTCCTCGTCTTCGTTTCCATAAGTAGAAGTCCCAGAAGTAGCAGCACTGCAAATTCAAATTTCACTCGGTCAGAACGAGAAGTGAGTCGACCAAAGAACAAGTTGTGCCAAATTAAGAAGTCAAATCCAGGAATTACCCAGAAGTAATAGGTACAACCACTTTGATTTTAGGCAGAGCCTTCTGAGGTTTCTATGGTATGACTTTGGGCTGCTTGGGAGCTTTCTCAGTCGGCACAGGAGATGCCGTCCGAGTGCGCTTTGAAGATTGACCAGTCTGTACGGTCGTTTTCCCTCGGAGGCTTGCTGGGTCGTGGGTATGCTTGGATCGCCTTTCCCTGCGGGGAGGTGAGTTGACCTCTTCATCATCACTCGGGTCATCGCTCTCCTCGTCCTCTTCTCCATCAGAGTGCCACTCGCCGCTCTCGCCTCCGCTTGCCTCCCCTTCCGGATCATGCTCCTGCTCCCCGTTGGGCATCGAGTACATTTCGGTGAGGGCCTGAAAGACAATAAGTGGAACGAATGTCAGTCGGTTGGCAAAAAGCAATTGCACGATAGATCAAGAAAACACTCGGAAATTTAGAGTCGGACCTTGTCCGGTTCATATGAGTTGTTGAGTGGAGGGATCCTCCTGGACCCTCTGGGGTTATCCTTGTTACCAGTGATACCCCTCAGCCACTTCTCCACCGTATCCTCGTCGACTTCCTCTGGGTGGATCCGAGTGGTGTCGTCAAGGCCCGAATACAACCACATTGGATGATCGCGAGCTTGAAGCGGCTGAATGCGTCGTCTGAGGAAGACCTCTAACAGGTCCATGCCAGTCACGCCGTCACGAACAAGCTGAACCACTCGCTCGACCAACACCTTCACCTCCGCTTTCTCTGCCGGGGTCACTTTCAAGGTAGAGGGCTTATCGACTCGAGCCATGGAAAAGGGGGGAAGTCCAGTCGACTGGCCCGGAGTCGGCTGGTCTTTGCAGTAGAACCAGGTCGACTGCCACCCTCTGACTGACTCGGGAAGAATCATGGCGGGGAAAGTACTCTTACCTCTCTTTCGGATCCCAAGACCCCCACACATCTGGATCACATGTGTCCTCTTGACACTCGGATTCGCCTTTTTGACCGACTGAGAACGACAGGTGAAAATGTGTTTGAAGAGACCCCAGTGTGGTCGACAACCCAGGAAATTCTCGCACATGGACACGAATGCAGCGAGGTACGTGATAGTGTTGGGGGAAAAGTGATGAAGTTGTGCTCCAAAGAAGTTCAAGAAGCCTCGGAAGAAAGGATGAGGAGGCAAATAAAAATCACGGTCAATGTGGGTGGCGAGGAGAACACACTCACCCTCTTGCGGCCGCGGCTCGGTCTCATTCTCCGGGAGCCGCCCAGATCCGTGGGGAATCAGTCCCCCTCGACCAGATCATTGATATCATCTTGCTGGATCGTCGAATGGATCCAGTCGCCTTGAATCCAGCCGGGCGGCAGGCCGGATCTCGACGAAGATCGACCCCGGCTGGTCTTCTTCCCCTTCGCCTTCGCCGTCGCCTTCTTCGCGTGCTCCAAGGCCGCCGTGTTCTCCTTCTGCATTGCAGCGGGCGGAGCTCAAGCAGGGCGGCGGCGCCGAGAGCAGAGGTGGATGCGGTGGAGAGAACAGAGGAGAAAGGGGAAGAATGGGAACGCACTGTGCAGAAAACCCCAATCCGGCGCCTTATATGAGGTCATTTCCGAGTGGCTGACCCGTGGGCCCAAGCAATCCTGCCAAATCCCGCAACAGTCGTGCGCGCGACGTGGCGAAAAAGGTGGCGCGGAGATCGGGGCGACCCTACCTAATCCGTCCCGATTACTGCGGCCTCCTCCGCCTTGCGCGCTTCCCGAAAATTCAAATCCCGCGAGATCCGCAAGTAGCAGAGCAACCTGTCAGACTGAAGATTTTTTCCATATCAACGCTCGAAGCCTAGCAATAAAAGTTCACTCGACAAAACAAGAATGGATCAAGGCGACTGAAAAAGAAGTTGAAGTCACCATGTTGTTCATTGATCCCAACGAGACGCTTCCGAAGCGCAAAAATTGAGTCGGAAGTATTTTTCAACTCCTTCTCCACTCGAACCCTGAACCATTCGGGGGCTAATGATGAAGCTATGTACCTAGGGTAGGGTCATAGGCCTGACCTAGACACCCTCACCTAGGACATTACCCTAAAGTCAGAAGCATTCAAAGGATATCATCATTCACTCGACTAGAAGCATTCCACTCGGAAGGTTTAATGTCACTCGACCGTAACAGAAATCACTCGACGGCAGAAGACCTAAAGTCACTCTGTATAGCAACGATCGGACGTTTACTCTGTAGACTTAATGGACATTTCTGTCACTTTATTATAGGCGTTACCAGAAAGGCCCCATCTTTGTGTATCTTAAACCCTGTGTAACTGAGGGCAAGAGGGGTCCGACGAACTCTATATAAGCCATCCCCCCCTCCTCAGGGACAAGGGTTCGCACCCCCTGTAACTCCACACACATATAATTCAGTTGACCGCCTCCGGGCACCGAGACGTAGGGCTATTACTTTCACCGTGAAGGGCCTGAACTCGTAAACCTCGTGTGTACAACTTCACCATAGCTGGGATCTTGCCTCTTCATACCTACCCCCATTCTACTGTCAGTCTTAGAACCACGACAGCATCCACTTCAAGATTTGATCCCTGGCAGAGTTGATGTTCAGTGGGACTATTTTCGCCGGTAACTTGAATAACCCAGGGTGGCCGAACAATTGGTCGCACAACCAGGCATGGCCATAAACCGTCAAGTTATTGGCTAGGGCGGGGAGCAACTTCATCCTATCTCCAGCATCCCCATACTCCCAGGAAAATCTCTCCCGCTTCTGCAGTGGTGCAATTCTGCAGAGGAGGAAATCGGCCCCTACATGCTCAACAGTCAGCCCGACAACTTTCAGACGGGTGATCTTGTTGATTGCCGGGCGGAGCCTGTCCTCAGTGAGGTCGAACACTCTCCATTCGTTATTACGCTCGAGGCATTCTGTTCGTGCCTGGCAGAACTCTGGAGCTTTGTCCTCTTGAATCCAACACCAATCTCCCTCCACTCCTCCCATCTGTTGCGCTGTTGGCCGGAGATGCAATCCCAATTCTCCCTTGGCACTATCCATGGCATCCAGCTTATATTGCCGGAGCAATGGCTCTTGTACTCCACCCGCGGAACAAAGTAGGGCCTGAACAGATCCACATTGGGGGCAACCCCAACGAAATTCTCACACAAGTGAGCAAAGATCTCCATACACGCCATTGCATTTGGCGTAAAATCCAAGAGGTGGAATCCATAGATTGCCATCATCGTCTCAAGGAAATCCGAGAAGGAGGGCAAAGACCGCAGATGAAATATGCACAAAAGAACTTGTATGAACTTGGCGGATCCTCCTCTCCCTCCGCCAGAACATTGGGAGCACCATGTCCTTTCGGGACCTCCCTCCCCCACAGGTATCCATACCTCGCCTGAAGCATGCCACTGTCGAGGTTCGATGGGGAGAAGACGACATCTCCCCTTTGTTTCTTGTCCAGCTCGGTTGCCCTCTTGCTCCCCTCTGTGGCCTCCGCCTTCACGGCAGCCGTCCGCTGCCCCTTCTTCCCCATATCACCAGAGATACGGAAGGATAGCGGGAAGGAGATCAGAAAGGGATCGGCGGCGAATGTGGGCAAAGGGAGCGAGCGGCTGCTTGGCTTGCAGAGGAAGATGATGAGGAGGTGAGGCAGAGGATGAATGAGCAGTGCCTTTTCGCATTTTCCCTTCTTATGGGAAACAGTGTGGGAAGGGGCACAACTCTTAAGAAAACTTACCGTTTTTACATTAACTGCTACAGTCCCACGCCCCCACGCCTCGCGGTAATCACGCAAAGTGGACGTTGGGTTGACTGGTCATCATGACGAACCGCTGTGCGCGCAGCCTTCTCCTGACATGTGTCCGTGCACTGTTTGGGGCCTAACCCAACGTGCCCCACAACACGTATTGCTCAGGCCCTGGGGCTTACGTCGGGGAACACAAACTAGGGTGTATGTTTTCCCCTGACTCGTCCACGGGCGGTAAACCAACAGACACAAGAACAAGATCACATCGCCAAGATCAGATTGAAGCACAAGGGATCCGTTCTTCGGAGGATCAACATGCAGACCAAGAGGACCAAGACTAGCCAGAGAAGCAAGATATCGCTAAGGGAAAAACCTCCCTTGCCGGGCAGGCGAGCCTGGCAAGGGTGGGATTACCCCCCAGAAGCAAGCTTTCGGATCATCCCGGCAAGCATGCGGGGGCTTACGGAGGCAAACCACTCCACCGCACCACCTCATCACGACACACGCCGTCGATCAGTGCGGTGTCAAGCTCCAAGGTGACTAAGTGGCTGCGCCACATTATCAGGACCCCGATCCTAAGTCACACCGATCTAGCATGTGATGTCTACTACGCAACCTTCTTCTTGTAGACGTTGTTGGGCCTCCAAGTGCACAAGTTTGTAGGACAGTAGCAAATTTCCCTCAAGTGGATGACCTAAGGTTTATCAATCCGTGGGAGGCGTAGGTTGAAGATGGTCTCTCTCAAACAACCCTGCAACCAAATAACAAAGAGTCTCTTGTGTCCCCAACACACCCAATACAATGGTAAATTTTATAGGTGCACTAGTTCGGCGAAGAGATGGTAATACAAGTGCAATATGGATGGTAGATATAGGTTTTTGTAATCTGAAAATATAAAAATAGCAAGGTAGCAAGTGGTAAAAGTGAGTGTAAACGGTATTGCAATGCGTTGAAACAAGGCAAAGGGTTCATACTTTCACTAGTGCAAGTTCTCTCAACAATGATAACATAATTGGATCATATAACTATCCCTCAACATGCAACAAAGAGTCACTCCAAAGTCACTAATAGCGGAGAACAAACGAAGAGATTATTGTAGGGTACGAAACCACCTCAAAGTTATTCTTTCGGATCGATCTATTCAAGAGTCCGTAGTAAAATAACACGAAGCTATTCTTTCCGTTCAATCTATCATAGAGTTCGTACTAGAATAACACCTTAAGACACAAATCAACCAAAACCCTAATGTCACCTAGATACTCCAATGTCACCTCAAGTGTCCGTGGGTATACGATATGCATCACACAATCTCAGATTCATCTATTCAACCAACACATAGAACTTCAAAGAGTGCCCCAAAGTTTCTACCGGAGAGTCAAGACGAAAACGTGTGCCAACCCCTATGCATAAGTTCACAAGCGGAACCCGCAAGTTGATCACCAAAACATACATCAAGTGGATCACGTGAATATCCCATTGTCACCACAAATAAGCACATGCTAGACATACATCAAGTGTTCTCAAATCCTTAAAGACTCAATCCGATAAGATAACTTCAAAGGGAAAACTCAATCCATTACAAGAGAGTAGAGGGGGAGAAACATCATAAGATCCAACTATAATAGCAAAGCTCGCGATACATCAAGATCGTGCCAAATCAAGAACACGAGAGAGAGAGAGAGAGAGAGATCAAACACATAGCTACTGGTACATACCCTCAGCCCCGAGGGTGAACTACTCCCTCCTCGTCATGGAGAGCGCCGGGATGATGAAGATGGCCACCGGTGAGGGTTCCCCCCTCCGGAAGGGTGTCGGAACGGGTCTAGATTGGTTTTCGGTGGACTCAGAGGCTTGCGGCGGTGGAACTCCGGATCTATTCTGCTCCTCGATGTTTTTAGGGTATATGGGCATATATAGGCGAAAGTAGTCGGTTAGGGGAGCCACGAGGGGCCCACGAGGGTGGGGGCGCGCCCAGGGGGCAGGCGCGCCTCCCTGCCTCGTGGCCACCTCGAAGCTTCCTTGACTTCAACTCCAAGTCTCCTGGATCACGTCCGTTCCAAAAATCACTCTCCCGAAGGTTTCATTCCGTTTGGACTCCGTTTGATATTCCTTTTCTGTGAAACACTGAAACAAGGAAAAAACAGAAATTGGCACTAGGCTCTGGGTTAATAGGTTAGTCCCAAAAATAATATAAAAGTGTTTAATAAAGCCCATAATCCAAAACAGATAATATAATAGCATGAATACTTCATAAATTATAGATACGTTGGAGACGTATCAGCATCCCCAAGCTTAATTCCTGCTCGTCCTCGAGTGGGTAAATGATAAAAGAAATAATTGATGAAGTGTGAATGCTAGCAGGTGCACAAGTTTGATCAATGATAATTTCAATCACCTTTTCTAGCATCATTATATGTCATAACAGTAGCTCATATCATAAAGCTTCTCATGATCAAGTAACAAGCTATTCACATGTTAAAGTATAGATCATAAACTTTCTTGAAAACTAACAAACCGTGTTATTAGTCATCAAACAATTACAATTCATCTTATTTTCAGGAAGGGTCTATGTCAGAGATTTGATTCAGCAAACTTCACATACTCAACTATCATTTAGTCTTTCATAATTGCTAACACTCACGCGATATTTATGGGTTCAAAGTTTTAATCAGACACAGAGAAAGATAGGGGCTTATAGAATCGCCTCCCAACCTTTTACCTGAAGGGTAATGTAAACAATAATAGTTCATGTTGCCTTACATCCAATTGGATATATATATCAGAATCTTTCCAACACAATGTGCTTGCCAAAGGATAAAATGTAAAAAGGAAAGGTTAAGATCACCATGACTCTTGCATAAGGTAAAAGACAAGAATAAAAGATAGGCCCTTCGCAGAGGGAAGCAGAGGTTGCCATGCGCTTTTATAGTTGGATGCACAAAATCTTAATGTGAGGGAACGTAACTTTATATTGCCACTTGTGATAGGGACCTTTATTATGCAGTCTGTCACTTTTATTGCTTCCATATCACAAGATCGTATAAAGCTTATTTTCTCCACACTAAAAGATCATACATATTTAGAGAGCAATTTTTATTGCATGCACCGATGACAACTTACTTGAAGGATCTTAATCAATCCATAGGTAGGTATGGTGGACTCTCATGGCAATACTGGTTTAAGGGATGTTTGGAAGCACAAGTAGTATCTCTACTTGGTGCGAAGGATTTGGCTAGCATGAGGGGGAAAGGCAGGCTCAACGTGTTGGGCGATCCATGACAATATACTTTATTTCGGATATAAGAAAACATAACCCATTATGTTGTCTTCCTTGTCCAACATCAACCTTTTAGCATGTCATATTTTAATGAGTGCTCACAATTACAAAAGATGTCCAAGATAGTATATTTATATGTGAAATCTCTCTTCCATCAATATTCTTTCACGAATTGTTCAAGTGACCAATACAATGTTTGCTAACCTTCAATAAATTTACCACCTCTACTTATTATATGTGAAGTCATTACTCCCCATGGGATAAGCATATGAAACATATATAATTTCAGATTTATGATATTCAAATCATTTAACTATTTAATCATAGGATATAAGTGAAGCTCACGAGTAAATGGCAAACTACTCCAAAAAGATATAAGTGAAGATCAATGAGTAGTTAAATAATTATGTAGCTATGTGAAGACTCTCTCTCTCTCTCATTTAAGAATTTCAGATCTTGGGATATTATTCAAACATCAAGCAAAACAAAATAAAACGACATTTCAAGGATAGCACTCATCATGTGAAGAAGCAAAAACTTAGGCTCAACCGATACTGACCGATAATTGTTGAAGAAGAAAGGTGGGATGCCTACCGGGGCATCCCCAAGCTTAGATGCTTGAGACTTCTTGAAATATTATCTTGGGGTGCCTTGGGCATCCCCAAGCTTAAGCTTTTGTGTATCCTTAATTCCTCTCATATCACGGTCTCCCTAAATCTCAAAAGCTTCATCCACACAAAACTCAACAAGGACTCGTGAGATAAGTTAGTATAAACCAATGCAAAAACCTTATCATACTCTACTGTAGAAAATCACTAAAATTATTATTCAACATTGCATACTAAATTCCTCTGCATATTTAATAGTCCTATCCTCAAATAGAATCATTAAACAAGCAAACATATGCAAACAATGCAATCATAACAGCAATCTGCCTAAACAGGACAGTCTGTAAAGAATGCAGCAAGATCCATATTTCCCTAGATCCAAAAATTATGGAAGAAAATTCCCACTGTAGTAAATTTATCAGAGCTTATTATGCAAAAGGTTTCAACATTTTATCACATTCTGACTTTTCTAGGGAATTTTTGCAACAGCGGTAAACTTTCTGTTTTCAAACAGCAACATGTAGACTTGTAAAATAAGCATATTAAAGGCTATCAATGCCACTTTTATTGAAATAAAAGATGCAAAACATTGTTCTAACTAACAGAAAGCAAATCCTAACAAAATAAATTGACGCTCCGAGCAAAACACATATCATGTTTTGAATAAAAATATAGCTCCAAGTAAAGTTACCGATGAACGAAGACGAAAGAGGGGATGCCATCCGGGGCATCCCCAAGCTTAGGCTCTTGGTTGTCCTTGGATATTACCTTGGGGTGCCTTGGGCATCCCCAAGCTTAGGATCTTTGTCACGACCGGATTTTCGGGATATCAATTTCCCAGAAAAACGGCCTTTGTGCTCACCAGCCCCAGGATTACTGTTAGCTGATGAGACACCAACTTGATACAAGAATTCGAAGCAAGGCACAGAAATATGTAGTACAAGACCATTGTGGCCTAGGAGTACAACATTTGGTTTCTAGTGGTTGATGGCGGAAGCGGTTTGAGGTACATCTACGTCTATGGGACTCCATTTCCCACAAGAACAGCTGACCAGGATAACTCCTATCTTCGCGAGGCTGCTATCGTCGTTGCGTAGGTTCCGGGGCTGTCATCGCGATGCTTATCTCCAAGCAGGGAATCTGGCTAAGACAATAGCCAGGGACAAGCCAGTGAGTACGTTTGAATGTACTCGCAAACATTAAGAACACGGGTATAGTATAATAAGAGATATTCATACTCCGAAACATTTTATGATGATAAGTCTGCCATGAAGTAAACGAGAATTTGTGATGCACGCATGCAGAGGAAATATGGACATGCAATACGGAGGTAAAAGAAATGCACTGAGCGAGCGTCTAAATGACTCCTCGAAAGGTTGCAAGAAACTTAACAATGCCACAGTCAGGCGTCTGAGCGACACCACAGAAAGGGCTTATAGAAGATAAATAAACAACAAGCATGCCGCAGTCGGGTGTCTAAGCGACACCACATAAAGGGCTTATAAAAGATAAATAAACAACAAGCATGCCGCAGTCGGGCGTCTGAGCGACACCACATAAAGGGCTTATAAAAGAATAATCACAGTGAATATCCAGGAGGTAGAACCATCCCAGGGATACTCCATAAGGTACAAAATGTAGATGGTTAGTCCATAATAACAATAATAATAAAACAGGATCCTCAGATGTCACAGGTCGTAAGCAAAATCTAGTCTAGCCGTTTCTCCATCCGAAGACCGTTGCTGAGATCCAGCTAATTCGTTCTCCATCCGAATACCGTTACTATGATCCAGTTAGCCGTGTCTCCATCCGAAAACCGTCGCTGAGCTCTAGTTACTTTGTTCTCCATCCGAATGCCGTTACTATGATCTATCTCAGACTGAAGTCCTTACTCATGAACATGGTTATCCAAATGGATATGACCTCTGCAGAGGGTGTACTCTATACCCACGAGTAACGGATTTACCTAGCCCATCGGGACTAATTCCGTCCACGGTCTTTTAATTGAAAACACGCCTGACCTGCACACACCAGCTTAACTTACCGGTGTCTGGAATCACCCATGACACCCGTCAAGCAAACTCTAAGTGGGGAGGCTACAACCTCGACGTAGCATGGGATCAAATTTATATACGCGCGCTCTAAGGGGTGCCCCCCTCTCGGTCCCAACCGGAAACACCCATGCCCCCGGACCAGGTGGCATGCCTACCGGATGCACCCGGTATCTTCCACCATGGCCTCTCTGTACGGTGTGTGCTTTGGTAAGGGGTTGACAACTTACTGAACCATACCCCGTCTACGACAGGGACAAGCGGTAGTACAATCAAATAGTGAAGTTACTGATCAAGACTTGACCTACGACTGACTCGGGTGGTCCAAGAAATCTCCGAATGATCAGCATAACCACAATGTTACCATTAAGGGAAATAGATCACCACTCATCAAGCCTCACCATACCATACCGGACATACTCGTCTCGACGAGGAACTAGGGACAAGCTCGTGTCTACCCAAGACCACGACTTTCCCGGCTTCCTTCCGGTATGCATGAGGAGCTCACGAGGATGATCGAAAACACTAGCGTAACCACTGCTGACCACAAAATATCTCCAAGAAAACACTCATGCACGAGACTTTACCGTTACATAAAGTTAACGCATACTCCAAGTCAAATGGTGTTGTAATCGTATCAGAACACCACAACAAAATATTATGCCAGAGTTCAGAAATGCTTGCCTTCAAGAGTATGCAAAGGATGCACTTTTCGAAGGCTTTCCCTTCTCTCCAAAATCCTATTTTGAGAAATATCCAAATATTACAAACACAGTACAAAATGTTGTCTCAAATATTTTTAAATAAATCTTAAAAAAAACTAGATGGAATTTGAGAGAGGTAGGAAAAAGAATCAACTCATTTGGTGTTTTATTTTAAAAGTTATAGCTAGTCAAAGCATGGTCAAATCTTTGTTTTTAAATAAAACCAGAAAAGAAAACGTTTCGAGGGGAATACGCTTTCGCAGTAGAGGAGACGTACTCAGGACGTCCGCGCCTTCACTTAATCAGAGGAGACGGGCGCGCGGGTCACTGACAGTGGGTCCAGAGGGCCCACTGGTCAGGTTTGACCGTTCCTCCCTCCCTCCTCTCTCTCTCTCTGCCCGAACGGCGGCTCCCCGAGGGCACCTGAGGGCAGGGATGGACTCGCTAGGTCGGGGCGGTCCTCTCGGTGGTCGCTGGGTCGTCGGGGGTGGAGGAAATCGCCGGCGGCGAGCTCCACGGCGGAGGGGGCTACGGTGGTGAAGTGGTTTTTGGGCTCCGGTGGTCTCCGATCGAGGTTGGGTAGTTGGGCAGCTCCGCAAGGACAAGGGGAAGCTACTGGTGGCGTCGGTTGGGCGAGAGAGTGGCTGGCTGCAATGTATTTCACCGGAGCTTGGCGGCGGCCGAACCGGCCGGAGTTGGGGAAGAGAACCTCTCCGCGCCAATCCACTGCTAGGGGAGGACTAGGGGAACAGTCTGAGGTTGCCTGAGGTCTTGCACGAGCTCGGGGGTCCCTTAAATAGGTGCTCGGGGTTGGGCCGCGGCGGCTGAGGATAAGATCGCCGGCGACAGCCGTGCTGTAGCCGCAGGGCGACGTGGCGGCGACGAGCACGTGCCGAAGAGCTTCGGGATAAGATCGGGCTGTTCACGGGGGCAGCTGGCGTGCTGGGGTGGCTTGGGCGGCGCCGTCCATGTCAGTGGTTCGCTGCCGACGCCGGCGTGCCGCCAAGAGCTCTGCTAGCGGCGCTGCAGGGCGCCAGAGGTGGCGTGGAGAGTGGGCTAGCTAGTGCGCGGTTCAGCAGTGGAGCAGGGGCCAGGGACGGGTCGCGTCGAGTGTGGCAGTGCGGTGCGGCGGCTCAGTGCGCGCGCGTGCAAAACGTGCGCTCTGGGCGCGCCCAGAGCACGCACGGAACCTGCTCGGCGAAATGCCAGGGCAGTCTAGAGCGCGAGGGTGGAGTTGGCAATGAACAGGACAGGGGTAGAGGTAGCTAGGGGCTCAGTGGACATGGTTGCTGGGTCATTGGAGCAAGATCACAGTGCAAACTAGGAAACACGCCCAAAATTGACTGTGCACACCAACTGTTCGACAGAATGCCAAGTGCACTTGGGCAATTCTTGGGGTGGCCAAAAACTCCAGATCAGGGTCTCTTTAGGTGTAGGAGATGATGGTAAGGTCATCAGGGAAAAACCAGAAACTTGTTAGTGCAAGTTTTGCAAAACCACAGTTTTGGACAGAAAGAAAAAGGGTTTATAGCATGCACTTAAAAACCTCCAATGAGTCCACTCTCGTGGACTTAAGGGTTTTGAAGGAAGGGTTAAAAGCAGGAAAAAGGTCATGGGCATTGGAGCAAAATAAAATAGAGTTGCTGTACAAATCACCAAATTGGGTCAGAATGAAAAAGAGGGTGATTCACTCAAATTTTTCAAAGAACATCACTAGGTTTTTGCATGAAGATGAATTGTATGCATCCACTGACATCTCCAAACACTTGGAAGAATTTTTAAAGAAATATTTAAATGGGTTGTAGTGCAAAAGTGCCCACTGGACCAGATTGGAAAAGTTGGTGTAGAGCTCAAAATCTCCAATGGCCAAAAGGTATTTTTGCATAAAAGTGGTGTGAAAACATCACATGACATCCCCAAATTTTGGTGGAAATTTTAAAAGCATTTATCAAATGATTGCAGTGCAAAACAGGCTCCAACTTCAAAAGAAAAATCATTTTTAAAAGGATAAAACTCTGAGAAACAATTATGCAAACAAATCCCCTGATAAAGGATTGTTTTTATAAAGAGGGCATAAAGTCCAACAATACCTTTTTGAAGGTTTCCACTTGGAGTAAAAATCCACAATAACAAAAGGGGTAAACCTTGACAAATGGAAAAAATTTGCTTCCTGGCAAAAAATTTAATTAATAAAACAAGGCCAAAATTTTGGGGTGTCACAATCTTGCCACTCCTTATTCCATAGTCCATCGAATCTTTGCCCAAAACTTGAAAACTTCACAACACAAAACTCAACAGAAAACTCATAAGCTCCGTTAGTATAAGAAAATAAAGCCACCACTTAGGTACTATTGTGAACTCATTCTAAATTCATATTGGTGTTATATCTACTGTATTCCAACTTCTCTATGGTCCATACCCTCCGATACTACTCATAGATTCATCAAAATAACCAAACAACACATAGAAAACAGAATCTGTCAAAAACAGAACAGTCTGTAGTAACCTGTATCAAACGTATACTTATGGAAATACAAAAATTCTGAAATCAATTGGTGGACCTGAGGAATTTGTCTAGTAATCATCTGCAAAAAGAATCAACTAAATATCACTCTCCAGTAAAATAATTTAGCTAATCTCGTGAGCGCTAAAGTTTCTGTTTTTTACAGCAAGATCATAAAGACTTCACCCAAGTCTTCCCAAAGGTTCTACTTGGCACAAACACTAAAAACATAAAACCACATCTAACCAGAGGCTAGATAGATTATTTATTCCTAAACAGAACCAAAAAGCACGAAACTAAAATAAAATTGGGTTGCCTCCCAACAAGCGCTATCGTTTAACGCCCCTAGCTAGGCATGATGATTTCAATGATGCTCACATAAAAGAGAAGAATTGAAACATAAACAGAGCATCATGAAGAATATGACTAGCACATTTAAGTCTAACCCACTTCCTATGCATAGGGATTTTGTGGGCAAACAACTTATGGGAACAATAATCAACTAGCATAGGAAGGCAAAACAAGCATAACTTCAAAACTGTAAGCACATAGAGAGGAAACTTGATATTATTGCAATTCCTACAAGAATATGTTCCTCCCTCATAATAATTTTCATTAGCATCATGAATGAATTCAACAATATAACCAGCACCTAAAGCATTCTTTTCATGATCTACAAGCATAGAAATTTTATTACTCTCCACATAAGCAAAATTCTTCTCCTTCGGAATAATGGGAGTATCATAAGAAACCCGAATACTATAAATTGTTTCCACATTAAAAGAGTAATGTTCAGAGAAAGGGTACTCATAATCATGACAAGTTTTATAAATATCATCATCACTACTTTTTATAGCATAAGTATCATCACAATAATCATCATAAGTAGCAACTTTGTTCTCATCATAATAAATTGAAACCTCTTCCAAGATAGTGGAATCATTACTAAATAAAGTCATGACCTCTCCACATCCACTTTCATAATTATCACAATAAGATTAAACACCCTCCAAAATAGTGGGATCATTACTTCCTAAAGTTGACACTCTTCCAAACCCACTTTCATCAATATAGTCATCATAAGTAGGAGGCATGCTATCATCATAACAAATTTGCATATCAAAACTTGGGAGGCTAAAAATATCATCTCCATTAAACATAGCATCCCCAAGCTTGGGACAAACATTAATTTCAGCAAATATATTCTCAAACATGTCATTCTCATCAAACATAGCATCTCCAAGCTTGGGTCTTTTCATATCATAAGCATAATCACTCTCATCATTAATAGTATGGATAGCACCAATAGTATAACAATTATCATCATCACAATGAGTAATAGGAGCAACGTCATTTGGGAGGGATACCTTTCTACCTTTGCTTCTCCGTCTTTTCTTTTTCTTCTTCACATCATGTGTGGGTTTAACTCTCCCTTTTGAGCTCCTTATTGATGAGATTGGTTGAATAGAAGGCTCCTCCTCGTTACCTGATTCATCATAAGAAATAATAGGAGGATATTGGGAAGCCTCTTCCCTTTCATTAGTATTCTCTTCATCCTCTATTTGTTTTCTTTTCTTTATGTAATTGGCAATATAAGGATTTTCAATGCAATTCACCGCACAATACATATACATTTCCTTTAGATCAAAATCAAGAACTCTATCAAGGGAAAATTCTGGAATAACCTTAGTTATATGTTTCATTTCTTCATAACCCAAGAGCAAACTAAGTTCATTATGATGTGCAAGGGAAATCAAGTCATCACAATTTTTGGACACGATACGATCATGAAACAATTTGCATTGGGTACTGAAATGATCACGTTCATTGCAAAGTTCACAAGTACGGCTAAGAAAGTTTAAATTTTCAGCACAAACATCTAGCCTTTCTTGCAACCATTTGGTTTCTAAATACTTATGCCTCTTACAAAATCAATCTTCCCTTTTTGGTATGTATTTGCAAACTCTATGCACTCCACAGAAATCAACATGCTTATAAGAGACATTTTCATCATGACTAGTGCAATCATCATTAGTACTATGGATATTCAAAGAATTCATACTAACAACATTGCAATCATGCTCATCATTCAAAGATCTAGTGCCAAACATTTTATAGATTTCTTCTCCTAGCACTTGAGCACAATTTTCCTTTCCATCATTCTCACGAAAGATATTAAAAAGATGAAGCGTATGAGACAAACTCAATTCCATTTTTTTGTAGTTTTCTTTTATAAACTAAACTAGTGATAAAACAAGAAACAAAAAGATTCGATTGCAAGATCTAAAGACATACCTTCAAGCACTCACCTCCCCGGCAACGGCGCCATAAACTGCTTGATGTCTACTACGCAACCTTCTTCTTGTAGACGTTGTTGGGCCTCCAAGTGCAGAGGTTTGTAGGACAGTAGCAAATTTCCCTCAAGTGGATGACCTAAGGTTTATCAATCCGTGGGAGGCGTAGGTTGAAGATGGTCTCTCTCAAACAACCCTGCAACCAAATAACAAAGAGTCTCTTGTGTCCCCAACACACCCAATACAATGGTAAATTGTATAGGTGCACTAGTTCGGCGAAGAGATGGTAATACAAGTGCAATATGGATGGTAGATATAGGTTTTTGTAATCTGAAAATATAGAAACAGCAAGGTAGAAAGTGGTAAAAGTGAGCGTAAACGGTATTGCAATGCGTTGAAACAAGGCAAAGGGTTCATACTTTCACTAGTGCAAGTTCTCTCAACAATAATAACATAATTGGATCATATAACTATCCCTCGACATGCAACAAAGAGTCACTCCAAAGTCACTAATAGCGGAGAACAAACGAAGAGATTATTGTAGGGTACGAAACCACCTCAAAGTTATTCTTTCGGATCGATCTATTCAAGAGTCCGTAGTAAAATAACACGAAGCTATTCTTTTCGTTCAATCTATCATAGAGTTCGTACTAGAATAACACCTTAAGACACAAATCAACCAAAACCCTAATGTCACCTAGATACTCCAATGTCACCTCAAGTATCCGTGGGTATGATTATACGATATGCATCACACAATCTCAGATTCATCTATTCAACCAACACATAGAACTTCAAAGAGTACCCCAAAGTTTCTACCGGAGAGTCAAGACGAAAACGTGTGCCAACCCCTATGCATAAGTTCACAAGCGGAATGTAACACCCACGATGCGGCTATATCTCCCACGTGTCGAGGCACGACTTAGAGGCATAACCGCATTGTGGTTTTGTCGCAAGAAGGGTCATCTTCACACAATCCCATGTAATGAACAAGAATGGGATAACGAGAGTTGGCTTACAATCGCCACTTCACACAATACATAAATAAATTCATACATCATCCAAAATCCACACATAGACCGACTGCGGTCAAAACCAAATGAAAATAAGATAACCCCAAATGCTAGATCCCCGATCGTCTCAACTGGGCTCCACTACTGATCATCAAGAAATGAAACATAGTAACGACCACGTTCCTCGTCGAACTCCCACTTGTGCTCGTGGAAAAAAAAGCCAAGTCAACGACGACCCAGAGAAGGATTTTTGGTGCTATTACGGCCTGGTTTCGCTCACCTGGTCGCCTCGGGTCGACCCGCCGAGTCGCCCTGCCGCGCCAATCTCCTCCCCGCGGCCGGTTCCCACGCCGGCTGGCCAACTCGCTGGTCCCGGCCTGCTCTGAGCTCGGATGCATGTGTCGTCCTTGTCCAGCGCCCGGCCTCTAAACCGCTGCCATGACCCGCCCGTGCCTCGCCGGTTTTGCCTCCGCAGTCAAGTCATCCCGCTCCGGCTCACCACTCGTCTGCCACTATAAACCGCGTCGTCTCTGAAACCTCCCCGCGCCCTGGGCCGCCGCACCTAGGGCCACCGGGCCTCGAGTCGCCGGCCGGATTTGCCTCACCGTGCTTCAAGTCGCCAGCCGGTTCTGCCGCCCCCAACGTCCGTGCTCGGTTTCGCTTCTGAGCTGCTGCGCCCCTGTGTGTTCTTCTGTTAGCCTGTCCTCAAGACAAACAAGGGGAAGTGGGGAGCAGGTTGGAAGATTGAAAAAGTACTTGCACGTATACAATTTCCACGGACATCATATATGTATTCCTATGGAACCGTGCCTGTCGTGGAATTGTCATGGCAGATGTCCTCGTGCAAGGACTTAGTCGTGGAGCCATCGCAGCTAGGAAGCTTAAAGGGGTTAAACGGGTCAAGGAACACGAGGGTTATACTGGTTCGGCCCCTTATGGTGAAGGAAAAAGCCTACTTCCAGTTGAGGTGGTATTACTCAGGGTTTCGATGACTGGGGAGCTTAATCGCTATGCCCGGCTCTCGATCTGTTGTCTCTCGTCCTGAACCGCCGCCGGGTCGTCCCTTTATATAGAGAGGTTGACGCCCCGCGGCTCTCAGAGTCCCGGCCGGCTTATAACAGCATCCGGCTCGGACTCTTAACTACTCCTGCCTTATACTACAAGTCTTGCTACAACGGCGGTTTATCACTACGGGCCTTAAGCCGCCTCCGGGTCTTAAGCCCATTATTGATCCGCCATCGTCAAGCTCGGTATTGGGCTTCACGTGATGATCATTATGACGTAACCCGGCCCCTCCTGGGCGGGTGACTCTAATGGTTATATCCTCAACATTAGGCCCCAGATTGATTTGAACCGGTTCATGTCAATCTTCAATCCCTTTGAAAGAAAATCTTCCGGCTTCTGCTTGTGCGAAAGTTATAACCCGCCGTGACGTCATCTTCTGGATTCTTGGTAACCCTCCGTGACGCCATCTTCCATTAAACTCATTTTTTTATTCTGTCATATCCCAACGGATCTTATCTTTAATGACCATCCCGAAAATCGAGGCGCTTCTGCGGCGAGATAATCACGTCTTGGCCTCCTTGTTTCTCGCGCCCACTCATCAGTCACCCTTATAAAAAGGCCCAGCCCATAGGCCTTCATCACTCCTTTCTCCCTAGTCTTCCTCCTCTGTCGCTCCAGAGCTCGAGCTCCGCCGCCGCCGCCGCGCCCCCTGGTCTTCTCCAACCTTGGCCGCTGCATCACCCTGAACTGGTCCAGAGAAACGGCGGCGATCTCCGCGACTCATCAGCACCCGTAAGTCCTTGCCACTCCATAGAGTAGATCCGCATTAGGGTTCTTGTCGTTCCCCCCTGTTCTTCGCAGTTCGTCGCCATTTCTTCACAGTTCTTCCTACACGGCCCCCTTGGATCCAGAAACCATATAGAGCTCGTGCGGCTGTGGTTTCGCACCCATTTTCAACAGTAGCATGTCCCCTTTACTTGCAAAGATATCTTCTTAGAGCTCATGAACTTCTCTGTATCAGCTTTCTAGGTCTAGAAATTTTTTCTTTCTAGACGACCGTTTGATCCAAAATAATCAGTGTGATCTGTGAAACTTGTTTGTGCCACACTTAGTCAAAAATTGCATCTGTTAGCTATAGCGGCTCATATCTCCGGCTTAAAAGAGGCCATGCGCTGTGAAATTTCCGGCTCATTTGTGACAGAGTTTTAAACAACTTGAATTACTCATGATGCCCACAGCGGCTTAGATAACCCGACACAATTAGCCATATGTCATTAGGCCCCTTCATAAGCCGCCAACTTGAATACTGAACTGTAATCTTCCTCCGGCTTATATTTGAACCAGACATTTCCCTTTGTCATAGGCTTTCGTCTTTCACAATGCCGCCCAAGGCTCCCAAGGCACCCATTACGTGCAACTGGATGAGATCCAATGTTACTAATGATACTTTAGCCGATTTCGTGAAGACGGGTTATCTGCCTAAGAAGGAGGTCATGTCTTATCGTGCCCCTGACTCGTCCGAAGAAAGACCTCAACCAAGAAATGGAGAGGTTGTGATATTTGCTGATCACATGAGCCAGGGCTTTGCCCCTCCCGGCTCAAAATTCTTCAGAGCGTTCTGAATTTTTTCGATCTGCGACCTCAAGACATTGGACCCAATTCCGTGTCGAACATTTGCAACTTTCAAGTGTTTTGTGAGGTATACCTTGGAGAGGAACCCAGTCTGCTACTCTTTAGGGAGTTATTTTATTTGAACCGCCAGAATGAATGCGCCAACGGGCCTAGTTTGGAACTTGGTGGAATCTCCATTCAACGACGGAGAGATTGCCTCTTTCCTTATGCTGAACCGCCAAGCCACCCAAAGGACTGGAACCAGACATGGTTCTACTGCCAAGATACCTCTCCGGCTGACGAGAACCCTCTGCCCAGCTTTCGTGCCCTGCGTCTGGAGCCAAATCATCCCCTACTAGACAAACTATCTCAAGCTGAGCGTCAACCACTGATCCCCACCATTAACAAGATTAAGGCTCTTCTGGGAAATGGCCTTAACGGCGTCGATCTGGTCCGGGTCTGGATTTCTTGGCGGGTGATTCCCTTGAGCCGCCGCCCCGGCTTAATGTGTGATTACACGGGCCGGAAGGATGACCCTCTGCGGCACAGCCCCAACGATCTACCTGAGGATGTTGTTGATGACATGACCAAGTCCCTCTTGAACGAGAGCTTAGCAGACTGCGGGAGGACCGGCTTAAGCCCCTTCTGCCAAGCTAACCCGGCTCCGGCGGTAAGCTACCAATCTGAGCACTTTACTTTCCATTTTAACAATTTTCGTTTTAACTTCAAGGAAACCTTTGTTGCATTTTTCAGGCTAATGACAAGTTCTGGAAGGTCAAGTATGACCATGAAGCTGCTAAAAAAGCCAGGAAGGCTAAAAAAGCCGCCAGGAGAGCCGCTCCCCGCAAGAAGGGGAGTAAGCCTAGCGCCTCAGAGCTGCTTCAGTTGGATGATAGCTCCGAGTCAGAGGTAATCCTTAATTCTTTAGGCTCTTCTTTTGTTTTTCGTCTGTTTTTAACCACCTTATTGACACTGATTATCAGCAGGATGATACCGGAGCGAGTAACCCGGTGATTGAAGAGGTAACTATACTTTCCTCCGACTCGGACCCCTTGCCAAGGCTGAAAGTCCAAAGAGTAACCCGGAAAGTAAGATTTTCGCATCCTTTAGCTTATCAAGATCCTCAATTTCTTTTGAAGCAACAGATTCATGAGAGCCGGAGGCAAACCCGGGCCAGCAAGGATGCAGACCTCTCCTTCGGCTTACCCAAAGCATCAAGAAAGCGCCGAACTGAGGTTATCTCCAACTTATACCCTTTTCATCCTTTAGCGGGCGTCACTCGTCAACCACTCAATTCATCTGATTCGAACTATCAGGAAACTTCACCTTCCTCCGGTGACTCCATGCAATCTAGCTTGCCGGCTTTCAAGACCGCCCCCGGGTAATGATAATCATCTCATTTTGTGCTTATCTTACTTATGTTTTTTGTACTAACCTTTTGACTTTCAGTGCCCAAGCCAAGCTCAGCAAGAGGGCCAAGAAAATAAACCGGTCGAAGAGCCGGACTTAACTGAACCCAATGCCTCTGCCTCTGAGCCGCCATCTGCACCAGCTCTGGAAACCGCCGCCTCAACTGAAGAACAAACCATGGCGGGTTCTGACAACCCGGAGATTCCCAGCTCAGCTCAACTGGCCGATGACCCGGATGTGGTGATTACCCGGACTGAATATGTTGAGCCGGGAAGACCCACTGTGTTGGCCAGATGCTCTGCCAAAGAAGAACTGCTGGAGCGCCGCAGGGCTAGACTGGAGATCACTGACTATGCCAACTTGAGCATTGGAGACATTGTTTCTGGTTACATTGGTCAAGTGCACAACAGCCGGGACCTGGAGATTGATATGGTGAAGCAGATACAGCAAAAATCTGAGGTACAACTCTCTTGCTTACCCCATAGTCATCCTTACCATGCTAGCCCCCAAGTCTATTACTTATGATAGAATATGTTGTAGACTTAACTTCCGGCTTACCTTCATGAACCGGCAATTGTAAATAGAATCTTTCAGCATACATTAGCCCCCAAGTGCTAAGTGTCTTTGCTTGCAAATTGTTTGGGACTTTAATGTTGCATAATAATCACTCACACTGTAACCCGGAATTTGTACAGGCTGCCTGCAAGAAATTTGAATCTGAAATCTCTGAGCTGAAGAACCGCCTGAAGACTCAGGAAACTGAGACCCGGAAAGCCAATGCCAAATTTGAGTTCAGTGTTGCTGCACAAGAAAAACTGAAGAAGAAATTTGAAACAGAAAGAAAGACTTGGGCCGAGGAGAAGACTGCCTTGCTCAGCCGGGCCGAACAAGCAGAGGCTGCTCTGACTGAGAGAACCGCCGAACTCTCCGGCTTAAAACGCCATGTGTCACAGATGGTCTCCGCAATCTTTGGTAAGTCATTCTGCAAGTTTTTTAACAAAGGTTACCTTCCTTATGTCTCATAAGTCCCACCATTGCCATTAGCTTACCTGACTTTATTATACAGGTCCCAGAAGCTCCAACCTTAATCAGAATGTTCTGACCAAGCTGAAGGATGTTTACACTTTGGTGGAGCAACTCTACACCGGGTCACAGCGTGCTTTAGCCGTTGTGGCTCTGTCCAATGAGGTTCCGACTCACCTGGCGGACGTACTCAGGCGGCTTGCCGTTCTTCCTCAGCGCTTCCAAGAGCTAAGACGGGCCTCTGCAAGAGCCGGAGCTATAGCTGCTTTGAGCCGGGCCAAGGCTTTTCTCCCGGAGCTAGACCCGACCGACATCGCTCTTGGATACCCCAGCCTGAAGGAAGATGGCACCCCCTTTGACCAGAAAGATTTTGCTGCCTGTGTGAAGAGCGTGCGCCTGGTGGCCACCCTGATTGGGAATGACACCGACCTCACCAAGTATCAGCCGGGCTATGACGCGGAGAATCAGAGGATCCCCACTCCACGCTATGAAGCAATCAGCTTGATTCCTCCGACTTGTAAGCATACCTTCGCCCCAGAAGTTGACCCGGCCGGGTTAATTGATGACGAGGCTCAATTTGAAGCTTTGAGCGGCATTGACTGGAAATCATCAACCTTCCAGGTCATGGAATCAGCCGGAGGAGCGGAGAGGGATGAGCCGGAAGCTTCGACCCAACAAGCACCTTGATTTTTAGGCGGCTCATGGCTACACCTTAAAACAATGCCTCACCTTTTGGACTCGGGGAGTCTTGTAATAGAGTAGGACAAACACTTAATTTTGCCGTGCCATCGTGCACGTGTTGAATGCTTAACTCCATTTAAGCTGCTTCTTCATATTCCTCCGGGTTATAATTGATCATTTATTTTCCTTAAGCTTTGAAGAACTGTCTTTAATTGTTCTGCATAGAAAAATAAATCACAAATCTCTAGGCGGCTTACCGCATGGAGAGTCATATATCTTACACTTGACCCGGAACATAACCAAGGTCATAAAAGACCGGCTCTCAACCATATCTTCAGGATAACCATAATAGCCTACCTGCAAACCTTGCAAGTATATGTCCGGTTTATGTAACCCAAATAATGAGGTTGAGAACTCAACTCCGGTTCACCAGCATTGATAATGCTTATTGTGTGCTAGCAACATTGTTAATCAAAGTTAAGCCGGCGGAGCAAGAACCGCCCTTGCCCACTGTTGATATGATCAAAACAACTTGTTGTAAACCAAAAGGTCAAAACTTAAGGGCTTCTGATTTGAATACGACCAGAAAACCGTCCCAAAGGGGTTAAGCTAAGATTCGAATGCGATCATATAGCCCCCAGTGGCGTTGGCGTTGCCGATCAAGAGGGTACCGACAGCTATGTTCTCTTCGGTTTGAATACGACCTATGTGTGAACAGGAAGCCCCCAAATGACCTTGATAGTTGTTTAACGACGCTGATTCGAATACGATCCACGTCGGTTCCCAAAGGGGGTTGAGCTATGATTCAAATATGATCAAGAGAAACTCCCCAATGAGCTCGGCAATTTGCCAATCAAATGGGTATCGACAGCTATGTTCTCTTTGGTTCGAATACGACCTATGTTTGAACAGGAAGCCCCCAGGTGATCATATTGTTAACGGCTAGATTCGAATACGATCGTAAGCCGGATCCACCTCCAAGTGACCATGTAATGTTGTCATGGAAATAACACATTTACCTTTGGAGGAGAAAAGGACAGAGGTCCTGCTTTATTATTTATCATAATATATACATGGCTATAGAAATATGTACATTATGAGAGCCGGTGGCTCAAGTGTAATAAGGCCGAAGCTGAGCTATGTTCCACGGCCGACGGGTCTCTTCCTCCGACTTGCGTGAATCTTTGTGCTCCCGAACATCGATAAGGTAGTATGACCCGTTGTGCAAGTTCTTGCTGACCACAAAGGGCCCTTCCCAAGGCGGGGATAACTTGTGTGCATCTGTTTGATCTTGGATGAGCCAGAGCACCAGATCACCTTCCTGGAAGACCCGGAACTTAACCCGGCGGCTATGATAACGACGCAGGTCTTGTTGGTAAATCGCCGAGCGAGCTGCTGCCACATCACACTATTCGTCCAACAAGTCAAGAGCATCTTGGCGCGCCTGCTCATTATCCGCCTCAACATAAGCCGCCACTCGAGGCGAGTCATGACGGATGTCGCTAGGGAGGACTGCTTCCGCTCCATAAACCATGAAGAAAGGTGTGTAACCCGTAGATCTGTTAGGAGTAGTATTGATGCTCCATAACACGGAGGGTAACTCCTCCACCCAACAACCCGTCCGTTGCAAAGGGACCAAAAGCCGGGGCTTGATGCCCTTCAAAATCTCCTGATTAGCTCTCTCAGCTTGACCATTGGATTGAGGGTGAGCCACTGATGAAACATCAAGTCGAATATGCTCTCGTTGACAAAACTCCTCCATGGCGCCCTTAGACAGATTGGTACCATTGTCAGTTATAATGCTGTGTGGAAAACCAAAGCGAAATATCACCCTTTTCATGAACTGAACCGATGTGGCCGCGTCACACTTGCTAACTGGCTCTGCCTCCACCCACTTTGTGAACTTGTCAACTGCCACCAAGAGGTGGGTCTTCTGATCCTTGGACCTTTTAAAAGGCCCAACCATATCAAGACCCCAGACCGCAAATGGCCAAGTAATTGGAATCATCCTCAGTTCCTAAGCCGGCACATGAGCCCGTCGCGAGAACCTCTGACAACCGTCACCTTTACTGACCAAGTCCTCCGCATCAGCATGAGCCGTCAGCCAATAAAAACCATGACGAAAAGCCTTGGCCACAAGGGATTTTGAGCCCGCATGATGACCACAATCCCCCTCGTGAATCTCATGTAAAATTTCTTGACCTTCCTCAGGGGAAACACAATGCTGGAAAGTTCCAGTGACGCTGCGACGATGTAGCTCACCATTGATAATTATCATTGACTTAGACCGCCGGGTTATTTGTCTGGCCAAAGTTTCATCCTCAGGCAATTCTCCCCGGGTCATGTAAGCCAAATATGGTACTGTCCAGTCTGGGGTAATGTGGAGAGCCGCCACCAACTGTGCCTCCGGGTCAGGGACAGCCAAGTCTTCCTCTGTAGGCAACTTGACAGAAGGGTTATGCAAGATGTCCAAGAAAGTATTAGGCGGCACCGGCTTTCGCTGAGAGCCCAGCCGGCTTAATGCATCAGCCGCCTCATTCTTCCTGCGATCGATGTGCTCTACTTGGTAACCCTGAAAGTGTCCAGCAATGGCATCAACTTCACGGCGATAAGCCGCCATGAGAGGGTCCTTGGAATCCCACTTGCCTGACACTTGTTGAGCCACTAAATCTGAGTCGCCGAAGCACCTTACCCAGCTCAAGCTCATCTCCTTAGCCATCCGAAGACCATGGAGCAAGGCCTCGTACTCAGCCGCATTGTTAGTACAGGGAAACATCAGCCGTAGCACATAACGAAACTTGTCACCTCGAGGGGAAGTTAATACAACTCCAGCCCCCGAGCCCTCCAACTGCCTAGACCCGTCGAAGTGAATAGTCCAGTATGTATTATCCGGTTTCTCTTCAGGCACCTGCAGCTCTGTCCAATCGTTGATGAAATCCACCAATGCTTGAGATTTGACAGCAGTGCGTGGCACATATTTCAGACCGTGAGGCCCAAGCTCTATAGCCCACTTAGCCACTCTTCCTGTGGCTTCTCTGTTTTGGATGATATCTCCTAGGGGAGCAAAACTAACCACAGTGATGGGGTGACCCTCGAAATAATGATTAAGCTTCCGGCTTGCCATGAACACACCATAAACAAGCTTCTGCCAATGTGGATACCGCTGCTTGGACTCAATGAGCACTTCACTGACGTAGTAAAACGACCGCTGAACCGGATACTCCTTACCCTCCTCCTTGCGCTCCACCACCACAGCCACACTGACGGCTCGTGTGTTAGCAGCTACATACAGTAATAAGGGCTCCTTGTCAACCGGAGCAGCAAGAACTGGGGGCTCAGCCAGCTGTCTCTTCAAATCCTCAAAAGCAGCATTAGCAGCATTATTCCAGACAAAGTCATCTGTTTTCTTCATCAACTGGTACAGTGGCATGGCCTTTTCACCCAAACGGCTTATAAAACGGCTCAAAGCAGCGATGCGGCCTGCCAGACGCTAGACGTCGTTGATGCACGCCGGCTTAGCCAGAGAGGTGATTGCCTTGATCTTTTCCGGGTTAGCTTCAATGCTTCTGTTAGAAACCAGGAAACCCAAGAGCTTGCCTGCGGGAACACCAAAAACACACTTGGCCGGGTTAAGCATCATCTTGTAAACCCAGAGATTATCAAAGGTTTCTCTAAGATCATCTACCAGGGTCTCCTTCTCCCTGGACTTAACCACGATATCATCCACATAAGCATGAACATTGCGCCCAATCTGGTTATGAAGACAATTCTGCACACAACGCTGATAAGTCGCTTGTGCACTCTTGAGTCCAAAAGGCATAGACACATAACAGAAGGCTCCAAAGGGAGTGATGAATGCCGTCTTCTCCTGGTCCTTAACTGCCATTTTAATCTGATGGTATCCAGAATAAGCATCCAAAAAACTTAAGCGCTCACAACCCGCCGTAGCATCAATGATTTGATCAATACGGGGGAGAGCAAAAGGATCAGCCGGACAAGCCTTGTTTAAGTCCGTGTAATCCACACACATCCGCCAGGTGCCGTTCTTCTTGAGCACGAGTACCGGGTTAGCTAACCATTCTGGATGAAAGACTTCAACAATAAACCCGGCCGCCAAGAGCCGGGCCACCTCCTCACCAATGGCTTTCCGCCTCTCCTCATTAAACCGCCGAAGGAATTGCCTGACCGGCTTAAATTTCAGATCAATGTTGGGAGTGTGCTCAGCGAGTTCTCTAGGTACACCTGGCATGTCAGAAGGTTTCCATGCAAAAATGTCCCTGTTCTCACGGATGAACTCGATGAGCGTGCCTTCCTATTTCGGATCCAGATTGGCACTGATGCTAAACTGCTGAGATGAGTCACCTAGAACGAAGTCAACAAGTTTAGTCTCATCAGCTGACTTAAATTTCATTGCCGGCTCATGCTCCGTGGTCGGCTTTTTCAAAGACGTCATATCTGCCGGGTCAACATTGTCCTTGTAAAACTTCAACTCCTCTGTTGCACAAACAAATTCTGCATAAGCCGCGTCGCCTTCCTCACACTCCAAGGCTATCTTCCGGCTGCCATGAACCATAATGGTCCCATTGTGACCCGGCATCTTGAGCTGCAAATACACGTAACACGGTCGTGCCATGAACTTGGCGTAAGCCGGCCGCCCAAATATAGCATGATACGGACTTCTTATCTTAACCACCTTGAAGGTTAATTTTTCCGCCCTATAGTTGTACTCATCTCCAAAAGCCACTTCCAGCTCGATCTTACCAACTGGATATGCCGACTTACCAGGCACCACACCATGGAAAACAGTATTGGACTGGCTGAGGTTCTTATCAATCAACCCCATACGACGGAAGGTCTCATAATAGAGGATGTTGATGCTGCTGCCTCCGTCCATGAGCACCTTAGTGAATTTATATCCCCCCACCTGAGGAGCCACCACCAGGGCTAGGTGACCCGGATTATCAACCCGGGGAGGGTGATCTTCCCTACTCCACACAATAGGCTGCTCAGATCATCTTAAATAGCGTGGAACCGCCGGCTCAACAGCATTCACAACCCTTTTGTGAAGCTTCTGATCTCGCTTGCACAGACTGGTGGTAAACACATGATACTGTCCACCATTGAGCTGCTTTGGATTGGTCTGGTATCCCCCCTGCTGCTGCTGCTGATGACCCTGGCCGGACTACTGATTAAAGCCCCCTTGAACATTCTAAGAATTGGAATTTGAGCCGTCGCCCGGGCCATGAAAGCCGCCGGCGCCTGAGCCGCCGCCCGGGCCATTATTTCCATTGAAAGTATTGGAATTTTTGAAGGCCTTCATGATTGCGCAGTCCTTCCACAGATGAGTGGCCGTCTTTTCCCTAGAGCCATGCCTTGGACAAGGCTCATTCAACAACTGCTCAAGCGTCGGGCCTGACCCGCCAGCGCGGGGAGGTGGTCTCCCCTTGCGCCGGTGGTTGTTACCTTGTGAACTAGTGTTGGCCACAAACTCCATACTGCCATCAGCCTTACGCTTGTTACCCCCCTGGTTCGCCGGGTTATGCTGGGGGCCCTTGCCATTGCCATTCCGTTTTCCCTTCCCTGTCCTTTCATCATCCGACGCGGGATCCTTGGTACTATTAGAGTCGGCGTACTTAACCAGAGCCGCCATCAGCGTACCCATATCGTTGCAATCGCGCTTGAGCCGCCCGAGCTTCATCTTCAGGGGCGCAAAGCGACAATTTTGCTCTAACATTAAGACTGCAGAGCCGGCATCCATCTTATCAGATGAGTGTATTATCTCTTTGACCCGGCGAACCCAATGGGTTGTAGACTCACCCTCCCGCTGCTTACAGTTAGTCAAATCCACAATTGACATAGACTGCCTACAGGTATCTTTGAAGTTTTGGATGAACCGGGCTTTCAGTTCAGCCCAGGATCCGATAGAGTTTGGTAGCAGTCCCTTCAACCAAGTGCGGGCAGTTCCATCCAACATCATGGTGAAGTACTTGGCCATTGCTGCTTCACTAACCTCCAGCAACTCCATGGCCATCTCGTAACTCTTGATCAAGGCTCCGGGTTGTAAATCAGCCGTGTAATTAGGCACCTTCCTAGGCCCTTTGAAATCCTTGGGCAGACATTCATTGCGGAGAGCCGGCACCAGACAAGGGACACCTCCAGTCCTCGTAGGGATACCCGCATCAATAGAAGCCATCGGATAAGCCGGGGGTGGCTGGTAAGCCGTCAACTGAGGCGCCTGCTCTGCCTCTTGCCGTGCTCTGTCTTGGTCTACCTCGTGAAAGGCTCCGTTATGAGCCGGGCCATGGCCAGGAGGCAAGTCATGGCGTCGAACGTTGCTTGAGCCGGTCGCTGAGACCATGTGTCTGCTATAACTCGGGCTCCGGCCTGGACGAGGGGTTGAATGAATCCTGTCTCGGCTATAAGAATATGCCTCCTGCTGTGCCAGAGCCGTCTGAAGGAGTTCTCTGACCCGGCGGGTTTCAACCGCCGTTGGAGAGTCGCCATCGATTGGGAGAGCCGCCAGTCGCGCCGCCGCGGCGACCATGTTTTCCAACGGGTTGGCATAATGACCCGGTGGTATTGGCACGTACTGAGGCGGGGCAGTGTTCATCCGGGGAGGCCCCATCACTTGGGGCTGGATTGGCGTTCCAGCTCTGGGCGCCGTGATCTCTGGCGGGTTACTGGGCCCTGCCCCAGGCGTGTTGAAGAGGTTTCGAGGATCGTAAACCGGAGGGAGTCGAGATTGGGTTTTTGATGCCTCCTTCTCATGACCTCATTGGACGCGTTCTGATCCATCGTGAGCCGGAAAGACTGCGCTTGAATCAGCTGAGTCTGAGCGTCGAGAGCCGCCCTCTGCGCAGCCATCCTGACCCCTTCCGCCGCTAGATCCTCCTTGGCCTTTGCTAGATCAAGCTTTAACTGTGCCACCTCCGTGTCATGCTGAGCTTGATCCGTCGGGGCGACCGTAGCGGTTAACAGGACCGTCAACTTGTCTGTGAGATCCATCAGCACCTGAGCCGGCGAGGGCACAAGGCTTCCTGCCCCGGCGGTGGGGTTTTGAACAGGTTGTGCACCAGCCATGAAGATTCCAACCCGGCTTGGCGGCTCAAAGGGGTCCGGAATGCTGTTGCCATCGGAACAACCCCTGAGCCTGCCATCTTGAAGTTGATACAACGAGTTTGACTCATCCGTGGATGACTCACCGTCAGAGCGAGCGGCCGTCTCATCACCAGATCTGGGTCCTTCGGAGAGCTCTCCATGGACGCATCCCACGAAAGCACGCTTCAAGGTAGGCAAAGTCCGGGCGGGTCGTGCACGTTGAGCCGTCTCGATGAGATCGGCGCAGAGATTCGGCTCAGGGCCTGGCTCACCGGTCTTGCCAATAAAGACATGGATTCCGCCGAAGGGGACCCGGTACCCATACTCAATTGAGCCGGCGTCGGGGCCCCAATTTGCATCGTCGATATAGAGCTTGCCGCGATGACTCTTGGTCATCTGGCCCACAGCGTATCCCTTGAGCCCTTCGAAGCTGCCCTTCAAGAACCCAAATCCACCGTGCGCTGGCCCCATGGTGGGCGCCAACTGTCGTGGAATTGTCACGGCAGATGTCCTCGTGCAAGGACTTAGTCGTGGAGCCATCGCAGCTAGGAAGCTTAAAGGGGTTAAATGGGACAAGGAACACGAGGGTTATACTGGTTCGGCCCCTTATGGTGAAGGAAAAAGCCTACGTCCAGTTGAGGTGGTATTACTCAGGGTTTCGATGACTGGGGAGCTTAATCGCTATGCCCGGCTCTCGATCTGTTGTCTCTCATCCTGAACCGCCACCGGGTCGTCCCTTTATATAGAGAGGTTGAAGCCCCGCGGCTCTCAGAGTCCCGGCCGGCTTATAACAGCATCCGGCTCGGACTCTTAACTACTCCTGCCTTATACTACAAGTCTTACTACAACGGCGGTTTATCACTACGGGCCTTAAGCCGCCTCCGGGTCTTAAGCCCATTATTGATCCGCCATCGTCAAGCTCTGTATTGGGCTTCACGTGATGATCATTATGACGTAACCCGCCCCTCCTGGGCGGGTGACTCTAATGGTTATATCCTCAACAGTGCCCCTCTCGCGTTGAACTGCCTCTGCCATGGTGGGCTTTGAGCTGCCACGTTGCCCCTGCATCCCCACCCTAGTCTCGTGCAGCCTCTGCCGTGTAGAACAGATCATCTCCCATCCGAACGAATCAGGACAAAGTCCACTACAAAAGTGACGTCATGCCGTCGACATAAGGCTCGCACTGGTTTAAACGCCATGGCCAACTCAAACGCCTGCACCGGCTACCACGATGTGGCTGACTCGTCCGCCTGCGCCCGCGCGCGCTGGGCTCCAACGCCGCGCCCGCTCTCATAAGTCGCCCGACGGACGCGCTCAAGCCACCGCCCCTGTGGTCCATTCTACATCAACACAATTCGGCTGACTTACCCGTCCACGCGGTTTACCGCGCCTGCGATTGACCCACCCATCTGCGCTAGCTTACAACGCCGCGGTCGGCTCACCCGTGATTAATTTCAGCTTCACCGCGGTGATCATCAACTCCGTGGTGGATAACTACTGGCCTGACGTATCAGGTGAAATCCATCCAATATGTTTTTATATTACATATTGCTTTCTTTAAAAGAACAAATACGTTGGCTTGCAATACTTTTTGATGCAGGACAATTGTTCATTGCGAATGAGGTGTTATATTGTGGGTATGGAGCGAGCGATGGCAATGTTCTGCACCGGGGTTTCATCCGTGTCATACTGCCCGGTGAATGAACGTGCGCAAAGTCACCATCCTCTGTGTCCCGGTTTACATTAACTCGCCCGCCCGCGCCGGCTTACAACGCCGCGGCCGACTCATCTGTTGTCCGGGCGAATCAGGTGATATTCCTCCAAGTTTGTTTTATTAACACATATTGTTTTTGTTAAAGAACAAGTTTATCTTTGCCTTGGTCTGCAATATTGTTTATGCAGGGCAATTATTTATGACAAAAAGTGACATTTGTACCGCGGAGATGGAGGCACGCCAACATCTTTTGGCACAGGTGGTCGTCGTTACTCAACGGACTCCCGCACCGGCTTACAACACCGTGGCCGTCTCTCGTGACCGCACCGGCTTACAACGTGGTCGTCTCTGCGACCACGCCGGCTTACAACAAGGAGGACGACTTGCCCGTCCGCACCGGCTTACAACGCCACGGCCGGTTCATCTGTCTGTGCCGCCTCAGATGTTGCGGTCGTCTTTACCGTCCGTCTCTCGCGGCCTGGCCTACATCAATACACCGGGCCGCACCTGTCTGCATGAGCTGTTTATTGAGTATGAGCAAGTCACTGCTTGGGTAGCCCAGTTTTCTTCCAACAAATTGGAGGCAAGTTATCATGTCTTATCAGCCGCCGTCTGCACTGGATGGCTCAATGGGTAGGTGCACAAGTCGCCGCCACTACGGGTTTGGTTAACTTCAAACAGCCAGTTGGAAGGAACCATTGGCCGAGTTGCTGACACGGCTCATACAGGATCATTTATAACCCGCCGCAGTCACCTCAACCTTCTGTGGATTCACATCGCGCTATCAACACCAATGATATACACCTTATGCTATGGTCAATATGGAGAATCTCAAAGCCAACTCCTCGAGTCGTCTTGAGACTCGGGGGCTACAATGATATGACTCGGCAGCATTGGTCGGTTTCAATGCATTCAAGAACTCCGGGTCATTGGAGGGAAAAATAACCCAGTCCCGGAGGCTACCGCCATATTGGTAAAAAGTTTAAAGGCCGTTAGAAAATTTTCGGCTTAAAAAGAAGGATTCCGGTTTAGATCCGGCTCAAGAGACTTGACATCTCCCACAAAGCACTGAAGCTCTTAAATATCCGGTTTAAAATCCGGTTCAAGGGAAATTTATCTGCCACAAAGTTTTGAAGCTCTCAAATCCGATTCAAAATCCGGTTCAAGGTAAATTTGTTTATCACAAATCTTTGAAACTCTCAATATCCGGTTTTACCGGTTCAAAAAGAATTTATCTCTCGCAAAAGTTCGAGTTCTCAGGAAAAATTAAAGGGACCAAAAAGAGTCTGTTACAAAGCACAACCCAAACATACGTACCCTGCTTTAATGACCATTGGGAGCTGATCGTATTCGAATTTAGCTTAACCCTTTAGGTGTGACCCTGATCGTATTCGAATCAGAGTCGTTAAATATTCTCATGATCACTAGGGGGCTTCCTGTTCAAACATAGGTCGTATTCGAACCAAAAAGAACATAGTTGTCGGTACCCTCTTGATCGGCACACTGCCGAGCTCACTAGGGGGCTTCTTGATCGTATTCGAATCATAGCTCGACCCCTTTTGGGAACCAACGTGGATCGTATTTGAATCAGCGTCGTTAAACAACTCTCAAGGTCATTTGGGGGCTTCCTGTTCAAACATAGGTCGTATTCGAACCAAAGAGAACATAGCCGTCGGTACCCTCTTGACCGGCAACGCCAAAGCCACTGGGGGCTATATGATCATATTCGAATCTTAGCTTAACACCTTTGGGACGGTTTTCTGATCGTATTCGAATCAGAAGCCTCAAATTTTTTGAAGTCTCTTTTTGCAAACAATTTTTGGATTTTATTTGAAGCTCTTTTGATCATATCTAAAGTGTATAGGAGTGGTTGCTATTTAACCCGGTTTGACTTTGGATGATAAGTCGCCATCATATGACAATCATAAACATTTGGAAGTCTTGATTTCTGAAGATTGGGTTATCACCCTTACTGCACAGGTCACATAAACCGGCAGTGAAAATTCAATATCACAGGTATGATATTATTATTATAGTTATGTTTCAAAGTTATGATTCATAACAGGCTTATCTGTGACTCCTTGTTACACATCAATGGTTATATATGAGATATTATGACCCGCCCTGCGGTAAACCGCCAAGGGTTCTTGTGATCTACTTGTGTGCAGGATAAGACTACATTTGGATGGTTACCCGCCCTGGCTTTTGACGTTAAGTCGCCAGGGCATATGTTGTTTAAGCTCTGTGCAGGATTTACAGAGCTATGACTTACATAAATGATTAAGTTCAAGCCCATCATCAAAGATTGAAATTGGTGTCTCAAAAGGGTTATCAATTCTTGATTTTCTCAAAGGATATAAGCCGCCGGGTTATGAAATTCCGGCTTACAATGAATGCGCATTAAGTCACCATCGGCCAAGAGCCGCTGAGTATTTGAACTTCGGATCTACTTGTCAACCGATAAGATTATATTATTCAAATCTTGAATAGCCAACATGGCTGGATTTTTATTATGATTATCAATATTATGATGGAGGTCTTTAAAGTCGCTTCAGCGCAATGGCTATTATTTTATCAAGGTATATGATTTATTTTACAATGGAGGGAATAGTCCCGAGTCGCTGCAGGCTTACGACCCGGCACTTGGGGGCTATATTATTCAAGTTGAGGTTACATCAAATAGGCAAGTCCCATGTCACTGCCAGCATGCACCATGGCACTTGGGGGCTAATGCAAAGCCATTTTTTGCTCAACTTATTGAAGACCCGACTCATCACATTGTAATGAGCCGGCCCTTGGGGGCTACCAATTGCTCCTATCAAAAATTCAAGGTACACAAGCATTAATCCATTATATTGAACGGTCCACTACTCAGTTGGTAGAGTACAAAGCTCTTAACCTTGTGGACGTGGGTTCAAGCCCCATGGTGGAGATTATATTATATGATGTTATTATCAATAAATTATATACAAAGTCCCAGCTTAGTATTATCTTACTAAGTCGGCCCTTGGAGGCTACATGTTGTTGTTCAAATCTACATGATCATATTTATAAAGTCCCTGCTCATTATTGCATAATGACCCGGCCCTTGGGGGCTACACTGGTTGAAGTTTTTATGAGCATAAAGTAGTTACAAGTCCCAGATTGCTGCAAGCATGACAACCCGGCACTTGGGGGCTACATGTGTGGAATATTCAGTTTATGACTAATGATTGAGATGAACAAACCGGATTTCTTTAAAGGTTGCAACACTTATATTGGAGCAAGTCTTAAACTATCACTATGTTCTCCACTTAAGACTTGGGGGCTACAGGTATTATGCATATAAAGGAGGAACATCTTCAAATTATCAGTTTTGAGCAAATCGGGAAGATCAATTACATGACCCGGTGTCAACAACAATTATGACCCGACATCGTCTGTTTTATAACCCGGCAATTTTGGTAATGATAAACCGGCAAGTTTTACATCTTCAAGCCGGCTGAATATCAGATGAGTATTTGAAGACCAATATTTTTAAGCCGGCGCTTTGGAAGCCGACTCAAGTGGATTATTCTTACAATATTTTTCTGTGAGAAACCAACATCAGCAAATTGAGTATGAAGCTGGCTTATTGACCCGAATTTTCTAGATGAAGGAAATGACAATTGGACTTAAGAATAATCAGGTCCCGGCTCAGGAGAATATTTAACCCGGAGCACAACCTGTCAAATTTGTTCTTGAGTTATTTTGCAGGATCAGTTTAACATGGATAAATCCAAATTAAACTGGGGGCTAATGTCGGGGATATGCCCCGTGGTATGACCCGGTCGGAAGTATGACCCGGCCGGGCTTGGCGCTTCACCGATGACCCGCCGGAGGATTGGCGACTCACGGGTCTGGCGGCTCACTGGTCAGACGACTCACGAGCCTGACGACTCACGGATGGCCCTAACGGTGGGTGAAATAGAAGACTAGGCCCAAGGCCCAGAAGGCCGGCTCATGTTATGGTGGGTCGGTTTACGAGGAAAGGCATAAGGAGTTTTCCCTTAAGGGGGAAGACTAGGATTCCACTTGTAATAGACTAGTCCTAATCCTAATAGGACTCCACATGTAACCCCGCCCCTTCAAATTATATAAGGAGGGGCAGGGCTCCCCAAGAGGGAGAAGGAACAAGCAATAATCTCTAGGGCTAGACACAAAGGGGGAGCTGGCTTATGCGGCGACTCTCTCATGAGCATAATGAGATCTAGCCACAAACAGCATGTAGGGCTATTACCGGATGATGTTTCCTGGGGCCCGAAGCTGTCTAAATCCTTGTCTTGTGTTGCGTCTCTCGATTCCGCTCAACCCCTCTCAAGCTACCACATAGATGCGTTGGCCTCGCGACTAAGTCCTGACACTAAGGACATCTGCCGTGACAATTCCACGACAGTAGCGCAGCATAGCAATAGAACGAACAACTAGCAAAGCAAAGATAGAAGTGATTTCGAGGGTATAGTCATCTTGCCTGCAAGGTTCTCAGAGTTGTCGAAAGCTTGATCCTCGTAAGCGTACTCAACAGGTTCCTCGTTCACAAACTCGTCTCCCGGCTCTACCCACAGCAAGAACACAAGCAATGGAACCACAATCAATCACGGGAAATGCACAAGCAACATGATGCAATACATGCATTATGCGAGATGTGATATGCGATGCATATGCGTGCTCCGGAAAAAAGGATGAACAAGGCAGTAACTTGGCAAACCAAGTATGCCACTGGAAAGATGAGATGATTTCGGTCGAAATCGATATAAAGATCACCGGAAACGGATGCACGGTTTGCAAATGGCAAGCAAAACAAGAATGACACGATTCTGCGATTAACAGCATGATAGCACTTAGAATACATCAAGTAACTATGCTACAGCACCCCAACATAGCAACAAAGCATATGGAAGTAATCTACAGGAGATGCTTGACAAAATATGAACACTGAGCTACGGCTAGATCAGAAAATAACAGGTCCAAACAAGCATGGCGAAAATGCAAAAGATATCGCATTCACAGACAGTGAAATTACTGGACATGGCTGAAACAGCATCAGGTAACAATGTTCAGAGCAAGAAATCAACATGCTACAGGAACTTAACATAGCAAAACAAGGCAGAGCATGAATCTACTAAATGCATAGAACAAAAGTCCTTTACTGACCATGAGCCAAAAAGGCACAGAAGATATGATGGCACCCATGTAAACGTAGCAAGTTTCGTTAACAGGTTTCAGACTTAACAGAAAAAAGAGCATGGCATTAACAGAATTATGAAGGCATCTTTGTGAGCTTGATGCACTCATCATAAAGCAATGCATGACAAAACAAGAATACCTACAGCAAGATGGCATGTTCATGAAGCAAACCATAGCGAGAGCAAGTACATAGCATGTATGGATCAACTATAACAACCTTGGCACAACTGAATATCATGTTAACATTCTGCCAGAAACATTTTATAGCAAAAGTAGATCAAGATTGATACATGCTAGGCCACTCCATAATTGCAAAAAGGGGCATGGCTGGACAGAGCACAACTATATCTATAAAACATCCTTACTGAACATACTAAAAAGAAGCATGGATCTCACTGTAGACACATGGATACAAGGCAACAAAATAACAGCAGGTAAAGGACTTAGCAAAATGCTAAGTCCCAGGAAACAGAAACATCACGAAGCCTAGTTTGCATGCTTGTGCTAGTCACCACATAGATCACAAAAATACATGGCATACACCTCTATAAAGATGGCATGGCATAGATCAAAACACCTGTAGATCTCATGCCCATAAGATGCACACATCAAATGCAACAAAAATAACAAAACATCAAGTTCTGATAAGTAACGGCAGTAAACATCATATAGCACTCTTGCACCAGAGATTTGGGCATCAAGATGAACTCAAACGAGCATGACACAATGGAACAAAATGAAGAGCATCTCGTGATGAACATTTCGATATATCATGCATGCAAAACGGAGTAGTATGCGATGAGATATTATGCGATTAACAGAGCAACATCATGTGAAAATATTCGGGACTTGGAGGAAAAATACGGGGGGAAAGTCAACCTCCAGATCCAGATCCGGCGCGGCCTTCGAGGTTCACCGGATGGCTAGCCGGAGTACTTGCCAGAGAGGGGGAGAGGAGGTGCCGACGGGGACGAGGACGAGCGTGGGCGGCGGCGGCGCGGACGGAGGAGGCGGCGATAAGGGAGACGCGACGGCGGCGGGGTCGGCGACGTCGGGGCCGGCATGGAGGCGAGCGGACGCCGGCGGACGGCGGGAACGGCGGTGGCGGCGGGGATTCGCGGGAGGAGGCGGGGACGCGAGGGCGCGGGGACACGGGCGCAGGCGGCGGCGGCGGCTCGGGCCGCGGGGGCCGAGCACGGGCCAGGCGGGCCGGCGGCGCGGGCGACGGAGCGGCACTGATGTGGCGGGCGGTGATTGGCTGCGGGCGGCGGCGTGGTTTGTCCGGCGCGCGGAGGGAGCGGGGTTAGGGTTTGATCTGCGCGAAAATTCCGGGGAAGACACATATTTATAGGTAGAGGGAGCTAGGAGACTCCAAATGGAGTGCGGTTTTCGCCCACACGATCGTGATCGAACGACCGAGAGCATGGAGGGGACTTAGATGGGTTATTGGGCTGTTTGGAGGGGGGTTTTGCTGCAATATACAAAAGGACTTTGCGGTTACCCGGTTAACCGTTGAAGCGTCAAACGACCTCCAAATGGAACGAAACATGACAGGTGGTCTACCGGTGGTATACCAAGGCCATTTGACAAACCTCGGTCTATTTCGAGAACATTTAACACCCGCTCACGAAAAGAGACAAGAGGGGTGCGCCGGTGCATGTGGGAGTGTCAGATTGCAAAACGGACAACAGGGAAAATGCTTGGGTGCATGAGACGAACACGTATGCAAATGAGATGCACATGATGACATGATATGAGATGCATGACATGAACAAAATGCAAAACGAAAAACAAAACCCGACCACGAAGGGAATATCATAACACATAGCCGAAAATGGCAAGAGTTGGAGTTACAAATATGGAAAATTACATCCGGGGTGCTACAACACTCCACCACTACGAGAGGATCTCGTCCCGAGATCTAGGACTGAAAGAACTCCGGATATTCGGAATGGAGGTGGTCCTCACGCTCCCAGGTGGCTTCTCGGTCGGAATGGTGCGACCACTTCAGTTTCAGGAATCTGATTGACTTGTTGCGAGCCTTGCTTTCAGTTTCTTCAAGAATAGCAACGGGGTGCTCATGATAAGACAGATCTTCTTGGAGGTCAATCTCTTCGAAGTTGATGGTGCGCTCAGGAGTCTTGAAGCACTTGCGAAGCTATGACACGTGGAACACATCGTGCACGTTCGCGAAGTTGGAGGGAAGCTCAAGTTGATAGGCGAGGTCGCCTCTTTTGCCAATGATCTTGAAAGGACCCACGTATCTAGGGGCAAGCTTCCCTTTGATACTGAAGCGACGAGTGCCTTTCATTGGAGAGACGCGGAGGTAGACATGGTCTCCGATCTCGAAAACCAAATCACGATGCTTGCTATCGTAGTAACTCTTCTGGGGCGATTGCACGGCTTCGAGATTTTCACGGATGACTTTACACATTTCTTCAGCCCCTGCGATTAAGTCGTTGCCAAGAAGTTGGCGTTCACCAGTCTCTGACCAATTGAGAGGAGTACGGCACTTTCTGCCATATAGAATCTCGAATGGAGCCTTGCCCGAACTCGCTTGGAAGCTGTTGTTGTAGGAGAATTCGACATATGGAAGACAATCTTCCCACTTCATGCCAAAGGAAATGACACAAGCCCTGAGCATATCTTCAAGGATTTAATTGACTCGCTCGACTTGGCCACTAGTTTGAGGATGGAAAGCTGTGCTGAAGCGAATGTTGGTGCCCATGGCCTTCTGAAAGGAGTCCCAGAACTTAGAAGTGAAGATGCTTCCACGATCTGAAGATATCAATTGTGGAATGTCGTGCAAGGAGACAATCCTGGAGTTGTATAGCTCTGCCAACTGAGCTGCTGTGATAGATTCTTTGATTGGAAGGAAATGAGCCACTTTTGTAAGCTTGTCGACAACGAAGATAGCATCATTTCCGCGCTTGGACTTTGGAAATCCAGTCACGAAGTCCATTTCGATATGATCAAACTTCCATTCTGGGATAGCAAGAGGTTGGAGGAGACCAGCTGGTCGTTGGTGTTCTGCTTTCACCCTTCGACAAACATCACATTCATTCACGAATTGAGCGATTTCTCGCTTCATTCGAGTCCACCAATACGACTGCTTGAGGTCATGGTACATCTTCGTACTTCCAGGATGAATGGAAAGAAGAGAATTGTGCGCCTCGTTCATAATGACTTTCCTTAGATCACCTTTAGGAACCACAATCCGGTCCTCGAAGAATAAAGTGTCTCTGTCATCAATGCGATAGCACTTGTATTTGGAAAGACCCTTGTCGATACCACGTTTCACCTTCTTCACCATGGATCCAGGAGTTGTGCCTCACGAATTTGATCTTCCAAAGTAGGAGAGACTATGAGGTTGGCAAGAAAGCCTTGAGGAACAACTTGGAGATTCAGCTTGCGGAAAGCTTCACAAAGGTCCGGTTGAAATGGCTTGAGAATTAAGCTGTTGCAATAAGCCTTCCTGCTCAAAGCATCTGCAATGACATTGGCCTTGCCTGGAGTATATTCAATACTCGGATTGTACTCTTGAATCATCTCGACCCATCGAGTTTGCCTGAGGTTGAGGTTGGGCTGAGTGAAGATGTACTTGAGACTCTTGTGATCGGTGAATATGTCCACTTTTCTTCCCAACAAGAGATGTCTCCATGTTATTAATGCATGGACAACTGCCGCCAACTCAAGATCGCGAGTGGGGTAGTTCTTTTCGTTGGGCTTCAACTGACGAGAGGTATAGGCCACAACTTTCTTCTCTTGCATTAACACAGCACCGAGACCTTGAAGAGAAGCATCACAGAAAACTTTGAATGGCTTGGATTCGTCAGGAGGAGTTAAGACAGGAGCTGTGACGAGTTTCTCCTTGAGAGTGTTGAAAGCAACGTCACACTCAGGAGTCCAGACATACTTCACATGCTTCTGGAGGAGGTTGGAAAGAGGCTTTGCAATCTTAGAGAAATTCTCAACGAATCTTCGGCAATAGCTTGCAAGACCAAGGAAACTGCGGAGCTGCTTGACATTCTGAGGAGGTTCCCAATTCACAATTGCGGACACCTTCTCGGGATTAACAGCGATGCCCTTGGCAGAGATGATATGACCAAGGTAAAGAACTTCATCAAGCCAAAACTCACATTTGGAAAACTTCGCATAGAATTGATACTCTCTGAGCTTGTCGAGCACCAATCGCAAATGTTTGGCATGATCCTTCTTATTCTTGGAGAAGACCAAGATATCATCGAGATACACCAGCACGAATTCATTGGTATAGGGGTTGAAGATGAAATTCATCATTCGAGAGAATGTTGGAGGAGCATTGACAAGGCCGAAAGACATGACAGTATATTCATAAGAACCAAAACTAGTTCTGAATGTTGTCTTGGGAATATCTTCTTCACGAATGCGAATCTGATGATAACCCATTCGAAGGTCAAGCTTGGAGAATACTTTAGCACCTTTAAGTTGCTCGAATAGCTCATTGATGTTGGGAAGTGGATACTTGTTCTTGATTGTCTTCTTGTTCAATGGACGGTAGTCGACACAAAGTCAGTCCGTGCCATCCTTCTTCTGGACAAAAAGAACACCACAACCCCATGGAGATGAACTCGGTCTGATCAGACCCAGAAGCTCTTGTTCATCGAGCTGTTTCTTCAATTCTTTCAGCTCCTTGGGTCCAAGCTTGTAAGGACGCTTGCAAACGGGTTCCGTGCCGGGCTCAAGATCGATAACGAACTCAACTGGCCGGTGAGGAGGCATACCCGGAAGCTCTTCTGGAAAGACATCTTGGTACTCACAAACGACTGGAATTTGAGAGATTGCGTCTAGCTCACCCTTCTCATTGAGAGAAAACAACCGAATGGTTTCATCACGAGCGGCATAGATGATAACATCCTCAAAAGAGTGTGTCAATTGAATTTCCCTGGCAGCACAATCAAGTTGAGCCTTGTGCTTACAAAGCCAGTCCATCCCGAGAATTAGATCAATATCCGAGTCACCAAGAACCATTGGAGAAGATAAAAATTTATAATAGCCCATCTTGATAGAAACATCCGGAGCCATCATTTTGGTATTCATGAATAAGCCCGGAGAGGAAACCGCTATCGGCTTAGATAGATCGACAGTATGCAAATTGTTCATGGATGCAAAAGGTCTTGATATGAAAGAAATAGATGCACCAGTATCAAAAAGAACTTTTGCAGGAATATCATTAACTGAGAGATTACCCATTATCACATCAGTAGATTCCTCCGCTTGAGCTGCATTCATCATGTTCACCTTTGTAGACTTGGGATTATGCTTGACCACTGCATTGCTGGAAGATCTCACAGGAGGAGGAGGCGGAAGACGCCTTTGGTTGAAGCACTTGTTAGCATAGTGACCTTTCTGCTGACACTTGTTGCAAGTCACCTCTGAGAGTGGACGATGATAAGGAGCATTCGACTTTGGAGCTTGATTCTGAGACTTGTTCTGATAGCCAGGGTTGGGTGGGTGGGAAGATCCATGGCCACCTTTGTTCTTCTGCTGGAAAGGCTGACGAAACGGAGGAGGAGGAGGCAACCAGAACTTCTGTTGCTTAGTAGCCACTAGTGAGGAAGAAGAAGACTGAACTGCGTCCCTGACTCTCTTCTTAAAAGCCTCACACTTGAGCTGAGCAGCCTCTTGTTTCAGTGCCATATTGTAGAAATCATCATACTTGGTCGGCTCAAAAAGCACAAGAGGTAATTGCAGATCTTCTCTGAGGCCACCTCTGAATTGATAGATCATGCTCTTTTCATCAGGAACGTCTTCCTTAGCGAAGCGAGCGAGTTTCTGAAACTGGGTATTGTATTGATACACGAACATGCTGCCTTGCTTGAGATTGCGGAACTCCTCACGCTTGCTCTCAACAGCACTTTGTGGAATGTGGTGAGCTTTGAAGTCTCGGCGGAAATCGTCCCAGGTAATCACACGACCTCCTCTGGAATCTTTGTATTGTTGATACCACTCGGCAGCTTGATCCTTGAGTTGAAAAGAAGCGAACTTGACAAAGTCCTCAGGCCTGACATTGCTACATTCGAAATGCTTGTTGATGTCCGCGAGCCAATCATCGGCGTCTGTGGCCTCGGCACAGTAGCTGAAAGACTTGGGCTGATTAGCGAGGAACTGGTTGAGGGTAGCGAAATGAGGCTGATTGTTGCCTTGGCCTTGATTTCCTTGATTGCCTTGCCCTTGGGTGCGCTCTTGCAAGAGTTGCAAAATCATCTGAGCAATGGCGTTGGTGGCTGCCATGATAGCTTGCCATGCCTCCGGAGGCGGAGGTGGTGGCGGAGGGTTCGCCTGACTCCCTTCATTGCGTTCCGGATTCTGACGCGTTGGCGGAGCCATCCTGAAGAGGGTGACATCCGTTAGCACCTTGATAGACAAATAGACAAGTTGAATCAACGGATAGAAATTGCAACATATAGTCTTCACAATAAACATTCGAACGAGGACGAACGAATGAATTCCATAGTAAATCATCACACTTCCATAAGGTGAGAAGCCACTTGATAAAGGGTTGATGAATAAAATAACAACGTGCAACTGGAACAAATAAATGGTAAGGATTACCCAATCACAAACCAAGTATCTGCGGGAAGAAATGCTAAGAGCTACTTGAATCCCACCTATAAACTCCCAAAACTTTCTGGTTATGCAATCTGGTGTTGGGGATACAGGGGACACAAAATATATCACCCAAACTAGCAATCCCTAGACCCAGCTGTATCCATCCGTCAACACATAACCAAGAAACCTTCGGAAATTGTGTACCTCAACCTTCGAAAAGCATCCGTTATACGAGTTATGGCAATACTCCCGAACTCCCGCCCCAGTACTGGGTGGCGTCGAGGTGATCTCACCAACAACTGCATAAAAGAGATTTTCGATGTCGGCGAAACTCAGGTATTCCAGAACTACAACGATAAAATTGTGACGACAACAACTCGGAGCTCAACTCCCCGGGACACTTCCACAACCCCTAAATGTCAGGAGGCACCAAGAACAATGTTCTCATCACAAAACCATCGGAACGATTCCAAGATACCCGCGTGATCCTAAATTTTTTTTAGTGAAATTTGAGGAGAGAAGAGTCAAAACTTCTACGTCAGGAGACCTCACCAGAGCGACGAAGGGACTGAGGAGTAAAAAGAATCCTACTCTCCGATATATATAATCCTAAGACTCAAAACATTTTTGTTCTAGACTCAACAACGCCGGTGATTCGATCAAGCAGGGGGCTCCTAAGTCGGGGATCGCTCTGATTACCAACTTGTAACGCCCACGATGCGGCTATATCTCCCACATGTCGAGGCATGACTTAGAGGCATAACCGCATTGTGGTTTTGTCGCAAGAAGGGTCATCTTCACACAATCCCATGTAATGAACAAGAATGGGATAACGAGAGTTGGCTTACAATCGCCACTTCACACAATACATAAATAAATTCATACATCATCCAAAATCCACACATAGACCGACTACGGTCAAAACCAAATGAAAATAAGATAACCCCAAATGCTAGATCCCCGATCGTCCCAACTGGGCTCCACTACTGATCATCAGGAAACGAAACATAGTAACGACCACGTTCCTCGTCGAACTCCCACTTGAGCTCGGTTGCGTCATCTGCACTGGCATCGTCGGCACCTGCAACTGTTTTGGTAGAATCTGTGAGTCACGAGGACTCAGCAATCTCACACCCGCGAGATCAAGACTATTTAAGCTTATAGGAAAGGATGATGTAATGAGGTGGAGCTGCAGCAGGCACTAAGCATATATGGTGGCTAACATACGCAAAAGAGAGCGAGAAGAGAAGCAACGCAACGGTCGCGAAGCTAGAAATGATCAAGAAGTGATCTTGAAACTACTTACGTTCAAGCATAACTCAAACCGTGTTCACTTCTCGGACCCCGCCGAGAAGAGACCATCACGGCTACACACACGGTTGATGTATTTTAATTAAGTCAAGTGTCAAGTTCTCTACAACCGGACATTAACAAATTCCCATCTACCTTATAACCGCGGGCACGGCTTTCGAAAGATAATACCCTACAGGGGTGTCCCAACTTAGCCCATTATAAGCTCTCACGGTCAACGAAGGATAAACCTTCTCCCAGGAAGACCCGATCAGTCTCGGAATCCCGGTTTACAAGACATCTCGACAATGGTAAAACAAGACCAGCAAAGCCGCCCGAATGTGCCGACAAATCCCGATAGGAGCTGCACATATCTCGTTCTTAGGGCACACCGGATGGGCAAGACGTCTGGTTGGCATAGACCCTGGTTGCCCAGGGGCGCCGGACATCGCCCAGTTTGGGCCAGCACTCGAAGGAGCACTGGTCCGGGGGGTTAAATAAAGATGACCCTCGGGCTCGCGAAAACCCGAGGGAAGAAGGCTTAGGTAGGAAAATGTAAAACCAAGGTTGGGCCTTGCTGGAAGAGTTTTATTCAAGGCGAACTGTCAAGGGGGTCCCATAAATCACCCAACCGCGTAAGGAACGCAAACTCAAGGAACATAATACCGGTATGACGGAAACTAGGGCGGCAAGAGTGGAACAAAACACCAGGCATAAGGCCGAGCCTTCCACCCTTTACCAAATATATAAATGCATTAATTAAATAAGAGATATTGTGATATTCCAAAATATCCATGTCCCAACATGGAACCAACTTCAACTTCACCTGCAACTAGCAACGCTATAAGAAGGGCTAAGCAAAAGCGGTAACTTAGCCAAACAATGGTTTGCTAGGAAAGAATGGTTAGAGGCTTGACATGGCAATATGGGAGGCATGATATAGCAAGTGGTAGGTAGCGTAGCATAGCAATAGAACGAACAACTAGCAAAGCAAAGATAGAAGTGATTTCGAGGGTATGGTCATCTTGCCTGCAAGGTTCTCAGAGTTGTCGAAAGCTTGATCCTCGTAAGCGTACTCAACAGGTTCCTCATTCACGAACTCATCTCCCGGCTCTACCCACAGCAAGAACACAAGCAATGGAACCACAATCAATCACGGGAAATGCACAAGCAACATGATGCAATACATGCATGATATGCGAGATGTGATATGCGATGCATATGCGTGCTCCGGAAAAAAGGATGAACAAGGCAGTAACTTGGCAAACCAAGTATGCCACTGGAAAGATGAGATGATTTCGGTCGAAATCGATATAAAGATCACCGGAAACGGATGCACGGTTTGCAAATGGCAAGCAAAACAAGAATGACACGATTCTGCGATTAACAGCATGATAGCACTTAGAATACATCAAGTAACTATACTACAGCACCCCCAACATAGCAACAAAGCATATGGAAGTAATCTACAGGAGATGCTTGACAAAATATGAACACTGAGCTACGGCTAGATCACACAATAACAGGTCCAAACAAGCATGGCGAAAATGCAAAAAATATCAGCATTCACAGACTAAAGTGAAATTACTGGACATGGCTGAAACAGCATCAAGTAACAATGTTCAGAGCAAGAAATCAACATGCTGCAGGAACTTAACATAGCAAAACAAGGCAGAGAATGAATCTACTAAATGCATAAAACAAAAGTCCCTTACTGACCATGAGCCAAAAAGGCACAGAAGATATGATGGCACCCATGTAAACATAGCAAGTTTCGTTAACAGGTTTCAGACAACAGAAAAAAGAGCATGGCATTAACAGAATTATGAAGGCATCTTTGTGAGCTTGATACACTCATCACAAAGCAATGCATGACCAAAAAAGCATACCTACAGCAAGATGGCATGTTCATGTAGCTAACCATGGCAAGAGCAAGTACATAGCATGTATGGATCAACTATAACAACCTTGGCACAATTGAATATCATGTTAACATTCTGCCAGAAACATTTTATAGCAAAAGTAGAGCAAGATTGGTACATGCTAGGGCACTGCATAATTGCAAAAAGGGGCATGGCTGGACAGAGCACAACTATATCTACAAAACATCCTTACTAAACATACTCAAAAGAAGTATGGATCTCACTGTAGACACATGGATACAAGGCAACAAAATAACAGCAGGTAAAGGACTTGGCAAAATGCTAAGTCCCAGGAAATAGAAACATCACGAAGCCTAGTTTGCATGCTTGTGCTAGTCACCACATAGATCACAAAAATACATGGCATACACCTCTGTAAATATGGCATGGCATAGATCAAAACACCTGTAGATCTCATGCCCATAAGATGCACACATCAAATGCAACAAAAATAACAAAACATCAAGTTCTGATAAGTAACAGCAGTAAACATCATATAGCACTCTTGCACCAGAGATTTGGGCATCAAGATGAACTCAAACGAGCATGACACAATGGAACAAAATGAAGAGCATCTCGTGATGAACATTTCGATATATCATGCACGCAAAACGGAGTAGTATGCGATGAGATATGATGCGATGAACAGAGCAACATCATGTGAAAATATTCAGGACTTGGAGGAAAAATACGGGGGGAAAGTCAACCTCCAGATCCAGATCCGGCGCGGCCTTCGAGGTTCACCGGATGGCTCGCCGGAGTACTTGCCGGAGAGGGGGAGAGGAGGCGCCGGCGGGGACGAGGACGAGCGTGGGCGGCGGCGGCGCGGACGGAGGAGGCGGCGGTGAGGGAGACGCGACGGCGGCGGGGTCGGCGACGTCGGGGCCGGCGTGGAGGCGAGCGGATGCCGGCGGACGGCAGGAACGGCGGCGGCGGCGGGGATTCGCGGGAGGCGGCGGAGGCGCGAGGGCGCGGGGACGCGGGCGCGGGCGGCGGCGGCTCGGGCCGCGGGGGCCGAGCACGGGCCAGGCGGGCCGGCGGCGCGGGCGACGGAGCGGCGCTGATGTGGCGGGCGGTGATTGGCTGCGGGCGGCGGCGCGGTTTGTCCGACGCGGACCGGACGTGTCCGGCGCGCGGAGGGAGCGGGGTTAGGGTTTGATCTGCGCGAAAATTCCGGGGGAGACACATATTTATAGGTAGAGGGAGCTAGGAGACTCCAAATGGAGTGCGGTTTTCGCCCACACGATCGTGATCGAACGACCGAGAGCATGGAGGGGACTTAGATGGGTTATTGGGCTATTTGGAGGGGGGTTTTGCTGCAACACGCAAAAGGACTTTGCGGTTACCCGGTTAACCGTTGGAGCGTCAAACGACCTCCAAATGGAACGAAACTTGACAGGTGGTCTACCGGTGGTATACCAAGGCCACTTGACAAACCTCGGTCCATTCCGAGAATGTTTAACACCCGCTCACGAAAAGAGACAAGAGGGGTGCGCCGGTGCATGTGAGAGTGTCGGATTGCAAAACGGACAACGGGGAAAATGCTCGGGTGCATGAGACGAACACGTATGCAAATGAGATGCACACGATGACATGATATGAGATGCATGACATGAACAAAATGCAAAACGAAAAACAAAAACCGACCACGAAGGGAATATCATAACACATAGCCAAAAATGGCAAGAGTTGGAGTTACAAATATGGAAAATTACATCCGGGGTGTTACACGGAACCCGCAAGTTGATCACCAAAACATACATCAAGTGGATCACGTGAATATCCCGTTTTCACCACAGATAAGCACATGCAAGACATACATCAAGTGTTCTCAAATCCTTAATGACTCAATCTGATAAGATAACTTCAAAGTGAAAACGCAATCCATTACAAGAGAGTAGAGGGGGAGAAACATCATAAGATCCAACTATAATAGCAAAGCTCGCGATACATCAAGATCGTGCCAAATCAAGAACACGAGAGAGAGAGAGAGAGAGAGAGAGATCAAGCACATAGCTACTGGTACATACCCTCAGCCCCGAGGGTGAACTACTCCCTCCTCGTCATGGAGAGCGCCGGGATGATGAAGATGGCCACCGGTGAGGGTTCCCCCCTCCGGCAGGGTGCCGGAACGGGTCTAGATTGGTTTTCGGTGGACTCAGAGGCTTGCGGCGGCGGAACTCCCAATCTATTCTGCAAAAGTAGTTGGTCAGGGGAGCCACGAGGGGCCCACGAGGGTGGGGGGCGCGCCCAGGGGGGCAGGCGCGCCTCCCTGCCTCGTGGCCACCTCGAAGCTTCCTTGACTTCAACTCCAAGTCTCCTGGATCACGTTCGTTCCAAAAATCACGCTCCTGAAGGTTTCATTCCGTTTGGACTCCGTTTGATATTCCTTTTCTGCGAAACACTGAAACAAGGAAATACAGAAATTGGCACTGGGCTCTGGGTTAATAGGTTAGTCCCAAAAATAATATAACAGTGTTTAATAAAGTCCATAAACATCCAAAACGGATAATATAATAGCATGAATACTTCATAAATTATAGATACGTTGGAGACATATCAGCATGTAACACAGCATATCACTTTGCGGCCTCACGCACGGTATTCCCATGGGTGCCACCTTACCTGGCCCGGGACCGTTTGCGCCTTTTGGCTCACGTATATGATAGTGTCGCTAGCATCCATATGACAGAGAACCCGGGCCGACATGACTAGTCGTAAACCCAAAGTGGCACTAACTTACAGGGACAGGCATACATGACCCAGCAACGAATGTGTCGGTCATCAACGTATGAACCCAAGTCATAGCAAACTACAAGGACTTAAAGGAACAATGCGTGACATTTCCCCGAAGGGACAGACACAAGAACGAAGAAGGACACATGCCGGCCAGCCTAAGTGTTCTAGAGGAGTAGCAAGCTACCATGGCTTACGTGGAAGCACTAGGAGACATTTCCCGGTAAGAGAGGCTACCAAGAATGAACAACTAGGTTGTCGGATCCCACACATACCAAGCATTTCAATAACATACACACAATATGCTCGATATGTGCAAATACAACATGGCATCACAACAAAACTCTATGACTCAAAGTATTTATTCATTAGGCTCCGAGGAGCCAGATATTACAAACATGGGTCTGATGACCCAGCATTCAAGTCATACAAGCAATAAGCACATGCGGAAGCTTAACTTGTTTGAGTGCAGACAACTACAAATGAAAAAAGCTGAGAAGCCTGACTATCTACAAGACCCTACCGAGGGCACAAGATCGTAGCTGAGGTAACAAGCTAAACGTCAAAGTCCACGCGGAACTAAGTGAGACTGAAGTCTCTCTGCAAAAACATAAATTAAGCAAACGTGAGTACAAATGTACCCAGCAAGACTTACATCAGAACTAGCTACATATGCATCAGTATCAACAAAGGGGTGGTGGAGTTTGACTGCAGCAAGCCAGCTTTGACTGTGGCTACCCTGAACTACGACTGCAAGTAACTCTTTTGAGGTGGCGCACACGAGTCCACATATTCACCAATCAATACACCACTATGGATCCGCTCCCGTCTCCCTACGAGAACGCCATCCATAGCACTCACGATTATCTTGCGCATTTTAGAGTATCCACTTTCACTTGTCTATGAACTGTATAGGCAACCCAGAAGTCCTTTACCGCAGACGCAGCTATTTGAATAGATCTTTTATAACCCTGCAGGGGTGTACTTCTTCACACATGTTTCCACCACTTAGCGTCTGCACACGACATGTGCTCGGCAGACTTCAAGCGAAAGCCGACGTGGGTGTAGACCACGACCTGCCTAACCACACAAGTCCCTAGTCCAGGTTTATCGCCTATTCAGGTTCCATCCGTAGGGAGTCCGGCCGAGGTTTCCACTACGGCCCCGAACGATGTGTGCAGGGTTCCCGAGGCACCAAACGGGCGTCCCAGTACACCGTGCCACGTGCCTATCACATCACAGCCCACCGCTCGGGTCAGCGCTGCGCACGGCCTCCAGCATACTACAAACACCAGAAACTACTTGCAACTCCTGGACAAAGGACAAGGGGGGGTTAATAAGTCGAGCGGGGTCATATTTCATGGCCCAACGTGTGGTAGTAGCTGTTCATGGATCACAAACACAGAACTCAGTTCCTGAGGACGGTTTCAATGAGACAACCCACCATGTACTCCTACATGGCCTCTCACTGCTACCTTTACCAAATCGTGTTCACACACTTAGCTCTCAACAATAGGACATGTTCACCATATTCCAATTCATCCCCGATGAATCAGACCTGACTCAACTCTAAGCAGTAGCAGGCATGACAACAAGCATGAATGAGCACATCAGGGCTCAAACAACTCCTACTCATGCTAGTGGGTTTCATCTATTTACTGTGGCAAAGACAGGTCATGCAGAGGAAAGGGGTTCAACTACCGCAGCATGTAACAGTTGAATCGTTGTTGTCCTAATGCAGTAAAAGAGAGCAGAAGCGATAGAGTGGGATTGTATCAAAATGAACAAGGGGGTTTTGCTTGCCTGGCACTTCTGAAAATGATATAGCTCTTCATCGGTGTCATCGAACTCATTGTCGGAACATACGTCTACTGAGGGGGAACAACCACTAGCAAACAAGAGGGAACACAATCAATGCAATGCAACAATATGATGCATGAATGTGACATGGCAATATGCTGTGATTTGAGCTAATGTAGCTAGCAATGATTTAAATGGAGTTGGTTTGAACACTAAATTCAAATTCAAACTCCATATGTGATAATTCAAATATCATTTATTTGATTTGTCCAATTCAGCAGCTATAAGTTGTTCTAACATGCATGAAAATGGTATAGATGGATAGATTGGATTTTTCTGATCATTTTTCATATATAACTTATTTCATTTGGGGTTACGGTTTAATTTCTATGATTATTAGTAGTTTCAAACATTTTCTGAAATATGTAAATCATTTCTGATTTATTTAAAACTCCAGAAAACACTTACTACGTCAGCGGGTCAACTGGGCGGCCAGGGTCAAACCTGACACGTGGGACCTATCAGTCAATGACTCAGGGGTTAATTAAGGTTGAAACTAATCTTAACCAAAACTAATAATGGCCTGGGGCCCACTGGTCAGTGACCCAGGGGTGATTAGTTGGCTCATTAGCAGCTAATGGTGGTGCCACGTCAGCTGCGCCGGCGGTTAGACGACGGCGACGAACCAAAGCGGCGGTGGCTCACCGGAGTTGCGCTTGGGGCTGCCGCTTGCTGCGATGAGGGCATCAGAAAGGAGCCCTTGCTCGCCCGCATCCAGGGAAGCACGCGACTGGGCGTGGGGTGGCCTGGTTCACCGGCGGCGAGCTCATCCGCGATGGCCGGAGCACGGGGATGAGGCAGGCGAGGCTGCAAGCCATACGGACGCCAGATGAAGTGCTCCACAGGCTCCTGGGAACTCCAGGAGTTTGACTACGCACCCAGATGCGACTGGAACAAGCCCTGGCCGCGTCAGTGACATCGCCGACGGCAAGGATCTTACGGGTGCGACGGGGAGGTAAGCTAGGGGTTGAGCGCGAGGAGGGGAACGGGAGGGAAACGAAGAGAGGCTCACGGCGAGGAGGATGGTGCAGACTGCGGGGCCGGGACGCGTTGGTTGCCGCGAATCGACGGTGAGTTAGCCAGCAGGCGGAGGTTGAGGATGAGCTCCGGGACGATGCTACAGGGCTCCCGCGGTCAAATGGGTTGGTGCAGACGACGCAGAAGGCGATGGAGGTTCCTCTGGACGCGTTGGCAAGGCGAGGGGGAGGCAGTGGCTACGGCAACAGCGAGCGGCGGCGACGGCTATGCTCGGACGGCGCTCGGCTGCGAGAGAGAGAGTGGGGGCTAGAGGAGGGGACGAGGACGAGTGACGGGCGAGAGGGACCGGGGTGGCGTGTGGCGGCTTCTGGAGCCTCTCCTGCGTCGGCAGAAGCAGGAGGTGTCCTCGCGCATGGACGCGCGCGTCGAGCATGCACCCCTCATCCTCCTGGCGGGAGGTTGGGGATGACTGGCTGCTGCGGGTGGGTTGGGCCGCCAGGTGGCTGGACTGCCAGCTGAGCTGCATAGGAGGTAAGCCCAGGTAGGTTTCGTCTCTCTCTCTCTCTTTCTAATTCTTTCTATTTCTAATTATTTTGCTCTGTTTTGAATTAGTAAAAATACTAACCCATTTTGTAAAATCCTGAAAATAATTGTGGGCACTATTTGAATTATTTCCAAGAGCCCTCAATTATTTTCAGAATTATTTGGGCAATTAAAATATGTATAGAAATTAAATGCCCAAATGCAAATACATTATGGATTAATTCAAAAATCCAGAAAAATGTGCACCATTTTTGGCAGAGGTTCTGGACCAATTCAAAAATGATGAGCTTTTCAGAAGGGCATTTTGGGTTCATCGAAAAGATTTAATTTTGACCCTAGTTGAATTTCATTTGCTGCTAGGGTTTAACAGTCCCCATTTCAAATTCAAAGAAATGTAGACATGATGCATGGATGCAGTGCCACTATTTACTGACATTATTTTAGGGTTGTGACACACATGGCAGCCACTTCCTACAGAAAATACCTCCAAGCGACACCCGTCCTAAGACATGTCAAGCAAGCAAGCACGAACCTGGCAAAACAGCCCGGCAGGGCCTACCTGGCGAGCTGTGATGCGACGTTGAGCGGCGCATTTAATGCGCTCTGTTAGCATGCAGAGTTAGGTATGATAGCACTATTTGCTATCTAATCAGTGCATAATGACTAATTTTCCACTGTGGTGACCCCTTGATCTATAAAAGAGGCCCAAGGCAACTGGAGAAGGAGTTGGTTGGTTGGTTCGTTGGCTGATTCGGACCCTCACACACTCATACGCGCGTAGCCGCTCTCGCCCCAAGGCAACCCTGCCAGGAAAGCGTGCTGCGCTCACCACCATTTCCACCATCAATCCACCAAAGCAGGAGTAGGGTTTTACGCCTCACGCGGCCCGAACTTGGGTAAAACTGCCCGTGTGATCTCTGCCGTGTTGTTCCACGCTTCTATGCTCTTTGTACAACATGCTATCCCCCCGCCGAACCCGGAAGGGGCCCTTGATCCCATAGGTGGTCGTGGTTCCCCACGACACAAACTTTTTGGTAACTTGTTGCCAAAGGGGGAGAAAGTGTATAGATCATAGGCTTTGAGAGTGAGAGTCTTTTGCTTTTGTTGGTTTTATTTGTTTGGTACTTGCTACTTTGGTTGGTTGCTGCCATTTATGCTACTACTTATGTGTTATGCTCGTGAGATACTTTATGTGATCATGTGTTTGATCATACTACGCTTAATGTGTGCTTCCATGATTATCTCTATGATTGTTTGTGTGTGATCAATCACTTGTATCCTTGGTGATGAGTGCAATCTTATTCTTATCATTTTGTGCGCTCCACCAAGATGTATGTGACATGGAAGAGTGACCCATGATCCTAATCAATTGTGAATTTGCATTCAAACGCAAATTTTAAATAATGCACAAATTTAGGGGGAGCTCTTGGTTATCACGTACTTCTCAAAGCGACGATGTATTTCATTCATATTATCATTTGTCGAAGCTTTGATCTATATGTTGTCATCAATTACCAAAAAGGGGGATTGAAAGTGCAACTAATCCCCAGGTGGTTTTGGTAATTCATAACAACATATAGCTCACTGAACTAATATCCATTCAAGTTTAATATTTCAGAAAGTTCAATGAATGGCATGGCATGGACTAGAGATGTGCACCCCTCAAAATGCCAAGGACACACATTGGCAAGCTCAAGACTCTTCATTTCATTTTTAGTGGTCCAAGATCACATTGAGTCCATAGGAAAGCCAATACTTTTAAAAGGGAATGAGGTGTTGCTTAATGGCTTGCTTGCTCAGAGTACTTAGTGATATTGCTCCAAAGCCCTCGACCACTTTCTCATTCCAAATATGTCGAAAACCCAAAGTCAAACTCGGCCCCACCGAATCATCCTATCCAGAGCCACCGAGTTCATATGACATAGCCACTGCCAGAAACCCTAACAGTTCGGTCACACCGATACGGATCTTGATCTCACCGAGATGGCCTTGAAAACTCTATGTCGCCTGTTGTAATTGTTTTGGTCTCACCGAAATTATGATCGGTCACACCGAGTTGGCTTGAAATCTTCTCTGTTGCTTATTGCTTCACTTCGGTCTCACTGAGTTGATGCAATCGGCGCCACTGAGTTGATGTTTTCCCTAAGCCCTAGCACATTGGTCCCACCGAGATTTCTGACGTTCACATTTTGAACTAAATCGGTCTCACCGAGTTCTTCTATTCGGTCTCACCGAGTTCTTCTATTCGGTCTGACCGGGTTGGGTCAAATGTGTGTAATGGTTGGATTTTGTATGGAGGCTATATATACCCCTCCACCCACTTCTCCATATGGGAGAGAGCCATCAGAACGTGCCTACACTTCCAGCATACATTTTTTGAGACAGAACCACCTACTCATGTGTTGAGATCAAGATATACCAATCCTACCACAAGAATCTTGATTTCTAGCCTTCCCCAAGTTGCTTTCCACTCAAATCATATTTCCACCATATCCAAATCTGTGAGAGAGAGTTGAGTGTTGGGGGGACTATCATTTGAAGCACAAGAGCAAGGAGTTAATCATCAACACACCATCTATTACCTTTTGGAGAGTGGTGTCTCCTAGATTGGTTAGGTGTCGCTTGGGAGCCTCCGTCAAGATTGTGGAGTTAAACCAAGAAGTTTGTAAGGCCAAGGAGATCGCCTACTTCGTGAAGATCTACCCGAGTGAGGCAAGTCCTTCGTGGGCGATGGCCATGGTGGGATATACAAGGTTGCTTCTTCATGGTCCCTTCGTGGGTGGAGCCCTCCGTGGACTCGCGCAACCATTACCCTTCGTGGGTTGAAGTCTCCATCAACGTGGACGTACGATAGCACCACCTATCGGAACCACGCCAAAAATCTCCATGTCATCATTGCGTTTGCACTCTCCAAACCCTTCCCTTTACCTTCATATGCAATGTTTTACTTTCCGCTGCTACACTCTTAGAATTACATGTGTAGGTTGATTGCTTAACTTGTTCTAATTGCTAAAAATCTGCCCACAACTAAAATTGGGAAAAGGCTAGACTTTTATTTGGTCAAGTAGTCTAATCACCCCCCCTCTAGACCTACTTTCGATCCTACAAGTGGTATCAGAGCTTTGGTCTCCATTTTCCTTGATTTCCGTAGCTTTGGTGATCATAGCCTTGGTTTCACAACCTAGGAGAGTATGGCGTCTAGCGAGGGAAATGACCACCGTAGAGGTCCTTACTTTCATGGTACTAATTTTGCTAGTTGGAAGCATAAGATGAAAATGCATATTCTTGGTCATAACTCTGCCGTTTGGGCTATTGTGCGCATTGGCTTGCAAGGTGATTTCTTCGAGGATGGAAAAGAACCAGATCATGAAGCGTCCCCGGAAGAAATGAAGATGTTGCAATACAATGCTCAAGCTTGCGATATTCTCTTCAATGGATTGTGCCCCAAAGAATTCAGCAAAATCAGCCGCCTTGAGAATGCAAAGGAAATTTGGGATACTTTGGTTGATATGCACGAAGGTACCGAGTCCGTTAAGGAATCCAAATTGGATGTGCTTCAAAGTCAACTTGACAAGTTCAAAATGAAGGATGGTGAAGGAGTCGCCGAGATGTACTCTTGGCTTGCTCTCATCACAAATGAGATTGTCGGCTTAGGAAGCGAAGAGATGACTGACAAATTCATCATCAAGAAGATCCTAAGAGCCTTGGATGGAAAATATGACACTGTGTGCACATTGATCCAAATGATGCCCAATTGCAAAGATCTCAAGCCCATGGAAGTCATTGGTAGAATTGTTGCTCATGAGATGTCACTCAAGGATAAGGAAGAGCTCCACAACAAGTCAAGTGGTGCTTACAAAGCTTCAAGTGATGCTCCTACAACACCAAGTGAGAAGAAAGTCTCTAATGACGAATTGAGCTTAATGGTAAAGAACTTCAACAAGTTCTACAAGAATAGAAGCAAAGAGAGAAGCTCCAAGTCAAGATCCTACAATGACAAAAGATCTTCTAGTCGTGATCGTAATTGCTACAATTGTGGAAGACCCGGACACTACTCCAATGAGTGTACGGCTCCCTAAAATAAAAGAGAAGACTCACCAAAAAGGAGGAGTAGAAGAGATGAATCACCTCCAAAAGAGAGAAGGAGCAGAGATGATCATTATGAACGAAGACCCTCTCGTAGAAGCAAGGATTCGGAAAGGAAGGACAAGTCATCAATGAGCTACACAAGACAAAGAAATCAAGCTTGCGTTGGTGAATGGGTATCCGGTTCTGACTCCGACAAGTACTCTGAGATAAGTTATCACTCCGACTCCGAATATACTCAAGATGAAGGTGTTGCTGATCTTGCACTTGTGTCATCCAACTCCTACGACATATTTGACTCACCAAATGAAGGAATTGGAAGATGCTTCATGGCTAAAGGCCCTAAGGTATAACACCCCGAGTATGTTGATTTCAATAGTGATGAAGATGATCTGCTAGGTGATGATGATTTACTTGTTGACAAGTCTAGTGATGAAAACTATGATGAATTTGCTAATAATCATGCTAATCAAGATGAAACGAATGACAATGATAAGAAGGAGATTGAGCGTCTAACTAAAGAACTAAACACTCTTAAGCTAGCTCATAAAACAACTCTAGAGGATCATAGAGAGCTCCTAAGGACTCATGAGAAGCTATGCTTTGAGAAGCTAAATTTAGAGCAAGAACATGAGTTCCTAAAAGCTATTGTCGGCGTTCTGGGAATGGGGGTCACCTGCCTGCAGCCCACGGCGTGGCTCCACTAGCGGCCCCGTATGGCCCATCTTCACCAGCAAACACTCAAGACCCTCGCGAGGGGCCAAGCCTCGCGAGGTGGACGACCCAAGACCTCCTCAGGGGCAGCCTGTTGGGGAACGTAGTAATTTCAAAATTTTCCTACGCACACGCAAGATCATGGTGATGCATAGCAACGAGAGGGGAGAGTGTTGTCCACGTACCCTCGTAGACCGACAGCGGAAGCGTTATCACAACGCGGTTGATGTAGTCGTACGTCTTCACGATCCGACCGATCAAGTACCGAATGTACGGCACCTCCGAGTTCTACACACGTTCAGCTCGATGACGTCCCTCGAACTCCGATCCAGCCGAGTGTTGAGGGAGAGTTTCGTCAGCACGACGGCGTGGTGACGATGATGATGTTCCACCGACGCAGGGCTTCGCCTAAGCTCCGCAACGGTATTATCGAGGTGTAATATGGTGGAGGGGGGCACCGCACACGGCTAAGAGATCTCAAGGATCAATTGTTGTGTCTCTGGGGTGCCCCCCTACCCCCGTATATAAAGGAGCAAGGGGGAGGCAGCCGGCCAAGGGGAGAGGCGCGCCATAGGGGGGAGTCCTACTCCCACCGGGAGTAGGACTCCTCCTTTCCTTGTGGGAGTAGGAGAAGGGAAGGGGGAAGGAGAAAGAAGGAAGGGTGCGCCCCCCCTTCCCTAGTCCAATTCGGACCAGACCATGGGGAGGGGTGCGGCCACCTTTTGAGGCCTTTCTCTCCTTTCCCGTATGGCCCATTAAGGCCCAATACGAATTCCCGTAACTCTCCGGTACTCCGAAAAATACCCGAATCACTCGGAACCTTTCCGAAGTCCGAATATAGTCGTCCAATATATCGATTTTTACGTCTCGACCATTTTGAGACTCCTCGTCATATCCCCGATCTCATCCGGGACTCCGAACTCCTTCGGTACATCAACATACATAAACTCATAATAAAATTGTCATCGTAACGTTAAGCGTGTGGACCCTACGGGTTCGAGAACTATGTAGACATGACCGAGACACGTCTCCGGTCAATAACCAATAGCGGGACCTGGATGCCCATATTGGCTCCCACATATTCTACGAAGATCTTTATCGGTCAGACCGCATAACAACATACGTTGTTTCCTTTGTCATCGGTATGTTACTTGCCCGAGATTTGATCGTCGGTATCTCGATACCTAGTTCAATCTCGTTACCGGCAAGTCTCTTTACTCGTTCCGTAATACATCATGCCGCAACTAACTCATTAGTCACAATGCTTGCAAGGCTTATAGTGATGTGCATTACCGAGTGGGCCCAGAGATACCTCTCCGACAATCGGAGTGACAAATCCTAATCTCGAAATACGCCAACCCAACAAGTACCTTTGGAGACACCTGTAGAGCACCTTTATAATCACCCATTTACGTTGTGACGTTTGGTAGCACACAAAGTGTTCCTCCGGTAAACGGGAGTTGCATAATCTCATAGTCATAGGAACATGTATAAGTCATGAAGAAAGCAATAGCAACATACTAAACGATCGAGTGCTAAGCTAACGGAATGGGTCAAGTCAATCACGTCATTCTCCTAATGAGGTGATCTCGTTAATCAAATGACAACTCATGTCTATGGCTAGGAAACATAACCATCTTTGATTAACGAGCTAGTCAAGTAGAGGCATACTAGTGACACTCTGTTTGTCTATGTATTCACACATGTATTATGTTTCCGGTTAATACAATTCTAGCATGAATAATAAACATTTATCATGATACAAGGAAATAAATAATACTTTATTATTGCCTCTAGGGCATATTTCCTTCACAGCCTCACCAGACTGGCTCGCGAGGGGCGGAGAGATCAAGGCAAGGCGAACCTCGCGAGGTTCCCATGATGTAAGCCATGACGACCAAAACCAGGCGGGCGCCAGCGCGCATAGTGTCCTCGTTTCCTCTTTGATGTTAAGGAGGCAAGCGCAGGCGAGGAGTACTGAGGCATCAGGCAAAGGTTTCCATATCGGTGCAACAAGACCAAGACTAGCAGGACGGCAGGACGGCAGGACGGAGGTCACCATGGAGCCCAAGACGGCGTCACCACTAGAGCCTTTGGCAGGCAAAGACCACCTTTAGTCAAGATAGCTTGTACTAGCTGCCCCCCTTCGAATTGGCCGTTGTGGCATCCCTTCCCGCTCAATATTTGGGAAAAGGACCAGGGCCTCTATAAATAGGACTAGCCACCACCATAGGAGGCAACTCATCTCGGACTGGATTCATTCCATCCTCACACTCGCCAAGCACAAGAACACCTCTCCTCGGGAGGTTGTTCCTCCCTTGTACTGTTCATCCTTAGCCCAAGAGGCAATCCACCACCACACTGGAGTAGGGTATTACACCACAACGGTGGCCCAAACCAGTATAAATCTTGTGTCCCTTGTGTTGCGAGTTCGTTGAGCTAGGCTTTGAGATCGCGGTGAGGGTGAGGGCGTGATTAGGTATCCCTACACCAAAATCCGGCGAGAGGGTTGTTCATCTCTCACTTCCTCCGCGGGCTAGGGTTCGCTCTCCACCCCTTCGTTCGCGGCCTCATGTTCTATTATGGGCTAGATTTTCATGATCTAGATCCGGACTCCTTTCTCCACATCTCGGCGTTCATCGTCATTTGTGAAGCCTTTCTCCGCATCCCCCCACACTTCGGCCTATGGCTCAAGACTTTTAATGTGAAGCCAAAGTTAGCCAACGGGGAGCAGGCGGAGTGCGGCGGTGCGATGGTGAGCAAGCTTGCCAATACTATCTGGCCAAAAGGCACCTTCACAGAAACCTCCAACTTATGGCAACAGGAGTGGTTCTATATCACCAAACCCCGCAGTACCAAATGGGCAGCCGCACCTGTGTTCTGATCTGGCCCTCCACTGCGGCTTGCATCGTGGATAAATAGGGGGCTAGACTGGGGATCAACTGATGAAGTGCAGATGCTGCAAAGTCGTATCCGGAGTATCCTCGAAAGGGACATCAGCCTTATTAACGTGATCCAGGTGATGCTAGTCCGCCGGATCCTCCCGTGCCAGCGACGGCCTCTCCGTATGTGGGAGTTCAATCCGGAAGGACTGCGGACCCTTCAGCAATTCTTCAACACAATGCATAGAGGTATGTGGAAACTATTCTTCCCAACTCGAAAGTAGTGGCCGAACACATCCGAGGACATCGGTCTCGACTGCAACCATCCGGATACCTCGGTAAGTACCCAATTTCTGAACGCAACTTGGTTGATTATCCCATAGCAATGTACTGAGAGATCTATCCTTGACCAGGGCTGGATAAAGAAGGCAGAGCGAATTAGGTGTTCAGCTCCACTTCCCGAAGACTCGGCTAATCCTGTGTTGACGAGGATGCTGGTCCCGGTGCCATATTAAGTGCCAGCGCAAGAGGACAAGAAGAAAAGCAAAGAGGCCGAAAGCGGCCTCCACTCTAAAGGTATGCCGAACACTATGTCCGGGGAGACTGAAGCTCCCTCCTCGGAAGACGAAGGGGAAGGAGAAGGTGACATCCCTTCCCCCCATGGGAGGAAAAGGACTGCCTCCGAAGACTTGGAGGTGGAAGCACCCAAGAGAGGGAAGATATCCCTACCATATGGTTCGGGTTCCGAAGCCGATGTCGTCGCAAGGCACCTCTCTAGGGACAAGCGCCTTGCCGAATCGTAAGTGAACAAGGATGCTCTAGACATATCCCGTTCTTTTTGGGTTGCAAGGGTAACATATAAACTATATGCTTGCAGTTCGGCCCACATTCCACCCCAACAGTCCTCCTCATCAGGGGACTTGTCTCCGGGGATGATGGAAAGCGAGACACCTTCTCATGCTTCCTCGCCCCTTAGGGCAAACGACTTCGAGGTGTCATCCCGGAGAATCTCCCCTGACCATCAAGCGGCGTGGGGGACAATGAGGACAACGCCCGAGGGTGGTACTTCGATCATCAAGGGTCCAGGGGGCGCAGCCCCTACGGGGGCCAGCAATGAGGGCCCCGAACTATCCGGCTTACAGCCGAAGATGACTCTAGGGTCGAGTAGGCGTACCCCTTTGAAGGGAGTGCATACTCCCGCAGCAGCCTCCAGGAATCCGGAGGTGCCGGATACTCTGATGGGCACATTACAAAGTGTGTCCATCTCAGAGGAACATCGTACCTTAATGGGTACGGTAGTTGAAAGGGTTTTGTCCATGAGAAGCGGATTGAATGAAGCTTTCATGGGCCTGTTGAGAGGCTTCAAGGTATGCAATGTAATAGCTTAACTATTTTTTACATGCAAAATGCGCCTGTGTATAGATAGTAGCCCCTGAGGCTCTGGTCGGCTTCCACAGGGAGGCGATCAAAGGATTAAAAACATATGCTCGGGAAGTAACCTAATTAATTTGAAAACAGGTTGTATGTCCATGGCGACCGCCCAAGCCACGGAAGTTGCAGATCTAAAGCAGAAACTTGAGTTAGCGGATGAGGACATCACTCTTATTAACAGGCGGCTCGACGAGGCACAAGGTATGTGTTGGGGCAGCTTGTTTATGCATGTATACTAGTATGAGCACGAGGCTGAAAATTATATACTGTGACATGCATAACTGTAGATGGTGCTGCCGTGATTGAGACCCTTCGGGCTGAGCTTGCCCGGGCCAAGGAGCAGGCCAGAGTGAGCGACACGGCTGCCAAGAAGGCAGCTGCGGATTTAAAGGTCGAACAGGCCGCTCAGTGCCAGTGCCAGGAGAGAATATCTACCATAGAGCGGGAGCTGAAGGATGCCACTGGCAGATGCAAAATCACTCGAGGAGGATAACAAAGCCAAGGCAGCCGAACTCAACAAGGCCTTACTAGAGGCGAAAGAAGCACGATCCGAATCTAGAGTGGCTCGGGAGGAGATCCGACAAGCTGGGGAGATAGCGGCTGGTAAGCCCTTTCTTTTACAAACTAAGTTCGGCGACCCAAAGTATGCTCTGCTTAACCAAATGTGGATATCTCCAGACACGTTCTTGGATCTGCCGAAGAGTGTTTCCGACGCGGCGCAGTTCTTCCAAGCACAGGAAGGACGTGCTGCGGAGAGGCTTTTCTGGTCGCAATTCAATGTGGCACGGCGTCTGGCGCTGCTGAACGAACAGATGGCCCAGTGGGCTGAGCTCCACAAGATGTCTGGAGCTGCCATGAAGGACGTCATGGTCCGGCTATGGCCAGCTGAACCCGTTCCGAGCAGCTATTTTGGTTTGGTGCAGCGGCTTGTCAATGCAGTGTCGCGTATTGATGCCATCAAGTGGTCGGTGTGCATAGAAGGTGCCCGGATGGCCTTCGCCCGCGTCAAGATGTACTGGGCAAAGATGAAGGCCACCGATGTTGCAACCAAGGGCCCGCCCGGAGGCAAGGACCATCGCACGCCGGAGCATTATTTGGAGGACGTCCTAGAGGACGCCCGCTTGATAGAGGGTCAGTGCTCGAAGGATATTATATTTGAATAAATGTACCGGAATTGTGAAAACAATATTATGATACATTAAAGCTGTGTTGTAGTTTATACCTTTGCCATTATTTCCTCCTGTGCGGCCGTTTCATATAACCTGAAAGTTTGCCAGTCGTCGGCTTCGGCCCCCTCGCATATAATATGGGGGTGTTCGGAATAGCACCTGATCACTCTTGACCCAACGTCTTGGTCCGGAACGGAGGTGTCAGTGCGGCGAACTAGGCAATCAGACTATAGGGCTCTAACACCTTCACTTAGCCATAGGAGTTTTACGGTGGGTCTACGATGTAGCCCCTGGTATGTACGCAGTTATCCAAATACGGTTGCGTTGCATAGGTGACCAGAAAAACGGTCCTTCGTGTAATACAGAAGAAATCGCAAAAGATTCTAATAAGTCATCGAGTGGTTGACCAGCTCTCGCCGCATCATGACAGTTAGTTTTCGGCTTTCTCTACTAAGGTGTTTGACCAGGTGAACCGGAAACACAATCGCAGCGGTTCTCCCTTTACTACCCTAGCCGATAAAACAAAACGTAAGGTAGCAAGCACAGGAACCGGCAACCCAACTATTGACCAAAGAGATGATTCGGTGCTAATGCATATAATGCCAAACTCGTGACGCCGAAGTATGCTATAGAGCTGTTCGGACTTTTCGGCAACCCATATGTTGCCGTGTCGAGCCCCTGGCGATTTGTGCCGAGGTGTGTGCGTGAAACAACCGAAGAAGCAAGGTATGTTTTTTATGCGGAAAAGCAAGTACTGAAGACGGATTACGTTCACTAAAATTTGATTGATACGTCGAACGCAATCTTACAGATTATAACACCACCACCCAGGCCATTTTACTTGCCAGGGGTCGAAGGCTGAGGAAAAAAGGCTCTATACAGGTTTCAAATAGAGTGTTTGGTCTACAAAAAATCTTTTGGACCTCCTGATGCACGTCTGCGCTGCCTGTGCCTCTGTGAAAAGGATTCCTTAGAAGGAGCAATCCTCGGTTATTTGTACGAAAAACCGGGCTCATAAAGAGTCTTTTTAGGTCCATAGGACGGATAGGTTTTGATTCACCTGTGGCAAGAAGATAAAAGAGTAGTTATAAAAGAGAAAGGCTGTAGTCCGGACGAACCGTTTTGTAGGCATGTCCGTATTGTGCCTCCGCCGATGACCAAGGTATTTTGAGTGCATAATTATGCATGCGCGATACAAACTCCGCGGGTATAAGAGGCGAACGACGGAGGCGGAACTGTTAATCTAGTTCTAAAATTGACCGACCCTGTGTAGTAGAGGCTGACGGCTTAATGACCGATGAGATATGCGGCTTGATGGGGTCGCTTTGTACTTCGGCTGCGATTGTCGTAGTGTGCTCCTCAGTACGGAGGGAGCGTTCCGTGTTTCCGTTGATCGTTATGGCGCCGCGTGGACCGGGCATCTTCAGCTTTAGGTAGGTGTAGTTTGGGACCGCATTGAAATGAGCAAAAGTGGTACGCCCGAGCAGTGCGTGGTAGCCACTGCGGAACGGGACAATATCGAAGATCAAGTCTTCGCGTCGGAAGTTTTCCGGTGAACCGAAGACGACTTCCAGTGAGATTGAGCCTGTGTCGTGAGCTTCTACGCCGGGTATTACTCCCTTGAAGGTAGTTGTGGTGGGCTTGATCCTTGAAGGGTCAATGCCAATTTTGCGGAAAGTGTCTTGATAGAGTATATTGAGGCTACTGCCGTCGTCCATGAGGACTCGCGTGAGATGGAATCCGCTGATAATTGGATCGAGGACCAGAGTTGCCGAACCTCCGTGGCGGATACTGGTTGGGTGGTCCTTGTGATCAAAAGTGATCGAGAGGCCGCCCATGGGTTAAATTTTGGGGCGACCGACTTTGTGGCGTGGTCGTCTCGTAGTTCGTGCTTGCGCTCCCTTTCAGAGGTATGCGTCACGTGTATCATGTTTACTGTTTTTACTTCGGGGGGACTTGCTTCTACCCCCCGGTGCTCGGTAGGCGAGCCTCCTCGTCTTCACTATCACTGGGCGGCCCCTTCCCTTTGTGTTCGGCATTGAGCTTGCCGGTTTGTTTGAAAACCCAACAATTTCTGTTGGTATGATTGGCGGGTTTGTTAGGGCTGCCATGGATCTGATAGGGCCGATCCAGTATCTTGTCTAAACCGGATGGACCATCTCTGTTTGCCTTAAATGGCTTCTTTCGTTGACCGGATTTGGAGCCACTAAATCCGGCGTTGACCGTCGTGTCTTGGGTTCCTGCATTATTGTTGCGACGCTTGTCTTTATTGCGTCCCTGGCTTCGGAGGTTCCAGGATCGCTAGCACTATTGCTTCTACGAGCAAGCCAACTATCTTCTCCCGCGCAAAAGCGGGTCATTAGTGTGGTGAGAGCTGCCATGGACTTTGGCTTTTCTTGGCCGAGGTGGCGGGCGAGCCACTCGTCGCGGACGCTATGTTTAAAGGCCGCGAGTGCTTCGGCCTCCGGACAGTCGACAATTTGGTTCTTTTTAATTAAGAACCTAGTCCAGAGTTTCCTGGCTAATTCTTCGGGCTGCTGGATGATGTGACTGAGGTCATCGGCGTCCGGAGGCCGAACATATGTACCTTGGAAATTGTCACGAAAGGCGTCTTCCAAGTCTTCCCAGCTGCCAATGGAGTTCTCTGGGAGGCTGTTTAGCCAGTGCCGAGCTGGTCCCTTTAATTTTAGTGGGAGGTATTTAATGGCGTGGAGATCATCACCGTGGGCCATGTGGATATGGAGAAGAAAATCCTCAATCCATACCGCGGGGTCAGTTGTTCCATCATATGATTCAATATTCATAGGTTTAAACCCTTCTGGGAATTCCTGCTCCATTACCTCCTCGGTGAAGCATAGGGGGTGTGCGGCGCCTCTGTAACGGGCGACCTCGCGACGGAGTTCGGTGGACGTCCCTATGCGGTGTTCACCCCGAATAAGATTATATTGGTCACGCCGGCGTTATAACCGTCTTCTCGTGTTGGGACATGACCTCTTGACCCGTAGATTGATCTGGCTAGGCCTGCCCTAGTGTCCAGGTCCTGCCGTAGGTCGTAGGTGTAATTCTGGGCCCCTGTCTTCCTGCCTTTACGGCGGGGTAGTATGGGCTGGTGTTCGGCTTGGGTAGCGATTCTGTCTCGGCCAAGCGGTGGCCGGTCTAGTTTATCAGCTGCGTTATGCGCTGATATTATGGGCTCCCGCGCTTCAACGTTGAATTGGGGTAACAACTTGCGCTTTGGGTAGCTTTTGGTTGGTCGTGCAAGGCCATATTCCTCGGCTGCCAGGACATTAGTCCATCTGTCGTTGAGCGTATCCCGTTCGGCTTGAAGCCGTTGCTGCTTCCTTTTCAGGCTCCTTGCGGTTGCGATGAGTTGTTGCTTAAAGCGTTCTTGCTCAAGGGGCTCCTCTGGAATGATGAAGTCTTCGTCATCGAGGCTTATGTCGTCTTTGGAGGGTGGCATGTAATTGCTGTCCTCCGAGTCCTTGTTCCCGACTAGCTCATCAGGGTTACCCAGCCCCTCCTCCCTATCATCCTGTTCGGATGTTGGTTCGACGGGGGCATCTGGGTCTTCGGCGTTCTCCGGAGTGTTATTGTCTCCATTGCCGGTATTGCTTTCTTTGCCGCGGCGTGATTTTGAATGCTGTCACTGATGCCGCTTCTTTGGTGGTTTATCAGTGTTATTGTCCTTGATTGGATCCTTACTACCTTCACCGATATCCTCTTTTGGCGTATCTACCATGTATACGTCGTATGTGGAGGTGGCCGCCCAGCGTGTGGTATGCGGCGGGTTTTGGCTTTGTTCGTCTCCGGCATCGATGTCCATATCGTAGATGTCTTCGGAGTTGCGGTCAAGCATGTCGGTAAGGTCCTCAACAGTGGCTATGAAGTGGGTGGTGGGTGGGACGTAAAATTCCCCGCTCTCAGCCCCTAGTCCGGGCTGGGCGTAATTCAGACGTTGCTCCTTCGTAATGACGAGGGATCGCATTAGGTCCAGAGCCTCGCTTAAAGGCGAGGTTCGGCTAGGGAAAAGAGAGTCCGTGGAGTACGACGGGAAGAAAACTCCTTGGTCGGGCTCACATAATGCGGACTCCAAGGGTTCGGGGCCAGTGTTCGGAGAAGAGTCCGGCTTCATGATGATTGCCGTTGACCTCTAGCTCTCCCATACTAGGCTCAATAGCCACAGAGAGTCCGGCGGGCTCGAGAATCTCGTCTTCGGACCTGGTGATGCGCTCCGGATCTAAGGCCAGAGCAGAGGTTGGGGTCGCGAACCCTTGGAAGATCAAGTCTCCTCGGATATCAACGACATAATCCAGATTTCCAAAACTAATCTGGTGACATGGGGCGTAGTTGTCGATCTGCTCTAGACGGCCAAGCGAGTTGGCCCGCAGTGCGAAGCCGCTGAACACAAAGATCTGGCTGGGGAGAAAGACCTCCCTGAGGGCAGCATTGTTGTAGATGATGGATGGAGCCATCGAACCTTCTGGCGACGACACAACGGATCTCTCATTGAAAGCACCAATGTCGGTGTCAAAACTGGCGGATCTCGGGTAGGGGGTCATGAACTGTGCGTCTGAGGTTGATGGTAACAGGAGGCGGGGGACACGATGGTTACCCAGGTTTGGGCCCTCTTAATGGAGGTAATACCTACTTCCTGCTTGATTGATCTTGATGAATATGAGGATTACAAGAGTTGATCTACCACGAGATCGTAATGGCTAAACCCTAGATGTCTAGCATGTATGATTATGATCACCTCTACGGACTAAACCCTCCGGTTTATCTAGACACCGGAGGGGACTAAGGTTGTACAGAGTCGGTTTGCAGAGGAAGGAACCTTCATATCCAAACGCCAAGCTTGCCATCCACGCAAAGGAGAGTCCCATCCGGACACGGGAGGAAGTCTTCTGTCTTGTATCTTCATGGCCCATTAGTCCGGCCCACGTCACATAGCCCGGACGCCCGAGGACCCCTTAATCCAGGACTCCCTCAGCGGTGTCTAGGGTTTCTACAACGGGTAGAATTAGATGGCGGCTTTTACCTCATAGTGTGAATGAAACAGACAACTAGGATCGAAAGGAGCAGCCCATCGAATGGTCAAAAATGCAAATGCCCGGAGGAGCATCCCACTCCCGCACGAATCAAGAATTGAGATGGCTTGCATTTATGTATCTCTTGATCTAACTACTACTCACTCATTTATTCTCTACAGGAATGGCAGAATTTTCATTGTTGATCTACAGTCCAGATTACATAATCTATTCGTACCTACTAATTTAGAAAATGTAAAGCTAGCACAACTATTATAGTTTAGTTTAAAGTTTGATTGCCTTCTTATGGAACCATCTGATTATTAGTTAACCATTGGCTAGCACTGATTAATTCTTTACCATTTGTTTTTCCGCCCAATCTATTCCCATAAACTGCTCTGCAAGTCCTGTTCTCATAAACTGGGGTCTTTGTGTCTCTCTCAATTTATATCCGATATCTACATCAAATGTTTGATTTACCACCGGTTTTCATGCTTAGATTATTTTTTTAGAGGAGAATTACCTTTTGACCTAGATGTCCAAGTGACTGCGATGAATGGGAGGATGATTCCATCAAATTATATTCTTTGTCTTGCAGATGAGTAGTTATTCATGCAGGTGGCATGTTTGGGGGCACTGTCGCAAAGCATGCCGTATGTGGATGGCCTATAATTCTTTCTTATTTTACTTTCCGTAAGCCAATTTTTTTGGCATCACCAATAATCATATATTTCTATTCTTCGTCAAGCAGTAATAACGTGTAATGGAAGTTATATACCCCTGTCTGTGGTGGTGGTCATGTGTTGTATAATTATGTTGTAAATCATTATGAAAAACTGATTATATGAGAATAATGGAGGTAGATCCTTAAACTAGAACCGGTAGAAATTATACATCTCCATGTAGTGGTGTTGGTTGACAAATGTTAATGCAAGTCCTCTATTATTTTTTTCCAGCTGTAATGCAGGAAAATATGCTACAATAGTAGTTTTTTATACAAAATTAATGTGAGGTTTTGCAGTCATTATGATCTCTTTTGAGTTAGCTTGCGTTTTATGCCCAGGCAAGCACACTCTGTTTCCTTATGTTCAAATCATGTTTGCATGTTGCACCGTGTGCTTTGCCTATTCACGGAGAGCAGAGGCCCTCTGTGGCGGTGACCTTGATGGGCCGGCCCGCGGCCCGCGGCCCGCGGCCCAGATGGCCAGGCTGGCGCGAGCACGAGGATCACCGTCCCTTGGCTAGTGGATCCGACGGTCGACGAGATGGCTGGCTCTGGCTGCGCGTCCTCTTCACGGGTCTCTTCCAAAAACCCTATTGAGTCAGCGCACACACAAGCGCCGCCGACACTAGTGAACCCCGCCGCCGCCGAAATCGCGCGTTCCGCTTCGCCGCCGCCACCAACCGCCGTCGCCAGCGAAATCCCACTCCGTCTCCTTCCGACGCAATGTCTGGATCTGGGGAGCGTCGATCAGACAGCTCCGGCAACAGCAAGTCGTCCGGAAACTCGGGGAAAGGCTCTGGAAGCAAGTCCACTGCCACGAGCAAGGAGACCCTGTTCAGGCTGGGCGCCAAGCCATATCTTCTTCCGTATATGAAGAAACGGGCTGAAGCTGCTGAAGCTGCTGCTGCTGCTGAAGCTGCTGCCACGTCAATCCCCTCTCGGCCGCATGTGCCGGCTGCTGGGGAATTCCCCGAGCTCAAAGATACTCTGGGGCTTTCCAGTGGCTCTGCTAAGAAGAAGCAGCAGTAGCATCAGAGGACTGCGGCTGCGCCTCCAGATCTTATCAAGCCTCCAGAGGTTGATGAGGTTGATGTGCTTGCCTGGCTTGCTGCCTCTGGTGCGCCCCAAGATTCGAATCCGCCTCCCCGGATGAATGATATGGCCCGTGATGCCTATGCCGCCCTTTCTGCGGAGAAGGACCCGCTCAAGCAGAAGTGCTTGAAACTACTTCTGACGTAAGTTATAAGCATCTGGGTCTCTTTGCATTGCATACTGTGCACAATATATGATTACTGCAGTCCGGTGACCCTCGTAGACACAATATATATTGCGACGCTAAGGTTCATAGCATGCACCTTACACTAGAAGCGTTGTTTTTGTGTGCAGCCCCCTGATGTCTCGGATGGTGGTGTTGGATTGTATAATCTGTCAGGAAATTTGATACCCTTTGTGTTTCTAGTTTGAAATTATATGGTTACTGCTGTCCTCACTAATCCTTGTGTGAACACAATTTATATCATGCTAATGTTCATAGCACACACCTACACCATAGGTGTTGGATTGGACCTAGATAGAGTAACACCTTACACTTGTTTTGTTTCACTTTCACTACCAGATTAGTTACACGGGTTCAATGTGGTAGTACACATGGTAGCCCAATTACTATGGCTACTAGTAAGTTATTCAGCACAGAAGAGTAACCACTTGCTGTTCTGTATGCTTTTATCACTGGTATACACTATTCATGGTTTCTTCAGTTTGTTTTTTGCTGCAAACTGATGTGACCGTCCAGCTCACTATCTGTTGCATTTTTTTATGCAGCCATGACATCAGAGGAACCCGAAGTTTCTACCAATACAAGGCATTTGAGCTTGTCCCGAGCCGTTCTTCAGTTTTTAAAATTGACTTTGAACATGTGCTCCAAGAGGGTTATCTCGACGTTGCCATAAAGATTTGGGAGGACAACGAAGCTGGTAACGGGTAAATAACGCTGCATCTTATCATTTACTGCTGCTGTTTTTAAAAGGCCCAGTTGGTCTTTGATGGTTATATTTATATAGTTGTTTCTGTTGTAGTCTATTTGGATTGTTTGTATGTTGTGTTTTAGGATACCAAAGTTATTCTAATTTGCGTATGATCTTTTATTAACGCAGCTTTGGTTACCTAAGGAAAACTGTTGTGGATTTCCTGAAGACGCAGTGTTTATTTGAGAGAGAAGTCATAGATGTTGTAGACTTGCGTCTTATCATTTACTGCTGCTGTTTTTAAAAGGCCCAGTTGGTCTTGGAGATTATATTTGTATAGTTGTTTCTGTTGTAGTCTATTTGGATTGTTTGTATGTCTCGTTTTAGGATACCAAAGTTATTCTAATTTGCATATGGTCTTTTATTAACGCAGTTTTGGTTACCTAAGGAAAACTGTTGTGGATTTCCTGAAGACGCAGTGTTTGTTTGAGAAAGAAGTCATAGATGTTGTAGACATTGGCTATGATCATTTCCCATTGGTCATGCAACCATTCTCAAAGTACAAGCCTGAAGAACTGATGAAAGAAGACAACAGTCTGTTTGGTCAATCGAATAATCTTGTCAATGCAAGATTTCGTGGGAGGCAGATCATCATAAGCGCCCACGAGCATGCTCGCGAGAATCATGCCGCTGGAAGAACCTGGGGTGGTCATTTTGATGCCAGTAAAATTTACATAATAGAGTTCAGCTGCCATAAAATTTGGTGTCGGATCCTAGCAACAACTACTGAGTTCACTCCAGCAAATCAAGTGCTAGATGTGAAGCAGATCCATAAATCAATGGCTGGGCAATATGAAATCAATGGGAGCTCTCCACCGCATTTTGAATGCCTTCAAGTTGACATCGATGGCCTGAATGCCAACAGTGCTGTAAACACCTCAATTATGGAGTACTTTCCATACCATGTCGCTTTCATGCCAGACGGCGCGAACAAGCATTTCACGGAGGAGCTGCACAATATCACCGAGGGCGTTTGGATGGATGTCGACGACTTGAAAGTGTATAACCACATCTTTGAGTCGGAACTAACTGATGTATCTGATTGGAGAGATGATTACAGCTCCTTAGCTGATCCAGTCCTAAGAGGAGTCTATAATTATGAACATACAGCTCTTGAGATGTCGCAGGGTCAGAGAATACAGCAGAATTTAGCTCAGCCACAGCAGGCCCAGGTTGAGCTGGTTATGCCACAGCAGGTCCAAGAGACAGTGCGGCAGCAGTTCCATGTGGGCTTGGTTCAGCCACAGCAAGCTGAGTATGAGTTGGGTATGTCACAGCAGGTCGAGCCAGTGAATCAGCGGCAGCAGGCCCAGGTGGGCTTGGTCCAGCAGACAGTGACCACCGTGGAGGGCACATCAGAAGCGAGCACGTCAGCTGGAAAATCAAAAAGATTCAAGCGCACGTTGAAAGGGAAGCTGACCTGCAAACGACACCTGCTTGTGCATGTGCGCAGCTACATGGTTGGTAAAAGGCCACTGGTGGGTTTATTTCAAGCTGAAACCTATGCGGCAAAGCGTAATCCTGTGCTTGGAGAAATTTTCAGCCTTCTATTCAAGGGGAAAACCATGCATTTGGGTGGCCAGTAAGAAAACTTCTTAGAATTTGTATTTTGCATCAGTCAGCAACTATTTGCACATTTGCTAACTATTATACTTTTATGTGGAACAGCCTTGCCCCTCTCTTGGTGTTGTACCGTGCCTTGAGGGATACTGATGAGGAACGTCAAGTCTGTCAAGTGAGATGATGAGGATGGCTGAAGGGTGTAAATGGAAGCAGTGCTGCAATAGGAGGGATGCCAAGGTTGAATGAGATGTGGAGCCTGTGGGCTGGTGAACAGAGGACTCAGTAGCTAATGTAGAGGTGTAGACTTAGGGCTGGTGTTAACGTGTCCTTCTATTTTGTTAGACTTGTGGCTTGTATAGCCTGTTGTGTTTTATGAGTTCCATTCTGCCTAGAACTTCTGACATAGGATTCGCCTGTCCTGAATGATGTCTTTCGACTGAATCATGCCTTTGAGGTCCTGTATGTGGGTCTGCTTGTCCTGTATGTGGATCTGCTTCTCCTGAATGAGGCCTTGTCCTCACTTTGTGATTGTCTTTGAGGCTTGAACCTGGTCCTGTGTTGTTACAAATGTTCCTAGAGAAGATTTATACATCATGCCTTTGTGCTTTAGTTTTTGATAGGTCACGCTAACCACCAGACACTGGAGCGGCTGTAGAGTGCAAAAATTTATCGACTCTGCTTTCTTACTGGACGCTGAAATACAATCTGGACTGCTCACATCTCAAACATGATCTCCCAGTTCGGATCACCCAATCAGCTAAGATCAACATAACACTAACAGTCTTGCCCTGAAGTTTATGCACGCCACAAGTAGTCGAGTACATTTTCAGCTCATTCAGCTCAGTGAGGGCACACATCACAGTTGCTGACAGTGCTCAGAGCCTCTATGGACACACCATATATACACTGAATTAGGCAACATTCCATGGCATCTCAGGATCAAGACGGAGTCCAGCCAACGATCACTCTTGAAGCAATGGAGGTCAGCATTTCTCCTGCGTAGCAACTAGCATCAGTGAAACGTCGCCTGTTGCTGATGCATATTATTATGTATGTAAGAAAGATGCCAAGACTTCCCTAGCTATATTTTGTCACCGTAGTATGTGATCCTTGGCCTATGTATGCACCAGGTGCAGTTGATTATTGTTAACACTATTTATGTTACATTAGAGAATTCTAGGTGAAGTTGTTTCATTTTTGTCACAACCTGTAGTTGGATCTCGGTTCTAAAATTTATTAACATCAGAAGCACCACGGGTATAGACCTGGGTTTGATTCCCGGCTGGTGCAAGTTTTTTATTGTTCACTGCGGAAGAACATGTTCGTCAGTCAGATCACGGGGTGATGCATTGATGGATGCAATTTCGTAGTAGTATGATGTGAGCGTGCATGATCAGTTGATCACTGACTCGAGGTCGTAGATGTCTCTGGGCAGCTCGAGACCGCCGGGGCCAGCGAAGCGCGTCCGACGGTGGATCTCCTGCACGTCGGCGTTCCGCTTGAGGAGGTTGCCGGGCCGCTCGCCGGCGGACAGGTGAGTGCACACGAAGCAGAACATGGTCTGGTAGATGGACATGCTCGCCGACACCGACCCCTTGTTGCCGATGTAGCCCATGGCGCCCACGCCCACCGGCCCACGGCGGACACCTTGATGTTCTGGACGCGCCTCCGCAGACCGCGCCGCACCCAGATCGTCAGGAAGATGCCCACCATCTGCTTGCTCACAATCCTCACAAACGGCGACCTGAAACCGCCCTTCTTCTTGCCTCCACGCGCGGCATCGCCGTCGAGGTCAAGGTCGAGGTCCAGGTCGGTGACCATGGCCGAGCAGTCGTCGGCGGCGATCCTGGACTTCATAAACGACCTGTGCGCGCTGAACGATCTCGGCGACTTGAACGACGCCGATGACAAGGACGCGGTGGCCATCAGGTCCAGCGGCTGCTCCGGCCAGGCGAGCCCGATCCTGTCCGTCTTGCTCATCGTCTTCAGGAGCGCCCTCTGCTGCGCGCTTGGCTGCTCGTCCACCAGGTCCTCCATGGCCCCGAGCATCCTGGGGGTGGCGACGACGTACCCCTCGGGGTGCACCGGGAAGCTGAAGGGCGCGTCGTCGTCGGTTTCGGTGTCGGTGCCGCCGGGGAACAACTCGTCGGAGCCGTCGCGGGTCGTAGTGGCCGGGTGGCTGCGGTACCTGTACTTGGGCCTCGAGCAGAGCAGGACGGCTGCGTCCGCGTGAGCGTGTCGCGGATGAGCGCCTCCCACGCCAGTGCCGGCCGGACGTCCTCGGCGCCGAACACGTTGCCGGTGTTGAGCGGCACCACCTCCTGGAACCGGAGCACGTACATGTCGGCCTGCTCGCCGCCGGTGGTGCCGAGCCACTCGGCAATGTCCAAGCCTTCCGGCGGCTCCTTGCAGGCGGCGTTGTAAGTGCCAATGCAGATCCTGCAGGAATCCATCAGCTCAGCGCCATGCCACCGCGAGAAACGGAAAATGCGCCGCGATCGTGCCGAACAATTCGATCGTACCTGAGCTCCTTGCCTCCTTGGTGTTGATGTACTGCGCGCGCATCGTCTCCGAGTTCCTCCGCCGCAGCTTGTACGGCGCGGCGTCCAGGCTCTCCTCTGCAGATCGTTCAAGAAAAACAGGGTGGTGCTTCATGAGGAATTACTCTGAATTTTGCCTCCGATTAGTACTACTAGCAGTTCAGAATGCAAATTTTGGCAGTGGTAACACGTAGCAGGTGTTCGATGGTCAGAAACAACGTCGATCAGGGTGAAAATGCGCAAAATCAACCAGGTCAAACGGAACTAGCTTGTCGTGCTCATGCGAGTGTACTGTGACACGATCAACACGGCGGTCGTGCCATGTGGTTGCACCACATCGCACCCTCTCGTGAATCTTGTTTGCGCAGGCTGCCGCTGTTGCCCCTAGAGGACTATGAGAAACAACCACACATACCTCTCATTTGTACGGCCGCTCAATCGTGGAGTACAGTACAATTTACTCAGAAGAAGAAAACACAGTCGCATTTTTGTAAACCATCTGTGAATTTTTTGGGAGGTTACGCATGTGACATTGCTCAACAAATTGTTTACATCATAAGCACCAGTGGTCTAGTGGTAGAATAGTACCCTGCCACGGTACAGACCCGGGTTCGATTCCCGGCTGGTGCATTTTCTATTACTTCCTTTTATGCTCGTTAAATCGCTGTCTTCTACGCACTTGAGCATTTCTAGCTGCTGAGGCCACAACGTGCTTCAACAGCTTCCATCTTAACATGGGAGGAAAAGAAGTTACTACTGTATAAACTCCTTCTTTCCATGTACTGCGTTCTACTGGATAGCCGGCGCAGCAAAGCCAACGGTGAAGCACCGACTGAGCAGTACTCCCTCCGTCCAAAAAATACTTGTTATCAAAATAAATAAAAAGAAATATATCTAGAACTAAAATACGTCTAAATACATCTCTTTTTATCCATTTTGATGACAAAAATTTCTTAAAATGAATAAAAAAGAATATATCTAAAACTAAAATGCGTGTAGATACATCTTCTTTTATCCATTTTGATGACAAATATTTCTGAACGGAGGAGTATCTTGCAGCGATCACGGCCGGCAAGTGCGACACGTCAGGCAGAGAGAAAAAGGAACAGGGCAGCGGTGAAGAGGCATCAACTCTTTTCCGCCTGCAGCAGCATCCACTCACCATCGATGAGAGGATGCAGCACGGCAAACACATACGCATCCGGTGACAAGGGCAGATGCAGCAGCATCTAAGCCACCGTCCACTGCAAAAAGAACCCACCTCCCGGTGACCATCCTTTGGACAGTCATGGTTTCAGGGTTCACAACACAATATCTTCATGAGCAACCCAAGAGATTCTTGGAGGCATGAACGATGTAACAGGTGACACGGAAAGAAGCTTGTGTAAAACCGTAGAATCGACTATTCTGCGCAGGTTTAATTACACGACACGGTCAACTACTAGCCTAAACGATTTGCAACCAAATTGGCTGATGAACAAGATTCACAGTCACAGGACTCCACAGAGCTACTCGAGAGGCGATGGGTGCTATAATAAGAAAAAGAATGAGCCATGCGCGTGATCAGCTGGTTGGGTTGCAGGCTTGCAGTATTCTAGGCTTCGTGTCCCAGTACTGGTCGAACCGATGCCTCGCGTACTCCTTGTACTCAAAGTCGATGTTCTTGTTCACATGCGCCTGCGGAGATAGAGGAAGAACCGAAAAAGCAGTCAGCCTTGATAGATTGATTATTAACACTGAGTAGATACATTTCAATTGCCTTCTGTTGTGGAGCTTACCGAGACTATTCCCCAGAGACCCCAGAAGAGATGGCTTGTGAGACTGTACTTTGCAATCAAGCCAAGCAATGTTTCGACTTCTACATCGGATGTGTTTTCTCCTGACAAACAAAGGAAGCATTTAGGAACAGCACACTTGAGTGATGCACTAAAGTAGTTTTAGCGTGCAATCATGCATTCTGAAGTATTCATCACATTTCCAGCACAGCAGAGTGTGGTGTTCCCAAAGAACTCTCCAATTACCTGAAGAACTAAGGTAAGCCTCAAGAAATCTCCGCTGTTCATCCACGTCTGAAATTAAGCAGGGGTATCAAACAAGTAATCAACATGTGATTTAAAAAGTGTGAGACACATAGCCATCCATTATTATATAATTTGGTACATTTGGTTATAGAAAAACTAACCAGGATATTTTGTAAAGTCCATCACGTGCGGTGTATCACTATGATAATCAGCAGCCATCTCACAGAAGTGATTCGCAATGTCGAACGCAACAGGGTTAAAACTGGCGTATTCATAGTCCTGAAGGATAGGGAGATTAACAAAAGTGCAATCAGCTACAGAAAATAAACAGGCAGACCAAACTGTCAATGTTCCTGGAATCACTAAGCAGCACAAAAAAAAAAACGAGGCGACCACCAATAATAGAATTTTTATATTTGGTGCTCTTCTAAATATGCAACAAGGTGCTAGTTTATGCTTAAATAAGGATTGACAAATATTTATTGGTAAGCAGTATTGACTATAACCATAATTGAGAATTTAAGTAAGCATTCACAAATATATGTTGGTATCCATATAAACAAGGTCAGGTCGGTAACAACTACTTACGATTAAGGTCACTTGTCTGGTCTCTTCGTATATCATAATGTTGCCATACTGCAAATCATTATGGCAAAATACTACTCTCTGATCGACCCCGGACAATACATTCTCCAGCTCCGCAATCTCATCGCCGAGCGTCTCCAACCGCAATTCCCTGGCCTCCTCAGTCGAGCACCTGCTGCGAGCTTCCTCAAGCCAACGCCTGATTCATACAATGCCCTGCAGTTAGCTTCTGGTCGCACATCTGCCGCCATAGCATAAGAAGGAATCGCAATTCACCAAGCCTACCTCAGCCTCTGCCAGAGTGAGATGTCCTTGGGTCCAGGCATGTCGAGCTCGTGAAACTCCCGCAGCTTCCTGGCAATCAGGCCGGAAATCTCCGGGTCCCGCAGATCCGGCGCCGAGAGCGTCTGGGCAGACAACAATGCCAGCCACATCAGAAGGAGAAATGGCATTACAGTAGGAGCAAGGAACAGCAAAGGAATTGCGTTGCGTACACTACATACCCTGGCGTTGATGAACTCCTCGACGCGGCCCTGGGGGAAGCGGCCGAGGAGGCGGGGGCCCTGGCCGTGGCGGGACATGCACTCGAAGGTGCGGACCTCGTCGGCGCGGTCGAAGAAGACCTCGACGCCCTGGCCGTAGATGCGCACGAGCACCTTGCGCGGGTCGCCCTCGCCGCCGGGCCAGGTGATGCGGAAGACCTCGTTGGTGAGGGCGCCCTTGAGCTGGGACACGACGAGCGCGGCGGGGTCGACGTCGGCGCCCCAGAGCTCGCCGGCGAGGCGGTGCAGGATGCGGCGCGCCTCCGCCGGGATGCGGTCGATGCTGGAGCTCCGCCGCAGCTCGGGCCCGGCGTCGGCGGCGGCGGCCATTGGCGGTGGCGTCGGCGGCGCGTGGCGGAGCGGGCGATCTGCGGGGGGCGGAGGGGGGCGTGAGTCGCTTCCCGTTGAGTTCGCGAGGGCTGTTTGATGGGGAGGGGATTGGGGTGGTGGGGTGGGGTTTTGGGCGCTGGAATGGCCGCGGGATCGGATCGGATCGGAATCGGGATTGTTGCTGGGGGAAAGCAGTGGCAGCTGGCAGGAGAAGCTTCCAGGGAGAGTTAATTAATTGCACGAGGAGCCACGTCGGCTGCTACGTTGCGCGTATGGTGGACGCGTGGGAGGGAGGGAGATGCGAGTTTCATTTTGAGCTTTTTTCTATATAAATATAAAGTGCATCCACGTTGGTTGTAACATTTTTTATAGTGCAGGTTGTAACATTTTCTATTGCTGCAGCTAATGGTAACTAAGATAACTATATTCATTTACCAAGTGGCCAGCTTGGTAAGCCTATCAACAAAAAATTGCAATCAAAGATAACTATATTCATTTCCCTACAAAATAAAGTTACTTAACTATATTCATTTATGTCCCAGCCTTTCTCTCTCCTCTTTCCTTTCAAGAGTCACTACAAGGCTCCAAACACCTCTCCCCCTTCCTTCGACAATGTCTGCACTGGGAGATGCAGATAGTGTTGTTGCGGTATATACTATGAATAAACTATAATAGGACGATATAGGCGGGGCTATAAGAGATATCACATCAAAAATTTGTTTAGTTGGAGGGGAGAGGGAAAAAAAGCGGTTTGTAGATTTACAGTGAGCTGTATGGGTTCTAACATCCTTTGTGAGAGAAGCTGGACCACACATTAATGACATGACATGTATAACTAACCATTTTATTAGATTGGCTACAGGGACATGGCAACTTCATATAGCCAGTTATTCTATACTATTAACCTTGTTCCAAGATATTGACGATGCATTCAAGAAGAAAAACGACGTCCATGGGCGTCATTACCACCAATTGAAGGCAAGGTTTCACTCGACTATGCATCACTAACCACCTGCTTGCGATGACAAGGACAGGTTAGACCATGACCACCACCACTGCCCCACCACGCCGAAGAAATGCCAACCCCTTGCACCATCAATCACCACTACCACCAACAGAGTTGAACATTGGGACCTAGATACATTGCATACTGAGCCGCCCTGTAGCCCCACATGCCACTAGAACTAGCTGAAACGAATGATTTCGAGCACTATGTCGGGATAAGATCCACGAGTAAGCCTGTGCATGAAAACCGAAGACCAAACCATAAAGCTAGACACTGAACCCGCAAAGACCTAACTAAAATTGGTCATCAAAACTGGAAGACCGAATTAAAATCGGTCCGTCAGTCTTCTTCTTTAGATGACCGAATAACCCGGACAGACTGAGTTAGCACAATGTCACAATTAGAACAATCCCCGCTCTTATCGGGGTGTTTATGGCATAGTTACGGTGCATACACCTACTACATACACATGTTGTCTGAATTTGAATTTTGGTTGCATACACTTGTTACAAATACCTGTTGTCTAGCTGTGCTTGCATACACCTATACCGTGACGTACATGAATCTGAGTCGTAGCATGAAATTTGGTTTGTTCGGTCCGAACCAAACACCATCCTATAAAGACCGAAGACCGAATAGTGAAGATCTGAGAAGACCGATTGTAGAAGACTGAATTCTTGGAAGACCGAACCGAACAAACCGAAAACACGAACGCCCAAGCTTACCCATGAGCACCCACTGTCCCTCATGCGTCGGGCCGACCGTAGCTCATCGTGCTTGACCTCCCCACTACAAGAACGAGGAACGCCACCACCAAACCCGCCATCCCGGCTTCCGCCGTCTCTTCCCGAGCGGGCTGCCAACCGCGGTCGTCGCTCCGCGCCATGAGAGACAACCCTCCCCGCCGTCGCCGTCCGCAAAAACAGGTTTCTCCAAATCTCCTGTCGGCTACAGCGAGAAGACCAAGTATGCAGTAGGGAAGGACGGGGACGGCGGCTAGGGTTTGCCTGTGTAGGCCCCTTGGATTGGTCAAAATAGTCTACAAGCACCGCACAGAACCATGATAAGCTTCTATCAAGTTGCTAAACTCTATGAAAAAGCTACAGAGGTGGCGTTCCCTAGGAGTGATTTTTCTAGAGAACACTCTCTGGTACGTCCAATTCCGTGTGTGAATCTGAAAGCATTGACATGTGGCAATTCCTGTTCGCTCCCATGCACCCTCCTGAGGAATGACGCAAACATTCGCGCCCATACACCATCCACAGGGAACGACTCCATGTGTAGCATAGCACCCCTATGATGTAGAATGGCAACTACTTAGAAGCATGTATGGCGATTTTTATGTGTAGCATGGAAATTCAGCCTGTTGCAGCATGCAAATTCCCGAAGGTTTTGGCATTTTTTCCCTTTTTCTTTAGCCTGACAGTTATTTCTGCTGCATCATGGCAAATTCTTAAATCACATGGCAATTTAGTCTACTGCAGCATGGCAAATTCCTGATAATTATTTTGGCTAGCATGACAAAAAAATCAACATGGCAAATCTTTTTGTAATAGGATGGCAAATACATTTGTTATACCATGATAATTCCTAAGTGTTCGCTGGGAGTGGTTTTTAGGGAACACTCCTTGATAGCGCCGTTTGCTGAAACAGGCCTCCTGCAGAAATGTTCGTTCGCTCAGGTGACCTCCCCCTGAGGGAAGGTCGTCGCGTTATTGGTGTCCAAAATCTAAGCTCTAGAGACAAGGTAGCATAATATGGAGTAAAAACGAGAGTTCCTACTTCCCATTTTCTCTTTGTTTAGAAAGATAGTTCATGTTTAAAATTATATTTTAAAAACTGGCTCAAAAAAATTAAAGATTAAGAAAGCAATCATATCCACCCTGCCATCGTCTCTCTCACGCTGATTTTACATCGCTCAGCACAGGAACTAGCAATCAAAGAACCAGCAAGGACCTGTTCGATGAGAGTTGAGCAGATGAGGAGGGATGAGTACCATTACATCGGTTGTTGAAGGAGACGGCGGCGGTGCCGGGACGTGCCTGGCGGATCACCGGCAGACGAGAAGGCCACAGCACCGACCATCGTGGCCGCAGGGCTTGAGACATTGCCGCAGCGGGCCTCTGGCCGACGGCGACCATCCATCCAACCAGTGAACGAGATAGCAGCTGAAAGAAATGGCGAAGATGCTGCCCGTGAAGTGTTTGGTTGGAGACAGACAAATTTCTTGTCGGTACCGGATAGTGGGTCATTTCTTACTGGTCGCGTCAGTACCTAAGCACATGCGGTCCGGTCGCTCCAGGAGCAAGACACGCCTCGATCAGCACCAAGCAAATATTTACTCGATGGGCTGGGATCATCACAAGCATCCCGTAATCTCACGGTTGCAGGACAGCGCCTCAAAAATATACTCCATCTGTTTCTTTTTAGCCTCCATATAAAATTTGTCTCAAGTCAAATTTAGTAAAGCTTGACCAACTTTATAGAGAGAAAAAAATCAACATTCACAATACAAATCAATATCTCTAGATGCATTATGAAATTAATTTTCATACTATATAACTACAGTATTTTAGATGTTGATATTTTTTGATATAAATTTGGTCAAACTTTGCGTAGCTCGACTTCAAGCAAACCTTATACATTTAGTAAAAAGGAAACGGAAGGAGTACAAAACTTCACCTGGCAACAAACGAACAAGCTTAGAGAAACCCTGCATGGAGACTGGAAAAGGCGCAAACCACAGATCAAAATCCAGAAAATTGCATAGTTTGGATTGATACAAATATACAATGTAGCATACATTACAAACATCGTCTGTCCATGGATGGAAGAAACGGCGTCACCAGCCATGCCAGGAAAATCGTCTCTGCCCAATAGGCTGCAAAATTGACTTCCAGTTGGCGGTGTGTCCAACCTATAGGCTCAAATGCTTTATATACAAACCGGAAGCCCCAGTGGCCCCATCAACGTCACAGAATTCAGAGGAAGAGGGAAAATGGTTGCCGGGCGACTGGGCCAAAGAAAGCATGAAACATTTGCCGTTGTGCTATACACTCCTGTAAGATTTATCCACCTTTTGGAGACAAAGAGAAGAGATGATTTACATGAGAGGGAGGTATGCACCCCCATGGCCCTTCCTCAGTATCAGTGGCCCGGCGTTCTCAGGGACCTTGTCCAGAACCGCATTGCAGCCCTCAAGGACATCGCTGAACCCAGTCGCCAGAGTTGCCAACTGCAGCCTCAGCCTCATATCCCTCGTTCGACGCAGCAGGCTCCTGAATGATCTGCCGAGATGCTTTCCCCATTCAGCAGGCAAGCCTCCAGGCGAAAGCCAGACTGAGAAGTGCGACTGGTCGCCCCTGGCTGCAACCTCTGCCCGGTAAAATCTCGCAAGCTCCACGAGCATTGGTGGATGCAGGGGCAGAACTAGTACAAATTCAGCCACAAATAGCTCGATGAGGTCGGGCTTCAGCATCTGGTTCCAGAAGACTGGTGCCCATTCCATTGGCTGATTTATGCTATATGCTTCAGCAACAATGAGGGCCTCCTGGAACCTAGATTGATCCACGAAAATTCGGCGCGCATTGGTTTCTGTAAGACCAATCCATACAAGATCAGGTATTCGGATCTGAAGAGATAGGAGAGAAGCACGAGCGCAAGCACGATGTGTCCTTTGGCCAGCGTCAATTGTTGAAAGAATCTCAGCCGTCTGTACAAGGTTATGCATAGCCTTAAGGAGCTCATCATTCCGTCGTTCCTTATCATGCCGATCTAACCAGCTTTCCATGTACTGCTCTGCACGCGACTCAAGGAGGGAAGCCGCCTCATGTTTCATGTCAAAGTGCTTGTATACCTGCATCAGACACATATGTTGAAGGGGGCATAGCGAAACAGCAGAAAGACCTATCTCGTAATGATGACAGCCAAGTTGTAAGGAAACACCGCAAGTATGATGGAAACCAAAATCACGAATTCTTGTATATTTTTTGTTCTTCATGTAGTTGCACAGATGGTTCTGGCCCCCAAACAAGCTACTACTGCTCAGTACATTTCTGTTCCATACTAATTAAAAACTGGCATGGCATGCTGCTAATCAACAGATTTCATTTCCGCCTCGTACTAATGGAAACTGCCATGATAGGCTGCTAATCAACAGATTTTATGCTTCAGCAAAGCAATAGATCTAGATCCTGAAAAAGGGTTTGCTCAACGTTTGTATATATTGGGTTAACTTTCTTATGTTGGATTTTCCATCTATTCTTTACAAAATAATTAACACAAAACACAATGATACCCTGAAGTGTTTATGTGGTTAACGAAGTTTTTTTACGGAATGTGCTAAACATGTCTTTGGACCTAAATCTACTCCCATTCTACATTTACAGATTTGAGAGAGAGAGAGAGAGAGAGAGGACATATACCAGAGACAGAGCTTCATCATCATTTGGGTTGAAATGTTTCAGTGATGTAATAACAGCCAACCTAAACCCTCGAACTGATGCAGGTGCCACTGTGGCTGTGTCAGTGGAAGAATACTTTTGAAGTAGCAACTCCAATTGGCCATTTTCTATAAGGATGGAAAGGATGAAGCTCAAGGAGTGAAAATTGCTCACTCCAGTTATCAAGCGAGCTAAGCAAGAAAAATCCCCCTCTGAAACATATGAATCCACTCTATTGGCTGCAAATGTGACGAGAACATCCACACCATCAAGACAAGAAGATGACATGTAGAAGTGATGTGACAGTATAAGGAGTTCAACCTGCAACAACATTTGGCATGGACTTAGAGACGGTAAAGAAATCAGCAAATTCTCAAACCAAACCTGAACATTAAAAATACTGAAATAAATATAATGCACAGCTCATATAAAAAGTATAGCTTGACACTGCAAATGTCATTTGAATAAGGTTCTTCACTTCAACATATTAGCTCAATCACGAGAGAATGGGTACAGAAGAGCTTAGAAAACCACCGGTTACCGGCCCAGAAACCAGAACTGGACGGTTGCAGTTTTTCTGACACCCGGTCCCACACTTCAAAGCCCTAGCTCAGCACTTAAACCGCATCATCTCTTACGTTTAACTACAAATGTTCAAAAAATGGCACGAAAGTAGAACACCATTAGATGGCAGAAACCCACATTCCAGTTTCATCTCCACATCACTCCACAACACAAACACCACCATCCAGCAGACACACCTCCTTCACTTGTCTCTGTGCCCCATCCCCGCCAAAGTTGCAGGCACCAGCAGCACTCACCAGCCTGTCTGGCTGCATTATCAGTACCTCAATGCCCTCCAACACATCTGCCTGGTGTTGGCAGCTCAACACCCCACTGCCAAACTACCTCCCATATACAACTCATTGTCACACACACATACAGTTAGTATTGTTCGCCAGCCCCACCAGACTATCCTAACACCCAAGATGCTGGAGGACAGGTTAACCATGAAAAACCTCGGTGTGCACCCCCCAGTGTAGCTGACATACCATCTCCACACATCACTCTGTTACATCACCTCTCTAGGCCAGTTACCGCCAGTCCAGGGGATGGAAGGAATACTTGCAAAGTTTGAATCTTCTATATCTAAATAGCTAGCCCCCACTAATCTATTTCTCTCAACATGCAAGCATGCCACCTCAGCATGCAACATGCATAGGAAAAGACCCACTTTAACATGCAACTATGCATAGGAAAAACCACACGTCAACATGCATGATAATTTTCAATCAATTATGCTATTTACATTTAATAAGAACTTTACAAATACACAATAAATCATATGTATTCTTAGTTTTAGTTTTCAAATTATTACTCTAAATATTCATGTTCCATACAACCAAATCTTATTGAACTATATTGCAAAACATTCCCACAACAACGTGCGGGGTATCATCTAGTAAACTAAAAAAACTGAAACCAGATAAAAGAACCAGAGCACACAAACCTCACAAGCATGCGGTACTTCATGCCCAGTCATTACCAAACGCATTAAAGCGTGGCCAATTTCTGGTTCTGATGGGCATAGTTTTGCCCACTTCAAGAAGTCACTTGATCTCCACAATAGTGGTGCAGGGCCTTCTTCTTTTTGGGAGTCCAGATAACCTCCACGATGTGCAGCTAAAAGCCCCTACAATTATTGGACGTATCAGTCAAGATATGTAACATAATACGTGTTTTCCTCACCAAAAACAAAGTGCACTGAGCAGACCTTCAGAAAGGAATCAGCAAGAATTCTTGCAATGCTAGATGCAGGCATGATGTGTGTCTCCACCAGAAATTTAGCTTCATCAAAAGAATCCTGAGCTTTCAGTGAAAGCAACTGCAGAAGTTCAATTGGCTGTTTCTCAAATGCTTCAGAAAATGGGAGTCCCAGTATTTTTGCAGTTTGCACAACTGCTATTATTCTCCTAATAAGAGCCCGTCCGCGCCCCTCGCCACATTTCACGGCTAATTTCTCCATAGCCTGAGATGAAATAACATTCTGATTGGTGGGTTGTACACTACTAGTCAACATATACCAACAAAATTTATCATACAAAAATAGCGAATCTGACATTACAACTATGGACCAAAGCAATGGCTAATATTGACCAGATCCTAGGCCTAAGCTCCTAGCACTAAAAGTCACATTTTTAATTCCATGCCTGGATTAGAGACTTTGTATTCACAAGGATTGTTCAGGCCGACATGTACAAAGTCATGAAGAAACTTAAAAGCAGAATTTTCTTTCTTCAGGACGATATGTAACATTAACGAGAACAGTCTATTTCCAAAACGCAATGAGAACTTTTTCGATGTACCAAGCAACTATGTTGTAAATTCATACCAATATTTAATCTGGACGACAGTTTGCGATATTTATTGACTAGAGAATCAGCACAAGGCTGCCAGCTTGCAACTATGTTGTTTGAGAATTATTTGTATACTCTCGACATAAAGATCATTCGTTCCCAGCAAACCGCAGGCAAATATTTCTAACTCAACTACAACCATAGTGTAATCTTTACTACAAGAAAAATTGGTTGGAAAGTTGGATGAAAGCTATAGCTTTTTGACCTTATATGTAACTTTTGTGGCAAATTAAACAGTGCAAGCCCAATAAACTAGAGAAAACATATGGTGTTTCTTTCATGCGCATGGCCAGTGTTTTCAGAACATGTAAAACGCTTGTGTCATGTCAGGAGTTCATTCAATGAAAATTATGCCAAAAATAAATTGAAGCTCTCCACCCTAGTCTTTATTTGTCCATAGTCAGATCAGTGTTTTAAGAATATAAGTAACATACATGTATCATGTCAAGAGTATTCATTCTATCTATGTTAATATTATCATGCAACATGCAAAAAATAAATTGAAGCTCCGCCCCAGAACCTGTACACTGGATAGAACACCTGAGCAAATGTAAACATGCATTACATCTATTTTCGTGTTTGACGATATTGCTGTTCTTTGTGCCTTTTTCCAGAAGAGGAAAAATTGCAAGCAGACATATTAAACTGTAATTTAACTTATTATGTTTAACTAATATAAATAATAATTGTTGACATATGGTGGTCATTGTTGTTAACAGAAACTTCTGGCAAAATGAACGCAACAGTATAACCAAACCTGTGATGGATCAATCATATTGCTGCCACTTGCAATCTGGAGAGATTGAAGTATTGAAAGGGCTTCTGTGTCAAAGGATAATAAATTGATCTCTCCATCACCGCCGTTATTTGCAACTCTTAACGCAACATCAACAAGGACAAGTTCTTCAGGAACATATGATGGAGATAACTTTTGTTGGAGTTGCTTAGCTGCAGTTATTTGCCCAAATTCTAATAAGGAGAGCACAGCCTTCTCCATATCTGCAGGCCTGACATGTTGCTCCCAACCAGACAGAGACGCTTCCATCTTTGCAAATTCCTCTTCAGATAGTAAATTTCTTGCTTGTTCTCCAATCTTAGAACGAAAGAAAACTTTAGAATTATCATCAGAATCATTGGTGCTACTTTCAACATTATCAGTGACACCTCGTCTAAGTGGTAGATTTGTTTTGCCCCTTCGCTTTGCTCTTGCATTATTTGTTGTTGTTGCTTCACTGTTATATTCAAAGAGTTGCAAATGTTGATGGTGTGATAAGTTATTGTCCCTCATACCATTTCTTTCTGCAGCTTTCATGCTTGGCAAACTCATACTACTGTCTATTTTTGTGATGACATCAGCAGTCTGTTCTATAATGCTGGTACTGTTTCCAATAGCTGGACTCTGAGAAACAACAGAAGATTCGCCATCAGCCTTAGAGTGAGTCTCTGACTCGACTGCCAGGAGCCAAACCCTAGTCTCAATTTCCCGGAGAAGATGAAGAGGATATACCCTGCAAAAAATGCATATGTCGGTAAGAAGAAGATACGAATGAGCATACATCAATATAGGTTACAAGGGATCTTACGGAGAGGATTTAGTAATAGTTCCAGTAAGCCATTGTAAAGATAGCAGAAGTATTTCATGAAGCTCTCGTGCTGGTATCTCTTTCCCTAATGCCTCAGCATGCTTAAGGAAAAATAATCCAGCCTGCACACATAATTGAATAGGCATTACCATCACACGGAATTTACAGGGATAAGAGATCACATATGCATTTCACTGATTCAATCATCAAATACGGTACCTGTAAAGGTGGCAAAGAATATCTCATGAAAAGCGACTGACAGTGGCCCCACAAAGCTGCACGTTCTTGTGGAATATCCCAGAGAAACTCCTTCCATTCGGCAACCATGGCTTCTGCCTGAGACAATGGACAGGTGGATATCAGCATAAATCATAAGATATTAGTGAGTAGAAATTAAATTATGAGGCATAGAGAAACTTAAGGATAAAAAGTTACAAAACCTGTGATTCCGTCACATGATCAAAAGTAGATTCCCAAGCTATGCCACTCGACTCCAGTTGCCTTGCCCAAGTACGAGCGTCCTCCCATCGTCCATCCTTCTCTAATGCTGCCAGGAGAGAAGCATCATCCATGGAATCATTCCACTTGTAGATATCACCATCTTTGCATAAGGACGGTTCAGCCAGATTGATTTTCCAATAACTGCGGCCGAAGTAAGCTGACGAAGAACCACCATCTGCAAAATCAACCGCTGCAAGGAGCTGTAGCAAACACCTCTTCTCATAAAGTGATGGACAGGTTGAGAGTACTGCATCTGCGGCTTTTACAGCTGTAGCAACTACCCATCCTGTTATTGATGATGCTTCTTTGAATGAGTTTGATTGAGAGGCTTCATCTTTTATCCTTGCTGAAAATGATGTCAAATGTGCAGAAGCCTCGGACAAGCGCATTTGACAAAATGCCTTCAAGGTAACACAGACAAAATGCTCATGTTAGTTGGTATACAACTAGCAAAATATATAAATGGCCTGTTTTTATACTAACCTGAAGAGAACGAATGAAGGGGAGAAGGGAGCAAGATGGCAGAAACAAGTCAAAGGATCGAAGTAATGGTAGAAACAGCTGTTGTTCACACAGCACTGCTACTATACTTGATAAAGATGCAAGCCTCTCATCAATATCAACTGGAATTTCAGTCTCTTCAGAGGTGGGCTTTCTTCTTTCCTGCTGAGCATCAATATCGGAAGGATTGGAAGTTGCAGTACCATTTGGCCCACTTGCGATGTCCAGCGAAAAACCTGATTTGAAGCTATCTGGAGAGGCCTCCAAGAACCGTCTCCGCTTTGGATTCTTCCTGTTGTAACGATATTCAACATTCCTACTCACGCTTGGCAATTTATTTGTGACCTCAACAGCAGATCCAACATTCTTAGCTACTTTAGAGGAAATACCATCCACCTTGATTAAGGACAACTCCCTGAAGACAAGAAATAGATGCCAACACAACAAAATTACACAACAAGAAGAGCAATGAATCTTGCAAAATGTCGCATGCATCAAACCCCTACAATGCTCAATGTATTACCTTGCAGCTGTAATCTCAAGCCAAAAGCTTAAGCATGAGAGAAGAGTTACATCTGGAAAGCATGACGCAATCAACGCCAATAAAGACCACTGCATTTGTTTCGCTTTATTCAGAAGTGCCTCCCCAGGGTTCTTTTGCTTTTCACAAACAGCAAGTATGCAGAAAAGTTCCATGGGGTTGTCGCCATCAACAGACAAGAAAGATGGGTCCCTACTACCTGAGGGTATATTGCTAGACGATTTCCTTCTATTTGATAACGTGTTTTTCAGAACTGTTAGTATATGAGTCCTCAATCTTGAGTCCTTTATCTCTTTGGAAGCCTGAACGCAATACCAGGGAGAAGAGATGAGAATAGTGTTTTGTCAACAAGAATTATCAATAAAACCCCTACTATTTATGGTAAGAGAAATACCACTCCGATAACAACTTCAATTGGAAAACCAGCTCTCTGTGCTTCTGTTAGAAAACCAACCTGCCAAAAGCATGATCATCAGTGGGAGGACTTAAAATAAATAACATACCCACAAGACAAATAAAAAATGTGTCAGTACCCAATCATTGTCATTGGCCAGTAAAGCCAGATATTTTGTACTTAAAGGGAGATGGTGCGCCAGACAGAATTCTGTAACCAAATTCCAATGTTGGCTGGCTTCATTTTGCTGCGACCGGTAAAGAGATGCATCACCAATGCCACTCAAAAGCCAAAATCCACAGGTTCTACCTTCGTCTAATAATGGCAAACTTGCTCGTTCCAGGTGCTCCAGTATAGCAATAAGAGGCTGTGATGGTTGTTCCCTTTTGGGACCCCTAGAGGTTTGCTTCTGCTCTAAAATCTGAAGATGATCAGACTGGACATAATCTTCAGCTAATGCTCGAGCAAGAGCAGGAGCTATATCAGCCCCATGGGAGAGCACATGTAACCCAGAGCTCCTTGGTGAAGATAGCTCACTTTGTTTATTTTGCTGAGCCGAGTTATAGTAGGAAGAGATGCGCTGAAGAGCAGCAATATCTAGACGGAGCATGTTAGTACACATGCCACATAGTTCCAACAGGAATGTGCAGGAAGCAACCAGTGTGGAGTCCTCGAAGTTTGTGATAGCTAGTGGAGCCACCTGGAGAAATGATAACATATTGCAGCACACCCAAGAAAAAAGCATTAGAATTTTAAATAGAAACTCAAAAAATTATTTCCAAATTAACAAATAGTATATGGAACTTCTTCCCGAAGCTTATGTTGATTATATGTTCTGCCATTTAGGCATTCAGCATTCTTGTAAATGGTATCAAAAGATAAAACTGGGGTAAAAATAAACTTTGGCATATCATATCCAGGAAAAGATTTGGATTATCGCCACCTCTAAGTGACCAATGGCTACTATCTGTATAAAGTAGCTCTTGATTATATGCCCATCTCTACCTCCACTAGAAGCCCAAACTCTCCAATATTTATTCATCTTAGTGATCAGAATAACAAAAACTGAATGATGATGATAACTAGTCTATTCGAAGAGTAAGTTTTTCAATCAGGGCGTAAAGTTTTGATGGATACTGGTATAACTAGTTGTTCGAGAGAAAAAAACAAGTCAGAAACATGAACATACCAATAGAAGAACTGATCGTTCAGTTTGACTTAAAGGGGCTAGGATCAGTTGTACATCTGCTTGAACATCAGACTGTGTGGAGATCACTTGGCGCGCATTGGCCGATTTTAATTGCGAAGCTCTTTTACCAAGAAGATGCCTGAAAGCTGCTAGTGCTCGACCACGGTGCAAATGATGCTCCACCCTCAAGTCTTTCTCCTGAAGGGAGTGAACTAATAATGAAATTACTGCTTTGGAAATAAACGCTATAATACGGTGAGAGAACACAACCAAGACTGGGGGCGATGACCCTAAGTTCAGAATATTACATGCAGTGTGAATTTAAGAAATAGTACTCCCTCCGTCCCAAAATAAGTGTCTTAACCTTAGTATAACTTTGTACTGAAGTTAGTACAAAGTTGAGACACTTATTTTGGGATGGAGGGAGTATATGCTAGTGGTGGGCTTATGCTATATGGATAAGCATCCTCCGCACTAGCCCTTGCCAGGATCAAGTATGTATATCTCCTATTCTTGACCAGTGTCCAAGTATGAGCACTAGCATACATTCAACATAACAAAACAAAATTCTGTTGCTCTAAATAGAGAAGTAACATGGCGCAAAAGTTATGCAAGAAAGAAAGCAAAGAATCTGTTCTCAATAATGTACTAAGTACATTAGTACAAGCTAGAGTGTACCTCAAGGGAAGAGTATAGTTCTTCTTCAACACTTTTTTGAATGGATGCTTCTAAGGACAACGCATTGGTTTCACTATATCCAGTGGTATTGTATATGTAATCAGTGACACCATGAGTAAATAACTCTTCAGATGACGGTGCACTCGATAGCAGTTGCATCCCAAAAGGGCCCTGATCACAGATTGTGGTCAATTAAATAAAATAGAATTATCCTGCTACCAATGCTGCTGGAAGATCAAGATTTACATGTACACAAAATATATATACGAGGGAAGTAAGTTTGGCATCTCAAAGGCCCTTACTGCTTTTAAGTTAGCCTTGCATGTCTCAAATCTTATAGTGCTTTCCTTACATGGTAACCGATAATCACACACTCTATTAAACTAAGATTTTTCTAATACATAATTACAGTACACTGGTATAGAAGTGATCTTTTTTAAAAGAGACGATGTTATAGAAGAGACTGAAAGGGGGCTAAGACACATTTGCCAAACAGCTTATGTTGTTGACTTTGGTCCACTGCCCTTGGGCAATTAGGCGTAAATTGGAACACAAAAACAGTGCTGTGTTGGTAACATTCTTGAAAGAGTGATTACTGTTTTAAATACTTCCATAGAGAAAAACTAAGATACTGAGAGAAAACACAACTGATCCACCAGAAGTGCTTTGGAACATCCGAAAAGATTTGTTCCAGAAGGAAAGGAACAATTCGCATGTACTTACATCATAAGAACATAAAGTCAACTAATGTCATATGGGGTAGAACTAATGCTTAATGATACCAATGCTGGAATTCAGAAATGTTAGCTGCAAGATGCTATCCAGAAAGCAGAAATAAACCTGTTCAAATAGTTGGATTAATCTTCTAATAGACTTTGGAAACCAACACGGGAGCATTTGCAACAATGAAGTGTCTCCTCCAGCAGAGGAAAAAATGCTATAGCGCCAGCACAAGTAATCTGACATTGCGGATTTTCCAGAAACTGAAAAAGAAAATGAATTTATTCTGTTTTATTAAGAAAGGACATAGTGAGTAGTTGGCTTCAAAACTAATAAGGGAAAAAAGTTGTATTTTGATTACCATTAGTTGGAGAATAATTTAGACAGCCATACCCATCTTGCCCAAAACAGGTGGAACGAAGTGTCTTCCATAGGGTTGGAAATTGCTGGAGACAATGACCTAGGTTCTCTAACGTGCACTGAGAAGACAATCCACGATTTCTGTTCACACTACCAGTGCATATGGACTTTTGAATTGGTGGTGAAGCATACATTAAGGTAGCTAGTGCAGACATTTCCCCAATCCGTTCAGCCATATCATCAACAGTATATAATATCTCATCTATCTCAATTGCAGTTAGATTGCCATGATTAACCATTTTCAGTGACAGATTCCAACGGGCGTTAGAAAAGGATGCCTCGTACTCATAACCTTTGACTCTGGAGAAGAGTAACCATTGTGCCCACTTGCAATCACCCTGAGAAATTTCATGACATAATAACCAAGTCAGAATAATTTTTTGTTAAACTGGGAAAAGGTTGAGCAGCTTAATCTTATATCTATAACATAAGGCAGTATTATAAGTACTTTGTCTACCACTACTGGACTAGTGACCATAAATTATAACATCATGTTCATAGTATCAGCAAACAGACAAAGCCAGGTCGGCCAATAATAGTTTGTATTACCACCATACTAGCTGGTCTAGAAGATACTGGGTATGGAAGTGTTAATATGCAGGGTAGCAAGTATGACAAAAAATTAATTGGTCCTCTATTAGACAGAGCAAATTTGCAGAGAGAAGGCGCAACTGGTCACTTGCCAGGAAACCAGAAAAAAACAGGTGAGAAGCATGCATATGCAGATTCTCACTGAAATGGAATGTTTGGCAACTTGAACTTCAGATATTTTCCAAAGAATAATGTAAAACCAATTAGCATGCAGGAATCATGGAAAATTTGAACAGGAGCAAACTCGCCATACTTAAAAACTTGACTCCACATAAACACTAATCATGTAACAGCAAAATTATCAAGTGCGTATCCTAACAAAAGAAATAAGTTTATTTGAAACAACCAGCTGATTCCACTGCTAGGGGTCACAAAATTAGCAAGTTTGGTAGGTTTAAATCAGAGCTGAGCACAAAGAACTCCAAATATCATAAACTAAAGGGATGCAGTATGACTTACTGCGGCTTCTTTGAGCAAAGGAATAGAGTCCTCCCCGAGAATCAAATTGCAGTTGTCCAGATAGAGATCGAGTAGGTATGGAGAGTCATATTGCACACAAAAACGGATGACTAGTTTATGCAATGCTCTTTCACAAGCCTGGTGACGTTCATCATCTGGCATCTCTGAAGCAATTAATGGCATAGAAGCTTCTTTCTTGGGGCCTATCTTGGCTGTATTAGTAAGTATGCCAGCTCGAGCAAGTAAAGGTATAATTTCGGTAGTACTTTGCCAGTACTCTTTCATAAAGATGTGTTTCTTTGCCAGTTGTTCCTGCATTAGCATTCTCATCCATGATGTTGATTCATGATTAGACAAGGATCTGAATATTTTGACATGTGGTACTTCCATACAAACAGGCTCTAGCTCCTCTGAGTCACATATATACATTTTATAATCAGGGACACTGACGTCAGACACAATGCTGTAACCAGCTCGTGAATTGTCCACATTAATGCTAAGTATCCCTTCTAGAAGTACACTGTCAGGAATCATGTCCAAGAGTTTGCAGACTTCCCCCACATCATCATGAGCAACAAAATATTCAAACTGAGATTCCCATGGGAGGTCCGATTGAGCAGAGATATGACAAGGCTGGTCCAGTATTATCTAAAGAACATACAATAATAAGAATCTTAGGACCATAGTTAAGAAAATAAGTAATACAAACCATAATCCAGAGTTTAGTGCGCTTTATAATCTATTCAACTGGCCAAAAATATTGCCATGGCTAATCAAATGGCACATCATAAACATTTTCAATGCAAACAAAAGAACAATGCAAGGAAAAAAAAAGGCAGAATCAGTAGTGTGACAAACTCTTCCATGCTCACTTCATTTTATAGAGAGAAAAAAATGCAAAAAACACTTGATTTTATAACTAATAGTAACTAGTAAGAGCTAACAGAACAAGAAATTCCTTTGCACTTTTGTAGATGATGAGCTACAGCACATGGTTATTATCGGAAAGAAGGTGTAATCCCCCAGTTAACAAGTGAAAGGACAAGTCATGACTTACGCGGTCCACAGTTCTTTGATCCCAAGCATCAGACCACACAGCAGCACACACCCAATATCCATCAGAAAGGTTGCTTTGAGAGAACTCCTTTAAATCAGCGTAATCGTTAACGTTCACCCAAGAACCAAGCACAGCTCCATCAACATCACCACATTCAATAGCAGGGTGGTTACGAATATGGAGAGCAAGCACTGGTTTATCTTCCCCTGGAAGTGTAACAATATTTACAGCATCATGAATAACGTTCTCCCTGCCAAGATATGTGTCCCAGAAGCTGCTGCTTGGGTAAAAACGCTTTTCCACAAAAGAAAAAAAGGTTGATCAGTGCAGAAACAAACAGCGCGCAAACATTTATTTTCTTTCTATGTGTTAAAAATGTATTACAGAAACAAAATATATTGTAAGAACAGAATTTTTTCAATTAGCTAAAACAGGATGCAGAAGCAAACCTCAATCAGTGCTAAGGTCTCCAACATCTTCCACTCATTTGATCGCAAGTACCCACGCTGTTTCATCTCCTCGGCTATTTGTAGCCTAAGTGACCTTCTGACAGTACCTTGCATAAGTTGTCTAAGGTCCGACTCTATGTCATCTCCTAGTCTTTCTAGTGTAGCTACAGCCAGTCCACTTTCACCCTGTAAAATTATGTGTTAGACTTCAGGAAGTGATGGGGAGACACATTTTTAAGCTATGGGTTACCTTCATTAACAGATCATAAACAATGGATCTTCCTATTTCATGAACTTCGGAGAAAACGTCATCAAAATCATCACCAGAACATGATTCCCTCTGGCGCAACAGTTGAAGCTGAAGAACTGCCAACGGTAGTCGACCAGATTGTAGTGCTTCACCGACTATAGTTTTCAAGTCAAACTTATTCATTTCCCAACGGTTCATCATATCCTTGATATTTCCTTGAGTAACCGGTCTTCCAACTTGAGTGGTTCTTTGATCAGTGTCAATGTCATTAGTAGTAAGGGAGGATTCAACTGGCGTTAATGCTAACAGCCTGTTACTACCAGGAACAAACTCAAATGCAGTAGATGCTGATCCTTGTCTGTCAGGAGCATCTAAACCAGCTGACAGTCCTGGTGAAACACCATCCACTACAACAACTGGGGATGGAGAATCATTTTGTAGTACTTCTTTGCCTATTTTCAGTGAGTTTTTATCATCTCCTTGCTACAAAGAATAACATACCAAATAAGGGTCCATTAGTCTATATCAGTAGGGTCACCCCTGCTGTTTCTGCAAAAAAATTGAAGACAAATTTAAGGACAGACCCAGTGCTAGAAGCTCCCACACCAGGTGGGGTCTGGGGAAGGATTATACGAGGCAAGCCTTACCCCTGCACAGTGCAATGCAGAGAGGCCGCGTTGAACCCAGTACCTCTTGGCACAAGTGGGGAGTACTTCGCCACTGCGCCAGGCCTGTCCTTCCATTTGAAGATAGACTAATTGTAAAAAACAGCTATAATTATTTACCATCCGGACTGAATTCTGGTTCTTTGCAGTGATTCGGCCCTGGATACTTCTAATTACTCCCAAAAGGAAAGCCATTTCATGAAGCTTTACTGAATTGGCTGGCATGTCTGGGGAAAAGATAAATGAAAAGGAATAATCTCACAGATAACAAAGTGTGTGGGCACGTGCGTGGACATGTGTGGGTGCGCGGGAGAAGAGATGTAACCTTTCTTTTGCTTAAGTAGCCCATAAGCCTTGATTGTTCTCGTTGCAAAGCGGACTGCTAAAACCATTAACCTGTTTTCACACTGTAAGCTTACAAATTACATGAAGCTAAAAGCTACAAGTATGTAACATATTGCAAGCTTGGTCATGGTCAACTGAAAGTATAACTAAAAGAAAGAATATAAGCTGCGCCTCCTTGTGGACATGTTCTAATATGTTCCACGGCAATTTGAAGACATGTCAACATCACATTACATTCAGTTAAATGCCACAACATAGATTTCAGTCCATTTGCACTAGATCATCAAATTATTTTTCTTGTATAAGCTTTGCAGGATGACAGAAAATATCAAAGCATTTTATGTTACATCTAAATTACTAAACAAAAACTTAAGTGTATACCATTCCAACTTCCACCCCATTTTCTGTACACGCGTTATTCTTGACCATACAATAAGATTGTATCTAATTAAACAGTATATATCTGAAGCATTTCCTGCCTTCCATGATATTCCACATGTAAACATTCTTTGACGAGACACAATACAATATACCCCCTCCATTCCAAAATATAGTGCGCCCGCGCTTCCCGAGGTCCAACTTTGACCATAAATTTAATCAACGAGACCGACTGCGGCGGGAGAAAAAATTGTATAATTGAAAACTTCTTTCGAATACGAATTCACTGATATAACTTTTGCTCCCGCCGCAATCGGTCTTGGTAGTTAAATTTACGGTCAAAGTTGAAGCACGAGGATAGAGGAAGCACTACATTGTGGAATGGAGGGAGTACATTTGAGTTACTTTAATTATTTTTATGAAAAAAATAAGGAGAAACATTTTTGTTTCGGTGCAACTAATTTATTCAGTTAAAAAAATGATGAATGTCTGAAAGTTCTGCTAATACTCTGCTTCTGCTCATGAATTTACCTAGTAATATGCAGCTCATGTCATTCCCTTGCAGAAGCAGGTGAAGATAATGAAAGATTGAAATGAATCATTCTTCTCGTAGGATTTAAAATGAACTCAATCCAATACAAATTGGTGCAATGAAGCTTAAGGTTTTGTGTTTGTCTAAATTAGAGAATATATTTATATCATTACTAGGGCACAGGGCAATGAATCCTTAATTTCTTGGGTACCCACCCAGTACTTACTGAGGTCAATATCTAACTGAGTTTTTGTATGTATATTACAACATAAACAGATAGCGAAAAGCATGTTTCCAAGAAAGATTGTTTTTACAGAAGAATCCTAATTTACGAATATGGCTTATAATTCATGATAAATACTCCATCAGAGAAGAAATATACTAATCTTAAAAGAAGAGAAGAAATATACTTGGATGACACTGCAGCCTCATGATCACTTCTTGTGCTACATAATAGCCGATAAACAGATGCCAATAGCAGTTGCAAAACACCTTCTTCTGCAAGATCAACCTCCGCGAGCATATTCAACGATCTAGAAATGATTAATATTAGAAAATTGTGCATACTGATCAGTAGAACTGAGAAGAATTCACACACACACACACACACACACACACACACACACACACACACACACAAGGTAGGTGAGGAATTAACTGAAAACTACATTCAACAAAATGAGACAAGATTCGTAGACAAAAAACATGCTTACAGCGTAAAGTCAGAAGTAAGTATACACATATAAATGCATTGAAACTTGGGAGTTACATGCAACCATCTATTTCCACCTTCGAACTTCGGAATAAACCTAAGAAATTCTTATAAACGGAACTCTTTCATCTAGATATTCAAATTCATTCCTAAAAGATCAAATATTTTATCAGCCTCCAAATAGATCATAAAGGTAGGTAAATATAGATAATTAGTCTTGCCATTCTTGTACGATTCATTTAACTATGGAGATAGTTTCCACTGTATACTGAAATTCTACTTTAAACCAATACTTGGACTCCAAGCAATAGTACTGATCCATCGGAATCGTCAAGAAACATGACCATGAACTACGTTGTGAATGTTCCAACACAAATCTAAGAAAACGAGGACTTGGAAGTAACTAAGTAAGAGCTATGAAGTTTAAGCTAAACTAATAACAATTGAAAATTAATTTTAGCCCAGAAAATAATTGAGGATCTTACTGCTCCAGATCATTGATATTTGTGTAATGCAATGACAATTGCACCCAGCGCAACCTAGAGATTTTCATGTCCCATCCTGCCAATGCAATAAATAGTATTAGATCATATGACGCTTTTCTCTAAAGATATAATAGCTGCACAGAACATCCAAACCATCAGCATCCAGGAGGTCTATCATTCTCAGCAGCCGGACTATCAAATATTTATGCATATATAATTGGGGAAATACACATCCATTGAAAAGGTTAAGAAGATTATTGCTTGTTGGATAGTTGCCATAGAAAGATATATGAGCAAAATGCATTACCATTTCTGTTAATAAATATACATCATGTTCAGGTACTGGTCATGCTATTGAAGCTGATCATTGTGACTAACACCAGCACGGTGCACGATTCCAGCAAATGCTGATTGACCAGTCACCTAGATCGGTATTGATTAACATTAACCAGATGAAAAAACTGTATAATGTGCGTGCATGGCAGTAACAATCTTGCATATAATGTTTACTGCACAAACATTTTTTAGCTTAAAAGTGGAAGCAAATTTGAGCTATTCTTTCAATCGTGATAAAATGATTGATCATGCCCGCAAAATACGTTTGAGTGGCAGGACACAGCATAGGACAGGCCACTCCGTAACTGAAATACTGAACTGGGTTGTTAGAGCTAACCGTAGTGAGACTAGCAGAACGACAAACAGGACGAAAAAATAAAGACAAGGCCAACTGAATGACAACGCACCATTCTCCCAGCAGAGCCTGTCTGCTAATGAAGGTCCTTCATACAACAATGCTTTATCCAAAACCTCTATTTGCCAGGCCTCCAATCTTGTTCGGAGTCTATTTACTGACAACAAATTCAGAGCATTGCATGCACTACCACCAGAAAAACCTGGTTGCCAAAATTGAGTGGCATCGATACGAGATGAAAAAGACGATACAGACACTGATGGAAGGACCACAGAAAGGTTATCCTGCGAAACCAAATACAAATATCCCTGAAAGGAGCAAACAGCAGATTCACCAGCAAAAGAAAAATCCTTCTGATATGGGAGGCTCCTGTCCAGAAAACCAGCATCAATATCTCTCTCGTCAAGTGAACATGAAGCCATAAGCAACTTCGTGTGAATAATTTTAACATGCTTATTTCCCTCTGCATTGCAACTTCTAAAGATCCTTGTCAGTCCAAATGGTGAGAGGCTTATTACATTCTCCTGTGATCTGCATGGAGGAAGGACTACTCTTCGCACATGAGCAGAATCCGCCATTGTGGAAGGATAAGTTACCACATCTTTCATTTGTGATGTAGTACTGAAACCACTTGGCCAGCTATCCACTTGATTTTCATTACATTTACAGTATTTTCTTCTTTTCCTAGCTCTGACGACACCAGCATTGTCTCTATCTGAAAAATCATATACCATTTTGTCTGGATTAAGTGACCCTTGTCTAATTGGCTGATGACTGCAAAATGTTTGACTCCCGATCTCATGACCAGCAGTTTCCCAGGCAGCAAAATTATTGCCATAATGATTTATAGAAGGCTGGTCAAACTTTTCATGTGCATTGGCTTTGAAATTTAAGATATCGTCAGCATAGAACACATAGACTACCCCAGCCTCATCTACAGCAGCAACAAGTGGAGAATGTGGTGCCAAAACTAACCTCTTGAACATTCTGCCAACGACATTCCCAACACAGGTGCTTTCTCCTACATTTGTTACAGTGGCCGAAGGCATCTCCAGATCTATTCTGCACCGATCAAGAACACTAAACGAGCTGATAGGGTGACCAGTTTTCGCATTCCAAATGGCAACAAAACCCACTGCATTAAGGGAGGCAAGAAATATATCTGACAGTTGGAAATCGACCCACTGTGGATTAGGCTCCACATCATCATATGCAGTCTGAAGGTCTACCACAAAGTTCCACTGTATACCCCAATGGTTTAGCTCAAGGATAGCCACCAAAATATTTTTGGCGTTGTGTTGATGGACCTCGCAATTTACTGATTCATTAGGAGTTAAGACTAAACCAGTCAAATAACCGGAAGAGCTAGGCAAAACTTTTAAACATTCCCACTGGCAGCTGCATGATGCTTCAGCTACAGGTACATGACTTGGAAGATCCTCAGGAGATCCACTGTCAGTTTCCATCCTAGTCTTCATAGCACAACTGCTTAACCAGAATTTCAGAAAGGACAAAGTAATATCATATATGCTAAATGATACCACCACTGCAGAATGAGGCAATGAAGACTTCAGAGGAAATCTGGCTTGGTATTTTCCATTGCAAACAGATGCACTGATTGTAGTCAGAAAAGAGCGAAAGCGGTTCCTTGCACCCGACTCGCCATCCTCCGGCAGTGAGCACTTGGTAGGAAACCATTCTTTCCACTCCCCATGCAGCTCTTCAGTATCACAATTGACTGTTACTGCACTTTTGTCAGAATGACAAAACGCATGAACTGTGATAGAATCATCACTAGATAAAACAAGAAATTCACTGAAAGCCGGAACCTCAAGTTGACTAGAAGCATCACAGCAGTGTCCCCATGCTAAAGACTTCACTCTGGGAATAGAAGAAAAACACTCAAACACTGGCAAGCTACTATCTGAGAGAGCCATAGGTGATTCAACTTGTGATGGTTGGACATTGACAGTTGACAGAACAAGATCGCCTGGGTTGTAAAATCATAATCAGTAGAAAAAACAATAAGAGGAAGGAGATGATGATGATGAGCAAAGGAATATTAGAGCATAAAGGAAAGCAACAAAGCTTCACCATGTTCCGAGAGCAGTCCAAACAGGCGCCTTGTAGGAGAAATGGACGCTTCCCGGAATTTCGATAGTTCAAGACAGGGATGCAAGCTTTTCCATTTATATAACTGCAGTACAGTAGGCCCACCCTCCATCTCATAAGATATGGGCATTGTTATTCTGCACCGGTTCACCTGCTAATGGTGGCAGCAAGCAACATCTCTTGCAAAAATAGAAAGAGAGTTAGCCAACATAATACAGAATAGGAAAGCTTCAAGCAAAACATTATAGCTCGCTCTTGCATATATACCAACACTACTCGCTAAATATATAGCAGTTCGCTATTTCAAATAGTCACTAACCTAAACAATCCAATCTGAAAATGATTGCTCTTTGGAAAATAATACTCTGAAAATGACTGAGCGACCAAAAATTTAACAGGACAATTTGGGCCGAATTTTTTTTGTTTTCCTTTAAAAATATCATAACCGAAGCAGAGAATTGCAATAAAACAGGAGCAACGATGGGACAAAAAAAATGCCTGCAATGTGCTAAAATGAAATAGAAAATCAGCTCGAGGTCTGGGGGCAACTAACAGATGTAGCATCCAAAATGACAATTCATATGATCAGGCAAGGGCAAAGTAGGCTCGAGATCAGACTAAAACCAAACCATGGAAGGGGATCAAGTCCCTCGACTTGATTAGTTCATTGACTAACGAAGTTTCAGCAGAGGTAAAATTCGCTACTGTTACCGCGGATCTAGATGATGCCCCGAGCGTGCACCAGCACACCCCAAAATCGTGAAGGTCGGTGGGATTTCAACTAATCGCGTGGATGAGAACAGCCAGCATACCTCAAACCCCAATGGCCGGACTGGGAAGGGGCGGAGGCAGCAGGGACGCGCTGCCCCGGCGAGGAACAGCGGGGACGGCGGCTGCGGCGGCGCGCGTGCCAGGCGGGAGGCGGGGGCAGGGGCCGTGGGGGATGGGATTGAGGCGTCGGCGGTGACGCTGGGGTAGGGCGCGCTGGTAGACCACGGGGGAGACTCCGCGGGGGCGGGGGCGGGGTCGCGTCTGAGGGAGACGCGGCGGGCGAGGGAGCTCACCGCGTGACCCGGCGAGCGGCTCCCCGGCGACGCGGCGGTGGTCGTGGCCGCCAATTTCTCGCTGTCTGTCAGCGTCTGTGTCTCTCCGTGCGGGCAGTTGCCCCTCCCCCTCGCTCAGCTTCTTTGGCTTCGTGTTCGTTCGTGCGACGGGACACGGGACATCGGATGCCAACGCGCGTCGGCACGTGCCGTCACGTGAGGCCGAGCTGTTTGCTGATGTTCTGTGGGCCGTTGTCGCCTTTTTCTTTTGAAGATTTGGGCCGTTGTCGCCTGTGTCGTTGTCTATTGCCTGATTGGGCTACGATATGCTGGCCTGGTTATTTCTCGTTCATTTTTTCACTCTTACTTTTTAAATTTCTATTTTTCTTTTTTCCCACTGGATTTAACTTTTCATATTTTTTATCTCCCTATACTTATTTTATTTCTAACTCATTATTATGCTTGATTTCTTTTTACCTATTTATTTTACTTTGTTTTTTATTTTCAGTAGATACATGAATGTTTTTGTAAGAGATACGTGGAAACTACCTTTAGAACACACGAACTTATTTTCAGTACATAAAACATCTCTTTAAGATATGTGATCATTTCTTTGCTATGGACAAACATTTTATTTCGATATTCATGAATATTTCTTTATAACCATTCATGGACGTTTTGTATTGACATGTGAAACCATTTTATTTTGAAATATGTGAACATTTTTTCTATTCGATATGCATGACCATTTGTTTTTATGCACATGTACTTTTTTACAACAGGAAATAAAAAAAATCACATACGAAAACCTTTAAAAAATACATGGGACATTCTTTTGATATACTTGCACATTTTTTGGTACATGAACTTTTTTATTAAATTAAAAATTTCCAAAATTAGTTAAATAAATATACTTTCTGATTTATATAAACCAATAGTGTCTTTAATGGACCGCACCATAATACATTCCAAGTCATGATGGGCCACGAACTGGTTGTGCGTTTTCGCCCCTGTTGCTTGCAATAAGAGGCATATAGGTGCGACCGCCCATACGTACGATGACAATACAAGAACCTCCACAAAGAAAACATTGCATAGCTCCCATGATTATTGCATGGAGCTCTTCCTGTGGACAAATCGGTCAATGTCCCTCACCTCCTATGCGTCGTGGGGCGCGGTGGGGCGATCACCACCGCACTCGTAGCTCTATGCTAGGGCTTCGTATCCTCGTCCTTGTCGGAGAAGCGAAATATATGATGACACCTGGAATAATGGTGATTTGGTTTGTTAGGTTGGTAGCTCATGAATCTGGTCTATTAGTTCATGTGAGCTTGTTTGGGTATTTGGTTCTTCAATTTCCTACATTGATGTTCTTGATGGCGTTCTTTCACTTTTCATGGTGTTGTGACGATGAAGACGTAGACCTTCATTTTGTGAAAGCGGCAAGGCCTGAGATGAGGCATGCTTTTTGTTCTCAAGTTCCTACTCGTTATGGTAGGCGACAAAAGTGGGTTTGTAAGCCATTTTCATGTTATCTAGTAGGTATGGAAGCGACGAGCTTATCAACCATTTGCACCTGCTTTTTGGAAATCCAACGTCAAAGAAGATATCCATGTATTGTGCTTGTACTATGCCCCTCTTAATAATAAATTAGGCATGTCCCTAAAAAATGCAAATCAAGAACCAAAAAAGTGATGTTCTAGAAAGCTGCAATATTCCCTGAAATGGAGAAGTTGGGTCTCAGTTGTAGATCCACCTTATTATATTGGAAACAAAGGATGAAGATCGACAAAATTGGTTATTTTCCAGTTCAACAAAAAATGACCTTTCACCCAACTTTAATCAAATATAATCCTTTTGCTCAACAACAACCTTTGCGATGTTGAACTTGGCTACAATATCATAGGAAACACCTAAGCATTTCACCAGCAAAACGAAGATTACATGGGCACTGCCAAAGTCGCTAGCTTTGAGCTATTCAAACTTAACAAGACACTCCCTGGCGTTGACCACTTTTAATTTGGTCACATCCCCACATGTCTCATGGGTCAACGACATACTCTTTGGCACTAAGCTCTAATCATGTGCCAACGGACATTGGTTATACCTTTCATGCAAAGAGGTGACGGTAGTCCATGTGGTGGAGGAAACGGTTATGCTTCTCATGAAAAGAGGCGAGGGTAGTTCATGGATGAAAAAGGAAAATCAAAATAAGAAGAGAGAGAACATCCGACCCAGCTACTCCTACTCCTTCAGAATATAAGATGTATTTTTACAAAATGCAAAATTTTATCATTTTACCAAGTGTATAGAATAAAATATCAATGCCTAAAATACCAATTAAATAAAAGATTAAAACACATTTCATTTCACTATGGAGCTAAAGATATGAATACGATATTGTAGGTATTGGAAATAATTTTCTAATAACTTGATCAAACATAGAAATATTTTGGCATTTGGAAAAAAATTAATACACATACATTCTGAAACACATGGAATATCTTTCTTAAAACATTTGACATAACCACTTAATGAGCCCAGATTGTCTTCCTTTAACCAACCAAGGGTTGTGGCTAAATAGGGTATAAGCCCAATCAATTATTCTGTTTGAATGATTTAAAAAAGATTGCTCAATTGTGGTTCTCAACAAATACATTTGAGATGTAATTCAGGTTTGCCTGATGAAGATTTTTTTCTTTTTTTTTCTTTTTGAGTGACTCACACGGATGGCTGCCAAATAAATGCAACCACATGTAGATATCTCATAAGCGCTATATTCTCACGGAGAGCCCAGAACAATGGTCGAACAATCGTACATCGAAAGAAGGTCGATCGATGTAGGGGGATCCATCGATTCTACACAAGTACTACTATGCAGGGTTGGGAAAATCCTCGGCACATAGCCAAGTATATCACATGAAAAAGATGTACTGGGATAACAAGTATATTTTGCAGTAAAAGGCGAGAGTACCACCATAGAATATAGATCGAGGTAACACTACAAATAGGTATTTCTACAAAAATAAAATTCACTTATTTTATCATTGTAAAAAATGGTAAAAAAAATGCAATAATTGTAAAAATAAATTCTTAGAATGGACAAAATCACAACAAATTCATTCATGTTATCACGGTAAATAAAAATGTTTGATAGAATCATTGTTTTACAGTAGAAGTTGAAATTTATCTTTATAAAGGTAAATTCAATCACAACAAAATTGGATTAATGCTAGTTGAGCTATTAAAGCTCAATGCCATGCTCTGTAAATAGTTAATTTGTTTTCAACAACAATCTATCATCGTAAAAAAAACAATTTGTGCAGCAAAAAAAAGAGTGGAACAAACATAAAAATTGCGGCAAGATAAATGAACTATTACTATGAATTTATCACTGTAAAAGATAAATCCAGTGACAACAAAACCAGAGTATTGCTAGTTTAGCTATTAGAACTTAATGTCATACTTTGTGGCGTTGACCCTTTTAATTTGACACTACGGGGGTGTTTGGTTCAGAAGTCCTAGGACTTTTTCTAGTCCCAGGGACTAATCAAAAAAGACTCTCTAGTAGAGTCTTTTTCTAGTCCCTGTAGAAAAAGTCCCTCCCGTTTGGTTCCTAGGGACTTTTTAGGGACTTTTTCTAGTCTCTGGGACTAAAAAGTCCCTGAACCAAACACCCCCTAAATTTCCGCATGTCTCAGGGGCCAACGCCATACTCTTTGGCATTAAGCTCTAACCAGGTGTTAGTGGACACTGGTTATGTCTCTCGTGCAAAGAGGCGGCGATGGTCCATGTGCTGGAGGAGATGGGTCATACCATCATCGTTCGTGGATGAAAAAAAATATAAAAAAGAGAAAACAAATCGACCTACCTACTCCCACCATTTCAGAATATAAGATATATATTTTTAAAGTCAAACTTTCCTATGTTTTACCAAATCTATAGAATAAACTATCAACATCTAAAATACCAAAACAATAAAATATAGAAATATATTTCATTTTGTGATGGAGCTAAAGATACAAATATGGTATTTTAGGTATTGGAAATCTTTTTCTAATAAGTTGATCAAACATAGAAAGTTTGGGATTTTGAACAAATTAGTGCACCTTGTTATTATTTTGAAATGGACAGACTATCTTTCTTTAGAATGTTTGACATAACTACCTCATGAGCTTGGCTGTCTTCCTTTAACCGACCAAGAGTTGTGGCTAAATAGGCTACAAGCCCAATCAACTATTTTGTTTCAAATGATTTAAAAATGTTATTTTCACTCAATTTTAGTTCTCTGCAAACGTATTTATGACGTACTTGCGATTTGTTTAATGGAGAAAAACTAATACATTTTTCTTCTTGAGAGAGGTGCACCAGCGGATGCAAATAAACACAACCGTGTGGGGCATCACATAAGCACAAGTATATAGTTGACGTATATTGGCAATAGCACTTGGCCCTCACCAATTTATACTAAGATATTTTGAATACATGGTACATTATATTTTCCATTATAACAAAAATGATTTGCGCAAAACAAATTAAAATGGTGGTAGTCGTCATCAAAACTAAAATATGTTTGAATGAAAACATACTATTGCAACAACAACAAAATGCTCGCAAGAAAAAAATACATCACACGGAAAAAATGTATCGCAAAGAACAAGTATTTTTTTGCAGCAAAAGTCATGGGTACCAGTGTACCACCACAGGGTAGCAACAAATAGGTATTGCCACAAAAATAAAAATCATTGCAGCACATCATATTACCACGAAACCAGGATTTGTGGCAATAAACAACGACTTGTTGCAACAAAAATGAGAGCGACAACAAACATACAAACCGTGGTTGTAAAAGATAAACTCTATCACTAAAAAAAGATAAATTCATCACAACAAAATCGGAGTATATCGTTTTCTTTCCATTGCAAAGGACTGTTGCAATGGGTAGAAATCCTAGGGTGCACTGCGTGATTTTGGTCAAATTTGCCAGCCAAACCACACGAGTAACGAAATTGCTTTGCGTACGACTGATTACATCCGATTTGCATACAGTATGGTGATCCTACCTCTGTTCTTAAAGGAGTGACTTGATCCTAGGGTGACTGACTAATGTCGTACATCATCGGATGAAAAGTTATCGTACGTGTAGCACTGCAGCACGAGTAAAGGCAGCACGATTCCCCCAAAAGATGAATTCCTTCACTTGGAAAGCTAACAGGCGACTCCTCGGATTATGTGTCGACGATCCAAATTCCAAAATGGAGCCTTAAATTTACTAGACGCAGGTGGTTGAAGCAGCACTACAGTTGTACTACTATATAAAGATAAAGCGAGACCTAGCCATGAACAGCGATCACTACGACGCAAGCTCTCTGCACTGGTAGCTCACGGCAGAGCGGCGAAGATGGCCACCACGCGCCACACCGTCCCCTTCGGCTCCGCCCTGATCAACACGACGGTCACCAGCGACACCAACGCCGCCGACGAGTGGGTCCGTCGCGTGCGCGCCGCCAATGACCCTGCCGGCCGCGGCCTCATCGTCGGCCTCGACTGCGAGTGGAAGCCCAACTACAGCTCGTGGACGACCTCGAAGGTCGCCATTCTCCAGCTCTGCGTCGGCACCAGCTGCCTCGTCCTGCAGATGTTCTACGCCAACCGCGTGCCGGCGGCCATCCGGAGCCTCCTCGGCGACCCCGCGGTGCGGTGCGTCGGCATCGGCGTCGGCGAGGACGCCGCGAAGCTGGCCGACGACTACGGCCTCGTGTGCGCCGCGCCGGTGGACCTGGAGGGCCGCTGCAACGAGTACCTCGGCATCGGCGGCCTGGGCAGGAGGAGGCTGGGGCTCAAGGGCTACGCCAGGGAGGTGCTGGGCATGACCATGGAGAAGCCGCGGCACGTCACCATGAGCAACTGGGAGAGGCGCCAGCTTGAGGTCGCGCAGGTCCAGTACGCCTGCATCGACGCCTACGTCTCCTACAAGCTGGGCGAGCGTCTCCTGGACAACTGACGTACGGCTGGATACTATTGCAGCTTGTCACTCGGAGCTACTATTAATTATGTGGTGCTTAATCGTATTCGGTAACCTACCTTAATCGTATTCTGCAACTTCTGTTTTGGACTTTGCCAGTGTGGTGCTGCAAACTTGGAGTAAGCATGTTCTATTGTGTTGGTCGTTTACTTGTATTCTCGACAGTTCATGCAATGTGGCCGGGCGGATTGAGATGTTTAATTGTAGTACTTCTGAGATCAGAGCACTTTGCTTCTGAGTTTCTGTTTGTTTTTCACTCACCAACATGCATCAAAATGCATGTCGTCTGGTATTAGAAGAACGCCAAGAAGACACGAAATCATATACAAAACCAACGGAAACAAATGAAAATACAAAACGCTAAGAGACCCAAAACCAAAACAAGCAAAAGCGAAAGAAGAGAGGATATAAACCGCTAAAAGAACAAAAACTAGTGATCAGGGGGCCAATAGTATTTTAAATTTCTCCATTGCATGGACTGATGCTGCAAAACTATTCAGTGTCAGCATAATATTAGGCCTGAACATCGAACTCATTTTTCTAGTTGGCAAGTTCTCTGGTTGGTTATGAACAAAAATTGTTTGAAACACTTCTTCAATTTTCATGCATTTTGTTATGAATTTAATCTTTTGATTGCGCTTGAGAAATAACTTCGTCCAATTAGATTTAAGGATTTTTGTGATTACAAAAGTAAGGATAAGACCTTATGCCTATGAGCAACTAGCTAGACTAAAAACACATTTTTCTCTAAGCTGACTAAGGCCCTGTTTGTTTGGGTTTTTGCTTTTGCTTTTACAGCTTTTCCACTTTGGCAAAAAAGCCACAAAAGGCTTTTGCTTTGGCTTTTGGTTTATGAATCAATATTGTTATATGATGGTATAAGCCAAGAGCCGAAGCAAAAAGCACCTATTTAGGAACTTTTTGGCTTTTTTGTCAAAATGAAAAAGTTGCAAAAGCATAAGCAAAAGCCCAAACAAACATGGCCTTCACTCCAAACAATGTTGCTCCCTAGCTACCTCCTTAAAGAGCTAGTGAGACCACTGTACAATAGGTCGACACAGTACAAAGACGTGTATGTGGAACCCAACTATTTAAGGGGTTATAGCAAGTGTTGCTTTGTAAAACCGTTTGAAATACTTTCTCGTAGGCTACTGATAAGAGTTGACAAAGAACCTTTCACTATCGCAAGTGGTTATTACTGAAGGCTGGCTGTGAAAACTTCATAATCGTCTTGAGCCGAGAGTTGTTTGCTCTAATCGAGCTAAAGCAAGTGGTTTTTCTATCCAAACACCAATGATTTCCCCCTCATGCTTATATTTTGGCCAAGTCTTGGGTCACAACCAAGTCTTCCCTTCTCCTTCACATTAGTAATAACCAAGTCTTGGAGCTATTTCTTTCCTAACCCTAGTTGTAGCTTGACCTGACGTCCTTGTCTCTATCAACGTCGCAAAAGGTGACATTGGCTCCTTTACTGTTGTTTCACATGAAGGCTAGTCAGAGTCCGCTCACATGAGATGGTTCATTGTGCGGGTCGAGGGAGGATCCGGAGAAGGCATGTGGTGACTCGTTGGGAGGGATTCCGAGAAGGTTCGTGGAGGCGCTTTGCGGAGGATTCTCCATCAATGGTTTTGGTTATCTGATTAACTTATATGAGATGGGTTTCTAAACTTAGGATTAACACCACCACCGAGTGTGCTTGATTGTTAAATAAGACTTACTTTGTGGTTGCTGATATTCAATTGTTTGGATTTATTTTACAATTTTTTGCTGAGAAATGTTCATGAAAATGGAAAATGTGTTGATTACCAAACAATAAAAAATAGGAAAAATTCGATTAAGCAAACGATGTCACAATCCACACACACTGACATTGCCACAACTAACCTTACTTATACTACAATTGACATATGAATATGATGTGTCATGAACAAAATGACCACAATTGGTGGTAGACTTGGGGGAAAGAACTGTCTCATTGTATGAACATATGAAAATAAAAATATGGCAAGTCAAAGCTCTAATAATACCAAACACATGTTTATGAAAATGTGTGACACAACTAAGACTAGATGTAGCAATTTTGGATTATCAACTAAACGTTTGAAAGTGTACTCACACCAATATAACTTGAATTTTCATATCGGTATTTTCACACCAAAAGCATGCGATATCATAGATTTTGACTTATGGCAGATATACCGACTTGATTGGTAGTTGTACTACTTACATGCTCGAATTTGAAAAACATGTATACAATGGGATTCTTTGTTCCAGTTGAACTTGGGATGTCCCCCAAAAAATATGATATGGACTTAGTGAACTTTTTAGGTGAAACAGTAGGGTAAAACCCCACTGACACAAACAAAGTATATGCAACTAGGCTTGAGATAAGCCTGGAATCAAAAGAGCAAAGAACATAAAAAGAAGAAAGAACACAAAAAAATAATACAAACTCTCATTAATCCATGTTATAGAAGTGTTGGCATACTTCCTTTGATTATACCCCAACAAAGAAATTCCCGCAGATAAATTCTTTTCAAGCTGAGAAATGTAGGACCTTCAATCATGGACATCCTATTTTGTGGATACCCAAATGGACCAAGAAGCAATGATGAATTCCATAAAGAAAGGCACATCTATCTTATTTTTCATGGTAGTGAAAGCCTCCATGAATGACAAATTAGGTTCCCTTTGTCGCCACACAAAATAACAACACTTTGAGCAAAAAGAACAATGTAGGCAAGGGCGGATCTAGCAATATGGCTAGCTCTGGCGTCCTCCACACCTAAAATTTGTTGCAGCTACATGTAATAGATACCATATATTTGAAGATTTGTGCTGAGTTGCCATTACTGTAGATGGGTGAAGGTTCGTTCAGATTTATAAAGGAGTAAGAAGAAGACTTGATGGGGAAGTGAACCATTCAGCCACTCATTTATGTGCAGTGGGCCTGGGCCTGGCTAGTAACAAAATTCCTCACCAGAGGATCTATTTTTTGCGGAACTTTTCTTCTTTTGCGGAACAGAGAATCTATATTAACCAAGCATCCCAACCAAGCAAAAGGGATAAGGTTTCTCAATTCTGAGTTCGGGTGCTTAATGATTGAATGCACGACTATTCCTTTTCCAATTCCGTTTGATTGTTGTGTATGCGTCTTCTCCCCATAGTGAGTTTTAACCCTAAAAAGTGAGGTATTTTTAGTGTTCTCTTAATTTTTCTTTGACACGTTTGCATCTGGATGGTACGTCATGATACTATTTAATGTCATACTCCCTCCGATCCAAAATAAGTGTCGCAGTTAGTTCAAAACTATGACACTTATTTGTTGGAAATATGCCCTAGAGGCAATAATAAATAGGTTATTATTATATTTCCTTGTTCATGATAATCGTTTATTATCCATGCTAGAATTGTATTGATAGGAAACTCAAATACATGTGTGGATACATAGACAACACCATGTCCCTAGTAAGCCTCTAGTTGACTAGCTCGTTGATCAATAGATGGTTACGGTTTCCTAACCATGGACATTGGATGTCGTTGATAACGGGATCACATCATTAGGAGAATGATGTGATGGACAAGACCCAATCCTAAGCCTACCACAAGATCGTGTAGTTCGTTTGCTCAGAGCTTTTCTAATGTCAAGTATCAGTTCCTTAGACCATGAGATTGTGCAACTCCCGGATACCGTAGGAATGCTTTGGGTGTACCAAACGTCACAACGTAACTGGGTGACTATAAAGGTGCACTACAGGTATCTCCGAAAGTGTCTGTTGGGTTGGCACGAATCGAGACTGGGATTTGTCACTCCGTGTAAACGGAGAGGTATCTCTGGGCCCACTCGGTAGGACATCATCATAATGTGCACAATGTGACCAAGGAGTTGATCACGGGATGATGTGAGTTACGGAACGAGTAAAGAGACTTGCCGGTAACGAGATTGAACAAGGTATCGGGATACCGACGAATCTCGGGCAAGTAGCATACCGATAGACAAAGGGAATTGCATACGGGATTGATTGAATCCCCGACATCGTGGTTCATCCGATGAGATCATCGTGGAACATGTGGGAGCCAACATGGGTATCCAGATCCCGCTGTTGGTTATTGACCGGAGAACGTCTCGGTCATGTCTGCATGGTTCCCGAACCCGTAGGGTCTACACGCTTAAGGTTCGATGACGCTAGGGTTATAGGGAAAGCATGTACGTGGTTACCGAATGTTGTTCGGAGTCCTGGATGAGATCCCGGACGTCACGAGGAGTTCCGGAATGGTCCGGAGGTAAAGATTTATATATGGAAAGTTGTTGTTCGGGTTCCGGGAAAAGTTTGGGTTTTTTTTCGGTATTGTACCGGGAAGCTTCCAGAAGGTTCCGGAGGATTCCGGAGGTCCGGAAAATGTTCCACCACGTCCAATACAGCAGCATGGGCTGTAAGGGGGCGCCCTAGCCTTAATGGGCCAGGGGCACCAGCCCCCCCAAGGCCCATGCGCATGGGAGAGGGGAAACCCTAAGGGGGAGGGCCTCCACTTGACTTGGGAGGCACTCCTCCCCCCTTTGGCCGCCGCCCCCAACCCTAGATGAGATCTAAGGGGGCCGGCCCCCCTCTCCCCCACCTATAAATAGTGGAGGGGTGGGAGGGCAGCCACCACCCAAGTTCTGGCGCAGCCCTTCCCCTCTCCCAAGTCCTCCTCCTCTCCCGCAGTGCTTGGCGAAGCCCTGCGGGATTGCCACGCTCCTCCACCACCACCACGCCGTCGTGCTGCTGCTGGACGGAGTCTTCCCCAACCTCTCCCTCTCTCCTTGCTGGATCAAGGCGTGGGAGACGTCACCGGGCTGCACGTGTGTTGAACGCGGAGGCACCGTTCTTCGGTGCTTAGATCGGAATCAACCGCGATCTGAATCGCTACGAGTACGACTCCCTCATCCGCGTTCTTGCAACGCTTCCGCATCGCGATCTACAAGGGTATGTAGATGCACTCTCCTTCCCCTCGTTGCTAGATTACTCCATAGATTGATCTTGGTGATGCGTAGAAAATTTTGAATTTCTGCTACGTTCCCCAACAGTGGCATCATGAGCTAGGTCTATGCGTAGTTTCTATGCACGAGTAGAACACAAAGTAGTTGTGGGCGTCGATGTTGTCAATTCTTCTTGCCGCTACTAGTCTTATCTTGTTTCGGCGGCATTGTGGGATGAAGCGGCCCGGACCGACCTTACACGTACGCTTACGTGAGACAGGTTCCACCGACTGACATGCACTAGTTGCATAAGGTGGCTAGCGGGTGTCTGTCTCTCCCACTTTAGTCGGAACGGAGTCGATGAAAAGGGTCCTTATGAAGGGTAAATAGAAATTGGCATATCACGTTGTGGTTTTACGTAGGTAAGAAACGTTCTTGCTAGAAACCTATACAAGCCACGTAAAAAACTTGCAACAACAATTAGAGGACGTCTAACTTGTTTTTGCAGCATGTGCTATGTGATGTGATATGGCCAGAAGATATGATGCATGATATATGTGATGTATGAGATTGATCATATTCTTGTAATAGGGATCACGACTTGCATGTCGATGAGTATGACAACCGGCAGGAGCCATAGGAGTTGTCTTTATTTTTTGTATGACCTGCGTGTCATTGAATAACGCCATGTAAATTACTTTACTTTGTTGCTAAACGCGTTAGCCATAGAAGTAGAAGTAATCGTTGGCGTGACAACTTCAAGAAGACACAATGATGGAGATCATGGTGTCATGCCGGTGACAAAGATGATCATGGTGCCCCGAAGATGGAGATCAAAGGAGCAAAATGATGTTGGCCATATCATGTCACTATTTGATTGCATGTGATGTTTATCATGTTATGCATCCTATTTGCTTAGAACGACGGTAGTAAGTAAGATGATCCCTCACTAAAATTTCAAGAGACGTGTTTCCCCTAACTGTGCACCGTTGCGAAGGTTTGTTGTTTCGAAGCACCACGTGATGATCGGGTGTGATAGATTCTAACGTTCGAATACAACGGGTGTTGACGAGCCTAGCATGTACAGACATGGCCTCGGAACACATGCAAAACACTTAGGTTGACTTGACGAGCCTAGCATGTACAGACATGGCCTCGGAACACAAGAGACCGAAAGGTCGAACATGAGTCGTATAGCAGATACGATCAACATGGAGATGTTCACCGATGATGACTAGTCCGTCTCACGTGATGATCGGACACGGCCTAGTTTGACTCGGATCATGTATCACTTAGATGACTAGAGGGATGTCTATCTGAGTGGGAGTTCAATAATCAGATGAACTTCATTATCATGAACATAGTCAAAAGGTCTTTGCAAATTATGTCATATCTTGCGCTTTAGTTCTACTGGTTAAGATACGTTCCTAGAGAAAATTTAGTTGAAAGTTGGTAGTAGCAATTATGCGGACTGGGTCCGTAAACTGAGGATTGTCCTCATTGCTGCACAGAAGGCTTATGTCCTTAATGCACCACTCGGTGTGCTGAACCTCAGCGTCGTCTGTAGATGTTACGAAACATCTGACATACACGTTTTGATGACTACGTGATAGTTCAGTGCGTAATGCTAACGGTTTAGAATTGTGGCACAAGAGACGTTTTTGAAACGTCGCAGAACATATGAGATGTTCCGAAGACTGAAATTGGGATTTCAGACTAGTGCCCACGTCAAGAGGTATGAGACCTCTGACAAGTTTCTTAAGCCTGCAAACTAAGGGAGAAAAGCTCAATCGTTGAGCATGTGCTCAGATTGTCTGAGTACCACAATCGCTTGAATCGAGTGGGAGTTAATCTTCCAGATGAGATAGTGATGATTCTCCATAATCACTGCCACCAAGCTAGTAGAGCTTCGTGATGAACTATAACATATCAGGGATAGTTATGATGATCCTTGAGTTATTCGCGATGTTTGACACCGCGAAAGTAGAAATCAAGAAGGAGCATCAATTGTTGATGGTTAGTAAAACCACTAGTTTAAGAAGGGCAAGGGCAAAAAGGGATACTTCATGAAACAGCAAATCGTTTGCTGCTCTAGTGAAGAATCCTAAGGTTGAACCCAAACCCGAGACTAAGTGCTTCTGTAATGAGAGGAACGGTCACTGAAGCAGTACTACCCAAGATATTTGGTAGATGAGAAGGCAGGCAAGGTCGACAGAAGTATATTGGATATACGTTATATGAATGTGTATTTCACTAGTACTTCGAACAGCACCAGGGTATTAGATACCGGTTCGGTTGCTAAATGTTAGTAACTCAAAATAAAAGCTGCGGAATAAATGGAGACTGGCTAAAGGTGAGATGACGATGTGTGTTGGAAGTGTTTCCAAGGTTGATGTGATCAAGCATCGCATGCTCCCTCTACCATCGAGATTTGGTGTTTGCGTTGAGCATGATTGGATTATGTTTATCGCAATACGGTTATTCATTTAAGGAGAATAATGGTTACTCTGTTTATTTGAATAATACCTTCAATGGTCTTGCACCTAAAATGAATCTCGATCGTAGTGATACACATGTTCATGCCAAAAGTAATGATAGTACCACATACTTGTGGCACTACTATTTGAGTCATATTGGGATAAAACGCATGAAGAAGCTCCATGTAGATGGATCTTTGGACTCACTCATTTTTGAAAAGATTGAGACATGCAAACCATGTCTATTGGTATATATGCATGAAGAAACTCCATGCAGATGGATCGTTTGGACTCACTTGATTTTGAATCACTTGAGACATGCAAATCATACCACATGGGCAAGATGACTGAAAGGCCTCGTTTTCAGTAAGATGGAACAAGAGAGCAACTTATTGGAAGTAATACATTTTGATGTATGCAGTCCAATGAGTGCTGAGGCATGCAGTGGATATCGTTATGTTCTTACTTCATAGATGATTTGAGTAGATGCTGAGTGTATTTACTTGATGAAACACAAGTCTGAATTATTGAAAGGTTCAAGTAATTTCAGAGTGAAGTTGAAGATCGTCGTGACAAGAGGATAAAATGTCTGTGATATGATCATAGAGATGAGTATCTGAGTTACGAGTTTGTCACACAATTAAGACACTATGGAAAGTGTTTCATAAGTAATGCCGCCTGGAACACCATAGTGTGATGGTGTGTCCGAACATCATAACTGCACCCTATTGGATATGGTGCATACCATGATGTCTCTTATCGAATTACCACTATCGTTTATGGGTTAGGCATTAGAGACAACCGCATTCACTTTAAATAGGGCACCACGCAATTCCGTTGAGACGACACCGTTTAGAGAAACCTGAGTTGTCGTTTCTTAAAAGTTTGGGGCTGCGATGCTTATGTGAAAAAGTTTCAGGCTGATAAGCTCGAACCCAAAGCGGATAAATGCATCTTCATAGAAAACCCAAAACAGTTGGGTATACCTCCTATTTCAGATCTGGAAGCAAAAGTAATTGCTTCTAGAAACGGGTCCTTTCTCGAGGAAAAATTTCTCTCGAAAGAATTGAGTGGGAGGATGGTGGAGACTTGATAAGGTTATTGAACCGTCACCTCAACTAGTGTGTAGCAGGGCACAGGAAGTTGTTCCTGTGGCACCTATACCAATTGAAGTGGAAGCTTATGATAGTGATCATGAAACTTCGGATCAAGTCACTACCAAACCTCGTAGGACGATGAGGATGCGTAATACTTCAGAGTAGTACGTGATCCTGTCTTGGAAGTCATGTTGTTGGACAACGATGAACCTATGAGCTATGGAGAAGCGATGGTGGGCCCATATTCCGACAAATGGTTAGAAGCCATGAAATCCGAGATAAATGGATCTTTAAGAAGAGGACGAACATGGACGGTAAGGTTACCGTCTATGAAGCTCGACTTGTGGCAAAGAGTATTTTCACAAGTTCAAGGAGTTAACTACGATGAGATTTTCTCATCCGTAGCGATGCTTAAGTCCGTCGGAATCATGTTAGCATTAGCTGCATTTATGAAATCTGGTAGATGGATGTCAAAACAAGTTTCCTTACTAGTTTTCGTAAGGAAAGGTTGTATGTGATACAATCAGAAAGGTTTTGTCGATCCTAAGGATGCTAAAAGGTATGCTAGCTCCAGCGATCCTTCCATGGACTAGAGCAAGCATCTCGGAGTCAGAATATAAGCTTTGATGGAGCGATCAAAGTTTTTGGGTTTATACAAAGTTTGTTAGAAACTTGTATTTACAATAAAGTGAGTGGGAGCGCTACAACATTTCTGATAAGTATATGTGAATGACATATTGTTGATCCGAAATGATGTAAAAATTTCTGGAAAGCATAAAGGGTTGTTTGAAAGGAGTTTTTCAAAGGAAGACCTGGATAAAGCTGCTTACATATTGGGCATCAAGATCTATAGAGATAGATCAAGACGCCCGATGATACTTTCAAAGAACGCACACCTTGACATGTTTTTGAAAGAGTTCAAAATAGATCAGCAAAGAAGGAGTTCTTGGCTGTGTTACAAGGTGTGAGTATTGAGTAAGACTCAAGACCTGACCACAGCAGAAGAGAGAGAAAGGACGAAGGTCGTCCCCTATGCTTCAGACGTAGGCTCTACAGTATGCTATGCTGTGTACCGCACATGTAGTGTGCCTTGCCATGAGTTGGTCAAGGGGTACAATAGTGATCCGGGAATGGATCACATGACAGCGGTCGAACTTATCCTTAGTACCTACTGGACTAAGGAATTTTCTCGATTATGGAGGTGAAAAGGAGTTCGTCGTAAAGGGTTACGTCGATACGAACTTTGACACTAATCCGGATGACTCTGAGTAGTAAACCGGATTCGTATAGTAGAGCAGATACTTGAAATGGCTCCAAGTAGCGTGTGGTAGCATCCACAAGATGACATAGATATTCGTAAAGCACACACGGATCTGAAAGGTTCAGACCCGTTGACTAATAACCTCTCTCACAAGCATAACATGATCAAACCAGAACTCATTGAGTGTTAATCACATAGAGATGTGAACTAGATTGTTGACTCTAGTAAACTCTTTGGATGTTGGTCACATGGTGATGTGACCTGTCAGTGTTAATCACATGGTGATGTGGACTAGATTATTGACTCTAGTGCAAGTGGGAGACTATTGGAAATATGCCCTAGAGGCAATAATAAATAGGTTATTATTATATTTCCTTGTTCATGATAATCGTTTATTATCCATGCTAGAATTGTATTGATAGGAAACTCAGATACATGTGTGGATACATAGACAACACCATGTCCCTAGTAAGCCTCTAGTTGACTAGCTCGTTGATCAATAGATGGTTACGGTTTCCTAACCATGGACATTGGATGTCGTTGATAACGGGATCACATCATTAGGAGAATGATGTGATGGACAAGACCCAATCCTAAGCCTACCACAAGATCGTGTAGTTCGTTTGCTCAGAGCTTTTCTAATGTCAAGTATCAGTTCCTTAGACCATGAGATTGTGCAACTCCCGGATACCGTAGGAATGCTTTGGGTGTACCAAACGTCACAACGTAACTGGGTGACTATAAAGGTGCACTACAGGTATCTCCGAAAGTGTCTGTTGGGTTGGCACGAATCGAGACTGGGATTTGTCACTCCGTGTAAACGGAGAGGTATCTCTGGGCCCACTCGGTAGGACATCATCATAATGTGCACAATGTGACCAAGGAGTTGATCACGGGATGATGTGAGTTACGGAACGAGTAAAGAGACTTGCCGGTAACGAGATTGAACAAGGTATCGGGATACCGACGATCGAATCTCGGGCAAGTAGCATACCGATAGACAAAGGGAATTGCATACGGGATTGATTGAATCCCCGACATCGTGGTTCATCCGATGAGATCATCGTGGAACATGTGGGAGCCAACATGGGTATCCAGATCCCGCTGTTGGTTATTGACCGGAGAACGTCTCGGTCATGTCTGCATGGTTCCCGAACCCGTAGGGTCTACACGCTTAAGGTTCGATGACGCTAGGGTTATAGGGAAAGCATGTACGTGGTTACCAAATGTTGTTCGGAGTCCCGGATGAGATCCCGGACGTCACGAGGAGTTCCGGAATGGTCCGGAGGTAAAGATTTATATATGGAAAGTTGTTGTTCGGGTTCCGGGAAAAGTTTGGGTTTTTTTTCGGTATTGTACCGGGAAGCTTCCAGAAGGTTCCGGAGGATTCCGGAGGTCCGGAAAATGTTCCACCACGTCCAATACAGCAGCATGGGCTGTAAGGGGGCGCCCTAGCCTTAATGGGCCAGGGGCACCAGCCCCCCCAAGGCCCATGCGCATGGGAGTGGGGAAACCCTAAGGGGGAGGGCCTCCACTTGACTTGGGAGGCACTCCTCCCCCCTTTGGCCGCCGCCCCCAACCCTAGATGAGATCTAAGGGGGCCGGCCCCCCTCTCCCCCCACCTATAAATAGTGGAGGGGTGGGAGGGCAGCCACCACCCAAGTTCTGGCGCAGCCCTTCCCCTCTCCCAAGTCCTCCTCCTCTCCCGCAGTGCTTGGCGAAGCCCTGCGGGATTGCCACGCTCCACCACCACCACGCCGTCGTGCTGCTGCTGGACGGAGTCTTCCCCAACCTCTCCCTCTCTCCTTGCTGGATCAAGGCGTGGGAGACGTCACCGGGCTGCACGTGTGTTGAACGCGGAGGCACCGTTCTTCGGTGCTTAGATCGGAATCAACCGCGATCTGAATCGCTACGAGTACGACTCCCTCATCCGCGTTCTTGCAACGCTTCCGCATCGCGATCTACAAGGGTATGTAGATGCACTCTCCTTCCCCTCGTTGCTAGATTACTCCATAGATTGATCTTGGTGATGCGTAGAAAATTTTGAATTTCTGCTACGTTCCCCAACATTATTTTCAATCAGAGGGAGTATAATATAGTTAAATTTTATCTGTGTATGCAAACCCTGCCACACCTACAAATTAATCCTACCTCCGCCACAGAATGTAGGGGTGGCCGTGGAGTTTCAGCTCTCGAGCTAAAATGCACCCTCACGAACAATGAAATCAGGAAAAATAGTAAACAAAAATTCATAAAATTCTGATTTTTTTTACAACAAACGTTGTTGAATGTTCTGCACACATAAATTTTTCATGAAGAAAAAACTTCCTAGTGCTCTGGAAAAAATCAATGCTCCAAAAGACTATTTTTTAAAGCATATTGAGTGTTCATTTTGTTATTTACCCTAGACCTCCATGAATGTGATTTCATCATGGAAGTTTACACACGGGAAAAAAAATCAAGCAATTAATGTTTGTTGTAAAAAAAAACTCAGATTTTTCTGAATTTGTTTTCTATTTTTTTTACTGTTCATAGAGGAGCATTTGTGCTCGGGGTTAGAAGGGCACTTTCAAGTCTAGGGTTTCTTCTTGGGCATATTTCAGAGTATAAAAATTGTAATTTTGTAAGACAAAGTTCTTTCTAGACAATTTGTTTCCCGCGTACAGTCTATCATGCAAAAAGCACCCAGAAAAAAGTGCTTATATTCACAAGAGCTCTACCATATCCATTTGAAATGATGCACAGGGTGGGGGGGGGCTGATACTAACTAACACTTTATAAGCTTTACCTGTTTTCGAAATGTAACTACAGGTATCAAGGGAATTTCTATGTTCAGAAACAGATAGCCAAGAGATGAGTGTTTCTTACACCTATTTTTGTCGGTGCTTATACTGTATATTCCTGGATATTCTTTCTAGATCATCCCTTCAACTTGCCCGTTAATGACTACAAAGATATGAAAATTTCCTTATTTATTTTGCCCCTTACAGAAATGGATTCTTTTAGGTGGAAAATCAAGTAATATATGGAATATTCGGGAGGAGCCACTCAATGTCCATACAACTGGGCGCGCACTAGAGGCAGCAGAAGAGAAGCCAATGCATTGTACGACCGCTACCGCTCGTACCACGCGTGAACACCTTCGCGACACCATCGTAGGCAACTATCGTGAAGGGGTATGGGCCAAATTCACACCAGAGAAGCCTCGAAACCCTACTCTTCCCCTCTGCACTATACGAAGGAGAGGAATATTCGATGGCTCACCTCTTCGCTTCACCCTTCGACATATCCATCTTTGCAGTTGCCACAAAACTGTCATCAACATCACATCTCCATAGCCATAACCATCACCATAGCCTCCATCTCATTAGATTAATTACTTGCAATCAAGATTCCATCATGATCAATCATTGTAATTCTATCAATCATTCATGTTGAAGTACATTTGTATACAATGTCATATGCTTGTGATTCGATCATGGTGGGTGCCCCCCGACTACGAGCCAAGGCATAACTTCGCAGCCCCATGTATGTGCAAGAAATGATTGACAATACGATTTTAATTTATATTTTTCTATGGAATTCTTTGTCTCTACCTCCCGAGACACTGAATATTGGCACAAGGAGAGGTAAAAGAGTAGGTGAGAGTGGAGGGCTATGCCGAAAGCCGATGACAGTAAGGTCAGTATGGTAGCTGAAACCAATTCCCCGGGGGAGACAATGTTGTAGTCATCAAATGGTAATGTGTTGGTCTAATTTCTCCTTAATAATCGAGGTAACTCCATGAGTCGGATAGGACTAAGATTGGACAATCCAGTCCTTGACGCGCCGGTAGTCAGTCGTGTTGTCAAAAGGACACATCGACCACTTATCTGCCTTCACAACATATATCTTATTACTTATCAATGCATTGCTGCTCTATCTTATTAATTATAATCCCAAGTGTTGTATACATCTGCAAAAGAAACCTTAGCTTTGGCCTATTTCTTTTATTATTATAACCTTTATGACATTTAATTGGTCTTGGGAACGAAAATGCTTTGAGATAACAAAGACTTGCAAAAAATTTGTTGCCAAGCTTAAAAACTTCCTGGATTTGATAAATACTAGGGTATTAGGAAAGAAGGCTGTTACTACATTCAAAATCATATCAAAGGTAATCACTGAGGACATAAATCTTCCATGAACAAAAATTCCTGGCGAGCTTGTGAAGATAGAGGTAGATGGGAAAGATCCTGCAAGTATTCATGCTAATTAAAGAACATACAAAAATGGTGGCAGCTAGTGGGTTCAAGTCTTCAAGGGCCTAGCTAGCTATACGCGTCCTCCAAGGTAAAAAGTACTCCTACTAATAAGTAGTAGAACAACGAAAGAGAAGGCGAGAGGGTTAAAAAACATAATACTAAATGGAATACCTGGGTAGATGGTGACGGTCCGATCGTGGTAGATTGTCACATCAGTGGTACCATGGGTAATGACTGCTAAGATAGTTGATCCCAATATGCCAAAGTCAGCTACAAGGTTCCAGGTTAGACCGAATCGCACATGCAAATGCACATCCAGGATCAGCGATCTTATTTTGATCGGGGGATGACTGGTCCCTGCAAAATTATGGAGTACCGTTAGGGATGCAAATGATGATTTGTGCATTCCGTTTGTAATCTCCTGTACCGTAGGATGGCAACCAGATGAAACAAGTCCCTGGCTTGTCACCACAAAGATGCGGCCTAGATGGCGCACGACGTCTTTGAACGTGTAGGGGTACAAATCTGCCGCGGCCAACATGCGCCAGCCTCTGCCGTTACTGCCTCTTGCATTGATGGCAATCCTTATGTCGAACACCGCGATGAGATAGTAATCGTCGTAGCCGCGTCGCTTTATCGGCGGGTCCGCAGTTGCTATCTTCTTCAATCTCATGTAGGCATCATCATACGTATTCAAGCCCAGCCAGTCCGGAAGGCCGATCCCAATGGTTGAGAAGGGGTCTACGGGAACGGCCGCACTGCTGTGGATGTTGTGCAAAATGATGGTGGTATCCGGCCGGAGGTATGCAAGCCAATCTTCGTTGGCACCGACCCAGACCTATATATAAGACGGTGGGCAGTGGAGAAATTACGGGATGGAAATGTTATAACTAAGTACTACATGATCAAACTCCATGACTGACTTGCTCATCGGACAAAATCCGACTACCTCTCAACGTCGGCAACTCTAGCGGAGTCAACGTGCAACCATGGCCAGGGAGCGGTGGACTGTTCGAAGGATTGTCCCATAGAAGAACCTTCTCCTCGAGGATGCATGGAAGACCAACAAGCATGGCCTTTTCCCAAGCCTGTTTAAGCACCGTCTTGAAAAAGTTGGTGCAGGAAGCACCGAATCTTGCGGCGGTGAGGACGTCGGAGCGGCGTGCGATTTCTCCCAGAGGATCGTCGTCCAAGGTCTCCCAGCCCCGACGAGGAGGAGATCCGCCTGGCGAATCCATGGGAGCAGCGACGAACTGCCTTCTCTTCGGGGGGAGGGGAACTGGCGAGGAGGAGATAAGAGTGTAGTAACCGCAGGGCCTCGCCCCTTCCAACTGTAGCTCCTCGATCGTTCCTTAGTGAAGGGGTGAGGCTAATATTTACTACGTACTCGTACTGTAGCAGTAGTAGTACTACTTTCTCAACTAGTAGTGCGATGTACTGTACTTCTATAGTGCACCAATTTTGAACTCTTGAATCTCAAGGCCAAGGAGCTACAATTGCAAGTGGAGGGTACTACTGTTCTCTAGAACAATCATTGTACTATCAATGCAGAGAAAGTACACCTGCGTAGTGGGTACTCTCCGTGCTCTATTCAAGCGCGTAGCTGGCCTACTCAGCCGCTCCTCTCATGCACAGTTCCCAATGCCGCGCCAGGCTTTTCCGGCTCCTCGGGCTTAATTGGGAGGCGCTAGTTTAAATATGCTACTAGCTGACGAGGAAGCTGCAAGAGAGGTGTGGCTAGGGCGAGCACGCGAGCCAGGAGATGATGGGAAGGAAAACCCGTTCACGTGGCTGGGCTATCCAGTGCACCCAGATTATGGTGCGACACGTCCGTTCGACTTCAAAACTCAAACTACCCATGTACAATATTGGCTCGCAGCAAAGTTACTATTTTAAAAAAAGGCCGCCGTCTCGGCCGGGATCGAACCCACAAAACGAGGTATACACTCCCGCGACCACTAGTAGTACTCGTTGGAGTACAACGCAACCTAGAATCGCCTTTTGTCACTAGTAGTACATTGTTCCTTACAAGAAACCACTAATAATGCCAAGAAACTACTACCACTTGCATACGTGGCAGACTTAAGATAAGACTACCTTATTAACCATTGTACATGCCCTTACCAACCAACCCTACCAAGAAACGACTACTCTAAAAGTGCCGTTATAGGCATGTTTCAACCCATGTCGCCCCTTAAATCAACGCCTTCTATTCGACTGGCAAGTTTGGCGTTATGACTTGTGGGACCTACATGTCAGTCTGCAAAAAAATCCCCAAGTGACCTCCTACCTCCGGCCCGTCCACCTAGTCATTCTCGGCCATGGGACGCAGCTACCGCCGCCGGCAGAAGGCGAGGTCAAAACCGGCGGCGGTGCGGAGCCCATCTTGCGGCAGCCCGGATGCCAGCTCCGTCCGGCGCTCGCGGCCACTAGCTAGCCAAGATTGCTCCGTACAGCTGCTTGTCTGCAAGGTTTGCTAGTTAGATTGGCATGGCGGCGCGGCGGCGCTAAGGCCAGCCATTTGGCTCGAGCGAAGGCCAGCGCAGCGGCTTGCTCGCTCGTGAGTCACGCTCGGGCCAGCCTGCCAACCCGTGCGGAGGCCAGCGCGGCGTCCGGCCCGTCCGACGGAGCGGCGGCCAACTCGCTCATCACTAGCGCCACCGACGAACACACATCTGTACTGTTTGAAAATGTTCAGGAAAAATAATGATTTGAAGGGGAATAACAAGATAGAAGGTCAGATGTAGGTCCCTCGTGTCAACGGTCAAACAAAATGTGTTGGTTTAAGCTGCCTCGTCAGCACAGACATGTGGGCCAACCCTGTCATAAACAGGTTTAAACGAGCCTAATCGGCACTAGGTAGTAGTTTTTGGCGCGGATTAAGAAATTTTGGGTATGTTTTTGCTATTTTTGGTACAATAGTTTCTTCCTAGGGCTGGTTGAAAGTGGTAGTTTTTTGTTAAATACTCTACATATTGTAAGTAGGAGTGAAAGTTAAGCTTTGGAAGCCAATAAGCAAGGCTAGTTACATAGTGCATATGTGTATGTGATTGAAAGTAAATATCAACCATGAGTGACTAATATCTTGATGGAAGACTCGAAACTATGGAAATACTAGCATTTTTTTGCATGGTTGGAAATACTAGCAATGTTCACGTGCGTTGCAACGGATCATAATTAGAATAATACTTATTCACAAACTTGATACAAAACACTCTAATTTTGATATACATATATCACTAGAGATATATTATGTTTCAATCAGAATATATTCCTTGGGCTGTTTTGGTGAGGTGAGGGAGGGATGTGGTTGGTTTTAAGATACTAATTATGGGTTTTTCTGCAAATTGGTAGAGAAGTGGGATGTTGGTGAGAAAAGGCAACAACTTACCTCACAGTCGTTAGATGTAGATCTAACGGTTAGAAATGACGGATGGCAGACACACCATCATCACCAACTTAGTCTTCTGTAGGAGTACCAGCAAGATGTCCGTGCATTGCACGGAACATCAAGATGCATTTTTTTAATAAAACACTTGTTGTGATTGACCCATGCGGGAGTAATCCCATGTGTAAAAACTAATGATATCCCGAGAAATAGGAGATAAGGTGAAGAGGAGTGGTGTGTGGTGGTGATTGGTGGTCGGACTGAGCGGAGGCATGGGCATGGACGACGCCGGCAGCGGCCACCAGGCCAGTTTGTTCCAAAGGCTTCCTTTTTTAATTGCTCAACAATGAGGTTGTTGGAGATAAGGATGAACGAGGGAAGGCCTTGTGTTCAAGTGTGGAGAGAGGTGCGGGTAGCTTTTAGTTTAATTTCCATCCGTCAGATATAGATCGGACGGTCTATATTGTAAGATGGCACGCGTACCATCATCACTAAGTCGATTTTTTATAAGAGAAGAAATATAAGTATGGAGATACAAACGTATTATCGATACTTGTTTCCGTAAACTAGGATCTACATTCTATTCAACGCCTCAGCATGTGGGGCCTTAGCACAATGACTTCTCGACTATGTAAAACAATGGTTTTCCCGTCGCCGATAAGGAGGGGGTGACGGCGGCGCGTTTTCGGCTTGCTCTAGTCCTAGTAGTTATACTAGGTGGTCTACGCACGTGTAGATTTATCTTTTTCATGTCTCATGTTCGCCGTACTACCACGACTGTTGATGAATAGACGGTAATTTATTAATGGGGAAACCCTTGTTGGGCGTGTTTGCGAGAGAGAGAGACAGTTTGCATGTGTGATATGTCTAGAGACTGAGGCAATGATAAGAGATTCTTTGTGTCTATGTGTGTTGAGGATAGAGAGAGACATGTACATGGGGCTTTGTGTTGTGTAACGTGGAGACACATAGACATAATCAGAGAGTGAGTGTGTGAGATACACATGCGGACATGGGGATAGATGAGGATCCAGATAAATGGGTGTTTGTGCGTGTCTGTGTGTGTTTGTGTGCGCGTTTGTGTGTGAGAGGGAGTGTGTGTATGTGGAGTAGAGAGACCACTAATGATGTAAACCTAGTATAAGGGAAGGGGGAATGGTGTGACATGTGTGTCACAGAGAGACAAAGGCATGTGTAGTAGCGGGATAGCATGGGTGCGGGCAGGGAGCAGAGACATCGAGTGTGTGTGGGAGAGGGGTGTGAGAGCGAGCGAGAGAGAGAGAGAGAGGGAGAGAGCGACGGAGAGAGAGAGAGAGGAAGAGTGGGGGGGGGGAGGGGTCGTTTGTGTCCATAAATGGCGTATAGATAGGGAGACAATGTTGATGTTGTTCGAAATTGGCCTATGTACGGAGACGCAAGGGAAGCGAGTCATCGTGTGTGTGATAGGGACTTCATGAGAGATCTAGAATAGATGGTGTAGAGAACAACGTGCGAGATTGAGAACGATGATACATTAGGGAGCTATGGAAAGAGTCATGGCATATATGTATACATGGAAGGAGCTGGGGCGGGTCCGCATGTGGGAGAGATAGAAAGAGGAGAGTGATGCACAAGGAGACAAAGTGTGTTTGTTTACAGTGGGGGTGGTGTGTGAGGTGAGTGTGCGAGAACCACATAACTAGGGAGATAGACGTTTGGGGGCGACGTTTTGTCTATATGGGAAAGATACACTCTACATAGTGCGTGTGCTTGGCAAAGAGAGATGCCGGGAGACCTAGAGAGTGGGGGAAGAGATGTGTGCATGCTCGAGAGACAAGATAGAGACCTATATTGGGGTCCGGACTTTAGAAGAGAGGGGGCGTTAATATGCTCGTGTGTTCTTGTCTGGGGGAGAGAACGACTTGTGTAATTGAGATATATAAGGTCAATAGTGTGTGCACTCATGGTTGATCAATTTGTTTCATAGTTTGGACTATGAGATAACGATACTTTTGAACATGCGTGATATACCTTGATGTACCAGAATTACAAACCTACGATTGGAATTTTGGAATTCGACTCCATCATTAGCTTTTGTAATTCATTTAAACGGAGGTACATTTTTTGGGCCGGGATTTCGTGATTTCAAATTCATATATCAAACCTAGAGATATACACATACAGGCATGTTCAAACTTTATAATCATCCACTTTACTCATACACATACACATTTTTGCTTTAGTCATCATATTTAGGATAAACACATTTGGAATTTCATTTGAATTGGACCGTATGATGGTATTTGCTTGTACTAGCTCAATGATCCATATTTGAATTGAATGGACAATCTAAGTTTCGAGTTGGAGGCATTGATTTTCAAAACTTGCACTTTTTTTGCGTGCAAAACAAATAAATTCTCGGCCATGATATCATAGTCGGCCGTACAAGAGCAAAACACTTATAATTTCAGGCGCCAAAAGCTTTGAAACTTCCCGCTCACATCGAAATATCTCGCGCCCGAAAGTTTAGCCCTGTGATATTCCTGTTTTACCCCTGCCACATGAATGGAAAGGGGCTGCTTTGGTAACTCCATTGTTTTCCCCTCTTTGCCCCCAACATTCTTCCCCAGAGCCCCTCCCCTTCCCCTCCCCGACCCCCAACCCCGGCAAGCTGCCGAATCTAGTCCTCCTTCCGCAGCGGTGGACCTCACACCCAGCCGGATCTACCTTCCGCACCTTGGAACCCCCAACTGCCAACTCACCACTTCACCGGAGCCGCTTCAGCGACTGGCTTGTCCACCGTTCCAGATCTCCTTGACCGCCATCATGGTCCACCGCACCGGATCTGCTTAACTGGCGCCCTCGTCCACCACAGTGTAGGCCCTTCACTGACTCCCTCATCCGCCCAGCCCTCGTCCGCCGCAACAGATCCGCCTCACCGAAAGCACTGTACACCGCGCCCGCTGAAGCCTTCGTCCACTGTACCGGACCCACTCCACGGACGCCATATTCAACTCCACCGGCCCTGCTTTACTGACGCCGCAGCTGTTGGGGAACGTAGTAATTTAAAAAAAATTCCTACGCACACGCAAGATCATGGTGATGCATAGCAACGAGAGGGGAGAGTGTTGTCCACGTACCCTCGTAGACTGACAGCGGAAGCGTTATCACAACGCGGTTGATGTAGTCGTACGTCTTCACGATCCGACCGATCAAGTACCAAACGCACGGCACCTCCGAGTTCTACACACGTTCAGCTCGATGACGTCCCTCGAACTCCGATCTAGCCGAGTGTTGAGGGAGAGTTTCGTCAGCACGACGGCGTGGTGACGATGATGATGTTCTACCGACGCAGGGCTTCGCCTAAGCTCCGCAATGATATTATCGAGGTGTAATTTGGTGGAGGGGGGCACCGCACACGGCTAAAAGATCTCAAGGATCAATTGTTGTGTCCATGGGGTGCCCCCTGCCCCCGTATATAAAGGAGCAAGGGAGGAGGAGGCCGGCCCTAGGAGGGGGCGCACCAAGTGTGGAGTCCTACTAGGACTCCCTAGTCCTAGTAGGATTCCACCTCCCATATGGAATAGGAAAAGAGGAAGGGAAAAAGAGAAGGAAGGAAGGGGGCGCCCCCCTTCCCTAGTCCAATTCGGACCAGACCAAGGGGAGGGGTGCGGCCACCCTTGAGGCCCTTTTTCTTCTTTCCCGTATGGCCCAATAAGGCCCAATACGTATTCCCGTAACTCTCCGGTACTTCGAAAAATACCCGAATCACTCGGAACCTTTCCAAAGTCCGAATATAGTCGTCCAATATATCGATCTTTACGTCTCGACCATTTCGAGACTCCTCGTCATGTCCCCGATCTCATCCGGGACTCCGAACTCCTTCGGTACATCAACATACATAAACTCATAATAAAACTGTCATCGTAGCTTTAAGCGTGCGGACCCTACGGGTTCGAGACCTATGTAGACATGACCGAGACACGTCTCCGGTCAATAACCAATAGCGGGACCTGGATGCCCATATTGGCTCCCACATATTCTACGAAGATCTTTATCGGTCAGACCGCATAACAACATACGTTGTTCCCTTTGTCATCAGTATGTTACTTGCCCGAGATTCGATCGTCGGTATCTCGATACCTAGTTCAATCTCGTTACCGGCAAGTCTCTTTACTCGTTCCGTAACACATCATCCCGCAACTAACTTATTAGTCACAATGCTTGCAAGGCTTATAGTGATGTTCATTACCGAGTGGGCCCAGAGATACCTCTCCGACAATCGGAGTGACAAATCCTAATCTCGAAATACGCCAACCCAACAAGTACCTTTGGAGACACCTGTAGAGCACCTTTATAATCACCCATTTACGTTGTGACGTTTGGTAGCACACAAAGTGTTCCTCCGGTAAACGGGAGTTGCATAATCTCATAGTCAGAGGAACATGTATAAGTCATGAAGAAAGCAATAGCAACATACTAAACGATCGGGTGCTAAGCTAACGGAATGGGTCAAGTCAATCACGTCATTCTCCTAATGAGGTGATCTCGTTAATCAAATGACAACTTATGTCTATGGCTAGGAAACATAACCATCTTTGATTAACGAGCTAGTCAAGTAGAGGCATACTAGTGACACTCTGTTTGTCTATGTATTCACACATGTATTATGTTTCCGGTTAATACAATTCTAGCATGAATAATAAACATTTATCATGATATAAGGAAATAAATAATAACTTTATTATTGCCTCTAGGGCATATTTCCTTCAGTCTCCCAAATAACACTTATTTAGTTTCAACACTAATCCCGAAAGTACAGGGAGTGTGCGATGATGATCATATCAATCTTGGAACTACTTCCAACACACATCGTCACCTCGCCTTTTACTAGTCTTTGTTTATTCTGCAACTCCCGTTTTCGAGTTACTACTCTTTAGCAACTGAACCAGTATCAATTACCGAGGGGTTGCTATAAACACTAGTAAAGTACACATCAATAATCTGTATATCAAATATACCTTTGTTCACTTTTACTAGTCTCTGTTTATTCTGCAACTCCCGTTTCGAGTTACTACTCTTAGCAACTGAACCAGTATCAATTACTGAGGGATTGCTATAAACACTAGTAAAGTACACATCAATAATCTGTATATCAAATATACCTTTGTTCACTTTGCCATCCTTCTTATCCACCAAATAGTTGGGGTAGTTCCGCTTCCAGTGACCAGTCCCTTTGCAGTAGAAGCACTTAGTCTCAGGCTTAGGACCAGACTTAGGCTTCTTCACTTGAGCAGCAACTTGCTTGCCGTTCTTTTTGAAGTTCCCCTTTTTCCCTTTGCCCTTTTCTTGAAACTAGCGGTCTCGTCAACCATCAACACTTGAAGTGGTCTTGTCAACCATCAACACTTGATGTTTTTCTTGATTTCTACCTTCGTCGATTTCAGCATCACGAAGAGCTCGGGAATTACTTTCGTCATCCCTTGCATACCACAGTTCATCACGAAGTTCTACTAACTTGGTGATGGTGACTAGAGAATTCTGTCAATCACTATTTTATTTGGAAGATAAACTCCCACTTGATTCAAGCGATTGTAGTACCCAGACAATCTGAGCACATGCTCACTAGTTGAGCGATTCTCCTCCATCTTTTTGCTATAGAACTTGTTGGAGATTTCATATCTCTCAACTCGGGTATTTGCTTGAAATATTAACTTCAACTCCTGGAACATCTCATATGGTCCATGACGTTCAAAACGTCTTTGAAGTCCCGATTCTAAGCCGTTAAGCATGGTGCACTAAACTATCAAGTAGTCATCATATTGAGCTAGCCAAACGTTCATAACGTCTGCATCTGCTCCTGCAATAGGGCTGTCACCTAGCGGTGCATCAAGGATATAATTTTTCTGTGCATCAATGAGGATAATCCTCAGATCACGGATCCAATCCGCATCTTTGCTACTAACATCTTTCAACATAATTTTTCTCTAGGAACAAAAAATAAACACAGGGAAGCAACAACGCGAGCTATTGATCTACAACATAATTTGCAAAATACTATCAGGACTAAGTTCATGATAAATTTAAGTTCAATTAATCATATTACTTAAGAACTCCCACTTAGATAGACATCTCTCTAATCATCTAAGTGATTACGTGATCCAAAGCAACTAAACCATGTCCGATTAACACGTGAGATGGAGTAGTTTCAATGGTGAACATCACTATGTTGATCATATCTACTATATGATTCACGCTCGACCTTTCGGTCTCTGTGTTCCGAGGCCATATCTGTATATGCTAGGCTCGTCAAGTTTAACCTGAGTATTCCGCATGTGCAACTGTTTTGCACCCGTTGTATTTGAATGTAGAGCCTATCACACCCGATTAACACGTGGTGTCTCAGCACGAAGAACTTTTGCAACGGTGCATACTCAGGGAGAACACTTTTATCTTGAAATTTTAATGAGAGATCATCTTATAATGCTACCGTCAATCAAAGCAAGATAAGATGCATAAAGGATTAACATCACATGCAATCAATATAAGTGATATGATATGGCCATCATCATCTTGTGCTTGTGATCTCCATCTCCGAAGCACCGTGCTTGTGATCTCCATCTCCGAAGCACCGTCATGATCACCATCGTCACCGGCGCGACACCTTGATCTCCATCGTAGCATCGTTGTCGTCTCGCCAACTTATTGCTTTTACGACTATCGCTACCGCTTAGTGATAAAGTAAAACTATTACATGGCGATTGCATCTCATACAATAAATTGACAACCATATGGCTCCTGCCAGTTGCCGATAACTCGGTTACAAAACATGATCATCTCATACAACACATTATATCACATCATGTCTTGACCATATCACATCACAACATGCCCTGCAAAAACAAGTTAGACGTCCTCTACTTTGTTGTTGCAAGGTTTACGTGGCTGCTACGGGCTTAGCAAGAACCGTTCTTACCTACGCATCAAAACCACAACGATAGTTTGTCAAGTTGGTGCTGTTTTAACCTTCGCAAGGACCGGGCGTAGCCACACTCGGTTCAACTAAAGTGAGAGAGACAGACACCCGCCAGTCACCTTTAAGCAACGAGTGCTCCGAACGGTGAAACCAGTCTCGCGTAAGCGTACGCGTAATGTCGGTCCGGACCGCTTCATCTCACAATACCGCTGAACCAAAGTATGACATGCTGGTAAGTAGTATGACTTATATCGCCCACAACTCACTTGTGTTCTACTCGTGCATAGCATCAACGCATAAAACCAGGCTCGGATGCCACTGTTGGGGAACGTAGTAATTTAAAAAAATTTCCTACGCACACACAAGATCATGGTGATGCATAGCAACGAGAGGGGAGAGTGTTGTCCACGTACCCTCGTAGACTGACAGCGGAAGCGTTATCACAACGCGGTTGATGTAGTCGTACGTCTTCACGATCCGACCGATCAAGTACCGAACGCACAGCACCTCCGAGTTCTACACACGTTCAGCTCGATGACGTCCCTCGAACTCCGATCCAGCCGAGTGTTGAGGGAGAGTTTCGTCAGCACGACGGCGTGGTGACGATGATGATGTTCTACCGACGCAGGGCTTCGCCTAAGCTCCGCAATGATATTATCGAGGTGTAATTTGGTGGAGGGGGGCACCGCACATGGCTAAAAGATCTCAAGGATCAATTGTTGTGTCCATGGGGTGCCCCCTGCCCCCGTATATAAAGGAGCAAGGGAGGAGGAGGCCGGCCCTAGGAGGGGGCGCACCAAGTGTGGAGTCCTACTAGGACTCCCTAGTCCTAGTAGGATTCCACCTCCCATATGGAATAGGAAAAGAGGAAGGGAAAAAGAGAAGGAAGGAAGGGGGCGCCCCCCTTCCCTAGTCCAATTCGGACCAGACCAAGGGGAGGGGTGCGGCCACCCTTGAGGCCCTTTTTCTTCTTTCCCGTGTGGCCCAATAAGGCCCAATACGTATTCCCGTAACTCTCCGGTACTCCGAAAAATACCCGAATCACTCGGAACCTTTCCGAAGTCCGAATATAGTCGTCCAATATATCGATCTTTACGTCTCGACCATTTCGAGACTCCTCGTCATGTCCCCGATCTCATCCGGGACTCCGAACTCCTTCGGTACATCAACATACATAAACTCATAATAAAACTGTCATCGTAGCTTCAAGCGTGCGGACCCTACGGGTTCGAGACCTATGTAGACATGACCGAGACACGTCTCCGGTCAATAACCAATAGCGGGACCTGGATGCCCATATTGGCTCCCACATATTCTACGAAGATCTTTATCGGTCAGACCGCATAACAACATACGTTGTTCCCTTTGTCATCAGTATGTTACTTGCCCGAGATTCGATCGTCGGTATCTCGATACCTAGTTCAATCTCGTTACCGGCAAGTCTCTTTACTCGTTCCGTAACACATCATCCCGCAACTAACTTATTAGTCACAATGCTTGCAAGGCTTATAGTGATGTGCATTACCGAGTGGGCCCAGAGATACCTCTCCGACAATCGGAGTGACAAATCCTAATCTCGAAATACGCCAACCCAACAAGTACCTTTGGAGACACCTGTAGAGCACCTTTATAATCACCCATTTACGTTGTGACGTTTGGTAGCACACAAAGTGTTCCTCCGGTAAACGGGAGTTGCATAATCTCATAGTCAGAGGAACATGTATAAGTCATGAAGAAAGCAATAGCAACATACTAAACGATCGGGTGCTAAGCTAACGGAATGGGTCAAGTCAATCATGTCATTCTCCTAATGAGGTGATCTCGTTAATCAAATGACAACTTATGTCTATGGCTAGGAAACATAACCATCTTTGATTAACGAGCTAGTCAAGTAGAGGCATACTAGTGACACTCTGTTTGTCTATGTATTCACACATGTATTATGTTTCCGGTTAATACAATTCTAGCATGAATAATAAACATTTATCATGATATAAGGAAATAAATAATAACTTTATTATTGCCTCTAGGGCATATTTCCTTCAGCAGCCTCATCAGGCTATTTTGATTTGTACTCCTTAGGTTTTTCTCTTCTTGATCGTGCAACTGTTCACTTACCACAGATGAGCTTTCTTGCATGTCGACAGGCGCCGGAACCGAAGCACCGGAGCCGCTTGAGCGAGGGCGACAGCCGGCCCAAATTTAATCGCAACATGAGCACCATCGACGATCCTTAGCTATCAAGTATGACAACGATACCCATACGCCACCGAGAATCAGGTACTATTATCCAACGGCCAGCGCCTACTTTCACTTTCTTGGCATAAGCACCGCACCTTTGAATTTCTTCAGGACATCATTCAATTTTTCATGAGACGCGTTATTCTGCTTGCCCCTGTAGGGCCATACTTCTGGCAGTGAACATGTTACATGCGCTAAATTACATACCAGTGCACACATAGTTAATATGCTTTAGTTTTGTCCTAAGTATTACTGTACTTCCTAGATATCACTGCATACTATTTTACTTCTTGCATGCTATATTTATGATAATGGTGTTGTTCTGATGCCACCTGTTGGTTCCACATAAGAGAGGCTACCAAGGATAGAAAACTAGGTTGTTGGATCCCACACATACCAAGCATTTCAATCATACACACAATATGCTCGATATGTGTAAATACAACATGGTATCACAACAAGACTCTACGACTCAAAGTATTTATTCATTAGGCTCCGAGGAACCAAGTATTACAAACATGGGTCTCATGACCCAACATACAGAGCATACAAGCATCAAGCGGAAGCATACACCTGCCTGAGTACAGACAACTACAAATGAAAAAGGCTGAGAAGCCTGACTATCTACAAGACCCTCCCAAGGTACAAGATCGCAGCTGAGGTAACAAGCTAAACGTCGAAGTCCACGCGAAACTACTAGTGAGACTGACGTCTCTCTACAAAACAAAAATTAAGCAAACGTGAGTACAAATGTACCCAGCAAGACTTACATCAGAACTAGCTACATATGCATAAGTATCAACAAAGGGATGGTGGGGTTTAACTGCAGCAAGCCAGCTTTGACTCGGTGGCTATCCTGAAGTACGACTGCAAGTAACTCCTTTGAGGTGGCGCACACGAGTCCACATATTCACCATATCAATACACCACTATGGATCCGCTCCCGTCTCCCTACGAGAAGGCCATCCATAGCACTCAAGCTTATCTTGCGAGTTTTAGAGTATCCACTTCAAGTTATCTATGAACTGTACAGGCAACCCAGAAGTCCTTTACCGCGGACGCGGCTATTAGAATAGATGATGTTAACCCTGCAGGGGTGTACTTCTTCACACAAGCTCTCGCCACTTACCGCCATGTACACGTCATCTATCTCGGCAACCTTCAAGCGGAAGCCTAGCGAGGGTGTCGGCCATGACCTGACTAACCACAGAAGTCCCTAGTTCAGGTTTATCGCCTATTCAGGTTCCATTCGCAGGGAGTCCGGCCGAGGTTTCCACATACGACCCCGAACAATGTGTACAGGGTTCCGCGACACCAAACGGGCGCCTGGCATACCCGGCCACGTGCCTACCGCATCACAGCCCACCCCTCGGGTCAGCACTATGCACGGCCTCCAGCAACTACAAACACCAGAAACTACTTGCAACTCCTGGACAGAGGATAAGGGCGGCTAATAAGTCGAGAGGGTCAATTAAGGATCCCAATGAGTGGTAGTAGCTGTTCATGGATCACAAACACAGAACTCAGTTCCTGAGGACGGCTTCAATGAGACAACCCGCCATGTACTCCTACATGGCCTCTCACTGCTACCTTTACCAAATCGTGTTCACACACTTAGCTCACACACAGTAGGACATATTCATCACCATTCCAATTCATCCCCGATGAATCAGACCTGACTCAACTCTAAGCAGTAGCAGGCATGACAAACAAGCATGAATGAGTAGGCACATCAGGGCTCAAACAACTCCTACTCATGCTAGTGGGTTTCATCTATTTACTGTGGCAATGACAGGTCATGCAGAGGAAAAGGGGTTCAACTACCGCAGCATGTAACAGTTGAATTGTTGTTGTCCTAATGCAGTAAAAGAGAGCAGGAGCGAGAGAGTGGGATTGTATCAGAATGAACAAGGGGGTTTTGCTTGCCAGACAGAGTGGTCGAGGGGTACTGCCCTTCAACTGGATACCCGTGAATATCCTCGGGAGCAGAACCTACCACGGAGATTACACCGGTAACACAATCAGTACATGGCGATATGCAACAATATGATGCATGCATATGACGTGGTAAAATGAGTGTGTTGGGCTAACGCAACTACAACCAGATGGGTTTGAGCCATTTTGAACCAAAGGTTCAACTCCAAACTCATCTTATGAATTTAAATAGTGCTTTATCATGTTTTGGTATAAACATCAGGGTTAAGTTTCTTTAACATGCATGAAACAAGTACATATGGATAGATTGGATTTTTCTAATCATTTTTCATATATAAATCTTTGCATTTGGAGTTACGGATTAATTTATATGATTTTTAGAGGTTAGCACTATTTTCTGGAATTTCCTGAAGAGAATAAATCCAGAAAAGGCATTACTGCATCAGCATTGTGTCAGCACTGTGTTAGCAAGTCAACTGTGCGGTCCAGGTCAAACCTGACTAGTGGGACCCACTGGTCAGTGTCACAGTTAGTTAACTAACTAATTAAGGTTAGTTTAATTGCTAACCTAGGTTTGACCAGGGGCGGGGCCCACATGTCAGTGACCCAGGGGGGTCAAATCCCTGGTTAATTGGGTCAAATCACCGGTGTTTAGCCGCCGGCGACGACCGAATGCGGCGGAGGGTGCAGGTTTCACGCTCCGGCGACCAAATGGACGGCGGAGACCACCTACGAGCAACTGGGAGCAAGCCGCGTCGAGGGATGATGGTGGTTGAGCTCGGGGTCGCCGGAAACGACGTCGGCGACGAGTTTGGCGGCTGCCGGAGTTCGGGCGAGCTCGAACTCGACGCTACGGTGATCGCAGGGGCGCGGGGCTAGCTCCTACAAGGCCTACGCGGTGTGGTGAGTGCGTTGGACACAGTGGTGAGGCCGTTGCGTGGCCGGAGCCACGTCAGCGACGAGCTTAGGCGGCGGCGCATGCGGGCAAGCTTCGTGCGGTCGCTATGGTGCACGAGAGCGAGAACAGAGAGGGGGAGGACGGAGCAGGGCTCACGGCGATCTCAGCGGAGCAGACAACGAGGTCGGGGGCGGTCGGAGCTGAGCAGGGCGGCGAGGTGGATCTCCGGCGACGGGCGGTGAAGACGAGGACGGTGCAGCGACTCCAGGGCAAGCGAGCGCTCGGGGCTCGGTCTGCTCGACGGAGTGGATGACGGCGGAGCTCGGGGACGCGACGGGGCGACAAGGGAGAGGCGGTGCCTGCGATTTTCACGGCGGCGCGGGCACGACGGCGTCGGCCATGGCGAGGGAAAGAGCAGGGGGGAGAGTGAGGTGTCCACGTGCTCGGGGCGGCGCCGAGGAGGCCCTTCGAGGCGCTGCGCTGGTGCGGACGAGGGCAGGCAGGCAGGGTGGTGGCGTGGCGAGCTCGGCGGTGTCGCGGTGTCCCTCCTCTGCCTACTGGCAGAGGTGGGTGGTGACTGGCACGGGCCAGGTGGGCCGGCCTAGTGCAGGTAAGTGACCTCTCTCCTTTTCTCTCTCTCTCTCTCTCTTTGTTTTATATTTATTTCAGTTTTCTATTTTCTGCAAATGTTTTTGGCTTTATTTAAAATGCCAGAGCACTCTCAAAAATCCTGAAAAGAATTGTGGGCTCTGTTTGGAATTTCCAACAGCCCTCACTTAAGTTCAGAATTATTTGGACATTTAAAATATTTTATAGCATTCAAATGTCCAAATGCAAATAGCTAATGATTTAATCCAGTTACCTTAGGCTATCCTAGAAAAATGTGAACCAATTTTGGCAGTGGTTCCAGACCAAGACAAAAATGATGAGCAATTTTGAAGGACATTTCAGGTTCATTGAAAAAGTATTTTAGTAACCCTAGTTGGATTAAGTGGTGCTAGGGTTTCTGTCATCCCCATTTCAAGTTTCTGAGAAATTTAAACATGATGCACACATGAAGGGCTAGCCTAGTGCATACCAGAACTAGGGATGTGACAACTCACCCCTACTAAACAAGAATCTCGTCCCGAGATTCAAGTCGTGAGGTAAGAAGACAGAGGGACACAAGCTAACACAATCTTCACGATCCAGATGTCCTTCTCGAGGATGTTGATTCAATGCACCACCTTGATCTCGACTTCTTGCTTTGAGAACTACATCCAACATGATAATGAGAAGAAAGGGAGAATTTTAGAAGAATCGATCTTCTTGAGGTTCGAGCAACTTAGGATCATCTTAATGATCACAAGATCAACTCACGGAATGAGACGCAGAAACATATCTGGAGCTGAGAGGCAAAACATGCATCAGGAGGGACGGAAGAAACAATTTGACGAGGGTTTCAAAGTAGCGAGGAAACAATTACCATGATCCCATAACGGGGCACCTTGGGGAAGGCGACTCGTAGAGTTATTCCCTTGAGTGGCAAAAAGAATTACTTTTGATACAAAGATCATTGAAACTCTTTATACTAGCCTAAGGCAATCACAAACGATCGTGTGAAGGAGCTTGAAGAAATGGCATACTCATACTAGAGTGGATGATGTGGACTACCTTGTTGAAGACAACGCAATGGATGATTTTTGCTTATCATCAGAAATGGATGGGACCCATGGTAGGACCACTCTTGAAGATGATCCTGAACAGCAATTACTGAGATGGGCAGCCCATGGAAAATTGGCACAATGGCGGGTGCAATCTAGGAACAAAATGCAAATGTTGGGAATGATTCTAGTAACCGGGGAAAACTCAACAGTCGAGAGTGATTCCACCGTTTTAATGGTTAAAGTATCATCGAAGAAACTGAGAGCACAAGAATCCCTAAGGAACAACTTCTAGAATGAGTCGCACGAAATCCTCATGGAGAAGATGGATAAATTGCTCATTCAAGATACTATAATAATAGATCTTCCAGCTAAGTGTGTTGGCCAAAACATCAACCTTGCTGGAACCTACATTATAGATCTTGGAATAGTTCCAACCATCATACCTGCCTGAGATTCAGATCTGGTTGGTAACAGGGTATTTCAGACAGCATGTCTAGAAAGAAGTTTGCAACACAAATCGATGAGATGGCGTTGCGAGATTCTCGGGAGATGAACTACGATAGCAAGCTCCAAAACATGAGTGGGTTCTGCTACACACATGTGAACACACTGTCCCAGACAAGGATGACCACATAGTAGTCTTACAACAAAACACTACCGAGTTCTGGTTGGGAACCATCAACGAGGATATCGAAGTCCTTTCATAAGTCCGGATCCTAAGAAGGAACTTCTTCTCCTTGAACAAATCAATCAGTGGCTTGGTGTGCTAGGAACACATACAGAATGGAGGCGGCCAACCTATCAAACCATAGAGTACTTTGCACATAGGCATGGCTAACTTGGGATGATTCCAGAGGAAGGAAAAACAACCTTTCTCGGATTCACGGCGGCAACTTGCATCGAATGCACATGAATTAGGGGAAGTCTCTTCTTTCATCCAAACATATACCTCATGAGCGGGACACGAAGGCATTGTTTAGAAAGTTTCCAACACTAACTTAGATGTTCAACATGAATCATGGACAAGATGAAATTGTTGTCAATGGGATCAACAACAAACCATCCAGGCTTCCATATAGATGGAATTCCATAATTAAGTGAACATGGTGATAGCATTGGTCAGACCAAAGGATGTAATGGTGTATGCCCGAGGGATCAACCACGAGTAAGACAACATTACGAACATCATTTGTTCTGATTTGATTTGAGGATAGCCCACACTCAAATCAAAGTTTGGACAAGACAATAGATCCAATAACTGATCACGAGGACCAATCGATGAAGATATCATCTTTCTTCAACACACACACACACACAAAAAGATATCCCTTAACATGAACTAAATCAGACAAGCTTTTATCTTCCAACTCTCCAAGTTGTTGTTTGGCTTAACCAACTAGCTCAGGGGTATCCAACACGGATTCTTGGAGAAAGAGTGGTTTATTGGAAAACCAACTTGATCACGAACTCAACATATCGGTCAGGGGACGACCTGGTGATACTTCCGTGAAGATATCCGGAAAATCACGAACCACCCATATGTCTCTAAGCTCGAGATCAATCTTGCTTTTCAAGGCAAGACGACATGATCAGAAGAGCAAGGGATTCAATCCTAACTCAAAGATCGAGGAGTGCACCAGAAATAAGGACAAGGTAGCATGATCAATCCTAGAATAGTGATTCGATAACCAACACGCTAAGAATGATATTAATGTCCATTAACTACGAAGCAACACGGTTGCTAGGAGTATTGATTTCACACATCATGGTTCACTTGTCGGCATTTCGGTTGCGACAACACGGGACCGAGGAATGAAAAATGATGGCAAGAAGTATCACTGCGTCAAGAATTCATGAGAGATGCTGCAATTCTCATGGCAATCCTGACATAAAGGGGTAATACTCCGAGGTAGAACAGAACAAAAGCTGGATTGACATTTCGATCTGCGGAATACAACTACTTTGACCAGTCCAAGAAATGGATGAGGTGCTGGAGTTTGTTTCTCCTAGTCATTCCGGAATAGAATGGCTCGATGGACCACAAGAATAATAGGCATCGATAACACGAATGTACAACTAGTCCTGACTATCAATTGATAGACAGAGGTCAGAATACAACTAAAGAGAGACAACTCAAAGGAACATATGGTTTTCTGAGTTGCGGATGCATAGATTTAGTATGTCAAACAAGTTCAACATATTTCTTCCAGATAATCCATGCAGAAAGGTAGGACTGGTAGATTCACAATGCATAATGGAGGACTCATCAAGAGCACTCTTATTGTGATGTTTTGGTTCAACAAGGAACTTCTGCCATAAGTAGTTCATGGTATTGGAAGAAGGATTTACCACGGACCTTGAGGACTATCGCAAAGGTTACTAATATCCTAAAGGAACTAGCAAACACTATCAACATGAAGTAAGTAGGGTGAATTTTGGGCTCGAAAACCCAGGAGTAGAATACCTACTACTAAGTAGCATCATGGGATGCTTTAGAGAATGATGGCCAAAATCATCACACTAGAACACAAAACATGGATGGAGTACCAGGTGGTTCTCTAAGACACCTAGGGTCATAATAATAATTCCAACATATATACCGAGGCAATGAAGTACCTCAACACCCTAGTTAGTGTGGTTGATCTGGCACAAAGAAACTTTGGAACGGTAAGGTGGGATTTACAAATGCATCAGACTATTTAGAAACCTGGGATGACTCGGATAGCATAACGGCTGTAAATGCTCAGAAAGATTTGAGACATCCTGAAGAATGGTGGCATAACCACTCAACATCACAATATCAAGGTTCTGAGGCCAGCTATGAACATACGGAAGTAGTAGGAACTGAACTGAGCCTTGAAACCAATAATCCTATAAGTCTACGGATTAGTAACATGTGATCCCGATAGAAAGATGAGAAGCCTAGTTCTTAATCCCCATAGAAGAGAAGAGATTGACTCAGATCAGAAGGGCATAAGGTAAAGGAGTAAAAAGAGCCTGACGTTCCCTTCCACAATCAATTCCCTTATATAACTAAAGAATTTCTAGACTCAATTCCGACCAGTTTGGCTTGGCAATCCTATAGGAAGTCAGGCTCTGATAGCAAAGCTGTCAGGACCCCGATTCTAAGTCACATCGATCTAGCATGTAACACATCATATCACTTTGCGGCCTCACGCACGGTATTCACACGGGTGCTACCTTACCTGGACCGGGACCGTTTGCGCCTTTTGGCTCACGTATATGATAGTGTCGCTAGCATCCATATGACAGAGAACCCGGGCCGACATGACTAGTCATGAACCCAAAGTGGCACTAACTTACGAGGACAGGCATACATGACCCAGCCTCGAACGTGTCAGTCATCAGCGTGTGAATCCGGGCTGTAGCAACTGGGCTAACAAGACTCCGGGAACCCGGGCTGTAGCAGGCTAGCAGGACTCCGGAAGTCACCGCGTGACATTTCCCCGAAGGGACAGACACAGGAACAAAGTGGGACACATGCCGGCCAGTCTAGGTGTTCCGGAGCAGTAGTAACTTGGCTAGCAGGACTCCGGTAAACCGGGCTGTAGCAGACTACCATGGCTCAGTGGAAGCATCAGACTACATTTCCACATAAGAGAGGCTACCAAGGATAGAAAACTAGGTTGTTGGATCCCACACATACCAAGCATTTCAATCATACACACAATATGCTCGATATGTGTAAATACAACATGGTATCACAACAAGACTCTACGACTCAAAGTATTTATTCATTAGGCTCCGAGGAACCAAGTATTACAAACATGGGTCTCATGACCCAACATACAGAGCATACAAGCATCAAGCGGAAGCATACACCTGCCTGAGTACAGACAACTACAAATGAAAAAGGCTGAGAAGCCTGACTATCTACAAGACCCTCCCAAGGTACAAGATCGCAGCTGAGGTAACAAGCTAAACGTCGAAGTCCACGCAAAACTACTAGTGAGACTGACGTCTCTCTACAAAACAAAAATTAAGCAAACGTGAGTACAAATGTACCCAGCAAGACTTACATCAGAACTAGCTACATATGCATAAGTATCAACAAAGGGATGGTGGGGTTTAACTGCAGCAAGCCAGCTTTGACTCGGTGGCTATCCTGAAGTACGACTGCAAGTAACTCCTTTGAGGTGGCGCACACGAGTCCACTTATTCACCATATCAATACACCACTATGGATCCGCTCCCGTCTCCCTATGAGAAGGCCATCCATAGCACTCAAGCTTATCTTGCGAGTTTTAGAGTATCCACTTCAAGTTATCTATGAACTGTACAGGCAACCCAGAAGTCCTTTACCGCGGACGCGGCTATTAGAATAGATGATGTTAACCCTGCAGGGGTGTACTTCTTCACACAAGCTCTCGCCACTTACCGCCATGTACACGTCATCTATCTCGGCAACCTTCAAGCGGAAGCCTAGCGAGGGTGTCGGCCATGACCTGACTAACCACAGAAGTCCCTAGTTCAGGTTTATCGCCTATTCAGGTTCCATTCGCAGGGAGTCCGGCCGAGGTTTCCACATACGACCCCGAACAATGTGTATAGGGTTCCGCGACACCAAACGGGCGCCTGGCATACCCGGCCACGTGCCTACCGCATCACAGCCCACCCCTCGGGTCAGCACTATGCACGGCCTCCAGCAACTACAAACACCAGAAACTACTTGCAACTCCTGGACAGAGGATAAGGGCGGCTAATAAGTCAAGAGGGTCAATTAAGGATCCCAATGAGTGGTAGCAGCTGTTCATGGATCACAAACACAGAACTCAGTTCCTGAGGACGGCTTCAATGAGACAACCCACCATGTACTCCTACATGGCTTCTCACCGCTACCTTTACCAAATCGTGTTCACACACTTAGCTCACACAGTAGGACATGTTCATCACCATTCCAATTCATCCCCGATGAGTCAGACCTGAATCAACTCTAAGCAGTAGCAGGCATGACAAACAAGCATGAATGAGTAGGCACATCAGGGCTCAAACAACTCCTACTCATGCTAGTGGGTTTCATCTATTTACTGTGGCAATGACAGGTCATGCAGAGGAAAAGGGGTTCAACTACCGCAGCATGTAACAGTTGAATCGTTGTTGTCCTAATGCGGTAAAAGAGAGCAGGAGTGAGAGAGTGGGATTGTATCGGAATGAACAAGGGGGTTTTGCTTGCCTGACAGAGTGGTCGAGGGGTACTGCCCTTCAACTGGATACTCGTGAATATCCTCGGGAGCAGAACCTACCACGGAGATTACACCGGTCACACAATCAATACATGGCAATATGCAACAATATGATGCATGCACATGACATGGTAAAATGAGTGTGTTGGGCTAACGCAACTACAACCAGATGGGTTTGAGCCATTTTGAACCAAAGGTTCAACCCCAAACTCATCTTATGAATTTAAATAGTGCTTTATCATGTTTTGATATAAACAACAGTGTTAAGTTGCTTTAACATGCATGACACCAGTAAAGATGGATAGATTGGATTTTTTTGATCATTTTTCATATATAAATCTTTGCATTTGGAGTTACAAATTAATTTCTATGATTTTTAGAGGTTAGCACTATTTTCTGGAATTTCCTGAAGAGAATAAATCCAGAAAAGGCATTACTGCGTCAGCACTGCGTCAGCAGGCCAACTATGCGGTCCAGGTCAAACCTGACCAATGGGACCCACTGGTTAGTGTCACAGTTAGTTAACTAATTAAGGTTAGTTTAATTGCTAACCTAGGTTTGACCAGGGGTGGGGCCCACATGTCAGTGACCCAGGGGGGTCAAATCCCCGGTCAACTGGGTCAAATCGCCGGCTTTTAGCCGCCTGCGACGACTGAATGCGGCGGAGGGTGCGGGTTTCGCACTCCGGCGACCAAATGGACGGCGGGGATCACCTACGAGCAGCTGGGAGCAAGCCGCGTCGAGGGGTGGTGGTGGTTGAGCTCGGGGTCGCCGGAAACGACGCCGGCGACAAGTTTGGCGGCTGCCGGAGTTCGAGCGAGCTCGAACTCGACGCTACGGTGATCGCAGGGGCACGAGGCTAGCTCCTACAAGGCCTACGCGGTGCGGTGAGTGCGTTGGACACGGTGGTGAGGCCGTTGCGTGGCCGGAGCCACGTCGGCGACGAGCTTAGACGGCGTGCATGCGGGCAAGCTTCATGCGGTCGCTATGGTGCACGAGAGCGAGAACGGAGAGGGGGAGGACGGAGCAGGGCTCACGGCGATCTCAGCGGAGCAGACGACGAGGTCGGGGGCGGTCGGAGCTGAGCAGGGTGGCGAGGTGGATCTCCGGCGACGGGCGGTGAAGACGAGGACGGTGCAGCGACTCCAGGGCAAGCGAGCACTCGGGGCTCGGTCTGCTCGACGGAGTGGACGACGGCGGAGCTCAGGGACGCGGCGAGGCGACAAGGGAGAGGCGGTGGCTGCGAGTTTCACGGCGGCGCGGGCACGGCGGCGTTGGCCATGGCGACAAGAGGCGAGGGAAAGAGCAGGAGGAAGAGTGAGGTGTCCAGGGGCTCGGGGCGGCGTCGAGGAGGCCCTTCGAGGCGCTGCGCTGGTGCGGACGAGGGCAGGCAGGCAGGGTGGTGGCGTGGCGAGCTCGACGGTGTCGTGGTGTCCCTCCTCTGCCTACTAGCAGAGGTGGGTGGTGACGGGCACGGGCCAGGTGGGCCGGCCCAGTGCAGGTAAGTGACCTCTGGCCTTTTCTCTCTCTCTCTCTCTCTTTTCCATTTATTTCAGTTTTCTATTTTCTGCAAATGTTTTTGGCTTTATTTAAAATGCCAGAGCACTCTCAAAAATCCTGAAAATAATTGTGGGCTCTGTTTGGAATATTTCCAACAACCCTCACTTAATTTCAAAGTTATTTGGACATTTAAAATATTTTATAGCATTCAAATGTCCAAATGCAAATAGCTAATGATTTAATCCAGTGACCTTAGGCTGTCCTAGAAAAATGTGAACCAATTTTGGCGGTGGTTCTAGACCAAGACAAAAATGATGAACATTTTTGAAGGTCATTTCAGGTTCATTGAAAAAGTATTTTAGTAACCCTAGTTGGATTAAGTGGTGCTGGGGTTTCTGTCATCCCCATTTCAAGTTTCTGAGAAATTTAAACATGATGCACACATGAAGGGCTAGCCTAGTGCATACGAGAACTAGGGATGTGACATATGGTGCCATACAGCTAGGGATGAAGCATCTATCATTGACAGAACTGAGGTCTCATCAGCTTGTTCGGCTGCTTGCGGGGCCCGACCTTGCCAGTCCTAGTGCCTTCTGAAGTGCTCTCAGTTTTGTATATTCTTTTGTCGGCGCGTTTATATGCACTGGTGGTGACCTTTGATGCCCAATGTATGTAATCCGCGGTCATGTTGCGCTTTATTATCACCGGTAGCGAACTTTGATTCCCAGTGGATGTAATATGCCGTAATTTCTTTATTGTATAGTCTAGGTTTATTCTTTGGTCGATATGCTGTAATTTAGGCCGGAAGGTTTAGTGGATCTCAGTGTTGTCGGTCTTCAGGCCGGCCCGTTACTCATACGGGCCAAAACATGGGCCTATAATCATATTGGGCCATTAGCAGGTCTAAACCTATAGTAGTTTCCCGCCTTTAACAGGCCGAGTAAAGTTCCGGCTAGCTTGGCCAGAGAATACCATGGGCTTTTAACAGGCTAAAACCTAGATTGGGCTAGCGTTGAGCCAAAAAATTCACGGGCAAATACAGGCCGAAACTGCCTAAGGCCAATGTTGGGCCCAAATAGGATGAGCAGTTAACAGGCCAAAATATATCTCGGGCCTGTTTGGCCCAATAAAATTATGGGCTTTAAGCAGGCCGGTATCCACGCGGGCCATAGGCCCAAAAGTGTCACGGGCCATTATCAGATGGGTTGTAAGCAGGCCAGATTCAACGTGGGCTGTAATTAGGCCCAACTGTTACACGGGCCATTAACAGGCCGATAGGCCAGTTGGGCTGAAATTTATCCACGAAGACTACGGGCCATTAAAAGGCCTAAAGTTACTTGGGACAAGAAATAGCCCAGTTTCTGCGTGGGCCGTTAAATGGCCTAAAGTTAAACCGGGCCGACAACGTCCCAGATAATCCACGGGCCGCTAACAGGCCGAAACTATTATCGGGCCGAACTGGTAAACGGGCATTTAACAGGTTGAAATACAAACCTGTCTTAGAATGGGCCCAAAGGTACAGTGGCCTGTTAACGGGCCTGATCCGATATGGGCCGTAATTTGGCCCAAAACTCGGCAGGCTGTGAACGGGCCTGATCTGATATGGGCCTCAATTTGACCCAAAACATGGCAGGCTGTTAACGGGCCAGTCCACTAGTGTGTGAAAAAACATGGTGGGCCTTTAGCTGGGCTGGCCTTTTCACCGGAATGGGCCTCTATTGGGCCGTGCCACGTGTCGACATATCATAGACGCCTCCTGTCCAATGAGTGGATGACATCTGTCCCAACGAGGAGCTAACACGTGGTTCCGTCGGCCAATGAGAATTTTACACGTGGAAAATCCCCATTGGTCCGGGCTGTTAACGGGTTATCGGATCCAAAACCGCACTGTCACAACCCTAGTCAGTGCATGCATTAGAATGGTTGCATCATGTCTACCTTTCCCAAAAAGTTGAAATGGGGATGGCAGAAACCCCCAGCACCACTTAATCCAACTAGGGTTACTAAAATATCTTTTCAATGAACCTGAATTGCCCTTCAAAAATGTTCATCATCTTTGCCTTGGTCTAGAACCTCTGACAAAAATGGTTCACATTTTTCTAGGACAACATTGGGTCACTGAATTAAGTCATACCTTATTTGCACTTGGGCATTTAATTTTTATATATTATTTTAAATGTCCAAATATTCATGAACTGAAATGTTTACTGTTAGGAATAATCCAAAAAGTGGCCACAAGCAGTCTCATGATTTTTGAAAATGCTTTGGCATTTTTAATAAATCCAACACAATTATAGAAAATAGAAAACAGAAAGAATTAGAAAAAAGAGAGAGAGAAGGACTTACCTGGGCTCACCTGCGCCCCAGCTGGCCCAGCACTGTTGCTGGCCTAGCCCATCACCGCCGTCGTCCTCCTGGCGCCAGTCGGCCAAGCGTGTGGCCGACGCGCGCGCACGGGCAGAGCGCCACGCCACCAGCTCGCATGCCTGCCTCCCTTGCCAGCACGACGCTGTGTTGCTTCTCCTCGGGGCCGCCCTGTCCCCTCTGGGCTTTTCACTCCTCCTCTCCCCTCCTCTGCTCTCTCCCCGAGCACCACCGAGCAGAGCTCGTCGCTGTTGTCCGCTGCCACCGGCCACCCCATGCCCTGCCGACGCACCAAGAAGCTCCGCCACGACGCCCTCTTCCTCCTCGTGGAGCCACGCTTCACCGGGAGCTATGCATCGCCGTCCCACCATTGTCCTCCTCCTCGGATCGCCGGAAATCCCCCTCGCTGCCCCGACCACTCCAGCCCCTCCCCGAGCTCGCCGTTCGCCTTGTCGCAACCGCCGTGAGCTACTGCCCCTGCCCCCCTCTCCGTACTCGCTCTTGCATGCCGTAGCCGCCGTGCCACTCACACCCGAATGTCGGCCGCCGCCTCGAGCTCGTTTCCGGCGAGCTCCAGCGGCCCTAGCTGCTGCTGCTTGCTACAACGGGCGCGGGTGAGCCTCAGCTCCCCGTAGCCGCTCTCCGCCGTCCGTTTGGTCGCTGGAGCAGGGAACCTGAGCCCTCCGCCGCATCTGCCATCGCCGGCATCGAGACGCCGGCGGGTTTGACCCCGCGGACCAGGGGTTTGACCTCCCCTGGGTCGCTGACAAGTGGGCCCTGGCCCCAGCTAATCCTAGTTTAGTTTTTAGTTAAGTTTAATTAACTCCACTGACATTTTTTAGTTAATAGTAGTTTAACACTAATTAACTTAGATTAGTTAGTTAGTCACTGACATGTGGACCCCACACGTCAGGTTTGATCTGGACCGGTCCTGTTGACCGCTGACATCACAGTGACGTCACCCTGACACAATGCGGACACAGTTAAATCATTTTCTGGATTTATTCTAATCCAGGAAATTCCAGAAAATGGTTTAAACTTCTAAAAATCATAGAAATTAATCTGTAACTCCAAATGCAAAGATTTATATATGAAAATTGATCAAAAAATCCAATCTATCCATCTGTACTAGTTTCATGCATGATAAAGCAACTTAACCTTGCTGTTTAGATCAAAACAGGATAATGCACTATTTGAATTCATAGTTTAAGTTTGGAGTTGAACCTTTGGTTCAAAATAACTCAAACCCATCTGGTTGTAGCTGCATTAGCCCAACACACTCATTTTACCATGTCATGATCATGCATCATATTGTGCATTGCATTGATTATGCCTCCTTCTCTGTTGCCGGTGTTTGTCCCCTCTCAGTAGACGACCTACCGACGATGTGATCGATGACACCGATGAAGAACTATACTATCTTCAGAAGTGCCAGGCAAGCAAAACCCCCTTGTTCATTCTGATACAATCCCACTCTCTCGCTCTTGCTCTTTTTACTGCATTAGGATAATAACAATTCAACTGTTACATGCTGCGGTAGTTGAACCCCTTTCCTCTGCATGACCTGTCATTGCCACAGTAAATAGATGAAACCCACTAGCATGAGTAGGCGTTGTTTGAGCCCTGATGTGCCTACTCATTCATGCTTGTTTGTCATGCCTGCTACTGCTTAGAGTTGACTCAGGTCTGATTCATCGGGGATGAATTGGAGGTGTGTGAACATGTCCTACTGTGTGTGAGCTAAGTGTGTGAACATGATTTGGTAAAGGTAGCGGTGAGAGGCCATGTAGGAGTACATGGTGGGTTGTCTCATTGAATCCGTCCTCAGGAACCGAGTTCTGTGTTTGTGATGCATGAACGGCTACTACCATGCATTGGGCCCAAAACCAATGGACCCTCTCGGCTTCTTAACCACCCGTGTCCTCTGTCCAGGAGTTGCAAGTAGTTTCTGGTGTTTGTAGGATGCTGGAGGCCGTGCGCAGCGCTGACCCGAGGGGTAGGCTGTGATGTGGTAGGCACGTGGCCGGGTATGCCGGGTGCCCGTTTGGTGTCGCAGAACCCTGTACACATCGTTCGGGGCCGTATGTGGAAACCTCGGCTGGACTCCCTGCGGATGGAACCTGAACAGGCGATAAATCTGGACCAGAGACTTGAGTGTTTAGGTAGGCCGTGGCCGACACCCTCGTTGGGCTTCCGCTTGAAGGTTGCCGAGTACATGTCGTGTAAACGGCGGTAAGTGGTGAGAGCGTGCGTGAAGAAGTACACCACTGCAGGTTAACATTATCTATTCGAATAGCCGCGTCCGTGGTAAAGGACCTTTGGGTTGCCTATACAGTTCATAGAAAAGTGAAAGTGGATACTCTAAAATGCGCAAGATAAGCGTGAGTGCTATGGATGGCGTTCTCGTAGGGAGATGGGAGCGGATCCATAGCGGTGTATTGATATGGTGAATATGTGGACTTGTGTGCGCCACCTCAAAAGAGTTACTTGCAGTCGTAGTTTAGGATAGCCACCGAGTCAAAGCTGGCTTGTTGCAGTTAAACCCCACCACCCCCTTTGTTGATACTGATGCATATGTAGATAGTTCTGATGTAAGTCTTGCTGGGTACATTTGTACTCACGTTTGCTTAATCTATGTTTTGCAGAGAGACTTCAGTCTCACTAGTAGTTCCGCGTGGACTTCGACGTTTAGCTTGTTACCACAGCTACGATCTTGTACCTTGGGAGGGTCTTGTAGATAGTCAGTCTTCTCAGCCTTTTTCATTTGTAGTTGTTTGTACTCAGACATGTTTATGCTTCCGCTTGTTGCTTGTATGCTCTCTATGTTGGGTCATGAGACCCATGTTTGTAATACTTGGCTCCTCGGAGCCTAATGAATAAATACTTTGAGTCGTAGAGTTTTGTTGTGATGCCATGTTGTATTTGCACATATCGAGCTTATTGTGTGTATGATTTTGAAATGCTTGGTATGTGTGGGATCCGACAACCTAGTTGTCTATCCTTGGTAGCCTCTCTTATGGGGAAATGTAGTCTAGTGCTTCCACTGAGCCATGGTAGTCTGCTACAGCCCGGTTTACCAGAGTCCTGTTAGCCCAGTTGCTGCTACTCCGGAACACTTAGACTGGCCGGCATGTCTTCTTCGATCCTGTGTCTGTCCCTTCGGGGAGATGTCACGCGGTGTCTTTCGGAGTCTTGTTAGCCTGCTAGCCCGGATTCTCGAGTCCTGCTAGCCCAGTTGCTACAGCCCGAATTCACTCGCTGATGATCGACACGTTCGTTGCTGGGTCATGTATGCCTGTCCCTGTAAGTTAGTGCCACTTTGGGTTTACGACTAGTCATGTCAGCCCGGGTTCTCTGTCATATGGATGCTAGCAACACTATCATATACGTGAGCCAAAAGGCGCAAACGGTCCCGGGCCAGGTAAGGTGGCACCCATGGGAGTACCGTGCGTGAGGCCGCAAACTGATATGATGTGTTACATGCTAGATCGGTGTGACTTAGGATCGGGGTCCTGACACGCACCCGATAGCTTAACGGCGAGCCGTTACGGTCGATGCCACGTGTTGGTCACCCTTGATGAAAGCACTTCTATGACGCGCGATTTATCGTCATGGAAGTGGACACTTCCGTGATGATAATTTTGGTAATGTCATGGAACACTTCTACGACAGCACAGGTATGACTATCTTGATTCTGTCATAAATTTGTCATGGATGTACATGCATGACAGAAAATGTGACCTACTGTGACAAACACGTATCATCATGGAAGTGTATTTTTTTGTAGTGAAATCGGTGAGACCGATTTCCACAACTCGGTCGGTCCGACATGAGTTCGGAGGAAACCTAACCCTAAATTTTTGAATCAAACCTGACCTAAAAGAAGTTTTCTCTGGATAGATTGATCTCATACGTGGTAAAGAACATGGCATTGCATTGTGCTAAGAATCGGAGTAAGGAATTAGCACAAAAGATCGAACTCATACCCTAGTTCAGCGGTGAGTTCGCTACAGCGGCAACGGTGGGGTTGAATCCCGTTGATGGCGACGGAAACCAGCGGCGGGAGGTCGCTGGCGACGAGAAGACGATCCGGAGAGCCGAGGTGGCAGAGCAGGACACGCGCGGGCTGAGGGGTTTTGAAGATATTTCCAAAATCTCACCCGTGGTGTTATATATCCTGACCCTGTCGGTGCGACTGAGTGGAACAACTTGGTGGCACCGAGATGCAGAATCGCAAGCGGTTACTGCAACTCGGTGTGACCGAAAAGTCCAAATCGGTTGCACCGAGGTTGGAAACCTAGATCAACTCTGTGAACTCGGTGTGACCGAAGAAGATGGATTGTTCATACCGAAATGCACAGAGAGGTTTTGGATGTTTAAGTCTATGATGAATCGGGGACTCCGAGTGCTCCTCACATAGAGTGGTTCGAATCTGACTTGATCAAACTTTGTCATGTAGCATGAATAGAGTTTGAGACGAGAAAATCATAAATAGCTAGAGGAAGTTCTTAGGCATTCTTGTCCATCCACTTGGAAAAAGAGAAAGAGCCAAACAATCAAAGCAACAAGTGGATGTCCTCGAATGATTAAAATATGCAATCAACATGCTCACACAATAAAATGGCAAATGAAATATGTGACAAAGCATGCACAAACACTCTAGCATCTATCAAGCAATTGGCGATGACTAGGTCATCTATATATGAGTATATTGACTTAGGAGTCAAATGAGAACATTTGATCATAGGTCATACTCATCGTTTAAGCACAAGTGGGGTTGCCACTTTTACATAAAGCATTATTGTGTTCACACCATTAGAGTTGCTTTAGCTCAATTGATTAGAGTAAAGCTCCCCTAGATGTGATATCCCCCCTTAGAGGGATGAACTAACCTTGGGTTTTGTCGATGATGACTTCATGTAGATGTTTAAGATGTGGATGCTCAATGTTGATGTAGATCATTCGGAGCAATCCATTGGAGTGAGTTGCACTTTCAATACCTACGCGGGTTAATCCCACAAGGAACAAACAAGGATATCCATAGACATGGAGTGATGTACACACAAGATGATGTCCATGAAAGCATTAGGTTACCTTGTCCCTTGTCTTACCAACAAGAGGGTTTGTGACTCCTTGAACTAGTGCATGATGTGGAGGTTGTTTGCACTTGTCCTCGCCAAGATGATATGAGTGAAGTATGTTGGTGGAGTCAACCTCAAGAACTCTCTAGTTCTTCTTCTTTGGGATCCACATCATCTTGATGGGAATCCTTGGAGTTGTAGTCGTACTTGATGAAGTCTTGGGAATCCACTTGACCAAGGCCTTAGGAACTATTTCAAATGCATCAATCTCCTCTCGAAGCTTATCCTTGCCTTTTTTGCTTGTGGTCTTGTGGTGGAAGATCATCTTGAGCTTGTGTCCCTTGGAAAGAAGCAGGATCATACTTCTCTTGTTGAGGAACAAACTTTGCCTTGGGGTATTGATCTTCTTCCCACTCAACTCCATTGGCACTGAACTTTCGTTCAAAACCAATACCTTGATTCTTCCGGTGCCTTCCTTGCTTGCGTACAATTTCCTCAAATTGCTTACTCCCGGCAAGGCTCTTGTAAACACCTTTCTCTATAATTCCTTTCAATAAGCTATTTTCTTGCTCAAGTGTAACTTGGCTAAGAGAATCGTTAGTGGAATCAAGAGAACTACTAGAAGCAACAACATTGGATTTAACATGACTATTGTTACTACTAGAAGAAGAATCTTTCTTACTCTTGTTGCTAGATTTAACTTGTGGCATGTAAGTAGACAAGAGTAAACGCTTGGCGATGTAAGAAGAACTTTTCTTGCGAAGATCATCATTCATTGCTTTTAAGAACCCATGCTCTTGCTCAAGATTGAGCTTTTCAAAGCGTAACTTCTCATGAGTCTTTAAAAGTTCTCGATGATCTTCCAAGGTATTTTCATGAGCTAACTTAAGAGTGTTTAGTTCTTTAGTTAGATGCTCAATCTCCTTCTTATCATCATCATTTGTTTTATATTGATTAGCATGATTAACAACAAATTTATCATAGTTTTCATCACTAGAGTTGTCAACAAGTAAATCATCATCACCTAGCAAATCATCTTCATCACTATTGAAATCAACATACTCGAGGTGTTATACCTTTGGGCCTTTAGCCATGAAGAATCTCCCAATTCCTTCATTTGGTGAGTCAAATATGTCGTAGGAGTTGGTTGGTACAAGTGCTAGACCGGCAACACCTTCATCTTGAGTATATTTGGAGTCAGAGTGATAACTTCTTTCGGAATGGTGGTCGGAGTCAGAGCCGGATACCCATTCACCAACATGAGATTGATGTCTTCATTTTGTGTAGCTCCTTGATGATTTGTCCTTCCTTTCCGAATCCTTGCTTCTCCGAGAGGTTCTTCGTTCTCCTTGATGATTTGTCATTCCTTTCTCTTGGTGGTGATTCTTCTCTTCTACTTCTCCTTTTGGGTGAATCTTCTCCTCTTTTGTAGGGGTCGTACACTCATTGGAGTAGTGTCCGAGTCTTCCGCAATTGTAGCAATTGCGCTCACGACTTGAAGATCTTTTGTCATTGTAGGACCTTGACTTGGAACTTCTTCCTTGCTTGTTGAAGTTCTTCACCATTAGGCTCAATTCCTCATTGAAGGTTTGTTTCTCACTTGATGATGTAGGAGCATCACATGAGGCTTTGTAAGCACCACTTGACTTGTTGTGAAGCTCTTCCTTATCCTTGAGTGACATCTCATGAGCAAAAATTCTTCCAATGACTTCTGTTGGCTTGAGATCTTTGTAGTTGGGCATCATTTGGATCAATGTGCACACGGTATCATATTTTCCATCCAAGGCTCTTAGGATCTTCTTGATGATGAATCTATCGGTCATCTCCTCACTTCCTAAGCCGGCAATATCATTTGTGATGAGAGCAAGCCGAGAGTACATTTCAGCGACACCTTCACCATCCTTCATTTTGAACTTGTCAAGTTGACTTTAAAGCACATCCAATTGGGATTCCTTGACGGAGTCGGTACCTTCGTGCATATCAATCAAATTATCCCAAATTTTCTTTGCATTCTCAAGATGGCTGATTTTGTTGAATTCTTCGGGCCACAATCCGTTGAAGAGGATATCTCAAGCTTGAGCATTGTATTGCAGGATCTTCCACTCTTCCGCGGTAGCTTCACGGTTCAGTTCTCTCCCATCAAAGAATTCACCTTGCAAGCCAATACACACAATAGCCCAAACGGCGGGGTTATGTCCAAGAATATGCATTTTCATCTTATGCTTCCAACTAGCAAAATTAGTACCGTCAAAGTAAGGACCTCTATGGTGGTAATTTCCATCGCTAGACACCATACTCTCCTAGGTTGTGAAACCAAGGCTATGATCACCAAAAGCTATGGAAATCAAGGCAAATGGAGACCAAAGCTCTGATACCACTTGTAAGATCGAAAGTATGTCTAGAGGGGGGGGGGTGATTAGACTACTTGACCAAATAAAAATCTAGCCTTTTCCCAATTTTAACTCTTGGCAGATTTTAGCAACTTAGAACAAGTCAAGCAATAAACCTACACATGCAAGTCGAAGAGTATAGCAGCGGAATGTAAAACATTGCATATGAAGGTAAGGGGAGGAGTTTGAAGGGAGCAAAGGCAATGTAGACGTGGAGATTGTTTCCCGTGGTTCCGATAGGTGGTGCTATCGTACATCCACGTTGATGGAGACTTCAACCCACAAAGGGTAATGGTTGCGCGATTCCATGGAGGGCTCCACCCACAAAGGGTGCACGAAGAAGAAACCTTGTCTATCCCACCGTGGCCATCGCCCATGAAGGACTTGCCTCACTAGGGTAGATCTTCACAATATCCTTGGTTTAACTCCACAATCTTGACGGAGGCTCCCAAATGGCACCTAACCAATTTAGGAGACACCACTCTCCAAAAGGTAATAGATGGTGTGTTGATGATGAACTCCTTGCTCTTGTGCTTCAAATGATAGTCTCCCCAACACTCAACTCTTTCTCACAGATTCGGATTTGGTGGAAAGATGATTTGAGTGGAAAGAAACTTGGGGAAGGCTAGAGATCAAGATTCTTATGGTTGGAATGGAATATCTTGGTCTCAACACATGAGTAGGTGGTTCTCTCTCAGAAAATGTATGCTGGAAGTGTAGGCACGTTCTGATGGCTCTCTCCACAAATGAAGAGTGGGTGGAGGGGTATATATAGCCTCCACACAAAATCTAACCGTTACACACAATTTACCAAACTCGGTGGGACCGAATCATAAAACTCGGTTAGACTGATTTAGTTCAAAATGTGAACGTTAGGATTTTCGGTGGGATCGACATGTCAACTCGGTGGGACCGATTTCATTAGGGTTAGGGCATAACGTAATCTCGGTGAGACTGATCACATAAACTCGGCGGGACCAATTTCTGTAATAGGCAAACGGAGAGTTGGTCAGGCAAACTCGGTGGGACCGATTTGCTCATTTCGGTGAGACCGAAACGTTACGAAAGGGAAACAGAGAGTTTGCATTGCTAACTCGGTGGGACCGATCGCTCATCTCGGTTGGACCGAAACATTACGAAGGGAAACAGAGAGTTTGCAATCCCATCTCGGTGAGACCGAGATCCCTATCGGTGAGACCGAAGTGACTAGGGTTTCTGGCAGTGGCTATGTCAAATGAACTCGGTGGCGCCGGATAGATCAAATCAGTAGGGCCGAGTTTGACTTTTGGTTTGGGACATATGTGGATATGAGAAAGTGGTTGAGGGCTTTTGGAGCATATCACTAAGCATTTTGAGCAAGCAAGCCATTAAACAACACCTCATCCCCTTTTAATAGTATTGGCTTTTCCTATGGACTCAATGTGATCTTGGATCACTAGAATGAAAACGTAGAGCCTTGAGCTGAAGCCAATATGTGTCCTTAGCATTTTGAGGGGTCCACATTCCTAATCCATGCCATGCCAATCACTGAAATTTCTGAAATGATCATCTTGAAATAGCATTAGTTCAATGAGCTATATGTTGTTAGTAATTACCAAAACCACCCAGGGATAGTTGCACTTTCACCTTCTTCTTGACAACATCCTCGGGCATACATGCAAGCTTAAATAATCCACAAACTTCATCCACATAGATTAGGTGCATATCGGGATGTAATGTTCCATCTCCTGCATAAGGATTAGCTAGCAGTTTTCCTATCATACCCGAATTAACTTCATAATAAATATTTTCAGTAGGTGCATTAGGTTGAGGAGTAGCAAATTGTGGCTCCGGTAGAGGTGAAGATACCCCGAACAAACCCCTCAAAGGATTATTTTCCATAGTAACAAGTGACAGTAAATTTTAGCACACTATATAAATGTTTCCTTACCAATTTCCACTTACCAAAGGCGCTTCACTCCCTGGCAACGGCGCCAGAAAAGAGTCTTGATGACCCACAAGTATAGGGGATCTCTCTAGTCCTTTCGATAAGTAAGAGTGTCGAACCCAATGAGGAGCAGAAGGAAATGATAAGCGGTTTTCAGCAAGGTATTCTCTGCAAGCACTGAAATTATCGGTAACAGATAGTTTTGTGATAAGATAAATCGTAACGGGTAACAAGTAACAAAAGTAAACAAGGTGCAGCAAGGTGGCCCAATCCTTTTTGTAGCAAAGGACAGGCCTGGACAAACTCTTATATAATGCAAAGCGCTCCCGAGGACACATGGGAATTGTTGTCAAGTTAGTTTTCATCATGCTCATATGATTCACATTCGTTACTTTGATAATTTGATATGTGGGTGGACCGGTGCTTGGGTGCTGCCCTTCCTTGGACAAGCCTCCCACTTTTGATTAACCCCTCTCGCAAGCATCCGCAACTACGAAAGAAGTGTTAAGGTAAACCTAACCATAGCATGAAACATATGGATCCAAATCAGCCCCTTACGAAGCAACGCATAAACTAGGGTTTAAGCTTCTGTCACTCTAGCAACCCATCATCTACTTATTACTTCCCAATGCCTTCCCCTAGGCCCAAATAATGGTGAAGTGTCATGTAGTCGACGTTCACATAACACCACTAGAGGAGAGACAACATACATCTCATCAAAATATCGGACGAATACCAAATTCACATGATTACTTATAACAAGACTTCTCCCATGTCCTCAGGAACAAACGTAACTACTCACAAAGCATATTCATAATCATAATCACAGGAGTATTAATTATCATTAAGGATCTGAACATATGATCTTCCACCGAATAAACCTACTAACATCAACTACAAGGAGTAATCAACACTACTAGCAACCCACAGGTACCAATCTGAGGTTTTGGGACAAAGATGGAATACAAGAGATGAACTGGGGTTTGAGAGGAGATGGTGCTGGTGAAGATGTTGATGGAGATTGAGCCCCTCTCGATGAGAGGATCGATGGTGATGACGATGGCGATGATTTCCTCCTCTCGGAGGGACGTTTCCCCGGTAGAACAGCTCCGCCGGAGCCCTAGATTGGTTCTGCCCAGGTTCCGCCTCGGGACGGCGGCGCTTCGTCCTGAAAGCTTCTCTCTGATTTTTTCCAGGGTAAAAGACACCATATAGCCAAAGATGGGCACCGGAGGCCTGCCAAGGGGCCCACAAGGTCGGGGGAGCGCCTAGGGGGGTAGGGTGCGCCCTCCACCCTTGTGGATGGCTGGTGGCCCCCCTCTGGTTCTTTCTTCGCTCAATATTATTTATATATTCCAAAAACAAGCTCCATGAAGTTTCAGGACTTTTGGAGATGTGCATAATAGTTCTCTAATATTTGCTCCTTTTCCAGTCCAGAATTCCAGCTGCCGGCATTCTCCCGCTTCATGTAAACCTTATAAAATAAGAGAGAAAAGGCATAAGTATTGTGATATAATGTGTAATAACAGCCCATAATGCAACAAATATCAATATAAAAGCATGATGCAAAATGGACGTATCAGGGGGTTGCCCGAAACCCCTTCCGATGACCCGATATGTACCCGGTACCCCTAGAACACTTCCGGTGTCCGAATATCATCATCCTATATATGAATATTTACCTCTCGGCCATTTCGAGACTCCTCGTCATGTCTGTGATCTCATCCGAGAGTCTGAACAACATTTGGTCACCAAATCACATAACTCATATAATACAAAATCGTCATCAAACATTAAGCGTGCGGACCAAACGGGTTCGAGAACTATGTAGACGTGACCGATACACCTCTCGGTCAATAACCAACAGGGGAACCTGGATGCTCATATTGGTTCCCACATATTCTATGAAGATCTTTATCGGCCGTACCGCAATGACAACATACGTTATTCCCTTTGTCATCGGTATGTTACTTTCCCGAGATTCGATCATCGGTATCTTCATACCTAGTTCAATCTCGTTACCGGCAAGTCTCTTTACTCGTTCCGTAATGCATCATCCCGCAACTAACTCATTAGTCACATTGCTTGCAAGGCTTATTATGATGTGCATTACCGAGAGGGCCTAGAGATACCTTCAGATACTCGGAGTGACAAATCCTAATCTCGATCTATGCCAACCCAACAAACACCTTCGGAGATACCTGTAGAGCATCTTTATAATCACCCAGTTATGTTGTGACGTTTGATAGCACACAATGTATTCCTCTGGCATCCGGGAGTTGCATAATCTCATAGTCAAAGGAATATGTATATGACATGAAGAAAGCAATTGCAATAAAACTTAACGATCATTATGCTAAGCTAACGGATGGGTCTTGTCCATCACATCATTCTCCTAATGATGTGACCCCGTTCATCAAATGACAAAACATGTCTCTGGTTAGGAAACTTAACCATCTTTGATTAACGAGCTAGTCTAGTAGAGGCTTACTAGGGACACGGTGTTTTGTCTATGTATCCACACATGTATCAAATTTCCAGTTAATACAATTCTAGCATGAATAATAAACATTTATCATGATATAAGGAAATGTAAAATAACAATTTTATTATTGCCTATAGGGCATATTTCCTTCAGTCTCCCACTTGCACTAGAGTCAATAATCTAGTTCACATCGCCATGTGGTTAACACCAATAGTTCACATCGCCATGTGACCAACACCCAAAGGGTTTATTAGAGTCAATAATCTAGTCCACATCGCCATGTGATTAATACCAAAAGAGTAATAAGGTGTGATCATGTTTTGCTTGTGAGAGAGGTTTAGTCAACGGGTCCGCCACATTCGGATCCGTATGTATTTTGCAAATTTCTATGTCTACAATGCTCTGCACGGAGCTACTCTAGCTAATTGCTCCCACTTTCAATATGTATCCAGATTGAGACTCAGAGTCATTTGGATTAGTATCAAATATTGCATCGACATAACCCTTTACGACGAACTCTTTGTCACCTCCATAACATAGAAACATTTCCTTAGTCCTCTAAGGATAATTTTGACCGCTGTCTAGTGATCTACTCCTGGATCACTATTTTACCCCCTTGCCAAACTCATGGCAAGGCACATAACAGGTCTGGTACACAGCATGGCATATTTTATAGAACCTATGATTGAGGCATAGGGAATGACTTTCATTCTCTTTCTATATTCTGCCGTTGTCGGGTTTTGAGTCTTACTCAACTTCACACCTTGTAACATAGGGAAGAATCCTTTCTTTGGCTGATCCATTTTGAACTTCTTCAAAACTTTATCAAGGTATGTGCTTTGTGAAAGTCCTATCAAGCGTCTAGATCTATCTCTATAGATCTTGATGCCCAATATATAAGCAGCTTCACTGAGGTCTTTCATTGAAAAATTCTTATTCAAATATCCTTTTATGGTATCCAGAAATTTTACATCATTTCCAATCAACAATATGTCATCCACATATAATATCAGAAATGCTACAGAGCTCCCACGCTCACTTTCTTGTAAATACAGGCTTCACCATAAGTCTGTATAAAACCATATGCTTTGATCACCTTATCAAAGCATATCTTCCAACTCCGAGATGGTTGCACCAGTCCATAAATGGATCGCTGGAGCTTGCACACTTTTTTATCACCTTAAGGATCGACAAAACCTTCTGCTTGCATCACATACAACTCTTCTTTGAGAAATCCATTAAGGAATGTATTTCGACATCCATTTGCCAGATTTCATAATCATAAAATGCGGCAATTGCTAACATGATTTGGACAGACTTAAGCATCGCTACGGGTGAGAAAGTCTCATCGTAGTGAACTCCTTGAACTTGTCGAAAACCTTTTGCGACAAGTCAAGCTTTGTAGATAGTAATACTACCATCAGCGTCCGTCTTCCTCTTGAAGATCCATTTGCTCTCAATGGCTTGCCGATCATCGAACAAGTCCACCAAAGTCCACACTTTGTTCTCATACATGGATCCTATCTCAGATTTCATGGCCTCAAGCCATTTATCGGAATCTGGGCTCATCATTGCTTCTTCATAGTTCATAGGCTCGTCATGGTCTAGTAACATACTTCCAGAACAAGATTACCGTACCACTCTGGTGCGGAACGTGCTCTGGTTGACCTACGAGGTTTGGTAGTAACTTGATCCAAAATTCATGATCATCATCATTAGCTTCCTCTCTAGTTGGCGTAGGCATCACGGGAACGGTTTTCTCTGATGTGCTACTTTCCAATTCGAGAGAAGGTACAATTACCTCATCAAGTTCTACTTTCCTTCCACTCACTTCTTTCGAGAGAAATTCCTTCTCTAGAAAGGATCCATTCTTAGCAACAAAGATCTTGCCTTCGGATCTGTGATAGAAGGTGTACCCAATAGTTTCTTTTGGGTATCCTATGAAGACACACTTCTCCGATTTGGGTTCGAGCTTATTAGGCTGAAGCTTTTTCACATAAGCATCGCAACCCCAAAGTTTAAGAAACTACAACTTAGGTTTCTTGCCAAACCACAGTTCATACGGTGTCGTCTCAACGGATTTAGACGGTGCCCTATTTAACGTGAATGCAGCTGTCTCTAATGCATAAACCCAAAACAATAGTGGTAAATCGGTAAGAGACATCATAGATCGCACCATATCTAATAAAGTACGGCTACAACGTTCGGACACACCATTACGCTGTGGTGTTCTAGGTGGCGTGAGTTGTGAAACTATTCCACATTGTTTTAATTGAAGGCCAGACTCGTAACTCAAATATTCGTCTGTATGATCAGATCGCAGAAACTTTATTTTCTTGTTAAGATGATTCTCCACTTTACTCTGAAATTCTTTGAACTTTTCAAATGTTTTAGACTTGTGTTTTATCAAGTAGATATACCCATACCTACTCAAATCATCTGTGAAGGTCAGAAAATAATGATACCCGCCGCGTGCCTCAATACTCGTCGGACCGCATACATTGGTATGTATTATTTCCAATAATTCATTAGCTCGCTCCATTGTTCCGGAGAATGGAGTTTTAATCATCTTGCCCATGAGTCATGGTTCACAAGTATCAAATGATTCATAATCAAGTGATTCCAAAAGTCCATCTGCATGGAGTTTCTTCATGCGTTTTACACCAATATGACCTAAGCGGAAGTGCCACAAGTATGTTGCACTATCATTATCAACTTTACATCTTTTGGCATCAATATTATGAATATGTGTATTACTACGATCGAGATTCAATAAACCATTCACCTTGGGTGTATGACCGTAGAAGGTTTTATTCATGTAAACAGAACAACAATTATTCTCTGACTTAAATGAATAACCGTATTTCAATAAACATGATCTAATCATATTCATGCTTAACGCAAACACCAATTAACATTTATTTTAGGTTCAACACTAATCCCGAAGGTAGAGCACTATTAGTGAAAATGCTAGTAGTAGCGCTTGTTTTATAGCTAGCAGTAGCGCTTGTACAAGCGCTACCAGTAAGGTGCTACAGCTAACTGGTAGCAGTAGCGCTGGAAAGCGAGCGCTACTGCTATACCTAGTTAGCAGTAGCACTTTGTTGGGGAGAGCGCTACTGATATTAGTAAGTAGCAATAGCGTTTCTTTTGAAAAGCACTGCTGCTAACTTTTCCTGTATTTTTGAAAATGCAACTTATTGTCGCTGTAGGTTTTATATACAATACTTTCATCATATGATTTTATGACCATGATTAGTTATTATATATAATAGTGAGTGAAATGAACGTGGATTAGATTCAAGTGGAGGCAACATGTGGTGCATGTCGAAAGTACTACTAATCCAAACTTGATCTAGTTTGGATTAGTAGTACTTTCGATGTGCACCACATGTTGCCTCCACTTGAATCTAATCCATGTTCATTTCACCCACGGATATATATATATATATATATATATATATATATATATATATATATATATATAAAATAACGCATCATGATCATATAACAACTTAGTATCATGCATCATCGATCATAATAATAAATAACTCATCATTGGTATCATAATAACAAGTCCTACTCATCACCATCATACAACTTCTACTCGTTATCATAATAACAAGTCATACTCATCATCATCATAGTCATCTAACCAACCCTACTTAATTGTCCTTATCACATGATCATGAGTATTAGCTAGGACCTAAATACCCTCTCTAAGGTAAAATAGCATAAAACAAGATAGGCCCTGACTCTCCATTATGGAGAATGGAGATTAACCTATCTCCAATTCTTGTGCTTCACACAATGTTGCTTCCAAGTCGCTCCCTACGATTGACCATACATTTTTCCCAATCTTTGATTGTCATGTCTTCTTCAGTTTTAGAAATCCGGTATGAACAGCAGTGATGTGTAGGATGACCTGGCCGCAAGTTCATAACATCAAGGCGACCTTTCAGAAACATGAGATGAGGCACACAATCCTTCGGGATTTCTGTTGAAAAACATAGTAATAACTTTGTAGTTAGCAATGTAGTTGGGTTTTAGAAGAATTTATGCAAAAGATGCACGAATGTCGTAATAGTAAAAAATCTTACCATGACATATCCATGGATGTTACCGTAGTTCAACACGTGCACTAGTGGCACGTATTGACCATACTGTGGAGGAGTTTCATAATAGATATTGTAATTCTCAAGATCATTAATAAATGAGATCAGATGATTTTTCTCCTGATAAGTTAATTCTGAGCCATCGGTGTAGTAGGTTCTGTCTACAATCTTCCGCACATTCTTTGAAGAATGAAAATAAGCTATCAATGGAAATAAGCTATCAACTATTTTGAAATAAATAATATAAATTACTTAATAACTATGTTTGAGAAACTCACATAGTGGTAGAATTGGAAGCGTATCAACAAGGACCCAAATGTCCATATTGTGTTTGGCGCTATTAGGATCACCAAGATCCATGGTGACAAGCATACCCTCATGAAAAGCATACATCTTGCAAAGTGCTTCCAAATTCGGGCAACCAAAATGGGTTACGCTCTCTAAATTGTATAGATTTACATCAAAATCCATACCATGATGGGTCCTTAGGTGAATTATCTTTGTTTCCATACTTTCATGATCTTCAAAATCTATCCTGTCCAAGACATAGCGTCTTGCATGGCATGGGATAAGCTAGTCGAACTATAAAAGACTAAAATTACACGATGAAGAACCAAAAGTCGTGCTTAATTACAAAAAAACACTTGACGTCGCTGCGTACCGTTTCAACATCGAAGGTCTCCTGGAGCTTAATGCTGAAGCGCCGACCTTCTACCAGGGGAGGCCTGTCGCACAGACCTCGGTGGTCGCCGCACCAGTCGCACTCCGTCGGGAGACTTTCGTCGTCCGACGATGACATTTCCTAGGTTCACAATGCAAAGATTAAACTTGTACAATTAAATATATGTACTACAAAAAGTAAATTAGATCATTATTATTCATCACGGGTTGACTATCGGTCTATTGAGTCTTTTCTTGAAAACTCTTAGCTCACGTGGTGTATACATTCAACCGTTGGTGATGGTCGCTCCTCCTTTCGTTCCCAAGTGCATTACACCAAAATGTCTAGCACACGGGAACGAAGGAGAAGCGACCCCCACGACAACAGTCGGGATTCTTCGTCCTCTCATATATGATGGAGACTCTTCCTCACTGATTCCTCTCTGACATTTGCGACCGTCGGTGATGGTCGTTACTCCTTCTTCCCCTAGCATAACAAAGGTCTAGCACAAGGAGAAGAAGGAGAAACGACCCCACGACAACAGTCGGGATTCTTCGTCCTCTCTCATATATGGTGGACACACTCCCTCACTGATTTTTTGACCGTCGGTGATGGTCATTATTCCTCCTTCCCCTAGTGCATAACAAAGGTCTAGCACAAGGAGAAGAAGGAAAAATGACCCTCACAACAACAGTCGGGTTTCTTCTTCTCTCATATATGGTGCAGACTTTCTCCCTCACTCATTTCTTGACTATCATGTATGGAGCCTCGACAGACTTAAAGTCAACCCTAAATGTCGTTTACTTATCATTCTAGAAAATCCAGGCCACTCGATATTTCCTACATATTCTAGCACAAGTCATGCCAAAATTCACGGAAAAATCCGGCATGACCTTTGCTAAAAAGGGACATATCGAGCGCCTGAAATTTGCTGGAACGGAAATTAATCAACACTCCGGCAAAACATAGGCCACTCTGAGGTGTTACCTTCAAACATGGCCGGCAACTTGGGCAAGCACATATCCTATTTGAGCAACACAAGATATACATGTTTATATCTACATCATATGGTCATTGCATTTCAATGGTTGAAAATATGAACAAAAACATTTCAAAATATCTTATAGGACTCATATTGACATAGAGATTTGGCTGGTCTCACCTCGAGGTTGGAGGGGGTCGGCGATGGGGACGACAACGGGGATGATGGAGGGGCTCCTTGATTTCTGCAAAAACAAAATATAAAAAAACATTATTATCCTCATCTCAGGACTTAGTGAAACCCTATAAGCTATCAACTAATCAAATTCATAGGCCTTGCATAGTGCTCTCCAATTTGAGCATTCAAAATAGGAGTAGTTCTCCAATTTGAGCATTCAATAAGCAAAACTTAATCATAAAATAAATTATTATTCAAATTAGCATGCATTCAATAAGCAAAACTAAATCATCTCTTGCGTCTGTACTGTTGGGAATGTAGTATTTCAAAAAAAAATTCCTACGATCACACAAGATCTATCTAGGAGAAGCATAGCAACGAGCGGGAGAGTGTGTCCACGTACCCTTGTAGATTGAAAGCGGAAGCGTTAAGTAACACGGTTGATGTAGTCGAACGTCTTCGCGATCCAACCGATCAAGTACCAAACACACGGCACCTCCGCGATCAGCACATGTTCAGCTCAGTGACGTCCCTCGAACTTCTTGATCGAGCTGAGGTCAAGGGAGAGTTTCGTCAGCACGACGGCGTGTTGACGGTGATGATGAAGTTACCCACGCAGAGCTTCGCCTAAGCACTACGACAATATGACCGAGGTGGAAATATGTGGAGGGGGGCACCGCACACGGCTAAGAATCAACTTGTGTGTCTATGGGGTGCCCCCCTCCCCCGTATATAAAGGAGTGGAGGAGGGGGAGGGCCGGTCTCATGGTGCACACCCAAGGGGGGATTCCTACTCCTAGTAGGAGTAGGTTTCCCCCCTTCCCTAGTTGGAGTAGGAGAAGAAGGAAGAGGGAGAGGGAGAGAAGGAAAGCCCCCCAATTCCGATTGGGCTTGGGGGGCGCGTGCCTCCCACTTGGCTGCCTCCTCCTCTCTTCCACCATGGCCCATTAAGGCCCATTAACTCCCCGGGGGGTTTCGGTAACCCCCCGGTACTCCGGAAAATGCCCGAACTCATCTGAAACCTTTCTGGTGTCAAACATAGCCTTCCAATATATCAATCTTCATGTCTCAACCATTTCGAGACTCCTCGTCATGTCCGTGGTCACATCCGGGACTCTGAACAACCTTCGGCACATCAAAACAGATAAACTCATAATACCGATCGTCATCGAACGTTAAGCGTGCGGACCCTACGGGTTCGAGAACTATGTAGACATGAACGAGACTCACTTCCGGTCAATAACCAGTAGCGTAACCTGGATGCTCATATTGGTTCCTACATATTCTACAAAGATCTTTATCGGTCAAACCGCATAACAACATACGTTGTTCCCTTTTTCATCGGTATGTTACTTGCCCGAGATTCGATCGTCGCTATCATCATACCTAGTTCAACCTCATTACTGGCAAGTCTCTTTACTCGTTTCGTAATGCAACATCCCGTAACTAACACATTTGTCACATTGCTTACAAGGCTTATAGTGATGTGCATTACTGAGAGGGCCCAGAGATACCTCTCCGACAATCGGAGTGACAAATCCTAATCTCGATCTATGCCAACTCAACAAACACCATCGGAGACACCGGTAGAGCATCTTTATAGTCACCCAGTTATGTTGTGACATTTGATAGCACACTAAGTGTTCCTCCGATATTCGGGAGTTACACAATCTCATAGTCTTAGGAACATGTATAAGTTATGAAGAAAGCAATAGCAATAAACTAAACGATCATAGTGCTAAGCTAACGGATGGGTCAAGTCAATCACATCATTCTCTAATGATGTGATCCCGTTCATCAAATGACAACTCATGTCTATGACTAGGAAACTTAACCATCTTTGATTAACGAGCTAGTCAAGTAGAGGGATACTAGTGACACTTTGTTTGTCTATGTATTCACACATGTACTAAGTTTCCGGTTAATACAATTCTAGCATGAATAATAAACATTTATCATGATACCAGGAAATATAAATAACAACTTTATTATTGTCTCTAGGGCATATTTCCTTCAGTCTCCCACTTGCACTAGAGTCAATAATCTAGATCACATTGTACTGATTCTAACACCCATGGAGTCTTGGTGCTGTTCATGTTTTGCTCATGAGAGAGGCTTAGTCAACGGGTCTGCAACATTCAGATCCGTATGTATCTTGCAAATCTCTATGTCTCCCTCCTTGACTTGATCGCGGATGGAATTGAAGCGTCTCTTGATGTGCTTGGTTCGCTTGTGAAATCTGGATTCCTTTGCCAAGGCAATTGCACCAGTATTGTCACAAAAGATTTTCATTGGACCCGATGCACTAGGTATGACACCTAAATAGGATATGAACTCCTTCATCCAGACTCCTTCATTTGCTGCTTCCGAAGCAGCTATGTACTCCGCTTCACCCGCCACGACGCTTTGCTTGGAACTGCACCAACTGACAGCTCCACCATTTAATAAAAATATGTATCCGGTTTGTGACTTAGAGTCATCCAGATCAGTGTCAAAGCTTGCATCGACGTAACCGTTTACGACGAGCTCTTTGTCACCTCCATAAACAAGAAACATATCCTTAGTCCTTTTCAGGTATTTCAGGATGTTCTTGACCGCTGTCCAGTGATCCACTCCTGGATTACTTTGGTACCTCCCTGCTAAACTAATAGCAAGGCACACATCAGGTCTGTTACACAACATTTCATACATGATAGAACTTATGGCTGAAGCATAGGGAATGACTTTCATTTTCTCTCTATCTTCTGCAGTGGTCGGGCATTGAGTCTGACTCAACTTCACACCTTGTAACACAGGCAAGAACCCTTTCTTTGCTTGATCCATTTTGAACTTCTTCAAAACTTTATCAAGGTATGTGCCTTGTGAAAGTCCAATTAAGCGTCTTGATCTATCTCTATAGATCTTGATGCCACATATATAAGCAGCTTCACTGAGGTCTTTCATTGAAAAATTCTTATTCAAGTATCCTTTTATGCTATTCAGAAATTCAGTATCATTTCCGATCAACAATATGTCCTCCACATATAATATAAGAAATGCTACAGAGCTCCCACTCACTTTCTTGTAAATACAGGCTTCTCCAAAAGTCTGTATAAAACCATATGCTTTGATCACACTATCAAAGCGTATATTCCAACTCCGAGAGGCTTGCACCAGTCCATAAATGGATCGCTAGAGCTTGCACACTTTGTTAGCACCTTTAGGATCGACAAAACCTTCTGGTTTCATCATATATAACTCTTATTTAAGATATCCATTAAGGAATGCAGTTTTGACATCCATTTGCCAAATTTCATGATCATAAAATGTGGCAATTACTAACAAGATTCGGAAGGACTTAAGCATCTCTACGGGTAAGAAGGTTTCATCGTAGTCAACTCCTTGAACTTGTCGAAAACCTTTCGCAACAAGTCGAGCTTTGTAGACAGTAATATTACCGGCAGCATCAGTCTTCTTCTTGAAAATCCATTTATTCTCTATGGCTTGCCGATCATCGGGCAAGTCAACCAAAGTCCATACTTCGTTCTCATACATGGATCCCATCTCAGATTTCATGATCTCAAGCCATTTTGCGGAATCTGGGCTAATCATCACTTCCTCATAGTTCGTAGGTTCATCAGGGTCAAGTAACATGACCTCCAGAACAGGATTGCCGCACCACTCTAGTGCAGATCTTACTCTGGTTGACCTACGAGGTTCGGTAGTAACTTGATCTGAAGTTTCATGATCATTATCATTAGCTTCCTCACTTACTGGTGTAGGAATCACTGGAACTAATTTCTGTGATGAACTACTTTCCAATAAGGGAGCAGGTACAATTACCTCATCAAGTTCTACTTTCCTCCCACTCACTTGTTTCGAGAGAAACTCCTTCTCTAGAAAGGATCCATTCTTAGCAACGAATATCTTGCCTTCGGATCTGTGATAGAAGGTGTACCCAACAGTCTCCTTTGGGTATCCTATGAAGACACATTTCTCCGATTTGGGTTCGAGCTTATCAGGTTGAAGTTTTTTCACATAAGCATCGCAACCCCAAACTTTAAGAAACGACAATTTGGGTTTCTTGCCAAACCACAGTTCATATGGTGTCGTCTCAACAGATTTAGATGGTGCCCAATTTAACGTGAATGCATCCGTCTCTAAAGCATAACCCCAAAACGATAGCGGTAAATCAGTAAGAGACATCATAGATCGCACCATATCTATTAAAGTATGATTACGACATTCGGACACACCATTACGCTGTGGTGTTCCGGGTGGCGTGAGTTGCGAAACTATTCTGCATTGTTTCAAATAAATACCAAACTCAAATATTCTCCTCCACGATCAGATTGTAGAAACTTTAATTTCTTGTTACGATGATTTTCTACTTCACTCTGAAATTCTTTGAAATTTTCAAATGTTCCAGACTTAGGTTTCATTAAGTAGATATACCCATATCTGCTCAAATCATCTGTGAAGGTCAGAAAATAACGATACCCGCCGTGAGCATCAACACTCATCGGACCGCATACATCAGTATGTATTATTTCCAACAAGTCTGTTGCTCGCTCCATTGTTCCGGAGAACGGAGTTTTAGTCATCTTGCCCATGAGGCATGGTTCGCAAGCATCAAGTGATTCATAATCAAGTGATTCCAAAAGCCCATCAGCATGGAGTTTCTTCGTGCGCTTTACACCAATATGACCTAAACGGTAGTGCCACAAATATGTTGCACTATCATTATTAGACTTATATCTTTTGGCTTCAATACTATGAATATGTGTATCACTACTATCAAGATTTAGTAAAAATAGACCACTCATCAAGGGTGCATGACCATAAAAGATATTACTCATATAAATAGAACAACCATTATTCTCTGATTTAAATGAATAACCGTCTCGCATCAAAGAAGATGCAGATATAATCTTCATGATTAACGCTGGCACCAAATAACAATTATTCAGGTCTAAAACTAATCCCGAAGGTAGATGTAGAGGTAGCGTGCCGACGGCGATCACATCGACTTTGGAACCATTTCCCACGCGCATCGTCACCTTGTCCTTAGCCAATCTTTGCTTAATCCGTAGCCCCTGTTTCGAGTTGCAAATATTAGCAACAGAACCAGTATCAAATACCCAGGCGCTACTGCGAGCATTAGTAAGGTACACATCAATAACATGTATATCAAATATACCTTTCACTTTGCCATCCTTCTTCTCCGCCAAATACTTGGGGCAGTTCCGCTTCCAGTGACCAGTCCCTTTGCAAAAGAAGCACTCAGTCTCAGGCTTAGGTCCAGACTTGGGCTTCTTCACTTGAGCAGCAACTTGCTTGCCATTCTTCTTGAAGTTCCCTTCTTTCCTTTGCCCTTTTTCTTGAAACTGGTGGTCTTGTTGACCATCAACACTTGATGCTCCTTCTTGATTTCTACCTCCGCAGCCTTTAGCATTGCGAAGAGCTCGGGAATTGTCTTTATCCATCCCTTGCATATTATAGTTCATCACGAAGCTTTTGTAGCTTGGTGGCAGTGATTGAAGAACTTTGTCAATGACACTATCAACTGGAAGATTAACTCCCAGCTGAGTCAAGTGATTGTGGTACCCGGACATTCTGAGTATATGCTCACTGACAGAACTATTCTCCTCCATTTTGCAGCTGTAGAACTTATTGGAGACTTCATATCTCTCAATTCAGGCATTTGCTTGAAATATTAACTTCAACTCCTGGAACATCTCATATGCTCCATGACGTTCAAAATGTCATTGAAGTCCCGGTTCTAAGCCGTAAAGCATGGCACACTGAACTATCGAGTAGTCATTAGCTTTGCTCTGCCAGACGTTCATAACATCTGGCGTTGCTCCTGCAGCGGGTTTGGCACCTAGCGGTGCTTCCAGGACGTAATTCTTCTGTGCAGCAATGAGGATAATCCTCAAGTTACGGACCTAGTCCGTGTAGTTGCTACCATCATCTTTCAACTTAGCTTTCTCTAGGAACACATTAAAATTCAACGGAACAACAGCACAGGCCATTTATCTACAACAACATAGACATGCAAAATACTATCAGGTACTAAGTTCATGATAAATTAAAGTTCAATTAATCATATTACTTAAGAACTCCCACTTAGATAGACATCCCTCTAATCATCTAAGTGATCACGTGATCCATATCAACTAAACCATGTCCGATCATCACGTGAGATGGAGTAGTTTTCAATGGGGAACATCACTATGTTGATCATATCTACTATATGATTCACGCTCGACATTTCGGTCTCAGTGTTCCGAGGCCATATCTACATATGCTAGGCTCGTCAAGTTTAACCCGAGTATTCTGCATGTGCAAAACTGGCTTGCACCCGTTGTATGTGAACGTAGAGCTTATCACACCCGATCATCACGTGGTGTCTCGGCACGATGCACTGTAGCAACGGTGCATACTCAAGGAGAACACTTATACCTTGAAATTTAGTGAGAGGTCATCTTATAATGCTACCGCCGTACTAAGCAAAATAAGATGCATAAAGGATAAACATCACATGCAATCAATATAAGTGATATGATATGGCCATCATCATCTTGTGCCTTTGATCTCCATCTCCAAAGCACCGTCATGATCACCATCGTCATCGGCTTGACACCTTGATCTCCATCGAAGCATCGTTGTCGTCTCGCCAACTATTGCTTCCACGACTATCGCTACCACTTAGTGATAAAGTAAAGCAATTACATGGCGATTGCATTTCATACAATAAAGCAACAACCATATGGCTCCTGCCAGTTGCCGATAACTGTGTTACAAAACATGATTATCTCATACAACAATTTATATAATCAGGTCTTGACCATATCACATCCCAACATGCCCTGCAAAAACAAGTTAGACGTCCTCTACTTTGTTGTTGCAAGTTTTACGTGGCTGCTACGGGCTTAGCAAGAACCGTTCTTACCTACGCATCAAAACCACAACGATTTTTCGTCAAGTTTGCTGTTTTAACCTTCAACTAGGACCGGGCGTAGTCACACTCGATTCAACTAAAGTTGGAGAAACAGACACCCACTAGCCACCTATGTGTGAAGCACGGCGGTAGAACCAGTCTCATGAACGCGGTCAGGTAATGTCGGTCTGGGCCGCTTCATCCAATAATACCGCCGAATCAAAGTATGACATGTTGGTAAGCAGTATGACTATTATCGCCCACAACTCTTTGTCTTCTACTCGTGCATATAACATCTACGCATAGACCTGGCTCGGATTCCACTATTGGGAACGTAGTATTTCAAAAAAAATTCCTACGATCACGCAAGATCTATCTAGGAGAAGCATAGCAACAAGCAGGAGAGTGTGTCCACGTACCCTCGTAGACCGAAAGCGGAAGCGTTAAGTAACGCGGTTGATGTAGTCGAACGTCTTCGTGATCCAACTAATCAAGTACCGAACGCACGGCACCTCCGCAATCTGCACACGTTTAGCTCGGTGACGTCCCTCGAACTTCCAGATCCAGTTGAGGTCGAGGGAGAGTTTCGTCAGCACGACGACATGTTGACGGTGATGATGAACTTACCGACGCAGAGCTTTGCCTAAGCACTACGACAATATGACCGAGGTGGAAATATGTGGAGGGGGGCACCGCACACGGCTAAGAATCAACTTGTGTGTCTATGGGGTGCCCCTCCCCCGTATATAAAGGAGTGGAGGAGGGGGAGGGCCGGCCTCATGGTGCACGCCCAAGGGGGGATTCCTACTCCTAGTAGGAGTAGGTTTCCCCCCCTTCCGTAGTTGGAGTAGGAGAAGAAGGAAGAGGGAGAGGGAGAGAAGGAAAGCCCCCCCCAATTCGGATTGGGCTTGGGGGGCGCGCGCCTCCCACTTGGCCGCCTCCTCCTCTCTTCCACGATGGCCCATTAAGGCCCATTAACTCCCCGGGGGGGTTTCGGTAACCCCCCGGTACTCCGGAAAATGCCCGAACTCATCCGAAACATTTTCGCTGTCCAAACATAGCCTTCCAATATATCAATCTTCATGTCTCGACCATTTCGAGACTCCTCATCATGTCCGTGATCACATCTGGGACTCCGAACAACCTTCGGTACATCAAAAGACATAAACTCATAATACTGATCGTCATTGAACATTAAGCGTGCGGACCCTACGGGTTCGAGAACTATGTAGACATGACCGAGACTCACTTCCGGTCAATAACCAATAGCGGAACCTGGATGCTCATATTGGTTCCTACATATTCTACGAAGATCTTTATCGGTCAAACCGCATAACAACATACGTTGTTCCCTTTGTCATCGGTATGTTAGTTGCCCGAGATTCGATCGTCGGTATCATCATACCTAGTTCAATCTCATTACCGGCAAGTCTCTTTACTCGTTCCATAATGCAAAATCCCATAACTAACACATTAGTCACATTGCTTGCAAGGCTTATAGTGATATGCATTACCGAGAGGGCACAGAGATACCTCTCCGACAATCGGAGTGACAAATCCTAATCTCGATCTATGCCAACTCAACAAACACCATCGGAGACACTGGTAGAGCATCTTTATAGTCACCCAGTTATGTTGTGACATTTGATAGCACACTAAGTGTTCCTCCGATATTCGGGAGTTACACAATCTCATAGTCTTAGGAACATGTATAAGTTATGAAGAAAGCAATAGCAATAAACTAAACGATCATAGTGCTAAGCTAACGGATGGGTCAATTCAATCACATCTCTAATGATGTGATCCCGTTCATCAAATGACAACTCATGTCTATGGCTAGGAAACTTAACCATCTTTGATTAACGAGCTCGTCAAGTAGAGGCATACTAGTGACACTCTGTTTGTCTATGTATTCACACATGTACTAAGTTTCCGGTTAATACAATTCTAGCATGAATTATAAACATTTATCATGATATAAGGAAATATAAATAACAACTTCATTATTGCCTCTAGGGCATATTTCCTTCACGTACATCGTCGAATATTATCACCAATACACCTCGAATAGTATCATACATATAACATCACTAATATAGCTTTAACCCTAGCGAACGATGGGCATCGGCGCGGGCGGTGGACACCCAAAGAGAAGGAAGCATCAAAGGATCATAGCTCCAGTGAGATCCCTGAAGAACCTACCAGGTATTGTCGAACCCGCCCTCCAGCGCAACCACGTAGCGACGGACGTGCTCGTCCTCCTCGATGACACGGTGACGTACCACCTCCGCGGGGGACGAAAGCCTCCGTACTGTCACTGGCCCACGCGACCGCCACCAAAGAAGGTTTGGGTGAACGACGGTTGGCTCCTCACCAAGCTGCGCCCCCATAAGGTAGCACCTCCCAGTACCAGCCCGGCAGAGCCCAGTCCCGGACGTGGCCCCTCTGATCAAGCAGGCCTCCTCCGCCGAGTCGACGACGAGGATGCGGGATAGGCATCTTCGACGTCGATGGTATGGACTTCTTATCTTGACCACCTCAACGGTCAATTTCTCCACCCTGTAGTTGTTCTCATCACTAAAAGCCACTTCCAATTCGATCTTGCCAACTGGATAAGCCGACTTACCAGGTACTACACCATGGAAGATAGTGTTTGACTGGCTGAGGTTCTTATCAACCAACCCCATACGGCGAAAGGTCTCATAATAAAGGATGTTGATGCTGCTGCCTCCATCCATGAGCACCTTTGTGAACTTATATCCTCCCACGTGAGGAGCCACCACTAAGGCCAAGTGGCCCGGGTTATCCACCCGGGGAGGGTGATCCTCCCTACTCCACACTATAGGCTGCTCAGACCACCGCAAGTAGCGTGGGACCGCCGGCTCAACAGCATTCACAGCCCTCTTGTGAAGCTTCTGATCTCGCTTGCACAAACTAGTGGTAAACACATGATACTGTCCACCGCTAAGCTGCTTTGGATTGGTCTGATAACCCCCCTGCTGCTGTTGATGACCCTGGCCAGACTGTTGATTAAAGCCCCCTTGACCGCTCTGAGGACCAGAATTTGAGCCGCCCCCTGGGCCATGAAAGCCGCCGGCGCCTGAGCCGCCGCCCGGGCCATTGTAGTTTTTAAAGGCTTTCATGATTGCACAATCCTTCCATAGATGAGTCGCTGGCTTCTCTCTAGAGCCATGCCTTGGACAAGGTTCATTCAACAGCTGCTCCAGCGTGGGACCTGACCCGCCGCCGCGGGGAGGGGGTCTCCCCTTGCGTCGCTGGTTATTACCTTGCGAGCTGGCGTTGGCTACAAACTCTAGGCTGCCATCGGCCTTGCGCTTGCCTCCTCCTTGGTTCCCCGGGTTATGCTGGGGACCCTTGCCATTGCCATTCTTCTTTCCCTTCCCTGCCCTTTCATCATCTGAAGGGGGATCCTTGGTACCATCAGAATCGGCGTACTTGATAAGAGCCGCCATTAGCGTGCCCATGTCACTGCAGTCGCGCTTAAGCCGCCCGAGTTTCATCTTCAGGGGCACGAAGCGACAATTCTGTTCCAACATTAGGACTACAGAGCCGGCATCCATCTTATCTGATGAATGTATGATCTCCTTGACCCGGCGAACCCAATGAGTCGTGGATTCACCCTCCTGCTGCTTACAGTTAGTCAAATCCACAATTGACATAGACTGCCTACAGGTATCCTTGAAGTTTTGGATGAACCGGGCTTTCAGCTCAGCCCAAGATCCGATGGAGTTCGGTGGTAGCCCTTTCAACCAAGTGCGGGCAGTCCCATCCAACATCATGGTGAAGTACTTAGCCATGGCCGCCTCATTGACCTCCAGTAGCTCCATGGCCATCTCATAACTCTCGATCCAGGCTGCAGGCTGTAAGTCAGCTGTGTAGTTAGGCACCTTCCTAGGGCCCTTGAAGTCCTTAGGTAGACGTTCATTACGGATAGCTGGCACCAAACAAGGGACACCCCTGGTCCTGGTAGGGATACCCACATCAACGGAAGTCGTTGGATAAGCCGGGGGGTCTGGTAAGCCGTCAATTGAGGCACTTGCTCCGCCTCTTGGCGCGCTTTGTCCTGGTCTGCTGCGTAAAAGGCTCCATTATGAGCCGGGCCATGGCCAGGGGGCGGGTCATGGCGTCGGACGTTACTTGAGCCGGTTGCTGAGACCATGTGCCGGCTGTAACTCGGGCTCTGACCCGGACAAGGGGTCGAGTGGATCCTATCCCGGCTGTAGGAGTACGCCTCCTGCTGTGCCAGTGCCGTCTGCAGGAGTTCCCTGACCCGGCGGGTTTCAATAGCCGTCGGAGAGTCGCCGTCAACTGGGAGAGCCGCCAGCCGTGCTGCCGCAGCGACCATGTTCTCCAGCGGGTTATTATAATGACCCGGGGGTATTGGCACATACTGAGGCGGGGCAGGGGGCACCTGGGGAGGCCCCATCACTCGTGGCTGAATAAGGGGTCCAGACCCGGGCGCTATGACCCCTGGCGGGTTACTAGACCCTGCACCTGGCGTGTTGAAGAGGTTGCATGGATCGTAAACCGGTGGGAGTCGAGACTGGGCCTTTTGGTGCCTCCTTCTCATGACCTCATTGGCCGCGTTCTGATCCATCGTGAGTTGGAAGGACTGCGTCTGAATCAGTTGAGTCTGGGCATCGAGAGCCGCCCGCTCCGCAGCCAGCCTGATCCCTTCTGCTGCAAGATCCTCTTTAGCTTTTATCAGATCCAATTTTAACTGTGCCACCTCCGCATCATGCTGAGCTTGATCCGCCAGGTCAACCGTGGCGGTTAACAGGGCCGTCATCTTGTCCGTGAGATCCATTAGCACCTGAGCCGGAGAAGGCACTGGGTTTCCCGCTCCAGCAGCGGGGTTCTGAACAGGCTGCGCACCAGCCATAAAGACTCCAACCTGACTTGGCGGCTCAAAAAGGTCCGGAATACTGTCACCATCGGAACAACCCATGAGCCTGCCATCTTGAAGTTGGTACAACGAGTTTGACTCATCGGTGGCCGACTCGCCATCAGAGCCGGCGGCCGTCTCATCACCAGATCTAGATTGATCGGAGAGTCCTCCATGGATACACCCCACAAAAGCATGCCTTAAGGCAGGCCGGGCCTGGGCGGGTCACGCAAGCTGAGCCGTCTCGATGAGATCAGCGCAGAGACCCGGCTCAGGGCCCGGCTCACCAATCTTGCCAATGAAAACGTGAATTCCGCCGAAGGGGACCCGGTACCCGTACTCAATTGAGCCGGTGTCGGGGCCCAGTTTGCATCGTCGATGTAGAGCTTGCCGCGACGACTCTTTGCCATCCGGCCCACAGCGTATCCCTTGAGCCCTTCGAAGCTGCCCTTCAAGAACTCAAATCCACCGTGCGCTGGCCCCACGGTGGGCGCCAACTGTCGTGGAATTATCACGGCAGATGTCCTCGAGCTAGGACTTAGTCGTGGAGCCATCGCAGCTAGGAAGCCTGAAGGGGTTAATGCGGGACAAGGAATACGAGGGTTTATACTGGTTCGGCCCCTTACGGTGAAGGTAAAAGCCTACGTCTAGTTTGAGGTGGTATTAATTAGGGTTACGATCACCAGGGAGCTAAACTGCTATGCCCGGCTCTCGATGAGATTGTTCTTGTCCCTAAACCGCTGCCGGGTCGTCCCTTTATATAGGGAGGCTGACGCCCAGCAGCCCTTAGAGTCCCGGCCGGCTCATAAGAGTGTCCGGCTCAGACTCTCAATCATACTTGCCTTACACTACAAGTTCTACCATAACAATGATTGTAACTACGGGCCTTAAGCCATATCTGGGTCTTAGCCCATCTCTGGCCCATCGTCTTCAAGCTTGGCTCCGGGCTTCTGGCAATGACCATACGAGTAACCCGGCCCCTCCTGGCGGGTGACTCTAAGGTCTATATCCTCAACAGTTTCCCTGGCGTAAGTTGTGAAACTCACGCTTCTTCATGCTCATAGCTCCCGTTGAGACATGAGCAGTGCGGAATGCTTGCTGAAACTACTCCCAAGTGACATTGGCTATAGGGAAAGTGGCTGTGTAATTTTCCCACCATGAGGCTGCGGGTCCATCCAATTGATGTGCGGCAAAATGCACCTTCTCAGCATCTGTGCAACCTGCGGTGGTCAACTCCCTTCCAATCCTACGTAGCCAGTCATCAGCAACTATTGGCTCGGTGCTACTGGAAAACACCGGCGGCTGCAACCTTAGAAAATGGGCTAAGTTGTCAGCTGGAGGTGGTGGCGGTGGGTTGTTGTTGTTGTTGTTGTTGTTGTTGTTGCCTTGGTTCTGGACTAGTAGCTGCATCAATGCATTCTGCTGTTGAATCAACTGGGTGAGCTCCGGTGGGAAGACAAATCTGGGGTCACCTCTCGGAGGCATCTGGTGGGTTTAGAGGGGAGAGATTAGAATAGAATGAGGTCTAGTGAGAAAGCACTACCCATATGCACATGAGACAAACACATTCATATCACACCAAATCAATTCAAGCAAGGGCATACAATCGATCTAACTATCGTTACAGTGCTCGGACTACTACTATATACATGGGGAAATACTACTGATAATATGGTGGTCTACTAGAAATTTTGATCGGTGGAAGACTCCATGATATCCGCTCCAGCTTCGTCTTCATAATCATCATCACTACTGTCAGGGTCGGAGTCGGTGTCGTCGATGATGATGTAGTCTTCCGAACGGATGTCATCGGGATGGTCGTCATCACCTCCTGGCGCGGGGTCTCCCATGAATACTCCTAGCTTCCTTGTCAGGTCGTCATTTTTCTCCACTAGTATTGCGATTTCCTCCTCGTATTCGTCGCGTGTATACTTGTGTTCCTCTTCAAGCTCCATGTTCCTGGTCATCACCATCTTTAGTTCTATCATGCTTGCGCACATCTGGTTCTCCTGGTGACGAATGTGCTGGTTTAACTCCTGGATGAAAGCTGCAATGGACATGTCCCTCCTGTTGCTGATCATCTCCCATTGCTCATCTCGGCGCCACATATCTGGTAGATGGTGTCCTTAAGACCCTTGTGATAAACTTCACCGATGCGTCCCATGGCGATGTGGGCTGCCATGCTCTTTCCTAGACTCTAGGTTGGTGCATCAAAGGAAAACTCTATGGGCTCAGTAACTGGCGTGAATGTCCTTCCTGGAACTTGAACTCGAATCATCCAACGCTCCTCTTCTGGTAAAGTGGCGGTGTAGGTCCCGGTGAAGCTTGGTATTCTGATATTCAGGTACCTAGTGACTTCCTTCAAGTGTCGTCCAAAGGGTGTGTCTTCATCTGGTTGTGCAAACTTGTTCCTTGAGTCCGCCATCCTATAGAGTAGAAAATGGAGAGGAGTCAGAAATGAGTAGAGAAGAGTGACCTATGGCTCATCTTAGTGGTTGTGTCCTACAATCAGCGTGTGCTCTGATACCATGTTGTAGCGATCCGACCTCAGACGGTCAAATCTCTGTGCATAAGTGTCATCCCTGGATCGGTAATGCGGACACACACAGTACTTGAAGGATTTATAACAGAGTTCAATGACACACTTATTAAATCGAACGTCTCAAAAGAGAACTTATTACAATAAATATGGCTTAAGATCATCTAAAAAGATAACAGTGGAAGGCTTGGAAGATAAAGTGAGTCCATCAACTCCAACGGCATAGCTGAGTGCATGACAATGACCTAGCGCACCTTACTCTTTGTCTGAAAAGTCTGCAACATGATATGTTGCAGCCCGAAACGGGTCAGCACATGGAATATGCTGGCAATGTAACACAGTAGAGCAATGAACAGAATAAATACTATCACTACCTGCATATATGGCTGGTGGAGGCTCTATGGTTATGATGTTTTTGTGAAAAGCCAATTTTTCCCTACAACAAAGGAATATATTTTATTTAACTATCATGGTAGTTGTTAAACATTGAGAAGGTTCCTCCAACTCAATCCCAATTAAGCAGTATTAAGAACCCAACAAATTAATTAAAGTGATGAGATCAACATGATAATCCAAGAACCAGATACTCAAGATGTCCATAATCGGGGTCATGGCTAACCATGATTAGTTTGTACACTCTGCAGAGGTTTGCGCACTTTTCCCCACAAGACTCGATCTCCTCCGTTGGATTTCTCGCACTGCAAGGTGTTTGAGAAATGGATGATCGAGACACAGCCTTTCACAAGCATTAACTCTTTACTCTGGGTAGACAGTACCAACCTACATCCCCTACATCTGCTAGCCTACCACTGAAAGATGTCATGCAACATACTCACCTATGTTAGTGCCCATAATAGCTTGTGGCTGCACACGTAAGTTTCTAGCATGAATAATCTTATGATCCCTTTGAGCCTGGGTGGCGAACCATAGGATGATCACACGGGTACTCCGGGATATCCTAGGAGAACAATGGATTCTCCTGGTGCCCACAACCAATCCACCCAGATGTGTATTTAAGTAGCCACCTTAAGTTAACCATTAATTAACATCTCACATCTGTCATGGATACACTCAAACCCAATCCACGTCTACGAGCATAGCATGGCAATATAAGCATAACGTAGGAGTAACTCCCAAGGGTTTGATAATAAAAGGGCAATAGGTTCTACCTCATCAACTACTTCCCAAAACCCACATGTTAATCACAACCTAATCATGCAATGTTTGAGGGTTGTAACTAATGCATAAAAACTGGATAATAAAGGGGTATGATCAATGTGTTACTTGCCTTGCTGACGATCCGCAAACCCTAGAGACCCGTAGTAGCACGCTTCGCACCCCGGAAATTCTATCGCAAACAAACAATAGCATACATAAGCACTCAAGCATAGATGCAAGGGTAAAACCCAAATAAGAAGATCCAATCTGAAAATTCAACTGAAGAGATTCGATTTGCAAAAAAAAATCGGTCAAATCGGAGCTATGGAACTGAAACTACGGTCAAAAGAACTTCGAATTCTAATCTGCTTGAAACCAAAATTTAAAATTCTCAAAACCTTGTTCAAGTTGATTAAACAGAAAGAGGGGCTCGAGACGAAGATTTTGGCGTTGGTTTCACTGGATTTGGACGAACGGTTAAAAAGTTGCGAGGGTTTGAAGATTAGGGGCTAATCTGCGATAAAAATAATCGCAGATAGGTCCCTGGCCGAAAATAAACGGAAAAAGAAAAAATCTATCGGACGAACGTCCGCTAATAGAGACGAACGGGCGAATTCGTTCGTTAAAACGAACGAACGAACGAACGTTCGCAAACGGAACTAAACCGAGAAAAACCGAATCGATCTAGGGTTTTAAGAAAAACAGGCGGTTTCTACCTAAAATAAAAAAAACGACGGCGGCGGTAGATCCGATGGCGGCTTCCGGTGAGGCGGCTCGATGAGGCGCGACTGCGGGGCGGCAGCAGCCTGCGGCGGTGGCTCGGTGGTGGTGGTGCAGAGGCGGCGGGGCGGGTCGAGGAGAGGTGGGGCGACGGGGGCGGCATTTAAAGGGGAGGGGGTCCGACTTGGCCTAGGGGGCAAGCCGCGGCGGCGGGGGCGTCCCGGACTCCTGCGTGAGTCCGGCTCAGGCGCGGTGCTGGTGCGGGGAGGCGGTGACGGCGGCTGGGCCGGCTGGGCTTCGGCTAGTTTGGTCCATGATTTTTTTAAATAAAAACAATTCCACCGAAAAGGAAAAATCCTAAATAAGTATAAAAAATTCATAAAATGCCAAAAACAATTTTTACAGTCTAAATAAAATATTTAGAACAAAGTGAACATTTTCTTGGCCTAAAAATGCAATTTTGAAAAATGCATATTTTTCTAATTCAAATAAAATAACAATAAAATCCTAATAAAATTATTTATTTGATTTTAACATTTTTCCTCCAATATTTCTTTTATTTTGGAGAATTCATATTATCTCCTCTCATTTATTTTTATATTGGAAATATTTTCAGAGAGAAAAATAATTAAAACCAAAATGATCCTCTTTTCAATACTTGAGAAAAATTCAAATATGAAAATGAATGAAATCCCCAACTCTCTCCGTGGGTCCTTGAGTTGCTTAGAATTTCTACGATCAAAATCTAAAATGCAAATAAAATATGATATGCATATGATGACCTATGTATAACATTCCAAATTGAAAATTTGGGATGTTACATAAGATACGTGCAAAGAAAGATTGGTTTATAAAAGCGTGTTCTTCTAGTTTCCGTGAAAATAATGATGAAGGTCTTAAAGTGATTGATCTGACTCCTATTGAATCTTTGTTTTCCAATATAAATCTTGATAAAGATGGGACTGGAGATGAGTCAACTTTAGTTAAAAGGCGTCCCAATGATTCGGAGTTTTTAGATCTTGATGCAAAAATTGAGAAAAGTGGGATTGGAGAGGTCAAAACTTTAAGTAGCAATGAACCCACTCTTTTGGATTTCAAGGAATTTAATTATGATAATTGTTCTTTAATAGATTGTATTTCCTTGTTGCAATCCATGTTGAATTCCCCTCATGCTTATAATCAAAACAAAGCTTTTACTAACATATTGTTGATGCTATGATGAAATCTTTTGAAGAAAAGCTTGGATGGGAAGTTTCTATCCCTAGAAAACTTTATTATGAGTGGGAACCTAACATTAAGATTAAGATTAAAGATTATGAATGCCATGCTTTGTGTGATTTGGGTGCTAGTGTTTCCACGATTCCAAAAACTTTATGTAATGTGTTAGGTTTCCGTGAATTTGATGATTGTTCTTTCAATTTGCATCTTGCGGATTCCACTATTAAGAAACCTATGGGAAGAATTAATCATGTCCTTATTGTTGCAAATAGGAATTATGTGCCTGTAGATTTCATTGTTCTTGATATAGATTGCAATCCTACATGTCCTACTATTCTTGGTAGACATTTCCTTGGAGCAATTGGTGCAATTATTGATATGAAAGAAGGAAACATTAGATTTAAATTTCCGTTAAGGAAAGGCATGGAACACTTTCCAAGAAAGAAAATTAAATTTCCTTATGAATCTATTATGAGAGCCACTTATGGATTGCATACCAAAGATGACAATACTTTGATATATTCGTGTTTTATGCCTAGCTAAGGGCGTTAAACAATAGTGCTTGTTGGGAGGCAACCCAACTTTATTTTTGTTTTTGCTTTTTAGGTTCTATTTTGCAATACATATTTCATCTAGCCTCTGGTTAGATGTGGTTTTGTGTTTTAATTAGTGTTTGTGACAAGTAAGACCTTTGGGATAGCTTACAGTGATAGTTGATTTGATCATGCTGAAAAACAGAAACTTTTGCGCTCAGGAAAACAATTCTTATTTTTAGCAGGAGCGTGATAAAATTTTGATTTTTTTGCAGAAGATTAATAAACAAATTGCTTAGGTCGTCCAATTTTTTTAGAATTTTTGGAGTTACCTTAGTATTCAAAATATCCAGATTGCTACAGAGTGTTCTGTTTTTGACAGATTCTGTTTTCTATGTGTTGTTTGCTTATTTTGATGAATTATGGCTAGTATCGGGGGGTACGAACCATGGAAAAGTTGGAATACAGTAGATATTACACCAATTTAAATAAAGAATGAGTTCACAACAGTACCAAAAGTGGTGATTTATTCTCTTATACTAACGGAGCTTACGAGATTTTCTGTTGAGTTTTGTGTTGTGAAGTTTTCAAGTTTTGGGTAAGGATTTGATGGACTATGGAATAAGGAGTGGCAAGAGCCTAAGCTTGGGGATGCCCAAGGCACCCCAAGGTAATATTCAAGGATACCAAGAGCCTAAGCTTGGGGATGCCCCGGAAGGCATCCCCTCTTTCGTCTTCGTCTATCGGTAACTTTACTTGGGGCTATATTTTTATTCACCACATGATATGTGTTTTTCTTGGAACGTCTTGTATAATTTGAGTCTTTGCTTTTTATTTTGCCACAATCATCCTTGCTGTACACACCTTTTGAGACAGACACGCTTGAATTGTGATTTATTAGAATACACTTTGTGCTTCACTTATATCTTTTGAGCTAGGCAATATTGCTCTAGTGCTTCACTTATATCTTTTAGAGCACGGTGGTTGATTTATTTTATAGAAATTGATGAACTCTTGTGCTTCACTTATATTATTTTGAGAGTCTCTAAACAACATGGCAATTTGATTTGGTTATAAATTTAGTCCTAATATGATAGGCGTCCAAGAGGGATATAATAAAAACTTTCATATAAAGTGCATTGAATACTATGAGAAGTTTGATTCCTTATGATTGTTTTGAGATATAAAGATGGTGATATTAGAGTCATGCTAGTGAGTAGTTGTGAATTTTAGAAATACTTGTGTTAAAGTTTGTGATTCCCGTAGCATGCACGTATGGTGAACCGTTATGTGATGAAGTCAGAGCATGATTTATTTATTGATTGTCTTCCTTATGAGTGGCGGTCGGGGACAAGCGATGGTCTTTTCCTACCAATCTATCCCCCTAGGAGCATGCGCGTAGTACTTCGTTTTGATAACTAATAGATTTTTGTAAGAAGTATATGAGTTCTTTATGAGTAATGTTGAGTCCATGGATTATACGCACTTTCACCCTTCCACCATTTCTAGCCTCTCTTGTGCCGCGCAACTTTCACCGATACCATACACCCACCATATACCTTCCTCAAAACAGCCACCATACCTACCTATTATGGCATTTCCGTAACCATTCCGAGATATATTGCCATGCAACTTTCCACCGTTCCGTTTATTATGACACGCTCCATCATTGTCATATTGCTATGCATGATCATGTACTTGACATCGTATTTGTGGAAAAGCCACCATTCATAATTCTTTCATACATGTCACTCTTGATTCATTGCACATCCCGGTACACCGCCGGAGGCATCCACATAGAGTCATATTTTGTTCTAAGTATCGAGTTGTAATTCTTGAGTTGTAAGTAAATAAAAGTGTAATGATCTTCATTATTAGAGCATTGTCCCATGTGAGGAAAGGATGATGGAGACTATGATTCCCCCACAAGTCGGGATGCGACTCCGGACTAAATAAAAAAAGAGAGGCCAAAAAAATGAGAGAAGGCCCAAATAGATAAATAAATGAGAGAAAAGAGAGAAGGGGCAATGCTAGTATCCTTTTACCACACTTGTGCTTCAAAGTAGCACCACGATCTTCATGATACAGAGTCTTCTATATTGTCACTTTCATATACTAGTGGGAATTTTTCAATATAGAACTTGGTCTGTATATTCCAATGATGGGCTTCCTCAAATTGCCCTAGGTCTTCGTGAGCAAGCAAGTTGGATGCACACCCACTTAGTTTCTTTTTTTGAGCTTTCATAAACTTATAGCTCTAGTGCATCAGTTGCATGGCAATCCCTACTCACTCACATTGATATCTATTAACGGGCATCTCCATAGCCCGTTGATACGCCTAGTTGATGTGAGACTATCTCCTTCGTTTTGTCTTCTCCACAACCACCGTCTATTTGTAATGCCCACGATGCGGCTATATCTCCCACGTGTCGAGGCATGACTTAGAGGCATAACCGCATTGTGGTTTTGTCGCAAGAAGGGTCATCTTCACACAATCCCATGTAATGAACAAGAAAGGGATAAATAGAGTTGGCTTACAATCGCCACTTCACACAATACTTAAATAAATCATACATCATCCAAAATACACACATAGACCGACTACTATTTTGGTAACCCCAAATGAAAAGAAGATACCCCAAATGCTAGATCCCCGATCATCCCAACTGGGCTCCACTATTGATCATCAGGAAACGAAACATAGCAACGACCAAGGTCCTCGTCGAACTCCCACTTGAGTTCGGTAGCATCACCTGCACTGGTATCATCGGCACCTGCAACTGTTTTGGTAGTATCTGTTCGTCACGAGGACTCAACAATCTCAAAACCCGTGAGATCAAGATTATTTAAGCTTATGGGTAGGATAAGGTAATGAGGTGGAGTTGCAGCAAGCGCTAAGCAAAATATGGTGGCTAACATATGCAAAAGAAGAGTAAGATGAGAAGCTACGCAACGGTCATGAAGCTAGAAGTGATCAACAAGTGATCCTGAAAATACTTACGTCCAAACATAACCCAAACCGTGTTCACTTCCCGGACTCCGCCGAAAAGAGACCATCACGGCTACACACGCGGTTGATGCATTTTAATTAAGTCAAGTGTCAAGTTCTCTACAACTGGATATTAACAAATTCCCATCTACCACATAACCGCGGGCACGGCTCTCGAAAGTTTATACCCTGCAGGGGTGTCCCAACTTAGCCCATCACAAGCTCTCACGATCAACGAAGGATATTCCTTCTTCCGGAACACACCGATCAGACTCGGAATTCCAGTTACAAGACATTTCGACAATGGTAAAACAAGACCAGCAATACCGCTCGAATGTGCCAACAAATCCCGATAGGAGCTGCACATATCTCGTTCTCAGGGCACACCGGATGGGCCTGACGTCGGGTTGGCATAGACCCTGGTTGCCCAGGGGGTGCCGGACATCGCCCAGGTTGGACCAGCACTCAGAGGAACACTGGCCCGGGGGGGAGTTAAAAAAAGATGACCCTTGGGTTTGCAACTCCCAAGGGAAAAGGTTAGGTGGTTGTTAGGCAAATGTTAAAACCAAGGTTAGGCCTTGCTAGAGGAGTTTTATTCCAAGCGAACTGTCAAGGGGGTCCCATAACCCCAACCGCGCAAGGAACGCAAAATCAAGGAACATAACACCAGTATGACGGAAACTAAGGTGGCAAGAGTGGAACAAAACACCAGGCATAAGGCCGAGCCTTCCACCCTTTACCAAGTATATAGATGCATTAATTAAATAAGAGATAATGTGATATCCCAACATAATCATGTTCCAACATGGAGCAATCTTCAACTTCACCTGCAACTAACAACACTATAAGAGGGGCTGAGCAAAAGCGGTAACATAGCCAAACAACGGTTTGCTAGGAAGGTGGGTTAGAGGCTTGACATGGCAATATGGGAGGCATGATAAACAAGTGGTAGGTAGCGCGACATAGCGATAGAACGAACACCTAGCAAGCAAAGATAGAAGTGATATCGAGGGTAATGGTCATCTTGCCTGCAAAGTTATCAGAGTTGTCGAAAGCTTGCTCCTTGTTAGCATACTCAACAGGCTCCTCGTTCACGAACTCGTCTTCCGGCTCTACCCAAAGCAAGAACACAAGCAACGGAATAACAATCAATCACGGTGCAATGCACAAGCAACATGATGCCAGACATGGCATGGAATGCAAGGTATGATGTGCAATGCATATGGATACTCTGGAAGGGAAGGGGTATCCAAGCATCAACATGGCAAACCAAGTATGCCGCTGGAAAGATGAGGTGATTTCGGTCGAAATCGATATAAGGATCAACGGAAACGGATGCACGGTTTGCAAATGACAAGCAAAACAAGAATGATGCAATACTGCACTCAACAGCATCATAGCACTTGGAGTGCAACAAAAAACTATGCTACGACGCTCCAACATAGCAACAAAGCAGATGAAATTAAATTATAGGTGAAGCTCTACAAATCATGAACACTGAGATCCTGCCAGAACTCACCAGAACAAGCATAAAATAGTATGGCAAAAATGCAAATGATAACAGGTTAACAGACTTGTGAAAATACTAACATGTCAAAAACAGCATCATGTAGCAATGTTTAGAGCTAGCAAACAGTATGCTACAGGAACATATCATGGCAAAACAAGGCATGGCATGCTAGTACTAAAGGCATAGAACAAACTCCCTTATTGAACTTTAGCCAAAGATGTATGGACAAGATAGTAGCATCAATGCAAACATGGCAAGTGATATAATCAGTTTCAGACTTAGAAGAAAATACAGCATGGCAGAAACAGATTTATGATAGCAACTTTGAAAGCTCATTCCACTCACCATAAAGCATTTCATGGCATGAAAAGGTAACCACAGTAAGTAGACATAATCATGAAGCTAAGAAAGGCAAGATCAAGTCCATATGGTACATGTATCACTAGCAAAACACATGGCAAAACTGAACTTCATGTTAACAATCTGCCAAGAACAATATTTAGCAAAAGTAGAGCATGGAAATGACATGCTAGACTACTCCATAATTACAACCAGAGGCATAAATGGAGGGAGCAATACCACATCTTCAAAACACTCTTAATGAACTACCTGAAAAAGTGCATGGATCTATTCGTAGCAACAAGTTTACATAGCATCAAAATGTAACAGGAAATGACAGCAAAAATACCAAGTGTCTGAAAACAGCAACATCATGAAGCCTACTTTGCATGCTTGTGCTAGCCACCAAGAAGCTCACAAAAATACAAGACTTCACCCCGTAAAGATGGCATGGAGATGCTCCAAAAACATATAGACATCATGCTCATAGGATGCACACATAAAATGCAATGAAAATGACAAATCAGCAAGTTATGATAAATGCCAGTAGTTAACATCATATAGCACTTTTGCAACGAGGATAATGGCATCAATATGGACAGTAGGATACATGCAAATGTCACTAACATGAAGAGCATCACGAGACGAACATTTTGATATATCATGCACACAATACAGAATTATGAGCATGGAGATATGCCATGATGAACATGAGCACAATTTGTCAGAGGGAAAAAGACTTAGAAGAAAAACTACCACTCCGGATCTAGGGTTTCGGCGTGGAAACTGAGGCGGGGCCGGAGTAGTCGCCGGAGATGGTGCCGGAGGCGACGGAGACGGTGGCCAGAGTTGCGGGGAAGAGGGCCGGCGAGGAGAGGCAGCCGGATCCGGCGACGATGAGAGCGGCAGACGTCGGGGTTCGGTCGGCGAGGCGCGTGGGCAGCGGCGCTCGATGGTTCGGCGGCGGGGTTCCTGGTGCCGGTGACGACGGGCTGGAGGCTCGGGGTCTGGCGGGAGGCGCTCAGGCTCTAGAGGCGAGCGGGCGAGCGGGAGGCACGGCGGCGCGGGCGGGCTCGCTCCTCGGGACCAGATCTGCCCGGGGTGGGCTCAATCTAGGTTGCGATGGGCCGCAGTGGAGGGGAGGCTGGCTGGGACGCGTGGCGCCTCGCGATTGGTGGAGGGCGGCGGCTGCGGCGGCGCGGTGAACTGGGCGGCGACAAGTGGCGGCGGGGGAGTTCGGCCGGCGCGAAGAACGAGGAGGAGGTGGGAGGAGGCTCGCGGTGCGCGGATTTCGAGGAGGCTAGGGTTTTGGACTGCGAATTCGGGGGAGAGGGTGTTTAAATAGGTAGAGGGAGTTAGGAGAGTCCAAATGAGGTGTGGTTTTCGCCCACACGATCGTGGTCCAACGACGGAGAGCATGGAGGGGGTTTAGGTGGGCTAGTGGGCTGTTTTGGAGGGGTGCTGGGCTGCAAAGATAGAGGGGCTTTTACGGTTACCCGGTTAACCGTTGGGACATCAAACGACCTCCAAATGGAACAAAATTTGACAGGCGGCCTACCGGTGATGTACCAAGGCCAGTCGACAAATCTCGACCCATTCCGAAAACGTTTTTACTCCCGCTCACGAAACAAGATTTGAGGGGTGCAACGGGTGCATGTGGGAGTGACGGATTTCGAAACGGACAACATGGAAAATGACCAGATGCATGAGACGAACACGAATGCAAATGAGATGCACATGATGACATGAGATGAAATGCATGACATGAACAAAAAGCAAAATGAAAGACAAAAAATCCAACCACGAAGGAAATCTCATATCACATAGCCGGAAATGGCAAGAGTTGGAGTTACAATTATGGAAAGTTACATCCGGGGTGTTACACTATTCCACCTATAGTGCTATGTCCATGGCTCACGCTCATGTATTGCGTGAAAGTTGAAAAGGTTTGAGAACATCAAAAGTATGAAACAATTGCTTGGCTTGTTATCGGGGTTATGCATGATTTAAATATTTTGTGTGATGAAGATGGAGCATAGCCAGACTATCTGATTTTGTAGGGATAAGCTTTATTTGGCCATGTTATTTTGAGAAGACATAATTACCTTGCTAGTTGAAGTATTATTGTTTTTATGTCAATATTAAACTTTTGTTTTGAATCATAAGGATCTAAACATTCATACCACAATAAAGAAAATTACATGGATAAATATGTTAGGTAGCATTCCACATCAAAAATTCTGTTTTTATCATTTACCTACTCGAGGACGAGCAGGAATTAAGCTTGGGGATGCTTGATATGTCTCCAACGTATCTATAATTTTTGATTGTTCCATGCTATTATATTATCTGTTTGGGATTTTTTATAAGCATTATTATGCTATTTTATATTATTTTTGGGACTAACCTATTAACCTAGAGCCCAGTGCCAGTTTATGTTTTTTCCTTGTTTTAGAGTTTCGCAGAAAAGGAATACCAAATGGAGTCCAAACGGAATGAAACTTTCGCGATGATGTTTCTTGGACCACAAGACATCCAGAGGACTTGGAGTGCATGTCAGGGAAGCCACGAGGCGGCCACAAGGTCAGAGGGCGTGCCGAGGGGGTAGGGCGCGCCCCCACCCTTGTGGGCCCCTCGTGACTCCACCGACCTATTTCTTCCGCCGATATATTCTCAAATATTTCAAAAACTACCAGGAGAGCCACGAAAACACTTTTCCACTGCCGCAACCTTCTGTACCCGTGAGATCCCATCTAGGGGCCTTTTCCTGCGTCCTGCCGGAGGGGGATTCAATCACGGAGGGCTTCTACATCAACACCATTGCCTCTCTGATGAAGCGTGAGTAGTTTACTCAGACCTACGGGTCCATAGCTAGTAGCTAGATGGCTTCTTCTCTCTCTTTGATTATCAATACCATGTCCTCCTCGATGTCCTTGAAGATCTATCCGATGTAATACTCTTTTACGGTGTGTTTGCCGAGATCCGATGAATTGTGGATTTATGATCAGTTTATCTATGAATATTATATGAATCTCCTCTGAATTCTTATATGCATGATTTGATATCTTTTTAAGTCTCTTCAAACTATCGATTTGGTTTGGCCAACTAGATTGGTTTTTCTTGCAATGGGAGAAGTGCTTAGCTTTGGTCTCAATCTTATGGTGCTCGATCCCAGTGACAGAAGGGGAACCGACATGTATTGTATTGTTGCCATCGAGGATAACAAGATGGGGTTTTCATCATATTGCTTGAGTTTATCCCGCTACATCATGTTATCTTACTTAATGCGTTACTCTGTTCTTATGAACTTAATACTCTAGATGCAGGCAGGAGTCGGTCGATGTGTGGAGTAATAGTAGTAGATGCAGGCAGGAGTCGGTCGATGTGTGGAGTAATAGTAGTAGATGCAGGCAGGAGTCGGTCTACTTGATACGTACGTGATGCCTATATTCGTGATCATTGCCTTAGATATCTTCATAATTAGGCGCTTTTCTATCAATTGCTCGGCACAAATTTGTTCACCCACCATAATATTTTCTATCTTGAGAGAAGCCTCTAGTGAAACCTATGGCCCCCGGGTCTATTTTCCATCATATAAGTTTCCGATCTACAATTCTAGTTTCCTATTTACTTTCTTTGCAATATTTTACTTTCCGTTCCATAAATAAAAAATACCAAAAATATTACTTTACCGTTTATCCATCTCTATCAGATCTCACTTTGCAAATAACCGTGAAGGGATTGACAACCCCTTATCGCGTTGGGTGCAAGTTGGTGTTTGTTTGTGCAGGTATTCGGTGACTTGAGCGTTCTCTCCTACTGGATTGATACCTTGGTTCTCAAAACTGAGGGAAATACTTACTCTACTTTGCTGCATCACCCTTTCCTCTTCAAGGGAAAAACCAATGCAAGCTCAAGAAGTAGCAGGTGCCCGTAGTAGTAGCGCTGGTCGGAGGAAATCGCTACTGCTACGTACAATATCGGTAGCGCTTTCTGCATACGAGCGCTACTAGTATGCCTGGCCTGTCGGCAACGGTCTGGCAATTATAGTAGTAGCGTGTTTTATAACTACAGTGCTACTGGTAAGTGCATAGTAGCAGCGGTTTCGACTGCTGATACGTCCATTTTGCATCATGCTTTTATATCCATATTTATTGCGTTATGGGATGTTATTACACATTATGTCACAATACTTATGCCTATTCTCTATAAGGTTTACAAGAAGAGGGAGAATGCCGGCAGCTGGAATTCTGGGCTGGAAAAAGAGCAAATATTAGAGACCTATTCTACACAACTACAAAAGTCCTGAAACTCAACAGAACTTATTTTGGGAATTAATAAAAAATACTGAGCGAAGAAAGTACAAGAGGGGGGCCACCCACCATCCACGAGGGTGGGGGGCGCGCCCCCCTGCCTCGTGGGCCCCCTGGCAGGCCTCCGGTGTCCATCTTCTGCTATATGAAGTCTTTTACCCTGGAAAAAATCATAAGCAAGCTTTCGGGACGAAACACCGCCGGCACGAGGCGGAACCTTGGCAGAACCAATCTAGGACTCCGGCGGAGCTGTTCTGCCGGGGAAACATCCCTCTGGGAGGGGAAAATCATCACCATCGTCATCACCAACGATCCTCTCATCGGGAGGGGGTCAATATCCATCAACATCTTCACTAGCACCATCTCATCGAAAACCCTAGTTCATCTCTTGTATCCAATCTTTGTATCAAAACCTCAGATTGGTACCTGTGGGTTGCTCGTAGTGTTGATTACTCCTTGTAGTTGATGCTAGTTGGTTTATTTGATGGAAGATCATATGTTCAGATCCTTTATGCATATTAATACCCCTCTGATTATGAGCATGAATATGATTTGTGAGTAGTTACGTTTGTTCCTGAGGACATGGGAGAAGTCTTGCTATAAGTAGTCATGTGAATTTGGTATTCGTTCGATATTTTGATGAGATGTATGTTGTCTTTCCTCTAGTGGTGTTATGTGAACGTCGACTACATGACACTTCACCATTGTTTGGGCCTAGAGGAGGGCATTGGGAAGTAATAAGTAGATGATGGGTTGCTAGAGTGATAGAAGCTTAAACCCTAGTTTATGCATTGCTTCGTAAGGGGCTGATTTGGATCCATATGTTTCATGCTATGGTTAGGTTTACCTTAATACTTCTTTTGTAGTTGTGAATGCTTGCAATAGAGGTTGATCATAAGTGGGATTCTTGTCCAAGAAAGGGCAGCACCCAAGCACCGGTCCACCCACATATCAAATTATCAAAGTAACGAACGCGAATCATATGAGCGTGATGAAAACTAGCTTGACGATAATTCCCATGCGTCCTCGGGAGCGTTTTCCTTCATATAAGAGTTTGTCCAGGCTTGTCCTTTGCTACAAAAAGGATTGGGCCACCTTGCTGCACCTCATTTACTTTTGTTACTTGCTACCCGTTACAAATTACCTTATCACAAAACTATCTCTTACCAATAATTTCAGTGCTTGCAGAGAATACCTTACTGAAGACCACTTGTCATTTCCTTCTGCTCCTTGTTGGGTCGACACTCTTACTTATCGAAAGGACTATGATAGATCCCCTACACTTGTGGGTCATCAAGACTCTTTCCTGGCGCCGTTGCCGGGGAGTGAAGCGCCTTTGGCAAGGAAAGATTTATATAGTGTGCTGAAATTTACTGTCACTTGTTACTATGGAAAGTAATCCTTTGAGGGGCTTGTTCGGGGTATCTTCACCCCGACCAATAGAGAAAAGAGTTGCTCCTCAACCTACTGAACCTACTGAAAATGTTTACTTTGAAATTCCTTCGGGTATGATAGAGAAACTGCTAGCTAATCCTTTTACAGGTGATGGAACATTACATCCCGATTTACACCTAATCTATGTGGATGAAGTTTGTGGATTATTTAAGCTTGCAGGTATGCCCGAGGATGTTATCAAGAAGAAGGTCTTCCCTTTATCTTTGAAGGGAAAGACATTGACATGGTTTAGGCTATGTGATGATATGGGATCATGGAACTACAACCGATTGAAATTGGAATTTCATCAGAAGTTTTATCCTATGCATCTTGTTCATCGTGATCGTAATTATATATATAATTTTTGGCCTCGCGAAGGAGAAAGCGTCAGTCAAGCTTGGGGGAGGCTTAAGTCAATGTTATATTCATGCCCCAATCATGAGCTCTCAAGAGAAATTGTTATTCAAAATTTTATGCTCAGCTTTCTCTCAAATTATCGCTCCATGCTCGATACTTCTTGTACTGGTTCTTTTATGATGAAGACTATTGAATTCAGATGGGATTTATTAGAAAGGATTAAACGCAACTCTGAAGATTGGGATCTCGACAAAGGTAAGGAGTCAGGTATAACACCTTAGTTTGATTGTGTTAAATCTTTTATGGATACCGATGTTTTCCGTGAATTTAGCACTAAATATGGACTTGACTCTGAGATAGTAGCGTCTTTCTATGAATCCTTTGCTACTCATGTTGATCTCCCTAAGGAGAAGTGGTTTAAATATAATCCTCCCATTGAAGTAAAAGTAGTTGCACCTATTAAGGTTGAAGAAAAGACTATCACTTATAATGACCCTATTGTTCCTACTACTTATATTGAGAAACCACCTTTCCCTGTTAGAATAAAGGATCATGCTAAAGCTTCAACTGTGGTCAACAAAAGTAATATTAGGACACCCAAACCCCCTGAGCAAATTAAAATTGAACCTAGTATTGCTATGGTTAAAGACCTCTTGGCTAATAATATTGATGGGCATGTTATTTACTTCTGTGATGAAGCTGCTAGAATTGCTAGACCTGATACTAAAAATAAACATAGACCTGTTGTAGGCATGCCTGTTATTTCTGTTAAAATAGGAGATCATTGTTATCATGGATTGTGTGACATGGGGGCCAGTACAAGTGCAATACCTCATTCCTTATACAAATAAAGTGTGCATGATATTGGCCCTGCTGAGATAGAAGAAATTGATGTTCAATTAAGCTTGCCAATAGAGATACTATTTCACTAGTTGGGATTGTTAGAGATGTTGAAGTCTTGTGTGGGAAAGTTAAATATCCTACTGATTTTCTTGTTCTTGGTTCCCCACAAGATAACTTTTGTCCCATCATATTTGGTAGACCCTTCTTGAATACCGTTAATGCTAGGATAGACTCGAAAAGGATGTTGTTACTATTGGTTTGGGGGATATCTCTCATGAGTTTAATTTTGCTAAATTTCCTTGACAATCCCGTGATGAGGAATTTCCTAGTAAAGATGAAATTATTGGTCTTGCTTCTATTACCGTGCCTCCTAATGATCCTTTAGAACAATATTTGCTCGACCATGAAAATGATATGTTTATGAATGAAAGAAGGTAAATAGATGAAGTATTATTTAAACAGGGACCTATTTTGAAACACAACTTGCGTGTTGAAATCCTAGGGGATCCTCCTCCACCCAAGGGTGATCCCGTGTTTGAGCTTAAAACATTGCTTGATACTCTTAAATATGCATATCTTTATGAAGAGAAGATATATCCTCTTATTACTAGTGCTAACCTTTCAGAGAAGGAAGAAGAGAAATTATTGAAAACTTTGAAGAAGCATCGCGCTGCTATTGGATATATTCTTGATGATCTTACGGGCATTAGCCCCACTCTATGCCAACATAAATAAAATTGGAGAAAACGCTAAACCAGTTGTTGATCACCAACGACGGTTAAATCCTAAGATGAAAGAAGTGGTAAGGAAAGAAATACTAAAGCTTCTGGAGGCAGGTATAATTTATCCCGTTGCTGATAGTCAGTGGGTAAGTCCTGTCCATTGTGTCCCTAAGAAGGGAGGTATCACTGTTGTTCCTAATGATAAAGATGAAGTGATCCCACAAAGAATTATTACAGGTTATAGAATGGTAATTGATTTCCACAAATTAAATAAAGCTACTAAAAAGGATCATTACCCTTTACCTTTTATTGATCAAATGCTAGAAAGATTATCCAAACATACACATTTTTGCTTTCTAGATGGTTATTCTGGTTTCTCTCAAATACCTGTGTCAAAAGAGGATCAAGAAAAGACCACCTTTACTTGTCCTTTCGGTACCTTTGCTTATAGACGTATGCCTTTTGGTTTATGTAATGCACCTGCTACCTTTCAAAGATGCATGATGGCTATATTCTCTGATTTTTGTGAAAAGATTATTGAGGTTTTCATGGATGATTTCTCCGTATATGGAACTTCTTTTGATGATTGCTTGAGCAACCTTGATCGAGTTTCGCAGAGATGTGAAGAAACTAATCTTTTCTTGAATTGGGAGAAGTGCCACTTTATGGTTAATGAAGGTATTGTCTTGGGGCATAAAATTTCTGAAAGAGGTATTGAAGTTGATAAAGCTAAAGTTGATGCTATTGAAAAGATGCCGTGTCCCAAGGACATTAAAGGTATAAGAAGCTTCCTTGGTCATGCCGGTTTTTATAGGAGGTTCATTAAGGACTTCTCAAAAATTTCTAGGCCTCTGACCAACCTTTTACAAAAAGATGGTCCTTTTATCTTTGATGATGATTGTGTAGAAGCATTTGAAATACTTAAAAAGGTTTGATTTCTGCACCTATTGTTCAGCCACTTGATTGGAATTTACCCTTTGAAATTATGTGTGATGCTAGTGATTATGCAGTAGGTGTTGTTCTAGGACAAAGAGTTGATAAGAAATTAAATGTTATCCAATATGCTAGTAAAACTCTAGACGGTGCCCAGAGAAATTATGCTACTACTGAAAAAGAATTTTTAGCAGTTGTATTTGCTTGTGATCATGCTGCTATTAAATATCTTATGGAAAATAAAGATGCTAAACCTAGACTTATTAGATGGGTTCTCCTACTACAAGAATTTGATTTGCATATTATTGATAGAAAGGGGGCTGAGAACCCCGTTGCAGACAATTTATCTAGGTTAGAGAATGTTCTTGATGACCCACTACCTATTGATGATAGCTTTCCTGATGAACAATTAGCTGTCATAAATGCTTCTCGTACTGCTCCATGGTATGCTGATTATGCCAATTACATTGTTGCTAAATTTATACCACCTAGCTTCACATACCAGCAAAAGAAAAAGTTTTTCTATGATTTAAGACATTACTTCTGGGATGACCCACATCTCTACAAAGAAGGAGTAGATGGTGTTATTAGACGTTGTGTACCTGAGCATGAACAGGAACAGATCCTACGCACTCCGAGGCTTATGGAGGACACCACGCTGGAGATAGAACTGCACATAAGGTATTGCAATCCGGTTTTTATTGGCCTACTATCTTCAAAGACGACCGTAAGTTTGTCTTGTCTTGTGATGAATGTCAAAGAATTGGTAATATTAGTAGACGTCAAGAAATGCCTATGAATTATTCACTTGTTATTGAACCATTTGATGTTTGGGGCTTTGATTATATGGGACCGTTTCCTTCCTCTAATGGCTATACACATATTTTAGTTGCTGTTGATTATGTTACTAAGTGGGTAGAAGCTATTCCAACTAGTAGCGCTGATCATAACACCTCTATTAAGATGCTTAAAGAAGTTATTTTTCTGAGGTTTGGAGTCCCTAGATACTTAATGACTGATGGTGGTTCACATTTATTCATGGTGCCTTCGTAAAATGCTTGCTAAGTATGACGTTAATCATAGAATTGCATCTCCATACCAACCACAGTCTAGTGGTCAAGTAGAACTGAGTAATAGAGAGCTAAAATTAATCTTGCAAAAGACTGTTAATAGATCTAGAAAGAATTGATCCAATAAACTTGGTGATGCATTATGGGCCTATAGAACTGCATATAAAAATCCTATGGGTATGTCTCCGTATAAAATGTTTTATGGAAAATCATGTCACTTACCTCTCGAACTAGAACATAAGGCATATTGGGCCATTAAAGAGCTCAACTATGATTTCAAACTTGCTGGTGAGAAGAGGCTATTTGACATTAGCTCACTTGATGAATGGAGAACCCAAGCTTACGAGAATGCCAAACTGTTTAAAGAAAAAGTTAAAAGATGGCATGACAAAAGGATACAAAAGCGCGAGTTTAATGTAGGTGATTATGTGTTGCTATACAACTCTCGTTTAAGATTTTTTGCAGGAAAGCTTCTCTCTAAATGGGAAGGTCCTTACGTTATCAAGGAGGTCTATCGTTTCGGTGCCATAAAAGTCAACAACTTCGAAGGCACAAATCCGAAGGTGGTGAACGGTCAAAGGATCAAACATTATATCTCAGGTAATCCTATAAATGTTGAAACTAATGTTATTGAAACCGTAACCCCGGAGGAATACATAAGGGACACTTTCCAGAACATTTCAGACTCCGAAAAGGAATAGGTATGTCGTACGGTAAGCAAACCTACTCCAAAACAGTTCTAATTGCAGTTTTTCTCCGATTTGTAATATTTAAGAAAATAGGAAAATAAGAAGCAGTTTGGGAAGGACACGAGGCACCCACGAGGGTGGAGGGCGTGCCCTACCCCCTGGGCGCGCCCCCTGCCTCGTGGGCACCTCGTGTGCTCTCCGGACTCCGTTTTCTTGCACAATTCTTCTTTTGGTCGGTAAAAATTCATTATATAATCTCCCAAAGGTTTTGACCCTCGTATCATGCAAATATCCTCTGTTTTTGTTTCGAGCTGTTTTCTGCCAGAGTTGTCAAGGCCATGCATCATGTCGTCCCCCTCCTCCAACAATGAGGGCAACGATGCTTGGCTAATGAAGATAGAGCTGAAGAGAGAAGAACCCAGGGAGATCAACAAGGATGATGGGATCAAGAAGGCCAAGGAGGATCAAGCTCCGGCAGCAGAAGAAGAAGACATCCTTCAACCTCATCTTAATCTTCTTACCCCAACGGAGATTGAAGCTTTCAAGATGATTGAGTTAGCTCGTATACAAAACAAATATCTCACACGTGAAAATATTTTGTTGAAGGAGCATATCACCGCACTCAAGGGCATTATCCGCAAATTGGAGGATCTCCTACGCTCGATGTGCGACTATCCATCATCACCGTCATCTTCTTCACCAGCAAAGGAGAACTGAGTATCTGGTATGGGCACTCCCTTTGGCAACTGCCAAGCTTGGGGGGGGGGGGTGCCCCGGTATCGTATCACCATCACACTCCTATCTTTACCTTTTTATTAGTTCGATCCTTTAGTAATATCTTGATCTAGTAGAATAAAGTTTTAGTATGATCTAGTTTTGAGTTTTGCTTTATGATCCTTCTATGTAATCGAGTCCGTGAGCTATATATAATAAAGATTAGTGTTGAGTCAAGGGCTTGATTATCTTGCTATGATCTTGAGGGAATAAAAGAAAAATAAATAATAAAAAGAATTAAAGAGATCATATTGATCTTATGGAGAGTAATGACTTCACATATAAAGAGTATGATGAATAAAAGTTGTTGAGAGTTGACAAACATAGTTTTGGTCATCGTTGCAATTAATAGGAAGTAATAAAGAAAGAGAGGTTCTCACATATAAATATACTATCTTGGACATCTTCTATGATTGTGAGCACTCATTAAAATATGACATGCTAAAAGTTGATGTTGGACAAGGAATACAACGTAATGGGTTATATTTTCTTATATCCGAAATAAAGTATATTGTCATGGATCATCCAACATGTTGAGCTTCCCTTTCTCCCTCATGCTAGCCAAACTCTTTGCACCAAGTAGAGATACTACTTGTGCTTCCAAATATCCTTAAACCCAGTTTTGTCATGAGAGTCCACCATACCTACCTATGGATTGAGTAAGATCCTTCAAGTAAGTTGTCATTGTTGCATGCAATAAAAATTGCTCTCTAAATATGTATGATTTATTAGTGTGGAGAAAATAAGCTTTATACGATCTTGTGATGTGGAAGAAATAAAAGCGACAGACTGCATAATAAAGGTCCATATCACAAGTGGCAATATAAAGTGACGTTCTTTCGCATTAAGATTTTGTGCATCCAACCATAAAAGCACATGACAACCTCTGCTTCCCTCTGCGAAGGGCCTATCTTTTATTCTTGTATCATACTTTATACAAGAGTCGTGGTGAACTTCACCTTTCCTTTTTATATTTTATCCTTTGGCAAGCGCATTGTGTTGGAAAGATCCTGATATATATATATATATCCAATTGCATGTAAGTTATCATGAACTATTATTGTTGACATTACCCTTGAGGTAAAAGGTTGGGAGGCAACACTATAAGCCCCTATCTTTCTCTGTGTTCGATTAAAACTCCATATCCATAAGTATTGCGTGAGTGTCAGCAATTGTGAAAGACTAAATGATAGTTGAGTATGTGGACTTGCTGAAAAGCTCTTATTGACTCTTTCTGATGTTATGATAAATTGCAATTGCTTCAATGACCGAGATCATAGTTTGTTAGTTTTCAATGAAGTTTCTGATTCCTACTTGACATTGTGAATAGATTGTTACTTTAGCATAAGAAATCATATGACAATATATATATATATATATATATATATATATGTTGCTGTTATAAGAATGATCATGATGCCCTCATGTCCGTATTTTATTTTATCGACACCTCTATCTCTAAACATGTGGACATATTTTTCGTTATCGGTTTCCGCTTGAGGACAAGCGAGGTCTAAGCTTGGGGGAGTTGATACGCCCATTTTGCATAATGCTTTTATATCCATATTTATTGCATTATGGGATGTTATTACAGACTATGTCACAATACTTATGCCTATTCTCTCTTATTTTATAAGGTTTACAAGAAGAGGGAGAATACCGACAGTTGGAATTCTGGGCTGGAAAAGGAGCAAATATTAGAGACCTATTCTGCACAACTCCAAAAGTCCTGAAACTCCACAGAAGTTATTTTTGGAATTAATAAAAAATACAGAGTGAAGAAAGTACCAGATAGGGGCCACCCACCCTCCACGAGGGGGGGGGGCGCCCTAACCCCCTGGGCGCGCCCCCTGCCTCATGGGCCCCCTGGCAGGCCTCCGGTGTCCATCTTCTGCTATATGAAGTATTTTACCCTGGAAAAAAAATCATAAGCAAGCTTTCGAGACGAAACACCGCCGCCATGAGGCGGAACCTTGGCGAAACCAATCTAGGGCTCCAGCGGAGCTGTTCTGCCGGGGAAACATCCCTCCGGGAGGAGGAAATCATCACCATCGTCATCACCAACGATCCTGCCATCGGGAGGGATCAATCTCCATCAACATCTTCACCAGCACCATCTCATCTAAAACCCTAGTTCATCTCTTGTATCCAATCTTTGTATCAAAACCTCAGATTGGTACCTGTGGGTTGCTAGTAGTGTTGATTACTCCTTGTAGTTGATGCTAGTTGGTTTATTTGGTGGAAGATCATATGTTCAGATCCTTTATGCATATTAATACCCCTCTGATTATGATCATGAATATGATTTGTGAGTAGTTACGTTTGTTCCTGAGGACATGGGAGAAGTCTTGCTATAAGTAGTCATGTGAATTTGGTATTCGTTCGATATTTTGATGAGATGTATGTTGTCCTTCCTCTAGTGGTGTTATGTGAACGTCGACTACATGACACTTCACCATTGTTTGGGCCTAGAGGAGAGCACTGGGAAGTAATAAGTAGATGATGGGTTGCTAGAGTGACAGAAGCTTAAACCCTAGTTTATGCGTTGCTTCGTAAGGGGCTGATTTGGATCCATATGTTTCATGCTATGGTTAGGTTTACCTTAATACTTCTTTTGTAGTTGTGGATGCTTGCAATAGAGGTTAATCATAAGTGGGATGCTTGTCCAAGAAAGGGCAGCACCCAAGCACCGGTCCACCCACATATCAAATTATCAAAGTAACGAACGCGAATCATATGAGCGTGATGAAAACTAGCTTGACGATAATTCCCATGCGTCCTCGGGAGCGTTTTCCTTCATATAAGAGTTTGTCCAGGCTTGTCCTTTGCTACAAAAAGGATTGGGCCACCTTGCTTCACCTTATTTACTTTTGTTACTTGCTACCCGTTACAAATTACCTTATCACAAAACTATCTGTTACCGATAATTTCAGTGCTTGCAGAGAATACCTTACTGAAAACCGCTTGTCATTTCCTTTTGCTCCTCATTGGGTTCGACACTCTTACTTATCGAAAGGACTACGATAGATCCCCTACACTTGTGGGTCATCAACGGCCAAGCGCTACTGATAATTAGTAGCAGCGGTGCCTTTTAAAAAGCACTACTAGTAAGCTCTTGTGTATAAGGTTTTCCCTAGTAGTGGAGGGAGCGTGCGATGGTGATCGTATCAACCTTGGAATCACTTCCAACACACATCATCACCTCACCCTCAAGTAGTCTTTGTTCATTTTGTAACTCCTATTTCGAGTTACTAGTCTTAGCAACTGATCCAGTATCAAATACCCAGGGGCTACTATGAACACTAGTAAAGTACACATCAATAACATGTATATCAAATATACTTTTGTTCACTTGCCATCCTTCTTATCCGCTAAGTATTTTTGGGGCAGTTCCGCTTCCAGTGACCATTTCCTTTGCAGTAGAAGCACTCAGTTTCAGGCTTGGGTCTAGCTTTGGGCTTCTTCACGGGAGTGGCAACTTGCTTGCCATTCTTGTTGAAGTTCTCTTTCTTTCCCTTTGCCCTTTTTTCTTGAAACTAGTGGTCTTGTTTAACCATCAACATTTGATGCTCTTTCTTGATTTCTATCTTCGTCGATTTCAGCATCGCGAAGAGCTCGGGAATCGTTTTCGTCATCCCTTGCATATCATAGTTCATCACCAAGTTCTAATAACTTGGCGATAGTGACTACAGAACTCTGTCAATCACTATCTTATCTGCAAGATTAACTCCTACTTGATTCAAGTGATTGTAGTACCCAGACATTCTGAGCACATGCTCACACTACAAAAAAAGACACTTCCGTGATGATACGTGTTTGTCACAGTAGGTCACGTTTTCTGTCATGCATGTACATCCATGACAATTTTATGATAGAATCAAGATAGTCATACCTGTGCTGTCGTAGAAGTGTTCCATGACATTACGAAAATTATCATCACGGAAGTGTCCACTTCCATGACGATAAATCACGTGTCATGGAAGTGCTTTCGTCAAGGGTGACCGACACGTGGCATCCACCGTAACGGGTCGCTGTTAAGCTATCGGGTCCGGTTTTGGATCCAATAACCCGCTAACAGCCCGGACCAATGAGGATTTTCCACGTGTAAAATTCTCATTGGCCGGAGGAAACACGTGTTGGCTCACCGTTGGGACATATGTCATCCATTCATTGGACGGGAGGCACCTATGATACGTCGACACGTGGCACGGCCCAACAGAGGCCCATTCCGGTGAAAAGGCCGGCCCATTTGACATGGTCAAAAGGTAACGGGCCGGCCCACGGAAAGCCTGTTAACGGCATGTTCGTATATAGCCCATTTATGGCCCGCTAACTCACGACCCGTTACGGCCTATCGGAATTAAACCTAGTAGCTTCATCTGGGCCGTCCAATATGATTCCAGCCCGTTGTAACTTCCGACCCATGTATGGCCCATGATGTCTTTTGGCCCATACAAGGCCATTTGTAACTCTTGGCCCATTAACGGCCCGTGGTGAATCTATCCCGCAATGAACAGTGTACCCCTTTATACCCATTAACGGCCCATTATTCCATTGGGCCGTTTCCAACCCATGTTATCTTTCGGCCTTCTCATGGCCCATTTATTCTTGGGCTCATTTCTAGCATTCGGTTACTAACGGCCCGCTATTGGCCTTTTGTGCTTGTGGGCCAAATTCAGCCTGCGGTTACAATCGGCTCGTTTGCAGCCTGTTAATCCGTTGGGCCGTTTTCATAGCGTCATTAAATACGGCCGATTAACGACAACCCGTTATTGTCGGCCCATGAACGGACGATTCCAAATCTAGCCCGTTTACGGCCCATAATGCGGTCTGTTATTGGCCCATGTTTGGCCTATCCATCATACGGCACGTAGAAGGCCCATTGATGCTACGGCCCGTAGAAGGCCCATTGTTTCTACGGCCCTTAGAAGGCCCATTGTTTCTACAGCCCGTACGAGGCCCATGGTAACTACAGTAAATATGTAGCCCATGGATTGTGGCCTAGTTATAAAAAATAGGTTATTGCGGCCACTAGCAAACCGCGGAAAAAGAACTGCACTGACTACAAGCAAACAAGTAAACAAGACAACAAGGAAATAAATAAGCAAGCAACTTATGCTAGGCTATCACGGCTATTACACATATTACATCCACTGGGCATCAAAGTTCGCCACCAGTGCAAATATAGGGAACAAAGCAGCATATCATATACACTGGTTGTCAAAGTTGGCGACCAGTGCAAATAAACGCCACAGCAAAACAAGTCCAGAACTGAAACCACTTTAGAAGATCTCAAGAAACAATATCCTGGGTACCCATAATGCTGGCAAGATGCTTAGCAAGCTTATTAACTTTCTCTTGTTTGGCGCTTAAATCCTCCAGCGCTTGCTGTTGCACCAGAAAGTATGCATCTGAATTATGCAGGGACTTCCTCAGTCCTTCAACTTCCTGTCATGGCACATCTGATCGATGTATTTCAACTTGAACTTGAGACTCAAGAAGATGAACTGATTCAGGCAGCGAGTTCGAAGAGCTTGTGCCATTAGTAGTGGCCAGTAACCCGAACACTACATCAAGACAGGACTTTTGGGTTCTCTCACTGTCGTCAAGATGAGCATAATTGGTTTGCTACCAACATTTGGCAACTTTTTGTGAGATTGACAATGAAAATTGGCAAGCAACCAATCACTACTAGGGAAAACCTTATACACAGCATCTTAGCAGTAGCGCTGGACAAAATAATGCGCTAGTGCTACTTAGTAGCAGCGCCCGAAAATAAACCGCGCTAATGCTACAACTTTAGCAGTAGCGCGTTCTAGCAAAAAGCGCTGCTGCTATGTTTGAACTGGGCGCGTATCCCCATCCGGCGCGTATCCCCATCCGGCGTTACTTCTATTCTCCTTAGCTGTAGCGCTTTTCTCGCACATGCGCTACTACTAACCCTACCTTATCCTCCCCACGCGTCCGACCCTCTCTCACTCACTCTCCCTCTCAGTCACTCTTGCCCGCGCCGATACCCGTCGTCCGCCGCCGCCGCTGCCGTCGTCCGTCCTCCACCGAGGTACTCCCTCCTCCTCCCACCGCGCCCTCCTCCCTCCGCCTCCGGCCGCCCCCTCCTCCCTCCTCCTCCGTCCGCCCCCTCCTCCCTCCTCCGCCAGCAGCCCTCCTCCCACCGCCCCTCCCTCCTCCTCCTCCGGCCGGCCCCTCCCCCTCCTCCTCCGGACGCCCCCTCCCCCTCCTCTCTCCTCCCTCCCTTGTCTCTGTTCTTGCAAATTGTAGGTAATTTAAATGTAGATAATTAGTAAGTGTTTAAAATAATTAGTAAGTAAATTAATAAACTAGTTGAACTAGTTTAGTTTTAGTTGAACTAGTTTAGTAAGTAAATTAATAAACAAGTTGAATTAATAGAACTAATGTATTTTTAGTAAGAAAATTAATATAACTAGTTGAACTACTTTATTTTTAGAAAGAACTAGTTTTTTTCTATTTATAGTAAGTTTATATTTAGTAAGAACTAGTTGAATTAATAGAACTAGTTGAACATGTCATATTTGTTGTTATGTTTTTATTTTAGTAAGAACTAGTTTATATTTAGTAAGATCTAGTTTATATTTAGTAAGAACTAGTTGAATTAATAGAATTAATAGGGTTTTTGCTTTTGCAGAAATCAAGGAGCCCCTCCATCATCCCCGCCATCGTCCCCGTCACCGACCCCCTCCGACCTCGAGGTGAGACCAGCCAAATCTCCATGTCAATATGAGTCCTATAAGATATATATGATGTAGATAAAAACATGTATATCCTGTGTTGCTCAAATAGGATATGTGGTTGCCCAAGTGGCCGGTCATGTTCAGTTTACACCTCCGAGTGGCCTATGTTTTGCCGGAGTGTTGATTAATTTCCGTTCCGGCAAATTTCAGGCGCTCCATATGTCCTTTTTTAGCAAAGTTCATGCCGGATTTTTCCGTGAATTCTGGTATGACTTGTGCTAGAATATGTAGGAAATATCGAGTGGCCTGGATTTTCTCGAAAAATAATGATCTAAATTAGGTTTTTTAGTACATATATTTAATTGTATAAGTTTAATCTTTGAATTATGAACGTAGGAAATGTCGTACTCGGATGACGAAAGTCTCCCGGGGGAGTGCGGCTGGTACCACGACGATCGAGGTCTGTGCGACAGGTGCCCACACCTGGACGATGATCGACGCTTCAGCATTAAGCTCGAGGAGACCTTCGACGTTGAAACGGTACGCAACGACGACAAGTGTTTTTTTCGTAATTAAGCACGACTTCAACTATTTCAACGTCTAATTTTCATCTTTTACAATTCGACTAGCTTATCCCATGCCATGCAAGACGCTATGTCTTGGAGAGGATGGGTTTTGAAGACCATGAAAATTTTGAAAAAAATAAAATACACCTAAGGACCCGTCATGATATGGATTTTGAAGTAAATATGTACAATTCTCAGAGCGTAACCCATTTTGGTTGCCAAAATTAGGAAGCACTTTGCAAAATGTATGGTTTTTATGAGGGTATGATTGTCACCATGGATCTTGGTGATCCTGATATCGAGCAAAACAATATGGACATTTGGGTCCTTGTTGATATGCTTCCGATTCTACCGCTATGTGAGTTTCTCAAACATAGTTATTAACTAATTTATATTGTTTATTTCAAAATAGTTGACAACTTATTTCCATTGACATCTTATTTTCATTCTTCAAAGAATGTGCAGAAGATGGTAGACAAAACCCACTACACCGATGGCTCCGAATTAACTTATAAGGAGAAAAATCATCTGATCGCATTTTGTACTTTCTTTGAGAATTACAATACCTATTATCGAACTCCTCCAAATTATGGTGAATACGTGCCACTAGTGCACGTGTTGAACCATGATAACTTCTATGGAGATACCCTGGTAAGATTTTTTACTATTACGACATCCGTGCATCTTTTGCATACTTCTAAAACTAGTACATCATTGCTAACTACGAAGTTATTACTATGTTTTTCAACAGAAAATCCCGATGGATTGTGTGCCTCATCTGATGTATTACAATGGTCGCCTTGAAGTTCTGAACCTACAGCCAGGTCATCCTACGGATCTCACCTGTGCATATCGGATTTCTGAAACCGGTGAACACATGCTAATCAAAGAGTGGAAAAAATTTTTGGACATTTGTAAGGAGGTTCTTGGAAGAAACATTAAGCGAAAGGCAAGAATTAGAGACAAGATAATCTGCATTCTCCATAATGGAGAGCCAGGGGCTATCTTGTTTTTTGCTATTTTACCTTAGAGAATATAGTAGGTCCTAAGAGAATGTAGTAGGTCCTATGAGGTACAATATGTTTATTATGTGGTACAATGTGTTAGAGTTGATGATGAGGAGTAGTTGTGATTATGACTAGTGACCAACTTGCTATGTTATGTCTCATCAATGAAAACGATGATCATGAGGAGGTGTTATATGACAATGATGTATTATGATGATAAGTTGTTAATGACATGATGATGATGATATTTATTATATCATTGTGTGAAAGAACCATGGATTAGTTTCAAGTGGATGTCCATCCACTTGAAACTAGTCCACGGTTCTTTCACCCAATGATGTAATAACTCATTATGATGTAAAAACAATCTCTAAATTGCTGTTGTATTAAAACTTTTATAGAGGTGTATGAATACAACATGAAATAAAAAAGAAATAAAATACGGAATAATAGTAGTAGCGCGGGCTGGGAGAAGCGCTACTAGTAATTACCAGTAGCGCCGCTCCGGGAAAGCGCTACTACTAAGTCGGTGTAGCAGTAGCGTTGGTTAACCAACGCTACTGCTAACCTTTAGCTGTAGCGCCGTACCAGCACTCCTGGCCGCGCTACTGATAGGCCTAAAACCCGCGCTGCTGCTAGGCTTTTCCCTAGTAGTGAATCTCTAGCCAATATTTGGCACTTGCCAAAATTTGGCATGCCAACTTTTGACATCAAACCAATTATGCTAGATAGTTTTTATCAGCTTTCTTGGAGACCAACAGGGATGTCTCACTATCTTGAACCTTATCTGCATTACTTCCTTTACCATTGCATAACCAATATTGTGTCCATATTGTAAAAAAGAAACAAGCAGACACATCATAGGTTTATCATGTTGTATATGAAACTCATTTTGGTAAATCAGTTCAGTAGTAAAGTGGACAGGATAACAACATGAAACAAACATATATCTATGTACCAAGGTCACTTTATGGTCTATATCATTCTAGTTTTTGTTGCCAAATCAAGAGAGACACAATTCAAATAATATTTGTTCAAGACAAAGCAGAATAGACAGAATATAAGTGTGGGAAACTATAGAGCAATAACAACACTTGTAATGTGCATGACATGAGAACACAACTGTTTATTCAATTGAAATTGAAATCAACATAGAGCAAGTTACAACAACAAACCAGTTAAAGAAACAGGTTTAGAACATACCTATTGCGCCATTGGAGTTTCAATTCCACCCTTCAAATTTGAAAATAGTTGGTATGAGTAAATACAGTGATGCAAGAGCAAAGGAGTATGAACCATAGCTACACAACCTGACCTGAGAACAATTCTTCTTCTCCTTTAAGCATTGAGTTGGGATTCACAGTGGTGGTCCTCGTGCTTTGGGCACTGCAGTTCCCTTACTAACTGATCGTGTTTGGGTGCTCTGTGGTGGAGACGGTGATGTGTCAACTGGAACTGGGTTACTATTTGCTGGGATTGGGGTTAGAAGGGGTGTAGCTAGTTCTCTGTCCAACTGGGTCGGGGTACAATCTGCGAGAGTCTGGGTTATGTGTGGTGGGGCTGGTTCTTGGGAAAGTACAACCGTGGTTCTATCTACAACAACTGGTAGCACTATCTTTTCTGAAGACCGTGTTGTTACTCCCTTAGATACTACCATCACCCTCTCCAATTCAAATGGCTGATAAGCAAGAAAAGTAATTGAATGTACAGACATTGTATGATAAGACAGGTGCAATGGATAGTGGGGAATAGAAGAGGGCATGAAATAATTCACATTTATGTTGTCTAACCAAACAGGATAGCATGAAAAAATTTCACATATATGATGGCTAACTAAACAGGATAGCATGACACAATTTCACATTATGGTGGCTAACTAAAAAAGATGGAAAGACATAGTTCAAAATATGATGACTATGTAAACAGGATGACATGATATAACTATATAATGTGTTTATTAAATAGGTTGGCATGCCATAATTCACATACATGTCACCTATGGAAACATGATAGCATGATATAATTCACGGATATAATGACATAATTCAAAATATGATGACTGTAAACACTAAACAGGATGAGAGGATATAACTATATGATGTCTTTATTAAATGGGTTGCCATGCCATAATTCAGATAGATGCTGTGTATGTAAACATGATGGCATGATATAATTCAAATATATGATTTATATAGTAAGCAAGTAAGCAGGTGGCAATCCATATATGATGTAAAAACTAAGCAATGCAAGACAACATGCATGGCATGGGTAATATAACCCTGCCAAGTTTGAGCATAGACCTCAGGGGGGAAATAGGACTGGTCATCAGTCTCTGAATCCTCCTCTGAGGAGTTCTCTGTAACCAACAAGATGTCTGCTTCAGCAGGTAGCATTGTCTGCTCTGAGTACCTTGTTTTCACTCCAGATACTTCCATCACCGCTTCAAATGGCTGATGCACAGGAAGAGTAGTTGAATATACAAATGTTGTCGACAAATGGAACACGTAATACAAAAAATGATAGCATGATATAATTCACATACATGATGATTGGCTAAACAACATGGCATTGGATAATTCACATATATAATGCCTTTGTAACAAGATAGCATTGCATAATTCACATATATAATGTCTAGCAACAAGATGGCAATGCATAATTCACATATATGGTAAGTAGACACTAAACAAGTGGCATTCACACAAAGCATGTCTAAACTAATCAAATAACATAGCAATGCAAGACACCATACGCATGATATGAGCAACATAACCCTGCCAAGTTAGAGCATACACCTTGGGGGGATAGGACTGGTCATCTGTCTCTGGATCCTCCTCTAAGGAGCTATCCGTAACCAGCGAGATATGCGCTTCGTCAGATAGCATAGTCTGCTCCCGAAGACCTTGTTTTCACTCCAGAATTTTCCATCACCGTGTCAAATAGTTGATGCACACGAAGAGTAGTTGAATGTACTAACATTGCTGACAAATGTAATACGTAACGAAAAAAGGATGGCCAGGTATAATTCACGTATAAGATGAGTGGATAAGCAGGATGGCATTGCAAAATTCACATATATGATGCCTGGCTAAACAAGATGGCGTTGCATAATTCACATAAACGATGAATAAACTAAACAGATGGCATTCACACAAAGCATGTCTAAACTAAGCAGATGACATATTTGATGTATAAAGTAAGCAATGCAAGGCACCATATGCATGATATAACCAACATCAGCATGCCAAGTTAGAGCGAAAACCTCATGGGGTAAATAGGAGTGGTCTTCTCCTTTTGAATCCCCCTCAGAACAGATATCTTCCTCTCGATTACAATCCGAAATGGGTGGAGGGGGGCTTCCTTTGCGCCTACCATTGAGCGACGTCTGCACGGAATTTTATTGCCACGCAAGGCTTGTCTCTTTTGCTCTATATGTTCAGTTCCATTGTGTACAATAACTGACATCCATAGGAATAAAACATAGTGAGATTATGTAAGGAGTGCATGCAAAAATCCAGAGTGATGGTAGCAGCCTGTGGATAGACCCAAAACCAATGATAGCAGGCAGATAATGGCTTCAATAAAAAATACAGATAATGGCTTCTTTACTGTTTGTTTCCCACCCAACATGAAACTCATAGTAGACACCAGAGATTAACCAGATAGTAGATACATACTATTGATTGCGGCCCCGATATGTACCCCACAACCATTTAAAAACTGAAGTTTGACCATTAGTTTGGAGCTGACTCAGAGTCTAATCGGTGAACATGACGATAAAGTAGCATGTAATATTAAGCGATGCATAACGTAAGCAGAAACGAAAGAGTGCGACCTCTCTTGCGGACCCGTGTAGTCCTCGAGGTCATCTGCTCGGTTGATGATGTTAATGCAGTTGTTATGGCTGCCAGCAGCGGGGAAGAAGATCTGAGGCGGCGAAAGACAGTCTGGAGGTCGGATCCCTGCTGTGCTGGACCCTTCTGTCGTTGGAGCAGCTGAGCTGGGGTGGACGACGACGCAGCAGGAACGGGACAAACCACACAAGGTTTTCTTTGACAACTATCTGTAAGAGAAGTAATTCTGTAAGGGCTCGTTTGAATTGGAGGATTCTCACAACGCAAGGATAGGAAATACACAGTAATAGGATAGAAATGCACGTGCAAAAGAAAGAATTTAAAAACACAGGATTTCTGCCAATCCGGGTGTTTTGTTCACAAGAATTGGAAGATCACATGATGCAAAGAAGCATGGTGAGATTAAGTCAAACCACAAGAAAATGTACGGTTATAATGCTATTATGCTACTATCTCTTAGTCTTGTGCTACATGAATAGGAATTTGAAAAGGAGGACTTGTGGATATTAAAATTCCTACGGTTTTTCTTTCAAGGAGACACTAAAGGAACTAATCCTACAGTTTTCCTTTGCTCCATTCCTTTGAACCAAATGCATGAATAATAGTACCATAGTAAACTTTCCAATTCCTATGTTTTTCGTTCACTTTCCTTTCAAGCACTGACGATTCTAGCAGGCAGGCTTGAGCAAGGAAAAGCCTACACTAAAAAAATGTTTTTGCGCTACTTCTACTACTTTGGACCCAGGCCACTGCCCTACTAGCTCAACTCCCAGGCCCAGCGACAAATGCACAGCTCAAACGCGCAGAGATAAATAATGATGGCATTCAAGAGAGTCCATCACGGATAGCTAAGTTGCCTGGTACCTCACTGCATTTCACGTGTCGGGATTTCACAGGAGGTGGGAGTTTTCGCGCGCGTTGTAATTTTGGAATAGCAAGGCGCGGGTTGAGATGGAGGGAGTTTTCGGACCACAACAAGACAAAGATATATGTTAAATATTTCAGGAAAACAAGGCGCGGGTTGAAATTTCCGGACAAGCCTAACGTGTACTGTGCCAAATCAATTCGCACTTTCGTCGATGAAAAAACAAAAAGAAATCAATTCGCAGCACACAAGAGAGTCTAGTCCCGTGTACTGTACCAAATCAATTCACACTACAAATGTCATTCAAAACTTTGAATTCATGTTATGTTCAATTAAAATATTTCGCTACATGTATAATGCATGAACGTTTTAGTGCATTCCAAACGTATATACTACCGCTTCAATCTGAACTAAATTTGAATTCGTTTCTCTATTTGAATAAGATCTACAATAATGATTGTTGTGAAGTCAAACCATTTGAATTCATTTCTCTATTTTAATAAGATCTACAATCATCATTATTGTCAAGTTAAACCATCGTTTGTGTATTATCTTCACATCACACCACATGATTACTCTCGAGTTAGGTATGAACTATTTGTACTATATGAACTAGAACTCGATTTTGTGAATCCACTTTATGTTGTTTTCAAATCACAATACATTTCAAGCTCTAGCAAGCTCTTCATAATCTGAACCATGTCTCATATGTATAATGTGTTTATCACATCATGTATGGTGCCCCGCCCCCTACGCCTAAGTATTTAGATGTGAGTTGCAAACACCACACGTTACCACAAATTCAAATAAAATGTGAGATTGTTTGATATATAGTATTGTTTAGATTGTTCGATATTTAGTTGTAAGCTGCAAACGCCACACATTATCACAAATTCAAATAAAATGTGAGATTGTTCGATGTATAGTATGGTTTAGATTGTTCGACATTTAGCTATGAGTTGCAAACGCCATGCATTATCACATTATGGTATAACATGTGCAAAACCACAGCACGCGTATCACCGCTATATTCATGCATGCATATATGTTTATAACACTATGATCTCCTATTCAAATATATGAATCCACTTTCATATCAAATTATGATCTTTGTTAGTCTCTTACACCCACACAATCCTCTAACCTTTGTAGCTAGCACTAACTTTCTCTCGTGCACGCACACACCCTCCTCGCCCTCCCCCTCCCTCAGCATTCTATCCGTCGCGCATTCATTTTTTTCTTTAGGTCGTTCTCCCACAGTCTCCACAACTCCTTTCCGACACACACTGATCGATAAACCTCTCCAGCGATGTCTGCCTACAACATACACACGCACCTTCCAGCTCCTCCTTTCTGTGTCCATGCCTCATGTCTCTCATACGGTCCCACACATGTGTAAACTCTCGCCCCTCTTTTCATCGATCTCACAACCGCACACTCCTCCCCCTATCTAGCTAGTAGCTCGGCCTCTCGCACCACCTCCTATAGCTCCATTCTCTCTATCCATCCGTCTCGCTGGGCCTTATTTGCCTCTAACAAATGGATGTACACCGACCGATCTCCCGCTATACATATTGCTAGCTAGGTCCTTATAACTCGTTTTTCCCACACGTCGATCGATCTACCTCATTAGTTATGTCTCTCCCTTCCTTCGACAAACAACAATTGATCTACCGATCTAGTTAGGTTTCACTACAGGAAACAGCTATTTTGCTGTCTGCCACGGCGGACGGCAAAGGCTCGAACGGCGGACCCAATCTAAACATACTCGGGCTATCCATGGATAGCGTTGGACAATTCGAAAGAATCAAGGTTATAAATATGCAAATGCATGCATATTTATAACTATGACGCTTTCGAACGGGAGACACATATTGGTTACACATACTGATGATTCAAGACACATATGTAGCTAGCTATCAAGTTTCATCGGAATAGATCAAATAATTAATGGGGGAGGAGGACATGTCATTTGTGCTCACCCACGAACGAAGGGGCAGAGCTCGTCAAACGCACGGCGAGGTCGTCGAACACCAAACCTCGCAGCGATGAAACAACTGCACATTTAAAACTACCCGATCAACACAATTATATATGATGTTTTTCATAACAAAATCGAAAGATATATGACCTAACTAATAATTCACAAATATATGACCCCGTCGGCTTCTGGAAGGCCAAAGAACACCTTTTCGGGAGGTGTCGGGGGTCGGGGTGTCGTGTCGGTCTCGGGGTGCCGTGTCGGGGTCGGGGTCGGGGTGTCGGGTCGGGGTCGGGGTGCCGGGTCGGTGTCGGGGTCGGGGTGTCGGGTCAGGCTCGGGGTCGGGGTGTCGGGGTCGGGGTTGGGGTCGGGGTCGGGGTCTCGGGGTCGGGGTGCCGGGTCGGGGTCGGGGTGCCGTGTCGGTGTCGGGGTCGGGGTGTCGGGTCAGGCTCGGGGTCTCAGGGTCGGGGTGTCGGGTCGGGGTGCCGGGTCGGGGTCGGGGTGCCGTGTCGGTGTCGGGGTCGGGGTGTCGGGTCAGGCTCGGGGTCGGGGTCTCGGGGTCGGGGTGTCGGGTCGGGGTGCCATCTCGGGGTCGGGGTGTCGGGTCGGGGTGCCGGGTCGGTGTCGGGGTAAGGGTGGGTGTGGTGTCAGGGTGTCGGTGTCGGGGTGTCGTGTCGGTGTCGGGGTCGGGGTCTCGGGGTCGGGGTGTCGGGTCGGGGTGCCGGGTCGGGGTCGGGGTGCCGTGTCGGTGTCGGGGTCGGGGTGTCGGGTCAGGCTCGGGGTCGGGGTGTCGGGGTCGGGGTTGGGGTCGGGGTGTCGGGGTCGGGGTCGGGGTGTCGTGTCGGGGTGCCGGGTCGGGGTCGGGGTGCCGTCTCGGGTCGGGTTTTTTCCCTTTTCTTCTTCTTCCTATTCTTCCTTTTCTTCCTCTTCTTCTTTTTTCTTCTCCTCCTCCTCTTCTTCTTCTTCCTTTCCTTTTTCCTCTTCTTCTTCTCCTCCTCTCCTCTTTTTTCTTCTTCTTCTTCTTCCTCTTCTTCTTTTTTATTCTCCTCCTCCTCTTCTTCTTCTTCCTTTCCTTTTTCCTCTTCTTCTTCTTCTCCTCCTCTCCTCTTTTTTCTTCTTCTTCTTCCTCTTCTTCTTTTTTCTCCTCCTCCTCCTCTTCTTCTTCTTCCTTTCCTTTTTCCTCTTCTTCTTCTCCTCCTCACCTCTTTTTTCTTCTTCTTCTTCTTTCCTCAAACATAACTAAACCTAAAACTAAACCTAAAACTACAACTAAAACTAAATCTAAACTAAAACTAAAACTAAAAAGGAAAAAAACAGAAAAAAAACAGAAAAAAGGGGGCTCACCTGGGGGGTGGAGGAGGCCGGTGGAGGAGGGGAGCGGGGCGGTGGAGGAGGCGGCCTGGGGCGGCGGGGGGCCGGGCCCTGGCGGTGGGGCGCGGGGCGGCGGGGGGCCGGGGCGGGGGGGGGGGGGCGACGGGGCGGTGGGGGCGGCGGCGAGCTGGGGCGGCGGGGGCGACGGGGCGTCGGGGGGCCGGGCCCGGGCGGTGGGGCGCGGGGCGGCGGGGGGCCGGGGCGGGGGGCGACGGGGCGGTGGGGGCGACGGGGCCCCGGAGCGGCGGCGAGCCGGGGCGGCGGGGGCGACGGGGCGGCGGCGGCGGCGGCGGGGTGGGAGGAGAGAAATGGCGAGGGAGAGAAGAAGTGAGTAACGGGCGGGGGGTACGGGCCATTAGGTAGTGAGCTCTTTGCCGTCTGCCTCTCTTTGCCGTCCGCCCTTTTGCCTCTTTGCCGTCTGCTGGCAGACGGCAAAGAGGTGGGCCGTTAAGATTTTTCCAAACGGGCGGGGGGTGGGGGCCACCTCACTCTTTGCCGTCCGCCAGCGGACGGCAAAGATTCTTTGCCGTCTGCTGGCTGACGGCAAAGAGCTCGCAGATGGCAAAGAGCTTCTTTGCCGTCCGCCTTTTCTTTGCCGTCTGCTTTTGGGTAGCTGATGGCAAAGAGCTTCTTTGCCGTCAGCTAGCAGACGACAAAGAGCTGACAGATGGCAAATTAGCTGATTCCAGTAGTGTTTGCGTACCAAACACATGGTTCCCCTTCATCATTCATGCATGCGTCCCGACAGATCTATCACGCACAGGCACACACAGAAACACATCGCCACTCTTACTGATAATATTGCAGTTCTACCCTGAGTTTGTCTAGTAGTCCTCTCCCATCATCTTCGAGAAGCAACTCCATCACCCATCCAGCACTCTACCCCTCTCTCTCTCTCTCTCTCTCTCGTCTCTCTCTCTGTCCCAACCTATTTCCCGTCCTTCAGTTATGTATGGATGTCGACCGCTCTCCCTCAAGACATAGCTGGGTCTCTCCTTCTCAACACATATACGAGTCGTTCTACCTCTCTAGTTAGGCCTCTGCCTCCCTCCTCCCCCCTCCCCCCACAAACACCGATACATCGAGTGCTCTAGTCATGTCTCCCTGCCACACACAAACTTGCCATGTGCCCTCTGACGTTCCGGTAGGCCAGTCGACCTATATCTTTGACTTGCACACACACAATTTCGATGGCTCTCTTCATCAATCTCACACCCACCCACTTGATCCTCTCTTCAAATCTATCGAGATATATGACCCCTCCCTCTCTTCTCATGGATCGCCCCCTCTATATATGATATGGATAGGCCTCTATTTCACACACAGTGCATGCAAAATTTTGTTTGAGATGTCATCGACACATATTCCCACTGATACATTCACGAAATCACCTCCCCCAAAACAAAAAACACTCATGAACGCACATGCCATCTTTCTAGGTTTGTATCTCTCACACACATCCACGTAGGTGTGGGACGTGCATGAAGAGAAGAGGTGCATGCACGGCGCACGTACTCCCGTCTCTTTCCCAACCACACCCGCGCGGGTACACGGTGGAGCTCATTTTCGTATGAAAAGGCAGCCCACGTGGTAATTTGACACGTGTACTGGTTGTCCACTTGATGGAGGATCGTCTACCACGGGTGGACAAACAAATTGTGACTTGACACGTTATGTTAAAAAAGAGGCAAACCATGTGGGGCCTACCTTAGAGGCAAGGTTCTATACACTCGAGATGCTCTGTACGTATTACTTTTGATGTGTCCCGTCAACTTGTAGAACGAGGAGAAGCTTGCTTACTACGCCGTCTCCTCCGCCCACGGGCGCAGTGGCTCGCAGGACGAGGTGAAGCTTGCTTACTACTACTCATTGTATATTGGTTTATTGGTCCCCATTGTATACTGTGTCAAATTTTGACTATAGATTGAACTAACAAAACGTTCGTGCATGTTACCAAAAATGATATCATTGAAAACTATGTTGAAATACGAGTCCAACGATATAATTTTTGTTGACATGCATTAACATTTTGTTAGCTAAATATTTGGTAAAAATTTGGCACGAACTACAAAGGTGACCTATAAACTAGGACGGAGGTAGTAGTACTATGCCTTACGCCCGCTCCCTCGCCCACGCACGCGGTGGCTCGCAAGACGAGGAGAAATTTTTACTACTCCCTCCGTTTACTCCTCGTCCCTACCTTGGTTAGAGAGATAATCATATTGTTTGGAATATATGTCCTTAGATTTCAATATGAACTACTAGTACATACTCCAAACACTGATGTATATAGACGTATTTTAGAGTGTAGATTCACTCATTTTGCTCCGTATGTAGTCCATATTGAAACGAATGTAATAGTATGCACTCTCCCTCGCCCCTCGACCCTCGCCCACATGGTGGACATGCAGCAATTCATTCGGTCTCATATAGCCAGAACGATATTTACTGCAGTACTATTATTGATCGATTTCCTGAAGAGGCGAAGAGCCAATCGCAAGGTTAATATTTTGGAGATGCCAAGCGCAAGGTTTATAGGAGAACGAGTAGTAGGTGCCGCGTCATTTATAAATAATTTTTTTTTCTTCAGTGGCACATACGCAATATAAATAGGTTCATATGGAGAGAAAAGGAAACCGCTCCACCATATACATAGGCAGGACGAGCCTATACGGTTGCTTGCTGGGGGTTGCTCTCTTCACACTCTCTCACACAAAACGACTGTGACCACATCTCTAACATCCTGGCGGACGTGGTGGATGCTTAGTGTAGATGCGGCCGCCGTCGCCGACGGCGAAAACCCACTGTCGGCACGTCCCGATCAAGGGTCCCCGCCGTTCTCTCTCACAAAGCCGGTGAGGTTGCCTTCGTCCCTTGCTCACTGCCGCGACGTGGGCAGTTGCCGCTTCCCGCCGCCCTCCTCTAGGTTGAGCTACGTCCCGACATCCCTCAGGTACAACTCCCTTTACAACCGGCTTGCACCACTGCTCCAGCTGCCCACATCACTCCATGTGGATATTTCTCTACTTCTTTGCCCCGCACATACCTCTACTGGCTTCTACATACTGTATTTGTGATGAGTTTATGTCTCATCAACTAGCCCCATAATCTTATTCTAATCATGCTTCTTTAATTTCTTTGCCACAGGGATGCTCATCTCGATTTTCGTGAAACTGCACAAAATGACCGATGGTCAAAGGGTTGCAAAATTCATTTCTTCGGAAGCTCCAACGTTGCCAGCAAATTAAAGCTTGGTTAGGGTTTACGGTTCAAGGGCTAGGGACTGCATGGATCATTTTTTTCTTTAGTTGTCTCTGTTCCAAAATAAGTGTCAACTTTAGTAGTAGTACAACTTTGTACTAAAGTTTGCATAAAGTTGAGACACTTATTTTGGAACGGAGGGAGTACATATTGGCTATGATCTGTCAATCATTGAGATGCAATAGCATGCATGTTAGTCTCCTTTGTATTTGATGAAATGTTGCAATGGGCAACCTTGGATGCAAGATACATGAAACAGAAGCTGGAAGCTTCATAGAATTGTACAAATTTATCTCGCTGATAAATTACAGTACGTACTATACTAGTAGTACTATATAAAGAGTTAGGTGTCACACGGTGTCCAAAAAATATGGTGATAATGTGAGGTGGGCCATGTAATCACTGAGCCTGTGTGTTTTCACTGCTCTCGAACTCCTCCTCTGTAAGAATGGAGAAAATTGTAATCTAGTAGTACCTCCTTTCGCCGAAAGCGTGGGACATCCAGCAGTCCTACCACCTCAGTAATAATGACCAATGAGCTGTCAAATCACATAGACCCAACAGTAAGTTGGACGGACGAAGCAACCATCACTCTTGAATCCGCTTCTCTCTTCAACGCAGGCGCCAGTGAGAGGCCGCGTCCGCTCTGCCCGAGCATGAATGCGGCACCGATTCTTTGGAGCGGTGCTGACCGCTTCGGGCGGAAGCGCGCGCGGGCGATGGAGGGGCTTTGGGTGGGCCAGGATGGTCAGGAGAAGGCGTGGCAGCGGTCCGCCTGTCCCGACCGGACGCCTGGAAGAGGATGCACCGACTCTCGCAGCTAAATCGTACACTACACACCATCTCTCTGTAGGAGTAGGTCGATGTGTCGCTCTCTCTAACACACACATGTTGTTAAACACACATGCACACGCACACACAGGTTCATAGAATAGGAATATCGTGCATGTTACTAGTCCAAGTTACTCACCACTATGACCAGCCTAAGCAATGTAACCAAACGCTCCTTACTCTGCCCTGTTATCTCCCCCGGAAACCCAATGCATCGAGCGCAACTACGCGTTGATCAGTCAAGAAATCAAACTCGGCTTGCATGCGAGTTAATACGTGGCCCTGCATGGTAGCTAAAATGGCATCTCTTAGTTGTTGGGATTAATTGTTGCGTTTAGAGACAGAAATTAGGGCTTTGATTGGAGGAAGGACCGGTCAAGTTTCTCCTTCTCCTCCAATCTGCTTGCACCTTGGTCCCGCTGCACCTTCTAACGTGACTTATTACACCTAGATGGAGGGAGTAGTACGAGATACGGTGGCACACTGACTTAGGTCGAATACAAGTGCCCAAAATTGTGTGCATGTTATAATAAGGATTCACTTAAAATAGTACGTGAGCGAACAGAGGGATCAAATGGACAGTGTTCACGAGCTGTAGCGAGATGTGTGAAGTAAGATACACTGTTGGCGTTTTTAATTTTTCTTATTAATTTGTTTGTTTCACCCTCTGACTGGTGGGACCCAACGTACTACGTGGAGAGAGGTAAGGTTACTAAGGCTGCATTATTTCTATACTACCAACACTACTTTAAATCCCAAAAGACCTTACCACCAAAGCCACATGACACCATTATGATTTAAATCCCAATGACTCGCACGCAAAAAAACACGGCATGCTTGTCACATGAATGCAGGATTGTATAAAAGGTTATTTTCCTCTCATTGAACATAACGGGAGGGTGGTGTAGCTGGTTAGCCTGTTCGCTCATCAAACTTGAGGTCTCGGGTTGGATAACTACACTTGAGCATAATTTTGTTTTTGTTCGACTTCTTTCTTCCACCCAATGACAGGTAGGCCCCGCATGACACAGAGAGAAAGTGATCTGGGGCGGTGCCAGGAGGATTCTTTGACTGGTCAAAATGGATGGATACGGAGCTATATGATCTCGTAGTGACCGTATAATCACCTCATCACATATACGTTGCAGCCTCGGCGCTTGTTTTCTAGGGTTTGCACTCTTCACACTCTCTCTCCAGTATATATATACACGCTGGAGCCTCAGCGCTTGTAGTTGCTCTCTTCACACTCTCTCACCCTCTCCAGATCTAAACAAGACTTCGTTGGCATCTCTCTCTCCCCTCAGTGCTGGTCAAAGAGCTGGCAGGATCCGTCCGCCGGGAAGGGAAGGAGGCTTAATGCTGTCGCCGTCGGCGAGGGAGGGAATCCACCACCAGCGCAACTATTCTCTTTCACCCAGCGGCGGTGCGGGAGGGCCTCCGACCCCTTCTTCCTCGCTGCCGTACGTAGTGTGGGCCGAATGGCCTCCGGTCGCCCACCGAACCACACCCCAAGAACTTTAAGGTATAATTTACTTATTCCACATGCATTGCTCAGCTGCATGGGGGCTTTTTCCGCTTCTACACTCGAATCTAGGTGTTGGATCAAACAGGAAAGTAGTGGGGAAAGTTGTATAGCATGAATTTAGGACGTGGTTCAAAGAGGAAAGGAATGGGGGAAAGTAGTGGGGAAAGTTGTATAGCATGAATCTAGGACGTGGTTCAAAAAGGAAAGGAAGGGGGTAAGTAGTGGGGAAAGTTGTATAGCATGAATCTAAGACATGGTTCAAAGAGGAAAGGAATGGGGGACCGTAGTGGGGAATGTTGTATAGCATGAATCTAGGACGTGGTTCAAAGAGGAAAGGAAGGGGGGAAGTACTAGTACATACTGGCTATCCAGCACCTACGTTGGTCGAAAAGGGAAAACAATGACAAACGCAGTACGCACATCTGTAACGACCTGATCTTTTTGTTTTGGGGGACAAGGCTGTAGAGTTTGAGCATGACTAGATTTGCTGCGCTCACATAGGGAAAGGAGTCTAAAGATAACAAAACTGGGAACAACACAAATATGCTCCTTGGTTGTTTGTTCTTTGTTGCAACAGACTGTGCATCACCCCTTCATAAATTGGTAGATGCACAGCTGGTGCGTCCACTATCCCATGCAACTCTTTAGCTGTTGTTAATCTAAGACCCTGTTTGGTTAAAAACTCCCTAGTCCCTACCTGCTTGGTTCCAGGGACTAAACATGGACTAGAGGTTATTAAATAACATGCTAAAATACCATGTTACCCCTAGTAATGAACTAATAGAGACAAGGTGCGATGCGGGGCAGGGGCAACTATTGGAAAAAGTCCCCAAAAGACTCTCCCTCGGGGTTTTCTTTCTTTAGTTCCAAAGGCCCACTTTTAGTCCCTAAAAGTCCCTCCTGTTTGGTTTAGATGGGACTGACACGGACGTTTTTAGTCCCTACACCAAAAAGTCCATGTAAATATACACCCTCTAATAATGCCGCTGGAAAATTGATGCAATGCCACAGTTAAAAGTAAATTACATGTTTAACGAATTTTATTGTTAATATAATCTCTCTGTTAATATTAATCAATGCCACCGTTTGAGAAATGCTACTGTCTTGCTTTCTTTCCCATTTAGATAAGTTAGATGCTTCTTTTTTTGGCTTCTGTGTCATCCACCGTTATTGACCACTAGTTGTTTCCTTTGCACCTCTCTGTAAACAGGGTTATCTACTTCACCTCGTTGCTATTGTGACCTTTTGTTGCACTACACAAAACACTTTCATTTTAAGAGTGTTTTGTGCAGTTCAACCAAAATGTCACACCGACAATGTTGCTTGATTACTTTACCTTAGTGGAACTGCACAAGAGGAGATCTTACTTCCTATTCGTGTTGGCAAATTTGGTCAGAACTTCTTCTTGTGAGTTGTTTGAATTCCGCGTCATGAGAGGTCAGTACTAGCTTTCTTTCACATGATTGTGCAGTGTGCTTTCATATGTTGTGCTACTTGTACGGTAATGTTGCTTGATTTTAGTGAACTGCACAAATGGAGACAAGACTTCCAATCTGTATGTGCACCGTAATATCCCATTGAGGTAAGATAAGGATATTTCACAACTGTTGGCATGTATTTTGCCACTTTCATCAGAAAATTAATGTCGTTGTTTAGTGCTATACTTGTGCTCCCTAATTAACATGCCAAATCTTACATTGAAGGCGAAGCTTGTCTGTTATTGAACCAAGTGATGAAGGGGAAGAGCAAGCGGAAGAAAAACAAAAATCAGCTCCCGGTGCTGTAATGAAGCACTGGAACTGTGATGACACAAGTAATGATATAGTTTTGCATCTTAATTTATTGCTATGGCTGGAATGAGCAATTGTTTTGCCACTGATTTGATGCCACTCTTAATGTAATATGTAATTATCTCTACTTGTGCAAACAGGGATCTTCTTTGAAGATACCATATCTTTGAGTGGAACTGTGATAACCCACAAGTATAGGGGATCCCAACAGTTTTCCAGGGTAGAGTATTCAACCCAAATTTATTGATTCGACACAAGGGGAGCCAAAGAATATTCTCAAGTATTAGCAGTTGAGTTGTCAATTCAACCACACCTGGATAACTTAATATCTGCAGCAAAGTATTTAGTAGCAAAGTAATACGATAGTAGTGGTAACGGTAACAAAGGTAACAGTAGCACAAGTAATATTTTTGGTGTTTTGTAGTGATTGTAATAGTAGCAACGGAAAAGTAAATAAGCGAAGAACAATATGTGAAAAGCTCGTAGGCATTGGATCGGTGATGGAGAATTATGCCGGATGCAGTTCATCATGTAACAATCATAACATAGGGTGACACAGAACTAGCTCCAATTCATCAATGTAATGTAGGCATGTATTCCGAATATAGTCATACATGCTTATGGAAAAGAACTTGCATGACATCTTTTGTCCTACCCTCCCGTGGCAGCGGGGTCCTAATGGAAACTAAGGGATATTAAGGCCTCCTTTTAATAGAGTACCGGAACAAAGCATTAGCACATTGTGAATACATGAACTCCTCAAACTATGGTCATCACCGGGAGTGGTCCCGATTATTGTCACTTCGGGGTTGCCGGATCATAACACATAGTAGGTGACTATAGACTTGCAAGATAGGATCAAGAACTCACATATATTCATGAAAACATAATAGGTTCAGATCTAAAATCATGGCTCTCGGGCCCTAGTGACAAGCATTAAGCATAGCAAAGTCATAGCAACATCAATCTCAGAACATAGTGGATAATAGGGATCAAACCCCAACAAAACTAACACGCAAGATCATGGTGATGCATAGCAACGAGAGGGGAGAGTGTTGTCCACGTACCCTCGTAGACCGACGGCGGAAGCGTTATCACAACGCGGTTGATGTAGTCGTACGTCTTCACGATCCGACCGATCAAGTACCGAACGTACGGCACCTCCAAGTTCTACACACGTTCAGCTCGATGACGTCCCTCGAACTCCGATCCAGCCGAGTGTTGAGGGAGAGTTTCGTCAGCACAACGGCATGGTGACGATGATGATGTTCCACCGACGCAGGGCTTCGCCTAAGCTCCGCGACGGTATTATCGAGGTGTAATCTGGTGGGGGGGGGCACCGCACAGGGCTAAAATATCGTATATCAAGTGTGTTCTTAGGTGCCCCCCTGCCCCCGTATATAAAGGAGCAAAGGGGAGGCCGGCTGCCCTAGGTGCGCCAAGGAGAGAGGGGGAGTCCTCCTCCTAGTAGGAGTAGGACTCCCCTTTCCTACTCCTACTAGGAAAGAAGGGGGGAAGGAAAGAGAGGGAGCGGGAGAGGGAAAGGGGGCTGCGCCCCTCTCTCCTAGTCCAACTAGGACTCCCCTTGGGAGGGGGCGCGCCACCTCCTGGCTGCTGCCCTCTCTCTCCCCTCAAGGCCCACCAAGGCCCAATACTTCCCCGGGGGGTTCCGATAACCCTCCGGCACTCCGGTTTAATCCGAAACTTCTCCGGAACACTTCCGGTGTCTGAATATAGTCGTCCAATATATCAATCTTTACGTCTCGACCATTTCGAGACTCCTCGTCATGTCCGTGATCACATCCGGGACTCCGAACAACCTTAGGTACATCAAATCACATAAACTCATAATATAACTGTCATCATAACTTTAAGCGTGCGGACCCTTTGGGTTCGAGAACTATGTAGACATGACCGAGACACCTCTCCGGCAATAACCAATAGCGGGACCTGGATGCCCATATTGGCTCCCACATATTCTATGAAGATCTTTATCGGTCAGACCGCATAACAACATACGTTGTTCCCTTTGTCATCGGTATGTTACTTGCCCGAGATTCGATCGTCAGTATCTCGATACCTAGTTCAATCTCGTTACCGGCAAGTCTCTTTACTCGTTCCATAATACATCATCCCGCAACTAACTCATTAGTCACAATGCTTGCAAGGCTTATGGTGATGTGCATTACCGAGTGGGCCCAGAGATACCTCTCCGACAATCGGAGTGACAAATCCTAATCTCGAAATACGCCAACCCAACAAGTACCTTTGGAGACACCTGTAGAGCACCTTTATAATCACCCATTTACGTTGTGACGTTTGGTAGCACACAAAGTGTTCCTCCGGTAAACGGGAGTTGCATAATCTCATAGTCATAGGAACATGTATAAGTCATGAAGAAAGCAATAGCAACATACTAAACGATCGGGTGCTAAGCTAGCGGAATGGGTCAAGTCAATCACGTCATTCTCCTAATGAGGTGATCCCGTTAATCAAATGAGAACTCATGTCTATGGCTAGGAAACATAACCATCTTTGATTAACGAGCTAGTCAAGTAGAGGCTTACTAGTGACACTCTTGTTTGTCTATGTATTCACACATGTATTATGTTTCCGGTTAATACAATTCTAGCATGAATAATAAACATTTATCATGATATATGGAAATAAATAATACTTTATTATTGCCTCTAGGGCATATTTCCTTCAGTCTCCCACTTGCACTAGAGTCAATAATCTAGTTCACATCGCCATGTGATATAACATCAATAGTTCACATCACCATGTGATTAACACCCATAGTTCACATCGTCATGTGACCAACACCCAAAGGGTTTACTAGAGTCAGTAATCTAGTTAACATCGCTATGTGATTAACACCCAAAGAGTACTAAGGTGTGATCATGTTTTGATTGTGAGATAATTTTAGTCAACGGGTCTGTCACATTCAGATCCGTAATTATTTTGCAAATTTCTATGTCTACAATGCTCTGCACGGAGCTACTCTAGCTAATTGTTCCCACTTTCAATATGTATCTAGACCGAGACTTAGAGTCATCTAGATTAGTGTCAAAACTTGCATCGACGTAACCCTTTACGGCGAACCTTTTGTCACTTCCATAATCGAGAAACATATCCTTATTCCACTAAGGATAATTTTGACCGCTGTCCAGTGATCTACTCCTAGATCACTATTGTACTCCCTTGCCAAAATCAGTGTAGGGTATACAATAGATCTGGTACACAGCATGGCATACTTAATAGAACCTATGGCCAAGGCATAGGGAATGACTTTCATTCTCTTTCTATCTTCTGCCGTGGTCGGGCTTTGAGTCTTACTCAATTTCACACCTTGTAACACAGGCAAGAACTCTTTCTTTGACTGTTCTATTTTGAACTACTTCAAAATCTTGTTAAGGTATGTACTCATTGAAAAAACTTATCAAGCGTCTTGATCTATCTCTATAGATCTTGATGCTCAATATGTAAGCAGCTTCACCGAGGTCTATCTTTGAAAAACTCCTTTCAAACACTCCTTTATGCTTTGCAGAATAATTCTACATTATTTCTGATCAACAATATGTCATTCACATATACTTATCAGAAATGCTGTAGTGCTCCCACTCACTTTCTTGTAAATACAGGCTTCACCGCAAGTCTGTATAAAACTATATCCTTTGATCAACTTATCAAAGCGTATATTCCAACTCCGAGATACTTGCACCAGTCCATAGATGGATCGCTGGAGCTTGCATATTTTGTTAGCACCTTTAGGATTGACAAAACCTTCTGGTTGCATCATATACAACTCTTCTTTAATAAATCCATTAAGGAATGCAGTTTTGTTTATCCATTTGCCATATCTCATAAAATGCGGCAATTGCTAACATGATTCAGACAGACTTAAGCATAGATACGAGTGAGAAACTCTCATCGTAGTCAACACCTTGAACTTGTCGAAAAACCTTTTTGCGATAATTCTAGCTTTCTAGATAGTAACACTACTATCTGCGTCCGTCTTCCTCTTGACGATCCATTTAATCTCAATGGCTCGCCGATCATTGGGCAAGTCAATCAAAGTCCATACTTTGTTCTCATACATGGATCTCATCTCAGATTTCATAGCCTCAAGCCATTTTGCGGAATCTGGGCTCACCATCGCTTCTTCATACTTCGTACGTTCGTCATGGTCTACTAACATAACCTCCGGAACAGGATTACCGTACCACTCTGGTGTGGATCTTACTCTGGTTTACCTACGAGGTTTGGTAGTAACTTGATCTAAAGTTTACATGATCATCATCATTAACTTCCTCACTAATTGGTGTAGGAGTCACAGGAACAGATTTCTGTGATGAACTACTTTCCAATAAGGGAGCAGGTACAGTTACCTCATCAAGTTCTACTTTCCTCCCACTCACTTCTTTCGAGAGAAACTCCTTCTCTAGAAAGGATCCACTCTTAGCAACGAATGTTTTGCCTTCGGATCTGTGATAGAAGGTGTAACCAACTGTCTCCTTTGGGTATCCTATGAAGACACATTTCTCCGATTTGGGTTTGAGCTTATCAGGATGAAACCTTTTCACATAAGCATCGCAACCCCAATCTTTTAAGAAACGACAACTTTGGTTTCTTGCTAAACCACAGTTCATAAGGCGTCGTCTTAACGGATTTTGATGGTGCCCTATTTAACGTGAATGCAGCTGTCTCTAATGCATAACCCCAAAACGATAGTGGTAGATCGGTAAGAGAGATCATAGATTGCACTATATCCAATAAAGTACGGTTATGACGTTCGGACACACCATTATGCTGGGGTGTTCCGGGTGGCGTGAGTTGTGAAACTATTCCGCATTGTTTCAAATGTAGTCCAAACTCGTAACTCAAATATTCTCTTCCACGATCAGATCGTAGGAATTTTATTTTCTTGTTACGATGATTTTCAACTTCACTCTGAAATTCTTTGAACTTTTCAAATGTTTCAGACTTATGTTTCATTAAGTAGATATACCCATATCTGCTCAAATCATCTGTGAAGGTGAGAAAATAACGATATCCGCCATGAGCCTCAATATTCATCGGACCACACACATCTATATGTATGATTTCCAACAAATCTGTTGCTCTCTCCATAGTTCCGGAGAACGGCATTTTAGTCATCTTGCCCATGAGGCACGGTTCGCAAGCATCAAGTGATTCATAATCAAGTGATTCCAAAATCCCATCAGTATGGAGTTTCTTCATGCGCTTTACACCAATATGACCTAAACGGTAGTGCCACAAATAAGTTGCACTATCATTATTAACTTTGCATCTTTTGGCTTCATTATTATGAATATGTGTATCACTACGATCGAGATCCAACAAACCATTTTCTTTGGTGTGTATGACCATAGAAGGTTTTTTATTCATGTAAATAGAACAACAATTGTTCTCTAACTTAAATGAATAACCATATTGCAATAAACATGATCAAATCATATTCATGCTCAACGCAAACACCAAATAACACTTATTTAGTTTCAACACTAATCCCGAAAGTATAGGAAGTGTGCGATGATGATCATATCAATCTTGGAACTACTTCCAACACACATCGTCACCTCGCCTTTTACTAGTCTCTGTTTATTCTGCAACTCCCGTTTCGAGTTACTACTCTTAGCAACTGAACCAGTATCAAAATACCGAAGGGTTGCTATAAACACTAGTAAAGTACACATCAATAACATGTATATCCGATATACCTTTGTTCACTTTGCCATCCATCTTATCCATCAAATAGTTGGGGTAGTTCCGCTTCCAGTGACTAGTCCCTTTGCAGTAGAAGCACTTAGTCTCAGGCTTAGGACCAGACTTAGGCTTCTTCACTTGAGCAGCAACTTGCTTGCCGTTCTTCTTGAAGTTCCCCTTCTATCCCTTTGCCCTTTTCTTGAAACTAGTGGTCTTGTTAACCATCAACACTTGATGTTTTTCTTGATTTCTACCTTCGTCGATTTCAGCATCACGAAGAGCTCGGGAATTACTTTCGTCATCCCTTGCATATTATAGTTCATCACGAAGTTCTACTAACTTGGTGATGGTGACTAGAGAATTCTGTCAATCACTATTTTATCTGGAAGATTAACTCCCACTTGATTCAAGCGATTGTAGTACCCAGACAATCTGAGCACATGCTCACTAGTTGAGCAATTCTCCTCCATCTTTTAGCTATAGAACTTGTTGGAGACTTCATATCTCTCAACTCGGGTATTTGCTTGAAATATTAACTTCAACTCCTGCAACATCTTATATGGTCCATGACGTTCAAAACGTCTTAGAAGTCCCGATTCTGAGCCGTTAAGCATGGTGCACTAAACTATCAAGTAGTCATCATATTGAGCTAGCCAAACGTTCATAACGTCTGCATCTGCTCCTGCAATAGGTCTGTCACCTAGCGGTGCATCAAGGACATAATTTTTCTGTGCAGCAATGAGGATAATCCTCAGATCACGGATCCAATCCGCATCTTTGCTACTAACATCATTCAACATAATTTTTCTCTAGGAACATATCAAAAATAAACACAGGGAAGCAACAACGCGAGCTATTGATCTACAACATAATTTGCAAAATACTATCAGGACTAAGTTCATGATAAATTTAAGTTCAATTAATCATATTACTTAAGAACTCCCACTTAGATAGACATCCCTCTAATCATCTAAGTGATTACATGATCCAAAGCAACTAAACCATGTCCGATTAACACGTGAGATGGAGTAGTTTCAATGGTGAACATCAATATGTTGATCATATCTACTATATGATTCATGCTCAACCTTTCGGTCTCTGTGTTCCGAGGCCATATCTGTACATATGCTAGGCTCGTCAAGTTTAACCTGAGTATTCCGCATGTGCAGCTGTTTTGCACCCGTTGTATTTGAACGTAGAGCCTATCACACCCGATTAACACGTGGTGTCTCAGCACGAAGAACTTTCGCAACGGTGCATACTCAGGGAGAACACTTTTGTCTTGAAATTTTAGTGAGAGATCATCTTATAATGCTACCATCAATCAAAGCAAGATAAGATGCATAAAGGATTAACATCACATGCAATCAATATAAGTGATATGATATGGCCATCATCATCTTGTGCTTGTGATCTCCATCTCCGAAGCACCGTGCTCGTGCTCTCCATCTCCGAAGCACCGTCATGATCACCATCGTCACCGGCTCGACACCTTGATCTCCATCGTAGTATCGTTGTCGTCTCGCCAACTTATTGCTTTTACGACTATCGCTACCGCTTAGTGATAAAGTAAAACTATTACATGGCGATTGCATCTCATACAATAAAGCGACAACCATATGGCTCCTGCCAGTTGCCGATAACCCGGTTACAAAACATGATCATCTCATACAACACATTATATCACATCATGTCTTGACCATATCACATCACAACATGCCCAGCAAAAACAAGTTAGACGTCCTCTACTTTGTTGTTGCATGTTTTACATGGCTGCTACGGGCTTAGCAAGAACCGTTCTTACCTACGCATCAAAACCACAATGATAGTTTGTCAAGTTGGTGCTGTTTTAACCTTCGCAAGGACCGGGCGTAGCCATGCTCGGTTCAACTAAAGTGAGAGAGACAGACACCCGCCAGTCACCTTTAAGCAACGAGTGCTCCGAACGGTGAAACCAGTCTCGCGTAAGCGTACGTGTAATGTCGGTCCGGGCCGCTTCATCTCACAATACCGCTGAACCAAAGTATGACATGTTGGTAAGCAGTATGACTTATATCGCCCACAACTCATTTGTGTTCTACTCGTGCATAGCATCAACGCATAAAACCAGGCTCGGATGCCACTGATGGGTTACGTAGTAATTTCAAAAAATTTCCTACGCACACGCAAGATCATGGTGATGCATAGCAACGAGAGGGGAGAGTGTTGTCCACGTACCCTCGTAGACCGACAGCGGAAGCGTTATCACAACGCAGTTGATGTAGTCGTACGTCTTCACGATCCGACCGATCAAGTACCGAACGTACGGCACCTCCAAGTTCTACACACGTTCAGCTCGATGACTCCCTCGAACTCCGATCCAGCCAAGTGTTGAGGGAGAGTTTCGTCAGCACGATGGCGTGGTGACGATGATGATGTTCCACCAACGCAGGGCTTCGCCTAAGCTCCGCGACGGTATTATCGAGGTGTAATCTGGTGGAGGGGGGCACCGCACACGGCTAAAGTATCGTATATCAAGTGTGTTCTTAGGTGCCCCCTGCCCCCGTATATAAAGGAGCAAGGGGGAGGCCAGCTGCCCTAGGTGCGCCAAGGAGAGAGGGGGAGTCCTCCTCCTAGTAGGAGTAGGACTCCCCTTTCCTACTCCTACTAGGAAAGAAGGGGGGGAAGGAAAGAGAGGGAGCGGGAGAGGGAAAGGGGGCTCCGCCCCTCTCTCCTAGTCCAACTAGGACTCCCCTTGGGAGGGGGCACGCCACCTCCTGGCTGCTGCCCTCTCTCTCCCCTCAAGGCCCACCAAGGCCCAATACTTCCCCGGGGGGTTCCGGTAACCCTCCGGCACTCCGGTTTAATCCGAAACTTCTCCGGAACACTTCCGGTGTCCGAATATAGTCGTCCAATATATCAATCTTTACGTCTCGACCATTTCGAGACTCCTCGTCATGTCCGTGATCACATCCGGGACTCCGAACAACCTTAGGTACATCAAATCACATAAACTCATAATATAACTGTCATCATAACTTTAAGCGTGCGGACCCTTTGGGTTCGAGAACTATGTAGACATGACCGAGACACCTCTCCGGCAATAACCAATAGCGGGACCTGGATGCCCATATTGGCTCCCACATATTCTATGAAGATCTTTATCGGTCAGACCGCATAACAACATACGTTGTTCCCTTTGTCATCGGTATGTTACTTGCCCGAGATTCGATCGTCAGTATCTCGATACCTAGTTCAATCTCGTTACCGGCAAGTCTCTTTACTCGTTCCATAATACATCATCCCGCAACTAACTCATTAGTCACAATGCTTGCAAGGCTTATGGTGATGTGCATTACCGAGTGGGCCCAGAGATACCTCTCCGACAATCGGAGTGACAAATCCTAATCTCGAAATACGCCAACCCAACAAGTACCTTTGGAGACACCTGTAGAGCACCTTTATAATCACCCATTTACGTTGTGACGTTTGGTAGCAGACAAAGTGTTCCTCCGGTAAACGGGAGTTGCATAATCTCATAGTCATAGGAACATGTATAAGTCATGAAGAAAGCAATAGCAACATACTAAACGATCGGGTGCTAAGCTAACGGAATGGGTCAAGTCAATCACGTCATTCTCCTAATGAGGTGATCTCGTTAATCAAATGACAACTCATGTCTATGGCTAGGAAACATAACCATCTTTGATTAACGAGCTAGTCAAGTAGAGGCTTACTAGTGACACTCTTGTTTGTCTATGTATTCACACATGTATTATGTTTCCGGTTAATACAATTCTAGCATGAATAATAAACATTTATCATGATATAAGGAAATAAATAATACTTTGTTATTGCCTCTAGGGCATATTTCTTTCAGTGGGCCCCCTGGTCTTCATCTTTTGCAAGGATTTTTTTATTTCCAAATAGACGTTCCGTGAAGTTTCAGGTCATTCCGAGAACTTTTGTTTCTGCACATAAATAACACCATGGAAAGTCTGCTGAAAACAGCATCAGTCGAGGTTAGTTCCATTCAAATCATGCAAGTCAGAGTCCAAAACAAGGGCAAAAGTGTTTGGAAAATTAGATATGACGGAGACGTATCAAACTTCACAAGAAGATGTTGGAAACATTAAACTAATCGAGGAGTATATAGTAAGCATGGCAATCACAGTAGATAACAACAGATGGTTTTCGGAGAAGTGCTTTATCTGTATGCTCTACACAATAAGCCTCCTGACAAAGGTTGGTACTCGCCCATGGATTTCATCCATATGATTGAGCTTTGTCATCTCTATTGGTGTTGTGCTACTGTGTTTAGATACTGTCATGAGAAAGTGGTATTGTCCTTGAGAAGTGCTTCATCTGTGCTGTTTTAAATATTTCCTTTCCTTTTTCCGAGAAAACAGAGATGCTAGCATTTGGTTGTCCTCTTCTCTTTGCACAACTGGATCATCTTCCTCTGAAGAAGAATACGGAGTACGTGAAGTGACTAGTTCCGATTATGCCAGGATGAAGAATCCATGTCTATCTTCTCATCAGAAGGAGCAGTTGAAGGATGGTTACATTACACCCCACAAGACCAAAGTAACTTCAGCTCAGAAGGACTGACATATCTCCATCTTTTTGCTGTGATGCGCAAGTACAATGTTGTTCTAGGATTCTTTCCGGTGAGTTCCATTTTTTTAAAAGTGTGCTCTACATGGACCATGTAGGTGCCTGTTTAAACTGTCAATTCATAGTACAGTTTGCTTTATACTAATCTCTTTTTTGTATTTGTGCAAACAGGGGTGCTCAGCTTGATTTCAATGGGAACTGCACAAAATGTTTATGAATACATCGAATCATTCATTTCCACCACAAGAAAGGAGGTGCCGATATGTTCAAGGCGTTGCAACATATAAGGGCGAAATCATACAAGCTACGCGTGAATTTGGTTGATTTTGGTGGAACTGCATAAAAAGAACAACTGGTTTATTTAGCACGAGGTGCCATGTAAATGTTTGAACTCATGGCAAACCCTGCCCATTCCACAATCGTAGGCATTTGATATTTTGGAATGGGAAAACCTTGTCAAAGTTTGCTCATTGATGCACAAAAACAACAAGCATTTGACATTTTGGAATGGGACAACCTTGTCAAATTTTGCTCATTGATGTTAGCAAGAAGACATGCGTGTTATATTTTCGAATGTGACGCCCTTTGCTGTCAGCAGCGTTGATCTATTTTTCTTTATTCTTTAGTTGTGAAGTAAATATTGGCTCTGACATGTGAATCGCTGAGATGCATAATCATCGATTGTTTTGAATGTTCTCTATGAATTGCCAGGCCTGTGTGTTTGATTGCAATGTGCAGGAACTCTAAAAAGCTGCTCAAACTCTTTGTACTCTGGTCAAAGTAGAGATACTTTGACTGCAGATAAAACTTGTATGCAGACTAAAAAGGATGGGAGGGAGTACATGTGAAACTGCTGCAAACGAGGTGATCACCCTGGGAATAATGCTAGTACATTTTGTTTTGCATGTTCATCCAATGCCAGTGATATGAGAATTCGAACTAATCGAACTATTCATTCATGCTCGGTCGGATTTCATATAAACATGCCGGATTTCATTACACTTCATACATTCTTCAACTAAAAAGGGGTGCGCTGGAGGTATAATCAATTAACCGAAGCTACCCACATGTGTCCGGCTGAGCTGAACAGAAGCTTCTTCTCCAGCTGACTGAGCTTCAGTGACTTAACTGCAGGTGCAGTTGCGTAACTGACATGTGGCCCAGATGCTTGTTGGGCCCACGTGTCAGTGAGCCAACTGCACAAGTAGAAACAGCATCCTTCTCCAACATAGCTCTCCGACTCCACGTCGCCGCCAAGAAGCTAATCGGCCATCAATGGTCAACCCGCCTAGCTTGGCTTCAACTGGAGGGTAGCAGCGATGGCCTTACTTGGACCCGAGCGGCGGCGACCTATAGTGTTCTACTCTTCCTTGTTTTCTGTGTGGCGCGGCCTCGTTGGTAGCGGGGCGGGGCCTCGACGGAGCCGGCGATGTCCTTTGTCTCATTGCTAGAGGGGCGGCGCCTCGGCGGAGCGGGGGAAATCCTCTCCCTCGTTGTCGGCAGGGTGGGGCCTCGGCTGAGCCGGCGGGGCAGGGTCTCGGCGGAGTAGGGCCTCCGCCTCAGTGCCGGCGGGGCGGGGCCTCGGCGGAGCCGGCGGTGTCCTCTGCCTCATTGTTGGCGCCACGGGGCCTCGGCGGAGTAGGGCCTCGTCGACGCCAGCGGAGCGGGGACTCATCGGAGCCGGAATTGTTCTCTACCTCGTTGTTGGCGGGGCAGGGTCTCGGTGGAGTAGGGCCTCCGCCTCGGTGCTGGCGGGGTGGGGCCTCGGTGGAGCCGGCGGTGTCCTCTGCCTTGTTGTTGGCACCGCGTGGCCTCGGCGGAGCAGGGCCTCGTCGATGCCAGCGGAGCGGGGACTCGTCGGAGCCAGCATTGTCATCTGCCTCGTCCTCGGTCTCGCCAAACAGCGCCTCGCCTGCTTCATCGCCCTCTTTGTAGGCGGCCGCAGCCTCCGCCACCCGCATGCAGTACCGCCAGCGCTCGAGGCGGCCCTCGCGGGCGGAGCGGTACGAGTCGAGCAGCGCCTCCTGCTCCGCCCGCTCCGCGGCAATCTGCTCCTCCGCCTGTAGGTGCTCCTGGAGGAGATGGTGGTTGTAGGCGGCGTCGGCCTGCGCCTCCCGAAACTGCTCCTCACGCTTCTGCCTCACCGTGTCCAAGTATTGGGCACGGGCCTTGCCGATGGTCATGGTGCAATGCGCCGGTGAGGATGGCGCGGAGGAGGGGGTTGGCGCCGGATCGTCGACTACCATGTTCTCCATTGGGACGTCGTCGTCCTCCGGCTGCCTGCCGGCCAGGCAGTCGGCAGCAATGGCTGCCATCTCCTTGTGGTCCATCGTCCACCTGTCCCGAACAGCGCTGGAGCGCGAGGAAGCCATGGTGGGCAGTAGTGGTGTGGACAAGAGAAAGGGAATGGAGGCGGATGACTGCGGCTATGGCCGACGCAGCAGTTTATATAGCAATGGTGGGCGGCAGAGGGACGGACGTGTGGCCTCGGAGTAGCCGCCTCGGCAACCGCGTATCATTAATGTGGGCGGCAGACCGACGGACGGACGGCACTTGTGTCGTTTGAAGGCGGAGCAATCGCCTGCACCGGGAAGCGAGGCGGGCGGCGCTGACCGTTTCGGGCGGAAAGCACGCACGGGCGAGGGAGGCGGTCTGGGTGGGCCAGGGCAGTCAGACTCGTGCTTGGCAGCGGGTCGGTCCAGCAGCCGGACATGCTGGCTTGCCAGCGAGCTCGCCGAGCTGAGTGACGACAATCAGACGATGGACGTAGCTTCCAACTAGGAGCTGGCGCCACTGTCCAAGCCGGTTCATGCCATATTCACCCTAGAGCAGGTGCGGCCGCACTTCAACGCCCTAATGGCGGAAGAGCTAGCAGCACAGGAGGACCTGTGCTGCAACCCCCGTCTCGTCAATGAGCACCGGTGAACAAGCGAATGACAATGCCGTCGCGGACATGTGGCCCTATGATCCTCGCTTCCCGAATGAGCAGCGGGCGCTGTATCAGACCATCCGTAGGGCCCGCGAGGCCCTCTTCATCGTCCTTCAAGTTGTTGCGCTCGCCGTGGCACCGCCGTCTCGCGTTGTCAACATGGTCAACAGACATGAGGAATGAGGAGATGAGTTTACTTGGAGAGGATGACAGTGGGGACCCACCAGGGCCATAGCCGCACGTCCGCAAGTGCCTCCTTATTATATACTACAACTGTAGATTTTTTTGCTTCCTCCTGGTTTCCTGACATCACGGTCCCACACCATTGTCCACCTATGTAGTCAATAAATGAGAGAATTGCGCAAGGAGCGGCCGACAGCTGGGACCAAGCAGCTCGAGCAGTATTTGTGTTTTTGAGGTGTGAGCACTGCAGAGTTTTTCTTGGGCGATGTTTTCATTTTTTTTAGACAAGAGCGATGTTTTCGTTGTTGTTCAGAGGAGAGCATGGGTATTAACTGGGCGGGCTGTGGCCCATCTAGCCCAGGCCAGATAGCCAGCCCAGATATTAATTTTTTCAAGCTGAAAATGGCTAGCCCAGCTATACTTTTTTTTTAGGAATACCCAGGCAAGGTCAACTTGTTATTCTCCGCCCCGCTGGGCTGCAAATCTTTGCTAGGAGGGATGCATTAGGCTTAACAAGAAAATGGGCTTTAAGAAATAATAAATGGGATGTAATTATAAAAACTGGGCTGTGACTATAAAAAAATGCACCAAACACGTAATTAGTTTATAAAATATTATTTTTGGATTTAGAAAATTTTAATTTCGTTAATTGTTGCGCGCGCAATGTTTCATTGGATTTTTACGTAAGACAAATTTATATTGAAATTGTATTTAATCTGACTAGAAATTTAGGGATAACAATCTTTCGGATCCCATCAAAATGTGGGAAATTTTATTGAATTCTGTTTTGAACGGTTGGTTGAAATTATTAATCGTTATCCTAGCTAGAAAATGGGTTGTACTTTTAACAAACTGTAAATGGGCTGTAGTAAATTCCATTAGAATTCAAAAATGGGTTGTACATTCTTACAAATCTCAAATGGGCTATAAGTTCTTTGCCACACACTTGTGGGCCTACTAAGTTGACGCGTATGCAAGGCTTTATCAACTTATAGTCAGCACATGGTTCTAGCAACAGTGGCCGTTGGATGTCCATCCAACGGATGTCGTGCTTTTTCTTCAATCTCGGATATTCTAGCTTCACCCACCCAAAAAATGATTCCTCCCACTGACATCTGGGGCGCACCGTTTCGGAGGCTGACCTGTGGGCCTGCTAAGTTGACGCGTACCAAGGGCTTTGTCAACTTAGTCAATATAAACGATTCTAGCTGCAGTGACCGTACGATGTCCATCCAACGGCCATCGTGCTTCTTCAACCTCTGGTCTTCTTGCTCCAGCAGCCCAAAGCAGCGCCGGTCGTGCTGCCTGCTCCTGCCTCCCGTGGCCGGCTGTGCTGCCCCGGAGGCCTCACAGCCCCCTACTACCCCACCGCTGGCCAGGCCCTGCGGTGATGGCAGCCTCACACCGCAACTGAACCAGTGAACCCTCGTACTCCTCTCCGCATGGGCATCCACTGCCGCGTCTTCCCCAGCTTCGCGTCGTTCCCTTCCTAGGCCTCGCCGTCGTCCACCGCCTTGGTGCCCTTGGCGCGGCGTGGTCAATGTGGTCAACGAACAACTTCCATCGGAAGAGTACTATACGTGGAGAGGCTGACAGCTGGGTCCATGGCCGCAGCAAGGAAGTGCCTCCTTATTACGCGGAAAATAATGATTCCTCCACCTGACAGCAGGGACCCACCGGACGAGCCACCATATTTCGCGAAAAAACTTTCCCCCCCTGACTACTAGGACCCACTAGCTACATCTTCGCACGCGAGGAAGTGCGTCCATATTACGGGCAAAAAAATGATTCGCCCCCCTGACTGCTGGGACCCACCAGCATTGAACCGTGGCCGTGTAAGGAAGGGCACGTGTGGTAGTAGAGGCGCGCACGCATCATGTACATGTACGTAAGCGGCCAGGGTGCAAGAAAGTAAATACGGCCACGTACGTACATATGGGCGGGGTCTCAAACGCCTACTCGCGCATATGTACGACTAGGGCTTGTGTACATGGCTGTGTCGGGACAGAGAAGCTGCGACGTCGTCACGTTCATGGCGAGGCAATGGAATGTGTCGTGTTCATCAGGAGGCAACGGAACACGTGCTGTTCATCGGGAGCCAACCGGCTTGGACGGAACAGCCGATGGAAACGAGGCCTGGCATACCGCAGAACGGAGGAAACGGCCTTGTGTTCGACCGGCCATGGTGGAAACGGGATCCTGTTCATCGGGAGGGATCTAGCGTACCACAAAACGGAGGGAATGGACCTCCTACGGTCGAAACGGGGTCCTATTGATCGGGAGGGGTGTGGCGTACCACAAAACAGAGGAAACAGACTTGTGTTGGAGCGCTACGGTCGAAACGGGGGTCCTGTTCACCGGGAGGGGTGTGGCGTACCACAAAACGGAACTCCACAGGATATTGTTCATCTCCACCGTCGACCTCCTCCAGCCTCCACGGGCTACTGTTCATCCATCGTTGACCTCCTCCAGCCTCCACGGGCTCCTATTCATCCAGCCTCCACCACGCGCTCCTCCGCCGGCTACTGTTCAACCAGCGGTCTCCAAGGGGTCCTGTTCAACCACCCCTCCACGGGCTACTGTTCATCCAACCCTCCACCGGCTACTGTCCATCCAGCCCTTCATGGGGTCGTCCTGTTCATCCAGCACTCCACGGGGTCCTATTCATCCACCGGCTCGATCGATCGGGGTACTAATCATCCAGCGGCAACGGCCTCTACTACCACGGGGTCCTGTTAATCCAACCCCCCATCGGGAACTGTTCATCCAAACCCCCTCAACAATGCTCACTATTCATCAAGGGAAGGAGGCAGCAGTGTTCGATCAGCTTCAGTTAGTAGCAGTAGCGAAGGAATCACTCGGGTTCAGTTAACAGCAAGGGATCAATCGATCGCTCGGGTTCAGTAACGCGTAGCCTGCAGTGCAATCGGTCGGGTTCAGTTAGACCCCAACGCCTCACACACACACGCGTACGTACGAGAGAAACGCGCATCGCTCGGTGATAACCCACAAGTATAGGGGATCAATTGTAGCCTCTTTCGATAAGTAAGAGTGTCGAACCCAACGAGGAGCTAAAGGTAGAACAAATATTCCCTCAAGTTCTATCGACCATCGATACAAATCTACGCACGCTTGACGTTCGCTTTACCTAGAACAAGTATGAAACTAGAAGTACTTTGTAGGTGTTGTTGGATAGGTTTGCAGCATAATAAAGAGCATGTAAATAAAAATTAGGGGCTGTTTAGTTAAAGAAGCAATAAAGTTAGTATAGCGAGTGTGGAAAAGTGGTGGTAGGAGTTGTGAAATTGTCCCTAAGCAATTGACTACTTTACTAGACCGATAGCAAGTTTTATGTGGGAGAGGCCACTGCTAGCATGTCATCCCTGACTTGGAATTCTATGCACTTATGATTGGAACTATTAGCAAGCATCCGCAACTACTAACGTTCATTAAGGTAAAACCCAACCATAGCATTAAGATATATTGGTCCCCCTTCAATCCCGTATGCATCAATTTCTATGCTAGGTTGAAGCTTCTGTCACTCTTGCCCTCCAATACATAGTCCTATCAACATACAACTAACCCTATGGTGTGATCCACGCGCGCGCTCATATGATGGGCACCAAAGGACAACAACATAACCACAAGCAAATTAAATCAATCATAGCAATTCATCAACCACCGATAGGACAACGTAAATCTACTCAGACATCATAGGATGGCAACACATCATTGGATAATAATATGAAGCATAAAGCACCATGTTCAAGTAGAGGGTACAGCGGGTTGCGGGAGAGTGGACCGCTGTAGATAGATGGGGGAAGGTGATGGATATGTTGGTGAAGATGGCGTAGGTGTTGGTGAAGATCGCGGTGATGATGATGGTGGCCACGACAGCGTTCCGGCGCCACCGGAAGAGAAGGGGAGAGGGAGCCCCTTCTTCTTCTTCTTCCTTGACCTCCTCCCTAGATGGGAGGAGGGTTTCCCCTCTGGTCCTTGGCCTCCATGGCGTGGGAGGGGCGAGAGCCCCTTCGAGATTGGATCTGTCTCTCTGTCTCTCTCTGTTTCCGCGCTCTGAATTCCTCCCTTTCACCGTTTCTTTTATAACCGGAGATCCGTAACTTCGATTGGGCTGAATTTTGGACACGATCTCTATCCGGAAATTAGCTTTCTTGCAGTGAAAGAAGGGCTCCAACCGCCTTACGAGGTGGCCACGAGGGTCCAGGGCGCGCCTGACCCCCTGGGGCGCGCCCCCTCCCTCGTGGTCCCCTCGGGCATCGTATCGTGTTGATTCTTCTTCCCAAAAATCCTAAATATTGCAAAAAAAATCTCCGTCAGTTTTTATCCCGTTTGGACTTCGTTTGATATGGGTTTTCTGCGAAACAAAAAACATGCAACAGACAGGAACTGGCACTGGGCACTGGATCAATATGTTAGTCCCAAAAATAGTATAAAAAGTTGCCAAAAGTATATGAAAGTTGTAGAATATTGGCATGGAACAATAAAAAATTATAGATATGACGGAGACGTATCACTCGGCCCCCGACCACCCACCATAACCGGGAACTCCCCGATATTTTCCTCGCCCTCGCTTCTACCACGGTTTTTTCCGTCATGGACGGCCCAAAGAATGTCATGCAGCTGCTTCTCCGGCCCGCCCGGGACGAAAAGCCCATTTTCTGTCATGATTTTTTGTCATAGAAGTAGGAGCCCACCACATCTATGATGATACCGGTTTTTGTCACAATTATCGTCATAGAAGTGTCATAAGTATGACAGGAAAAAATTTCGTTCGGCCCAAAATGTCACGGATGTGTCTTTTTTTGTAGTGTCACTGGTTGAGCTATTCTCGTCCATCTTGTAGGCAAAGTACTTGTCAGAGGTCTCATACCTCTCGACACTTGCATGAGTCTAAAATACCAATTTCAGCTCTTGGAACATCTCATATGCTCCGTGGCATTCAAAACATTTTTGAAGTCCCGGTTCTAAGTCGTTAAGCATGGCGCACTAAACAATCAAGTAGTCATCATACCGAGCTTGTCAAACGTTCATAATGTCTGCTTCTGCTCCTGCAATAGATCTGTCACCTAGCAGTGCATCAAGGACATAATTCTTCTGTGCAGGAATGAGGATAATCCTCAGATCACAGACCCAGTCCGCATCATTGCTACTATCATCTTTAAAACTTATTTTTCTCCAGGAACATATCAAAAATAAAACAGGGGAGCTATACGCGAGCTATTGATCTACAAGATAGATATGCAAACACTATCAGGACTAAGTTCATGATAAATTAAGTTCAATTAATCAAATTACTTATGAACTCCCACTTAAATAGACATCCCTCAAGTCATCTAAGTGATACGTTATCAAAATCAACTAAACCATGTCCGATCATCACGTGAGATGGAGTAGTCATCAATGGTGAACATCTCTATGTTGATCATATCTACTATATGATTCACGTTCGACCTTTTGGTCTCCAGTGTTCCGAGGCAATGTCTATACATGCCAGGCTCGTCAATTTTAACCCGAGTATTCCACATGTGAAAAACTGTCTTGCACCCGTTTTATGTGAACGAAGAGCCTATCACACCCGACCATCATGTGGTGTCTCAGCATGACGAATCGTCGCAACTGTGCATACTCAGGGAGAACACTTATACCTTGAAATTTTAGTTAAGGGATCATCTTATAATGCTACCGCCATAATAAGCAAAATAAGATGCATAAAAGATAAACATCACATGCAATCAAAATATGTGACATGATATGGCCATCATCATCTTGTGCTTCTGATCTCCATCTTCAAAGCATCGTCATGATCTCCATCGTCACTGACTTGACACCTTGATCTCCATCGTAGCGTCGTTGTCGTCTCGCCAACTATTGCTTCTACAACTATCGCTAACGCATAGTGACAAAGTAAAGCAATTACATGGCGTTTGCATTTCATACAATAAAGAGACAACCATAGGCTCCTGCCGGTTGCTAGTAACTTTTACAAAACATGATCATCTCATACAATAACTTATATCACATCATATCTTGACCATATCACATCACAACATGCCCTGCAAAAACAAGTTAGACGTCCTCTACTTTGTTGTTGCAAGTTTTACGTGGCTGCTACGGGCTTCTAGCAAGAACCGTTCTTACCTGCGCATCAAAACCACAACGGTGATTTATCAAGTTTGTTGTTTTAACCCACAACTCTTTGTGTTCTACTCGTGCATATCATCTACGCATAGACCTGGCTTGGATGCCACTGTTGGGAAACGTAGCATGCAAATTCAAAAAAATTCCTATGCTCACGCAAGACATATCTAGGAGACGCATAGCAACGAGAGGGGGAGAGTGTGTCCATGTACCCTCGTAGACCGAAAGCGGAAGCGTTTGACAACGCGGTTGATGCAGTCGAACTTATTCTCATTCCGACCGATCAAGCACCGAACGTACGGAACATCCGAGTTCTGCACACGTTCAGCACGATGACGTCCCTCGAACTCTTGATCTAGCAAAGTGTCGAGGGAGAGTTCCATCAGCACGACGGCGTGGTGATGGTGATGGTGAAGTGATCCGTGCAGGGCTTCGCCTAAGCACTACGTGAATATGACCGGAGGCGTAAACTGTGGAGGGGGGCGCCGCACACGGCTAACAGATAATGTTTGTTCTAGCGGTGCCCCACCCCACATATATATAGGTGGGAGAGGGAGTGCTACCTCTTGAGAATGCGTTGGATTTCCCTTGAAGAGGAAAGGGTGATGCAGCAAAGTAGCGTAAGTATTTCCCTCAGTTTTGAGAACCAAGGTATCAATCCAGTAGGAGACAATGCACAAGTCACCTAGTACCTGCACAAACAATCAAGGACCTTGCAACCAACGCGGTAAAGGGGTTGTCAATCCCTTCACGGTCACTCGCAAAAGTGAGATCTAATAAAGATAGTAACGTAAACATTTTTGGTATTTTTGTTGTATAGATTGGAAAGTAAAGATTGCAAACTAGTAAACAAGATGCGATGTAAATAAAAGAGATGCAATATAATAAGAAACAGACCCGGGGGCCATAGGTTTCACTAGTGGCTTCTCTCAAGATAGCATGTATTACGGTGGGTGAACAAATTACTTCCGGGCAATTGGTAGAAAAGCGCATAGTTATAAGAATATCTAAGGCAATGATCATGAATATAGGCATCACGTCTGTGTCAAGTAGACCGAAACGATTCTTCATCTACTACTATTACTCCACATATCGACCGCTATCCAGCATGCATGTAAAGTATTAAGTTCATAAGAACAGAGTAACGCATTAAGCAAGATGACATGATGTAGAGGGATAAACTCAAGCAATATGATATAAACCCCATCTTTTTATCCTCGATGGAAACAATACAATACGTGCCTTGATGCCCCTACTGTCACTGGGAAAGGACACCGCAAGATTGAACCCAAAGCTAAACACTTCTCCCATTGCAAGAAAGATCAATCTAATAGGCCAAACTAAACCGATAATTCAATGAGACTTGCAAAGATATCAAATCATGCATATAAGATTTCAGAGAAGAACTAAATAATATTCATAGATAATCTTGTTCATAAATCCACAATTCATCGAATCTCGACAAACACACCGCAAAAGAGTATTACATCGAATAGATCTCCAAGAACATAGAGGAGAACTTTGTATTGAGAATCAAAGATAAAGAAGAAGCCAGCTAGCTAATAACTATGGACCCGAAGGTCTGTGGTAAACTACTCACGCTTCATCGGAGAGGAAATGGTGTTGATGTAGATGCCCTCCGTGATTGATTCCCCCTCCGGAAGATCGCCGGAAAAGGCCCCAAGATGGGATCTCACGGGTACGGAAGGTTGCGGCGGTGGAAAAGTTGTTTTGTGGCTCTTGAGGGAGTCCTGGACTAAGGGGTCCTCGGGCGTCCGACCTGTTAGCCATGGGCCGGACTGATGGGCCGTGAAGATACGAAGACCGAAGACTCTACCCGTGTCCGGATGGGACTCTCCTTGGCGTGGAAGGCAAGCTTGGCGATCAAATATGTAGATTCATTTCTCTGTAACCGACCTTGTGTAACCCTAGATCCTCCCGGTGTCTATATAAACCGGAGGACTTAGTCCGGAGGGGGATACTCATTACCAGAACCACATAGGGTAGACTTCTAGGGTTTAGCCATTACGATCTCGTGGTAGATCAACTCTTTTAATACTCATATTCATCCAGATCAATCAAGCAGGAAGTAGGGTATTACCTCAATAGAGAGGTCCCGAACCTGGGTAAACATTGTGTCCCCCGTCTCCTATTACCATCATCCTTAGACGCATAGTTCGGGACCCCCTACCCGAGATCCGACGGTTTTGACACCGACATTGGTGCTTTCATTGAGAGTTCCACTGTGCCGTCCCCAAAAGGTTTAATGGCTCCTTCAATCGTCTACAACGATGCTGTCCAAGGGGAGACCTTTCTTCCTGGACAGATCTTCGTATTCGGCGACTTCGCACTGCAGGCCAACTCGCTTGGCCATCTGGAGCAGATTGATAGCTACACCCCTGGCCATCAGGTCAGATTTGGAAACTTGAACTACATCGCGGACATCCATGGAGATTTGATCTTCGACTGATTCGAGACCGCGGCGGCCGCTCCTTGTCACCTCGATGAACATGACCTAAATCTGTCATTGGACCACATCCGGAAGATAGCTCATGTAACTGCTCCGGCCCTAGATCCGGAGCAGATCGCGCCATCCAAGGATGAGAAACTCAACCCCGCCACGGAGGCCACAGATTCCGCGGCATTGGAGCCGCACATAGGCTTAACCTCGCGCGATATCTGTATCAACGGAACTCCGGACTCGTTTCCGGCTATAAGTTACGAACCGTGTGCATCCGCGGATGCCGAACTTGATCAATTATCGATCTTCGAATTCAGCACCGCAGACATCTTCCAGCACTCGCCTTTTGGCGATGTGCTAAACTCATTAAAGAACCTGTCGTGGAATTGTCACAGCAGATGTCCTCGAGCTAGGACTTAGTCGTAGAGCTATCGCAACTAGGAAGCTTAAAGGGGTTAAGCGGGACAAGGAATACGAGGGTTTATACTGGTTCGGCCCCTTACGGTGAAGGTAAAAGCCTACGTCCAGTTTGAGGTGGTATTGATTAGGGTTTCGATAACCAGGGAGCTAAACCGCTGTGCCTGGCGTTCGATCAGATTGTTCTCCTCCCTAAACCACTGCCGGGTCCTCCCTTTATATAGGGAGGCTAACGCCCAGCAGCTCTCAGAGTCCCGGCCGGCTCATAAGAGTGTCCGGCTCAGACTCCCAGCTATTCTTGCCTTGCACTACAAGTTCTACCATGATAATGATTGTAACTACGGGCCTTAAGCCATATCCGGGTCTTAAGCCCATCTTTGGCCCACCGTCTTCAAGCTTGGCGCCGGGCTTCTGGCAATGACCATATGAGTAACCCGGCCCCTCCTGGCGGGTGACTCTAAGGTCTATATCCTCAGCATTAGGCCCTAGATTGATTTGAGCTGGCTCATGTCAATCTTCAATTCTTTCGACAGAAAAAATCTCCGGCTTACCATTTGTGTGAAGGCCATAACCCAGCGTGACGTCATTCTCTGGACTCCGGGTAATCCGCCGTGACGTCATCTTCCATTAAGTCCGTTTTTTACTCCGCCAGATCCGCAACGGATCTTATCTTTACTGTCATCCCGAAAATCGAGGCGTTTCGTGGGGAGATAACCACGCCATGGTCTCCTTGATTCTCACGCCCACTTATGAGCTTGCCCTTATAAATAGGCTGGCCCGATGGGCCTTTCTCACTCTCCTTCCTCTGTCGTCTCCTTCCTCTCACTGTCCCGTGCTGCCGCCGCGGGTCTTCTCGTCGTCACCAGCTCAGGCCGCTGCATCACCCTGATTTGACCAGAGAAACGCGACGACCTCCGCGACTCTCCAGCCCCTGTAAGTCCTGCTTGTCCTGTAGAATAGATCTGCCGTAGGGTTCGTCCACGTTCTTCGTGTTCGTCGTTGTCGCCCACAAGCTCCGGTAGTCTTCTTTTTTACTGCTCCTTTTTTATCTTAGCCCGTATGGAACCACTGCGGTAGATGTTTTAGCACCCATTTCAAACACAAGTAGACTTCTTTTCACTGCATAAAGACCTCATTCGAGCTCAAGAACTCCCCTGCGTCTGTATTTTAGGTCTAGAAAATTTCCTTTGGACCGACCATTTTGATCCAAATTTTTTACTGCAATGTGTGAAACCTGTTTTCACCATACTTAGTAAAAAAGACTGCCCTTAGTGAGTCATGGCGGTTTACATTTCCGGCTTAAAGAAAACACGCGCCGTTGAACCTTCCGACTTAAAGGAGACCACGTGCCATAGAATTTTCCGGCTCATCTGTGATAAGGCCATAGACAAATTGAATTACTCTTGACATCTTTTCTGCGGCTTAGATAACTCGATGCACTTAAGTGTATACCATTAGTCCCCTTCATAAACCGCCACCTTGACATTGAACTGTAGATTTCTTCCGGCTCATAATTAACCCGGACGTTTTTCCTTTTATCATAGACTGCCGACTTTCACCATGCCTCCCAAAGCTCCCAAAGCCTCCATTACTTGCAACTGGATGAGGTCCAATGTCACCAATGAGACCCTAGCGGATTTTGTTAAGTCTGGATATCTTCCCAAGAAGGACATCATGTCCTACCGTGCCCCTGACCCGTCAGAAGAGAGACCACAGCCAAAGGACGGGGAGGTAGTGATTTTTGCGGATCATATGAGCCGGGGCTTTGCACCGCCCGGCTCAAAGCTTTTCAGAGATGTTCTGAATTTCTTTGATCTGCGGCCTCAGGACATAGGACCCAACTCAGTGTCCAATATCTGCAACTTCCAAGTGTTCTGCGAGGTTTACCTTGGAGAAGAACCCAGTCTGCTGCTCTTCAGAGAGATTTTCTATTTAAATCGCCAGAATGAGTGCGCCAATGGGCCAAGTCTAGAGCTAGGTGGCATCTCCATTCAGCGGCGAAGGGACTGCCTTTTCCCTTACGCAGAGCCGCCCAGCCACCCCAAGGACTGGAATCTGACATGGTTTTACTGCCAAGACACGTCGCCGGCTGACGGGAGTCCGTTGCCCGGCTTTCGCCCCTCGCGTCTGGAGCCGACTCACCCACTATCAGACAAGCTGACTCAAGCGGAGCGCCAACCTCTGCTCCCCACTATCAACAAGATCAAGGCTCTCCTGGGCAATGGTCTGAATGGAATCGACCTGGTCCGGGTCTGGATCTCATGGCGGGTGATCCCATTGAGGCGCCGCCCCGGCTTAATGTGTGAGTACACGGGCCGAAAGGACGACCCTCAGAGACACAGCCGCAACGATCTTCCTGAAGACGTCGCAGAGGAGATGACCAAGGCTCTCTTGAACAAGAGCCTGGCAGACTGCGGAAGGACCGGGTTAGCCCCCTTCTGCAAGACCAACCCAGCCCCAGCGGTAAGCCGCTAATCTGAACATCTTATCTGTACATACCTTTCATCTGAATCATTTTAAGAAAACCTCATTGCACTTTTCAGGCTGATGATAAGTTCTGGCGGGTCAAGTATGACCATGAAGCGGCCAAGAAGGCCAGAAAGGCGAAGAAAGCCGCCAAAAAAGCCGCTCCCCGTAAGAAGGGAAGTAGGCCAACTGCTTCGGAGCTGATGCAACTAAGCGACAGCTCCGAGTCAGAGGTAACCCCTGAACCTGTAAACTCTTTGTTATGTTTTATTGTTTATCTCTGTCCGCCTTACCGACACTTGTTCATCAACAGGATGACATCGGAGCCAGTAACCCGGTGGTTGAAGAGGTAATGTCACTTTCCTCCGACTCGGAGCCCTTGCCAAGGCTGAAAGTCCGAAGGGTAACCCGGAAAGTAAGCTTTTCACATCCTTTAGCTTATCAAGATCCTCAATTTATTTTGAAGCGACAGGTTCATGAGAGCCGGCGTCACACCCGGACCACAAGGACACCGACCTCTCCTCCGGGTTACCTGACGCATCAAGGAAGCGCCGAACTGAGGTTTTTTCCCACTTGTACCCTTTTCATCCGTTGGCGGGTGTTATACGTCAGCCATTCAATTCTTCCGACTCAAATTATCAGGAGACCTCCTCCTCTTCCGGCGACTCTATGCAGTCAAGTCTGCCGGCTTTCAAGACCGTGCCCGGGTAATGATAACCATCTCACGTTGTACCTTTGCCTTCACTTACCTTATTGTGCTTAATCTTTTTGTCCTTTCAGTGCCTAGGCCAAGATCACCAAGAGGGCGAAGAAATCCAAGCCGGTCGATGAGCCGGACTTGCCTGAGCCAGAGTCAGCCGCTCAAGAGCCGCCAGCCGCCTCTGCACCTGAGGCCGCTGCCCCAACTACCAAGGCAACTACAGAAGCTTCTATTAACCCGGAGGCCTCCAGCTCGGCTCCACCAGCAGACGACCCGGACGTGGTAATCACCCGGATGGAGTTCGTTGAGCCGGGGAGACCTACCGTGCTGGCCAAGTGCTCCGCTAAGGGGGAGTTGCTGCAGCCCCACCGGGTGAACCTGGACCTCTCCGACTACGCCAACCTGAGCATTGGAGAGCTCGTCTCTGGCTACATCAGCCAAGTGCACAAGAGCCGGGACGCAGAGGTTGCCATGGTGAACCAGATCCAGTAGAAATCTGAGGTATCATTCTGCTGTCCTCTTACTTACTGCATAGTTACCTTTACCATGCTAGCCCCCAAGTCGACGACTTATGATTGAATATGTTGTAGACTTAGGTTCTGGCTTACTCAATTGAGCCGGCAGTTTGTAGATAGATACGTTCAATATGCATTAGCCCCCAAGTGCCAAGTGTCTTTGCTTGGAAAGCGCTTGGGACTTTACATTTGCATAGTAACTGTTCATGCCATAACCCGGAAATCTATACAGGCTGCTGGCAAGAAGCTTGAGGCTGACCTTGCCGATCTCAAGAACCGGCTGAAGATGCAAGAGATGGAGACCCGGAAGGCAAACGCCAAGTTTGTATCCAGCATCGCCGCGCAAGAGAAGCTGAAGACAGAGTTTGACGCTGAGCGGAAGGCGTGGGCCGAAGAAAAGGCCATTGGTAAACCGGGCTGAACAGGCGGAGAAGACTCTCTCCGAGAAGACCGCCGAGCTCTCCGGCCTAAAGCGCCAGATGTCCCAGATGGTGGCCGCCATCTTCGGTAAGTCGCCTCACCGGCTTTCATCAAGTTTAGAATTTTTATATCTCATAATTCATCCTTGTCGGCGGCTTATCTGACTCTGTTAAACAGGTCCCAGAAATGCCAACCTCAACCAGAGCGTGGGAACCAAGCTGAAGGCCGTGTATACCCTGGTGGAGCAGCTCTACACCGGGTCACAGCGTGCCTTAGCTGTGGTGGCCCTATCCAACGAGGTGCCGACTCACCTGGCAGAAGTCCTTCGCCGGCTCGCTGTACTGCCTCAACGGATCCAAGAACTGCGACGGGCCTCTGCAAGAGCCGGAGCGATCGCTGCGCTGAGCCGGGCCAAGGCGTTCCTGCCGGAGTTAGACCCGGCGGACATCGCCCTTGGCTATCCAAGCCTGAAGGAAGACGGCTCCGCTTTCGATCAGAAGGACTTCGCAGCTTGTGTGAAGGCCGTATGCCCGGTGGCCACTCTGATTGGCAATGATACAGATCTGACTAAGTATCAGCCGGGTTACGATGCAGAAAATCAGAGGATCCCTACTCCACGCTATGAAGCCCTCAACTTGATCCCGCCGGCTCGTCAGCACACCTTCGCCCCGGAAATTGACCCGGCGGGGTTAATTGACAAGGAAGCCCAATTCGAAGCTCTCAGCGGCATCGACTGGAAGTCATCAACTTTCCAGGTCTTGGGATCAGCCGGAGGAGGAGATAGGAACGAGCCGGAGACTTCAACTCAGCAAGCGTCGTAACTCGGCTGGCGGTTTACCAAACAATGCCTCACCCTTTTGGACTCAATGAGTCTTGTAATAGAGTAGGATCAATACTTTATCTTTGTCGTGCCATCGTGCACGCCTTGAATGTTAAAGTCTGATGAAGTTGTTTCCTTTATGTTTCTTCGGGTCATAATCAATCCTTTGTTTTCCTTAATCTCAAAATAGTCGTCGTTAACTATCCTGCATAGAAGGGCAAATCAAAAGTCTCGAGGCGGCTTACCGCCCTGAGAATCATAAGTTTTAGATATATAACCCGGAATATGAATCAAAAGGGACTGGTCTTCAATTATATCCTTAATACAGCCGTAAGAACATACTTAGCGGCCTGCAAGCATACTTCCGGTTTAGATAACCCGGGTAATAAGGTTGGTACCTCAATTCCGGTTTACCTGGCGTAATAACGCCCATTGTGTCCGACTAACATTGGAAATCAAAGTTAAGCCGGCCAAATGAGACCCGGCCGTACACACTTTGAAATGATCAGAAGAAACTTACTATGAAGCAGAAGAACTTAGGGGCTTCCGGTTCGAATACGACCTGAGACCCGGCCCAAAGGGGTTATGCTAAGATTCGAATATGATCATATAGCCCCCAGTGGGTGTGGCGATGCCAATCAAGAGGGTATCGACAGCTATATTCTCTTTGGTTCGAATACGACCCATGTTTGAACAGGAAGCCCCGAAGTGATTTTAAGAATTGTTTAACGACGCTGATTCGAATACGATCCACGTCGGTTCCCAAAGGAGTGAAACCATGATTCAAATATGATCAAGGAAAACTCCCCAATGAGCTCGGCACTTTGCCAATCAAATGGGTATCGACAGCTATGTTCTCTTTGGTTCGAATACGACCCATGTTGGAACAGGAAGCCCCCAAGTGACCTTATTGCTTACGGCTATATTCGAATACGATCATAAGTCGGATCCTCCTTCAAGTCATCATGTAATCTTGCAATGAAAACAACACGTGCATATTTGGAGGAGAAAAAAGGACAGAGGTCCTGCTTTATTGCTTATCATAATATATACATGGCTGAGAGAAATATGTACATCACGAGAGCTGGTGGCTCAAGTGTAGTAAGGCCGAAGCTGAGCTATGTTCCACGGCCGACGGATCTCTTCTTCCGACTTACGTGAATCTTTATGCTCCCGAATGTCAATGAGGTAATATGACCCGTTGTGCAAGTTCTTGCTGACCACAAAGGGTCCTTCCCAAGGCGGGGAGAGCTTGTGCGCATCTGTTTGATCCTGGATGAGCCGGAGCACGAGATCACCTTCCTGGAAGACCCGGGATTTAACCCGGCGACTATGATAACGGCGCAGGTCTTGTTGGTAAATCGCTGAGCGAGCTGCTGCCACATCACGCTGTTCGTCCAACAAGTCAAGAGCGTCTTGGCGCGCCTGTTCATTGTCCATCTCAACATAAGCCGCCACTCGAGGTGAGTCATGACGGATGTCACTGGGGAGGACTGCTTCTACTCCATAAACCATGAAGAAAGGCGTGAAGCCTGTAGACCTGTTAGGAGTAGTGTTGATGCTCCATAACACGGAGGGCAACTCCTCCACCCAACAACCCGGCGTCCGTTGCAAAGGGACCAAAAGCCAGGGCTTGATGCCCTTCAGAATCTCCTGATTAGCTCTCTCTGCTTGACCATTGGATTGAGGATGAGCAACTGAGGAAACGTCAAGTCGGATATGCTCTCATTGATAAAACTCTTCCATGGCGCCTTTGGATAGATTGGTGCCATTGTCAGTTATAATGCTGTGCGGAAAGCCAAAGCGAAAAATCACCTTTTTCATAAATTGAACCGCCGTGTCCGCATCGCACTTGCTAACTGGCTCCGCTTCCACCCACTTTGTGAATTTGTCAACTGCCACCAAGAGGTGGGTCTTCTTATCCTTGGACCTTTTAAAAGGCCCAACCATATCAAGCCCCCAGACCACAAAGGGCCAAGTGATTGGGATCATCCTCAGCTCCTGAGCCGGCACATGAGCCCGTCGTGAGAACCTCTGGCAACCATCACATTTACTGACCAAGTCCTCCGCATCAGCATGAGCCGTCAGCCAATAAAAACCATGGCGAAAAGCCTTGGCCACAAGAGACTTTGAGCCGGCGTGATGGCCACAATCCCCTTCATGAACCTCACGCAAGATCTCTTGACCTTCCTCAGGGGAGACACAACGCTGAAATGCTCCTGTAACACTGCGGTGATGCAACTCTTCATTGATAACAATCATTGACTTAGCCCGCCGGGTTATTTGTCTGGCCGAAGTTTCATCCTCAGGCAACTCACCCCAGGTCAAGTAAGCCAAATAGGGCATTGTCCAGTCTGGTATGATGTGGAGAGCCGCCACCAGCCGCGCCTCCGGGTCAGGGACAGCCAAGTCTTCCTCTGTAGGCAGCTTAACAGAAGGATTATACAGGACATCCAGGAAAGTATTAGGCGGCACCGGCTTTCGCTGAGAGCCTAGCCGGCTTAGAGCATCAGCCGCGTTCTTCCTGCGATCAATGTGCTCTACTTGGTAGCCCTGAAAGTGCCCAGCAATGGCATCAACTTCGCGGCGATAAGCCGCCATGAGAGGGTCCTTAGAGTCCCACTTGCCTGATACTTGTTGAGCCACCAAGTCTGAGTCACCGAAACACCTTACCCGGCTCAAGCTCATCTCCTTAGCCATCCGAAGACCGTGGAGCAAGGCCTCGTACTCAACCGCATTATTAGTGCAAGGAAACATCAACTATAGCACATAATGGAACTTGTCACCTTTAGGGGAAGCCAATACAACTCCAGCCCCCGAGCCCTCCAACTGCCTGGACCCGTCGAAGTGAATAGTCCAATATGTGTTATCTGGCTTTTGCTCGGGCACTTGTGACTCTGTCCAATCATTGATGAAATCCACCAAGGCCTGAGATTTAATAGCAGTGCGTGGCACGTATTTGAGACCATGAGGTCCGAGCTCGATGGCCCACTTAGCCACTCTCCCTGTGGCCTCTCTGTTTTGAATGATATCGCCAAGAGGGGCAGAACTGACCACAGTTATGGGATGACCCTGGAAATAATGCTTAAGCTTCCGGCTTGCCATGAACACACCATAAACAAGCTTCTGCCAATGCGGATACCGCTGTTTGGACTCGATGAGCACTTCGCTGACATAATAAACCGGCCGCTGAACCGGATGCTCCTTACCCTCTTCCTTGCGCTCCACCACTATAGCCACACTGACGGCTCGTGTGTTCGCCGCCACATATAATAATAAGGGCTCCTTATCAACCGGAGCAGCAAGGACTGGAGGCTCTGCCAGCTGCTTCTTCAACTCCTCAAAGGCGGTATTAGCTGCATCATTCCAGACAAAGTTATCAGTTTTCTTCATCAACTGATATAAGGGCATGGCCTTCTCACCCAAACGGCTTATAAACCGGCTTAAAGCAGCGATGCGACCCGCCAAGCGCTGAACGTCATTTATACACGCCGGCTTAGCCAGGGAGGTGATGGCCTTGATCTTCTCCGGGTTAGCCTCAATGCCTCTGTCAGAAACCAAGAAACCCAAGAGTTTGCCTGCAGGAACACCAAAAACACATTTGGCCGGGTTAAGCATCATTTTGTAGACCTGTCGTGGAATTGTCACAGCAGATGTCCTCGAGCTAGGACTTAGTCGTGGAGCCATCGCAACCAGGAAGCTTGAAGGGGTTATGCGGGACAAGGAACACGAGGGTTATACTGGTTCGGCCCCTTACGGTGAAGGTAAAAGCCTACGTCCAGTTTGAGGTGTTTACTGATTAGGGTTACGATCGCCAGGGAGCTAAACAACTATGCCCGGCTCTCGATGAGATTGTTGTCGCCCTCTAACCGCTGCCGGGTCGTCCCTTTATATAGGGAGGCTGACGCCCAGCAGCTCTTAGAGTCCCGGCCGGCTCATAGAACGTCCGGCTCGGACTCTAAACTATACTTGCCTTGTACTACAAGTCTACTATAATAATGATTGTAACTACAGGCCTTAAGCCATATCCGGGTCTCAGCCCATCTCTGGCCCATCGTCTTGAAACTTGGCTCCGGGCTTCTGGCAATGACCATCCGAAGAGTAACCCGGCCCCTCCTGGCGGGTGACTCTAAGGTCTATATCCTCAACATTAGGCCCCAGATTGACTTGAGCCGGCTCGTGTCAATCTTCAACTCTACCGACAGAGAAAATCTCCGGCTTACCATTCATGTGAAGGCCATAACCCGGAGTGACGTCATCCTCTGGACTCCGGATAATCCGCCGTGACGTCATCCTCCATTAAGTCCGTTTTTTACTCCGCCAGATCCGCAACGGATCTTTGCTTTTACTGTCTTTCCGAAAATCGAGGCATCGTGAGGGGGAGATAACCACGCCGTGGTCTCCTTGAATCTCGCGCCCACTTATGACTCTGCCTTATAAATAGGCCGGCCCAACGCTCTCTTCTCACGCTCTCCTTCTTCCTCCTCGCGCTGTCGCTCCTCTGCCCGAGCTCCGTCACTGCCGCCGCCGTCGCGCCCCTGGTCTTCATCAACCCGGCCGCTGCATCACCCTGATTCGGACCAGATTCACGGCAGCGACCTCCGCTCTTTCCAACTCCGGTGAGTCTCCTTTGCCCTGTCAGATAGATCTACTGTAGGGTTCATCTTGTGTTCTTCGCGTTCATCACCATCGCCGCAAACCTCAGTAGCTCTTGTAGTCACCGCACTCGGTTGATCTTTAACCTCGCATAGAGTCAGTGCAGTAGATGTTTGAGATCCATTTCACCTGCAAAAAACCCTCTTTTTACTGCATAAGAACCATGTTCAATCCTCAAGAACTTCTCCTGCTTCTGTTTTTTAGGTCTAGAAAATTTTCATTTCACCCGACCATTTTGATTCAAAAAAGTTACTGCAGTATGTGAAACCTGTTTTTACCACACTTAGTAAAAACTGCAGCCCTTGAATCTTGGCGGCTTATATTTCCGACTTAAAGAAAACACGCGCCATAGAACTTTCCGGTTTAAAGAGAACCATGCCCTGTAGAATCCTCCGGCTTAACTGCGGTAAGCCGTAGATGACCAACTTATTCTGAATGCCCCTACGGCTTAGATAACCCACCGTATCTGAATACATATCATTAGTCCCCTTCATAAGCCGCCACCATAGTTTGAACAATAGATCTCCGGCTTATAATTAACCCGGATACTTTTCTCTTTATGATAGACCACCAACCTTTACCATGCCTCCCAAGGCTCCCATCACTTGCAACTGGATGAGATCCAACGTCACTGACGAGACCCTGGCCAACTTCGTTAAGTCCGGATATCTGCCCAAGAAGGAAGTGATGTCCTACCGTGCCCCTGATCCGTCAGAAGAAAGACCACAGCCGAGGGACGGGGAGGTAGTGATCTTTGCGGACCATATGAGCCGGGGCTTCGCACCGCCCGGCTCAAAATTCTTCCGGGACGTGCTCAACTTTTTTGACCTTCGGCCTCAGGATATAGGACCCAACTCCGTATCCAACATCTGCAACTTCCAAGTCTTTTGCGAAGTGTATCTTGGAGAAGAGCCGAGTCTGCTGCTCTTCAGAGAGCTATTTTATTTAAACCGCCAAAATGAGTGTGCCAACGGGCCAAGTCTGGAATTAGGCGGCATCTCCATCCAGCGGCGTAGGGATTGTGTGTTCCCTTACGCGGAGCCGCCAAGCCACCCTAAGGACTGGAATATGACTTGGTTCTACTGCCAAGATACGTCCCCGGCTGATGAGAATCCGCTGCCCGGCTTTCGCCCAACACGCCTAGAGCCGACTCATCCGCTATCCGACAAACTGACTGTCGCGGAACGCCAGCCTCTGCTTCCGACGATCAATAAGATCAAGGCCCTGCTAGGCAACGGTCTGAACGGAATTGATCTGGTCCGGGTCTGGATCTCATGGCGGGTGATCCCATTAAGTCGCCGCCCCGGCTTAATGTGTGAGTACACCGGGCGAAAGGATGACCCGCAGAGGCACAGTCGCAATGATCTTCCAGAAGACGTTGCTGAAGAAGAGACCAAGGCTCTGTTAAACGAGAGCCTGGCAGACTGTGGAAGGACCGGGCTAGCCCCGTTCTGCAAGACCAATCCAGCCCCAGCGGTAAGCCACTGACTTTAACCTTTCAACTTCTTTTGCATGTCACCTTGCTCTGAACCATTTTAAGAATTCATTACTGTATTTCTCAGGCTGATGATAAATTCTGGCGGGTCAAGTATGACCATGAGGCGGCCAAGAAGGCCAGGAAAGCGAAGAAAGCCGCCCCTCGCAAAAAGGGAAGCAGACCCACTGCTTCGGAGCTACTGCAATTAAGTGACAGCTCTGAGTCAGAGGTAACCCTTAAACCTTTAAACTCTTGCCATATTTGTTGTTTGTTGCTGTCCGCCTTATCAACATTTTGCTTATTGACAGGATGACACCGGCGCCAGTAACCCGGTGGTTGAAGAGGTAATGTCACTTTCCTCCGACTCGGAGCCTTTGCCACAGCTGAAAGTCCGAAGAGTGACCCAGAAAGTAAGCTTTTCACATCCATTAGCTCATCAAGACCCTCAATTTCTTTTGAAGCAGCAGGTTCACGAAAGTCGGCGTCACACCCGGGCCCGCAAGGACACCGACCTCTCCGCTGGGTTACCCGACGCAACAAGGAAGCGTCGTACTGAGGTTTTTTCTCACCTGTAACCCTTTCATCCGTTGGCGGGTGTTATCCGTCAGCCACTCAACTCTTCTGACTCCAATTATCAGGAGACCTCCCCCTCTTCGGGTGACTCCATGCAGTCAAGTCTGCCGGCCTTCAAGACTGCACCCGGGTAATAACAATCTCCTTTCATTATCTGTCTGTACTTACTCCTTGTATGCCTAACACTTCTGCCATTTCAGTGCCCAGGCAAAGCTCACCAAAAGAGCGAAGAAGACCAGGTCAGCCGGAGTGCCAGACTTGCCTGAGCCGGAGGCGACGGCTCAAGAGCCGCCAGCTGCCTCCGCCCCCGAGGCCACCATTCCCATGGACACGGCGCCTGAAGCCCCTGCCCCGACTACCAAGACAACGACCGAAGCATCGGTTAACCCGGAGGCCTCCGGCTCGGCCCCACCAGCAGACGACCCGGACGTGGTAATCACCCGGACGGAATTCGTTGAGCCGGGGAGACCGACCGCGTTGGCCAAATGCTCCGCGAAGGGGGAGTTGCTGCAGCCCCACCGGGTGAATCTGGACCTCTCCAGCTACACCGACTTGAACATTGGAGAGCTTGTCTCTGGCTACATCAGCCAAGTTCACAAGAGCCGGGACGCCGAGATCGCCATGGTCAACCAGATCCAACAAAAATCTGAGGTATCCTTCTGTTGTCTTTTAACTTACTGCATAGTGACCCTTGTCATGCTAGCCCCCAAGTCGACGACTTATACCTGAATATGTTGTAGACTTAGGTCCCGGCTTACTGAACTGAGCCGGCAGTACATACATAGATAGATACATTCAATATGCATTAGCCCCCAAGTGCCAAGCGTCTTTGCTTGGAAAGCGCTTGGGACTTATAAAATGACTGTTAATAACCCGGAAATATATACAGGCTGTTGGCAAGAAATTAGAATCGGATCTTGCGGATCTCAAGAGCCGGCTGAAGACACAGGAGATGGAGACCCGGAAGGCAAACGCCAAGTTTGTCTCCAGCATCGCCGCTCAAGAGAAACTGAAGACCGAATTTGATGCTGAACGGAAGGCCTGGGCTGAGGAGAAGGCTGCACTGGTGACCCGGGCAGAACAGGCGGAGAAAGCCCTCACTGAGAAGACCGCTGAGCTCTCCGGCCTAAAGCGCCACGTTTCCCAAATGGTGGCTGCTATCTTCGGTAAGCCGCCTCACCGGCTTTCATCAAGTCTGTATATGTTATGGTTCATCCTTGTCACCGGCTTATCTGATCTTGTTAAATAGGTCCCGGGAGTGCCAACCTTAACCAGAGCGTGGTCACCAAGTTAAAGGCCGTGTACACCCTGGTGGAACAACTCTACACCGGGTCACAGCGCGCCTTATCTGTGGTGGCCCTATCCAACGAGGTGCCAACCCATCTAGCCGAAGTCCTGCGCCGGCTCGCTGTTCTACCGCAGCGGATCCAAGAGCTACGCCGAGCCTCCGCAAGAGCCGGAGCAATTGCCGCGCTGAGCCGGGCCAAAGCATTCCTGCCGGAGCTAGACCCGGCAGACATCGCCCTGGGTTATCCAAGCCTGAAGGAAGACGGCTCAGCCTTCGACCAGAAGGACTTCGCGGCATGTGTAAAGGCTGTACGCCCGGTGGCCACCCTCATTGGGAACGACACCGACTTAACCAAGTATCAGCCGGGGTACAATGCGGAGAATCAGAGGATTCCAACCCCTCGCTATGAAGCTCTCAATCTGATTCCTCCGGCTCGTCAGCACACCTTCGCCCCGGAGATTGACCCGGCCTGGTTAATTGACGAAGAAGCCCAGTTCGAAGCTCTCAGCGGCATCAACTGGAAATCATCAACCTTCGAAGTCTTGGGATCAGCCGGAGGAGAAGACAGGAATGAGCCGGGGACTTCAACCCAGCAGGCGTCATAGTTTAGCGGGCGGCTTATCAAACATTGTTCCATCTTTTAGACTTGAAGAATTATTGTAATAGAGTAGGTGCAACAGTTTATCTCTGCCGTGCCATCGTGCACGTTTTTAAATGCGAAAGTCTTTTGAATTTATCTCTTTGATGTTTTTCCGGTTCATAATCATCCCTGTGTTCTTCTCAACCTCAAAAGGTGCCTTGAAGTATCTGCATAGAAAAGGCAAATCACAAGTCTCGAGGCGGCTTACCGCCCTGAGAATCAGGTGTTTGAGATAAATAACCCGGAAGATGAATCAAAAAAGACTGGTCCTTAAGTATACTCTGAACATAGCCAAAATAATACACTGAACAGCCTGTATGCATCTTTCGGTTCAAATAACCTGGGCAGCAAGGTTGACACCTTAACTCTGATTTACCTGCCTTAATGACACCCATGACGTGCAACTAACACTGTAAACCGAAGTTAAGCCGGCAAGTGAGACCCGGCCATGCATACCTCAGAATAAACTTGTGAAAAAGCAGAAGAACTTAGGGGCTTCCGGTTCGGATACGACCAAAGACCCGTCCCCAAGGGGTTAAGCTAAGATTCGGATACGATCATATAGCCCCCAATCGGTGTGGCAATGCCAATCAAAAGGGTACCGACAGCTATGTTCTCTTTGGTTCGAATACGACCCATGTTTGAACAGGAAGCCCCCAAGTGATTCTTAAAATTGTTTAACGACGCTGATTCGAATACGATCCACGTCGGTTCTCAGAGGGGTTAAACTATGATTCAAATATGACCAAAGGTAACCTCCCAATGAGCTCGACACCTTGCCAATCAAGTGGGTATCGACAGCTATGTTCTCTTTGGTTCGAATACGACCCATGTTTGAACAGGAAGCCCCCAAGTGACCTTACTGCTTACGGCTAGATTCGAATACGACCATAAGCCGGATCCTCCTTTAAGTCAGCATGTAAAAAAGCAACACACGCATATTTGGAGGATAGAAAAAAAGGACAGAGGTCCTGCTTTATTGCTTATCATGATATATACATGTCTGAGATAAATATGTACACCACGAGAGCCGGTAGCTCAAGTGTAGTAAGGCCGAAACTGAGCTATATTCCACGGCCGACGGGTCTCCTCCTCAGATTTACGCGAATCTTTATGTTCCCGAATATCAATGAGGTAATATGACCCGTTGTGTAAGTTCTTACTGACCACAAAAGGCCCTTCCAAAGGTGGGGATAACTTGTGTGCATCTGTTTGATCCTGGATAAGCCGGAGCACAAGGTCGCCTTCCTGGAAGACCCGGGATTTGACCCGGCGGCTATGATAACGGCGCAGGTCTTGTTGGTAAATCGCCGAACGGGCTGCTGCCACATCACGCTGTTCGTCCAACAAGTCCAGAGCATCTTGGCGCGCCTGTTCATTATCCGTCTCAACATAAGCCGCCACACGAGGTGAATCGTGACGGATGTCACTGGGGAGGACTGCTTCTGCTCCATAAACCATGAAGAAAGGCGTGAAGCCTGTAGACCTATTAGGAGTAGTGCTGATGCTCCATAAGACGGAAGGCAACTCCTCCACCCAACAACCCGGCGTCCGTTGCAAAGGGACCAAAAGCCGGGGCTTGATGCCCTTCAGAATCTCCTGGTTAGCTCTCTCAGCTTGACCATTGGATTGGGGATGAGCCACTGAGGAAACATCAAGTCGGATATGCTCTCGTTGACAAAACTCTTCCATAGTGCCCTTGGATAGATTAGTGCCATTGTCAGTTATGATGCTGTGCGGAAAGCCAAAGCGGAAAATCACCTTTTTCATAAATTGAACCGCCGTGGCCGCATCGCACTTGCTAACTGGCTCAGCCTCCACCCACTTCGTGAATTTGTCAACTTCCACCAAGAGGTGGATCTTCTTATCCTTGGACCGTTTAAAAGGCCCAACCATATCAAGCCCCCAGACAGCAAAGGGCCAAGTGATTGGGATCATCCTCAACTCCTGAGCCGGCACATGAGCCCGTCGTGAGAACCTTTGGCAACCATCACATTTACTGACCAAGTCCTCTGCATCAGCGTGAGCCGTCAGCCAATAAAAACCATGACGGAAAGCCTTGGCTACAAGGGATTTTGAGCCGGCATGATGACCACAATCCCCTTCATGGATCTCCCGCAAGATCTCTTGGCCTTCCTCAGGGGAGATACAACGTTGAAATGCCCCCGAAACACTGCGATGATGTAACTCGCCATCGATGATGATCATTGACTTAGCCCGCCGGGTGATTTGCCTGGCCAAAGTTTCATCCTCAGGCAACTCTCCCCGGGTTATATAAGCCAGATATGGCATTGTCCAGTCTGGTATGACATGAAGAGCCGCCACCAGTCGTGCCTCCGGGTCAGGGATAGCCAAGTCCTCTTCTGTAGGCAACTTAACCGAGGGGTTATACAGGACATCCAGGAAAGTGTTAGGCGGCACCGGCTTTCGCTGAGAGCCTAGCCGGCTTAAAGCATCAGCCGCCTCGTTCTTCCTGCGATCAATGTGCTCCACTTGGTATCCTTGGAAATGCCCAGCAATGGCATCAACCTCGCGGCGATAAGCCGCCATGAGAGGATCCTTAGAATCCCAGGTGCCTGATACTTGTTGAGCCACCAAGTCTGAGTCACCAAAGCACCTTACCCGGCTTAAGCTCATCTCCTTAGCCACCCGAAGACCGTGGAGCAAAGCCTCGTATTCAGCCGCATTGTTAGTGCAAGGAAACATCAACCGTAGCACATAATGGAACTTGTCACCTTTAGGGGAAGCCAATACAACACCAGCCCCCGAGCCCTCCAACTGTCTGGACCCATCAAAGTGGATAGTCCAATAAGTGTTATCCGGCTTTTGCTCAGGCACTTGAGACTCCGTCCAATCATTGATGAAATCCACCAAAGCCTGAGATTTAACAGCAGTGCGTGGCACATATTTGAGGCCATGAGGTCCGAGTTCTATAGCCCACTTAGCAGTTCTCCCTGTAGCCTCTCTGTTCTGGATAATATCACCAAGAGGGGCAGAACTGACCACAGTGATGGGATGACCCTGAAAATAATGTTTGAGCTTCCAGCTCGCCATGAACACACCGTATACGAGCTTCTGCCAATGCGGGTACCGCTGCTTGGACTCAATGAGCACCTCGCTGACATAATAAACCGGCCGCTGAACCGGATGCCCCTTACCCGCCTCCTTGCGCTCCACTACAATAGCCACGCTGACGGCTCGTGCGTTTGCTGCCACATATAGTAGCAAGGGCTCCTTATCAACCGGAGCAGCAAGGACGGGGGGCTCTGCCAGTTGCTTTTTCAAATCCTCAAAAGCGGTATTAGCTGCATCATCCCAGATAAAGTTATCAGTTTTCTTCATCAACTGATATAAGGGCATAGCTTTCTCACCCAAACGGCTTATAAATCGGCTTAAAGCAGCGATGCGACCCGCCAAACGCTGAACGTCATTTATACATGACGGCTTAGCTAGGGAGGTGATGGCCTTGATCTTCTCCGGGTTAGCCTCAATGCCTCTGTCAGAGACCAAGAAGCCCAATAGTTTGCCTGCAGGAACACCAAAAATACACTTGGCCGGGTTAAGCATCATCTTGTAGACCCGGAGATTATCGAAGGTTTCCCTTAAGTCATCTATCAGGGTTTCCTCCTTCATGGATTTAACCACAATATCATCCACGTAAGCGTGAACATTGCGCCCGATCTGTTTATGAAGACAATTCTGTACACAACGCTGGTAAGTCGCCTGTGCACACTTGAGTCCAAAGGGCATAGATACATAGTAGAAGGCTCCAAAGGGAGTGATGAACGCCGTCTTCTCCTGGTCCTTAACTGCCATCTTAATCTGATGATACCCGGAATAGGCATCCAAGAAACTTAAGCGTGCACAACCTGCCGTAGCATCAATGATTTGATCAATACGGGGGAGAGTAAAAGGATCAGCCGGACACGCCTTGTTCAAGTCTGTGTAGTCCACACACATCCGCCAGGTGCCGTTCTTCTTGAGTACGAGCACCGGGTTGGCCAACCACTCCGGATGAAAAACCTCAACAATGAACCCGGCCGCCAAGAGCCGGGCCACCTCTTCACCAATAGCTTTCCGCCTCTCTTCGCTAAACCGTCGAAGGAACTGTCTGACCGGCTTAAATTTTGGATCAACATTGAGAGTGTGCTCAGCGAGTTCTCTAGGTACACCTGGCATGTCAGAAGGTTTCCACGCGAAGATGTCCCTCTTCTCACGGATGAACTCGATGAGCGCGCTTTCCCATTTCGTGTCCAGATTTGCACTGATGCTAAACTACTGAGACGAGTCACCTGGAACAAAATCAACAAGTTTAGTCTCATCAGCTGATTTAAATTTCATTGCTGGTTCATTCTCCGTGCTTGGCTTTTTCAGAGAGGTCATATCCGTTGGGTCAACATTGTCTTTGTAAAACTTCAACTCCTCTGTGGCGCAAACAGACTCTGCATAAGCCGAATCGCCTTCCTCGCACTCCAGAGCCACCTTTCAGCTGCCGTGAACTGTAATAGTCCCGTTGTGACCCGGCATTTTGAGCTGTAAGTACACGTAGCACGGCCGTGCCATGAACTTGGCATAAGCCGACCGTCCAAATATAGCATGGTATGGACTTCTTATCTTGACCACCTCAAAGGTCAGCTTCTCCACCCTGTAGTTGTTCTCATCACCAAAAGCCACTTCCAATTCGATCTTGCCGACTGGATAAGCCGACTTACCGGGTACCACACCATGGAAGATAGTGTTTGACTGGCTGAGGTTCTTATCGACTAGCCCCATACGACGGAAAGTCTCATAATAGAGGATATTGATGCTGCTGCCTCCATCCATGAGTACCTTTGTGAACTTATAGCCTCCCACCCGAGGGGCCACCACTAAGGCCAAGTGGCCCGGGTTATCCACCCGGGGAGGGTGATCCTCCCTACTCCACACTATAGGCTGCTCAGACCACCGCAAGTAACGTGGAACCGCCGGTTCAACAGCATTAACAGCCCTCTTGTGAAGCTTCTCGTCTCGTTTGCACAAACTAGTGGTGAACACATGATACTGTCCACCGCTAAGCTGCTTTGGGTTGGTCTGATAACCCCCCTGCTGCTGTTGATGGCCCTGACCAGACTGTTGATTAAAGCCCCCTTGACCGTTCTGAGGACCGGAATTTGAGCCGCCGCCCGGGCCATGAAAACCGCCGGCACCTGAGCCGCCGCCCGGGCCATTGTAACTCTTAAAGGCCTTCATGATCGCGCAATCCTTCCACAGGTGAGTCGCTGGCTTCTCTCTAGAGCCATGCCTTGGACAAGGCTCATTTAACAGCTGCTCCAGCGTTGGACCTGACCCGCCGCCTCGGGGAGGGGGCCTCCCCTTGCGTCGCTGGTTATTACCTTGGGAGTTGGCGTTGGCTACAAACTCTAGGCTGCCATCGGCCTTACGCTTGCCTCCTCCTTGGTTCCCCGGGTTAAACTGAGGACCCTTGCCGTTGCCATTCTTCTTTCCCTTCCCTGCCCTTTCATCGTCTGAAGGGGGATCCTTGGTACCATCGGAATCGGCGTACTTGACAAGAGCCGCCATTAGGGTACCCATATCGATGCAGTCGCGCTTGAGCCGCCCAAGCTTCATCTTAAGGGGCACAAAGCGACAGTTCTGTTCCAACATTAAGACTGCAGAGCCGGCATCCATCTTATCTGATGAATGTATGATCTCCTTGACCCGGCGAACCCAATGGGTCGTGGACTCACCCTCCTGCTGCATACAGTTAGTCAAATCCACAATTGACATAGATTGCCTGCAGGTATCTTTGAAGTTTTGAATGAACCGGGCTTTCAGCTCAGCCCAAGACTCGATGGAGTTCGGTGGTAACCCTTTCAACCACGTGCGGGCAGTTCCATCTAACATCATGGTGAAATATTTGGCCATGGCCGCCTCACTGACCTCCAGCAATTCCATAGCCATCTCATAACTCTCAATCCAGGCTGCAGGCTGTAAGTCCGCTGTATAGTTAGGCACCTACCTAGGGCCCTTGAAGTCCTTAGGTAGACATTCATTATGGATGGCTGGTACCAAACAAGGGACACCCCCGGTCCTGGTAGAAATTCCCACATCAACGGACGTCGTCGGATAAGCCGGGGGGGTCTGATAAGCCGTCAATTGAGGCGCCTGCTCCACCTCTTGCCGTGCTTGGTCTGTTGCGTAGAAGGCTCCATTATGAGCCGGGCCATGGCCAGGGGGCGGGTCATGTCGTCGTACATTACTTGAACCGGTTGCTGAGACCATGTGCCGGCTGTAACTCGGGCTCTGGCCTGGACGAGGGGTCGAGTGGATCCTGTCGCGGCTATAGGAGTACGCCTCTTGCTGCGCTAGTGCCGTCTGCAGGAGTTCCCTGACCCGGTGGGTTTCGATGGCCGACGGAGAATCGCCGTCAACGGGGAGAGCCGCCAGCCGTGCTGCCGCAGCTACCATGTTCTCTAGCGGGTTATCATAATGACCCGGGGGTATTGGCACATACGGAGGCGGGGCAGGGGGCACCTGGGGAGGCCCCATCACTCGTGGCTGAATAAGGGGTCCAGACCCAGGCGCAATGACCCCTGGCGGGTTACTAGACCCTGCGCCCGGCGTGTTGAAAAGATTGCGTGGATCGTAAACCGGTGGGAGTCGAGACTGGGCCTTCTGATGCCTCCTTCTCATGACCTCGTTGGCCGCGTTCTGATCCATCGTGAGTTGGAAGGACTGCGCCTGAATCAGCTGAGTCCGGGCGTCGAGAGCCGCCCGCTCCGCAGCCAGCCTGATCCCTTCCGCTGCAAGATCCTCTTTAGCTTTTATCAGATCCAATTTTAGCTGTGCCACCTCCGCATCATGCTGAGCTTGATCCGCCGGGTCAACCGTGGCGGTTAACAGGGCCGTCATCTTGTCCGTGAGATCCATTAGCACCTGAGCCGAAGAAGGCACCGGGTTTCCCGCTCCAGCAGCGGGGTTCTGAACAGGCTGCGCACCAGCCATAAAAACTCCAACCTGACTTGGTGGCTCAAAAAGGTCCGGAATACTGTCACCGTTGGAACAACCCATGAGCCTGCCATCTTGAAGTTGGTACAACGAGTTTGACTCATCAGTGGCTGACTCGCCGTCAGAGCCGGTGGCCGCCTCATCACCGGACCCGGATGGATCAGAGGGCCCTCCATGGATGCATCCCACAAAAGCGCGCCTTAAGGCAGGCCGGGCCCGGGCGGGTTGTCCACGCCGAGCCGTTTCGATGAGGTCGGCGCAGAGATCCGGCTCGGGGCCCGGCTCACCAAGCTTGCCAATGAAGACATGAATTGCGCCAAAGGGGACCCGGTACCCGTACTCAATTGAGCCGGCGTCGGGGCCCCAGTCCGCATCGTCGATGTAGAGCTTGCCGCGACGACTCTTGGTCATCCGGCCCACAGCATATCCCTTGAGCCCTTCGAAGCTGCCCTTCAAGAACTCAAATCCACCGTGCGCGTATTTGAGACCATGAGGTCCGAGCTCGATGGCCCACTTAGCCACTCTCCCTGTGGTCTCTCTGTTTTGAATGATATCGCCAAGAGGGGCAGAACTGACCACAGTTATGGGATGACCCTAGAAATAATGCTTAAGCTTCCGGCTTGCCATGAACACACCATAAACAAGCTTCTGCCAATGCGGATACCGCTGTTTGGACTCGATGAGCACTTCGCTGACATAATAAACCGGCCGCTGAACCGGATGCTCCTTACCCTCTTCCTTGCGCTCCACCACTATAGCCACACTGACGGCTCGTGTGTTCGCCGCCACATATAATAATAAGGGCTCCTTATCAACCGGAGCAGCAAGGACTGGAGGCTCTGCCAGCTGCTTCTTCAACTCCTCAAAGGCGGTATTAGCTGCATCATTCCAGACAAAGTTATCAGTTTTCTTCATCAACTGATATAAGGGCATGGCCTTCTCACCCAAACGGCTTATAAACCGGCTTAAAGCAGCGATGCGACCCGCCAAGCGCTGAACGTCATTTATACACGCCGGCTTAGCCAGGGAGGTGATGGCCTTGATCTTCTCCGGGTTAGCCTCAATGCCTCTGTCAGAAACCAAGAAACCCAAGAGTTTGCCTGCAGGAACACCAAAAACACATTTGGCCGGGTTAAGCATCATTTTGTAGACCTGTCGTGGAATTGTCACAGCAGATGTCCTCGAGCTAGGACTTAGTCGTGGAGCCATCGCAACCAGGAAGCTTGAAGGGGTTATGCGGGACAAGGAACACGAGGGTTATACTGGTTCGGCCCCTTACGGTGAAGGTAAAAGCCTACGTCCAGTTTGAGGTGTTTACTGATTAGGGTTACGATCGCCAGGGAGCTAAACAACTATGCCCGGCTCTCGATGAGATTGTTGTCGCCCTCTAACCGCTGCCGGGTCGTCCCTTTATATAGGGAGGCTGACGCCCAGCAGCTCTTAGAGTCCCGGCCGGCTCATAGAACGTCCGGCTCGGACTCTAAACTATACTTGCCTTGTACTACAAGTCTACTATAATAATGATTGTAACTACAGGCCTTAAGCCATATCCGGGTCTCAGCCCATCTCTGGCCCATCGTCTTGAAACTTGGCTCCGGGCTTCTGGCAATGACCATCCGAAGAGTAACCCGGCCCCTCCTGGCGGGTGACTCTAAGGTCTATATCCTTAACAAGACCCGGAGATTATCAAAGGTTTCTCTCAAATCATCTATCAGGGTTTCCTCTTTTATGGACTTGACCACAATATCGTCCACATAAGCGTGAACATTGCGCCCAATCTGGTTATGAAGACAGTTCTGCACGCAACGCTGATAAGTCGTCTGCGCACACTTGAGTCCAAAGGGCATAGACACATAGCAGAAGGCTCCAAAGGGAGTGATGAACGTCGTCTTCTCCTGGTCCTTAACTGCCATTTTAATCTGATGATATCCGGAATAAGCATCCAAGAAACTTAAGCGCGCACAACCTGCCGTAGCATCAATAATTTGATCAATACGGGGAAGGGCAAAAGGATCAGCCCGACATGCCTTGTTTAGGTCCGTGTAGTCCACACACATCCGCCAAGTGCCGTTCTTCTTGAGTACGAGCACCGGGTTAGCTAACCATTCTGGGTGGAAAACTTCAACAATAAACCCGGCCGCCAAGAGCCGGGCCACCTCTTCACCAATAGCTTTCCGCCTCTCTTCATTAAACCGCCGAAGGAACTGCCTGACCGGCTTAAATTTCGGATCAATATTGAGAGTGTGCTCAGCGAGTTCTCTAGGTACACCTGGCATGTCAGAAGGTTTCCATGCGAAGATGTCCCTATTCTCACGGATGAACTCGATGAGCGCGCTTTCCTATTTTGGATCCAGATTGGCACTGATGCTAAACTGCTGAGATGAGTCACCTGGAACAAAATCAACAAGTTTAGTCTCATCAGCCGACTTAAATTTCATTGCCGGCTCTTGCTCTGTAGTTGGCTTTTTCAGAGAGGTCATATCTGTCGGGTCAACATTGTCTTTGTAAAACTTCAACTCCTCTGTTGCACAAACAGATTCTGCATAAGCCGCATCGCCTTCCTCACACTCCAGAGCCACTTTCCGGCTGCCGTGAACCGTAATGGTCCCATTGTGACCCGGCATCTTGAGCTGTAAGTACACATAACACGGCCGTGCCATGAACTTGGCGTAAGACGGCCGTCCAAATATAGCATGGTATGGACTTCTTATCTTGACCACCTCAAAGGTCAATTTCTCCACCCTGTAGTTGTTCTCATCTCCAAAGGCCACTTCCAACTCAATCTTGCCGACTGGATAAGCCGACTTACCAGGTACCACCCCGTGGAAAATAGTGTTGGACTGGCTGAGGTTCTTATCAATTAACCCCATACGACGGAATGTCTCATAATAGAGGATGTTGATGTTGCTGCCTCCATCCATGAGCACCTTAGTGAACTTATATCCTCCCACCTGAGGAGCCACCACCAGGGCCAAGTGACCCGGATTATCCACCTGTGCAGGGTGATCCTCCCTCCTCCACACTATAGGCTGTTCAGACCACCGCAAGTAGCGTGGAACCGCCGGCTCAACAGCATTCACAGCCCTCTTGTGAAGCTTCTGATCTCGCTTGCACAAACTAGTGGTAAACACATGATACTGTCCACCGCTAAGCTGCTTTGGATTGGTCTGATAACCCCCCTGCTGCTGTTGATGACCCTGGCCAGACTGCTGGTTAAAGCCCCCTTGACCGTTCTGAGGATTAGAATTTGAACCACCGCCCGAGCCATGAAAGCCGCCGGCGCCTGAGCCGCCGCCCGGGCCATTGTAATTCTTAAAGGCTTTCATGATTGGACAATCCTTCCATAGATGAGTCGCTGGCTTCTCTCTAGAGCCGTGCCTTGGACAAGGCTCATTCAACAGTTGCTCCAGCGTCGGGCCTGACCCGCCGCCTCGGGGAGGGGGCCTCCCCTTGCGCCGCTGGTTATTACCTTGTGAGCTGGCGTTGGCTACAAACTCTAGGCTGCCATCGGCCTTGCGCTTGCCTCCTCCTTGGTTCCCCGGGTTATGCTGAGGACCCTTGCCATTGCCATTCTTCTTTCTCTTCCCTGCCCTTTCATCATCTGAAGGGGGATCCTTGGTACCATCAGAATCGGCGTACTTGACAAGAGCCGCCATTAGTGTACCCATATCATTGCAGTCGCACTTAAGCCGCCCGAGCTTCGGGGGCACGAAACGACAATTCTGTTCCAACATTAAAACTGCAGAGCCGGCATCCATCTTATCTGATGAATGTATGATCTCCTTGACCCGGCGAACCCAATGCGTCATGGATTCACCCTCCTGCTGCTTACAGTTAGTCAAATCCACAATTGACATAGACTGCCTACAGGTATCCTTGAAGTTTTGGATGAACCGGGCTTTCAGCTCAGTCCAAGACCCGATGGAATTCGGTGGTAGCCCTTTCAACCAAGTGCGGGCAGTCCCATCCAACATCATGGTGAAGTACTTGGCCATTGCCGCCTCACTGACCTCTAGTAATTCCATGGCCATCTCGTAACTCTCGATCCAGGCTGCGGGTTGTATGTCAGCCGTGTAGTTGGGCATCTTCCTAGGGCCTTTGAAGTCCTTGGGTAAACGTTCATTGCGGATAGCTGGTACTAAGCAAGGGACACCCCCAGTCCTGGTAGGGATACCCACATCGACGGACGTCGTCGGATAAGCCGGAGGAGTCTGGTAGGCCATCAACTGAGGCACCTGCTCCGCCTCTTGTCGCGCCCTGTCTTGGTCTGCTGCGTGAAAGGCTCCATTATGAGCCAGGCCATGGCCAGGGGGCGGGTCATGGCGTCGGACGTTACTTGAGCCGGTCGCTGAGACCATGTGGCTACTGTAACTCGGGCTCCGGCCTGGACGAGGGGTCGAGTGGATCCTGTCCCGGCTGTAGGAATACGCCTCTTGTTGCGCCAGTGCTGTCTGAAGGAGTTCCCTGACCCGGCGGGTTTCAATAGCCGTCGGAGAGTCGCCGTCGACTGGGAGAGCCGCCAGCCGTGCTGCCGCAGCGACCATGTTCTCCAGCGGGGTATTATAATGACCCGGTGGTATTGGCACGTACTGGGGCGGGGCAGGGGGCACCTGGGGAGGCCCCATCACTTGTGGCTGAATAGGGGTCCCAGACCCGGGCACTATGACCCCTGGTGGGTTACTAGACCCTGCACCTGGCGTGTTGAAGAGGTTGTGTCACGACCGGTTTTTCAATAAAATAATTATTGAGAGACCAATCCCTTTTACGGACCAGCGAGGAAGAATTCCTTCTCACTGGTAGACAATATCTTGGTCACAGAAGAAAAATACCAGGAGTACTAAATATAATACAAGGTTGAGCAGAGACTGCCCAACAATTTATTACATGCACGCCGCTAAAACAAGACGGCGGATAGGGTGGCAAACTACTAACTCACGATAATAACGGTGGTGGAAATATCACCGCGAAGCGAGTGATATGATTCCAGAAGACTACAGCTCATCGAGCGTCGGAGTGAGGCTCGAGAAGACTTATTGCGGGTGGCGGAAGCGTAAACAAAACAAGTGACCAATATCCGGGATCGCGCAGGACTGACTGGGACTCCTCTAGGCATCGGACGCGCTATCAAACTCTTCATCCAAGAGATCGCCTTTGTCAACATCTGGCCAAATCAACAAGCCAGGTGAGTACTATGAAAGTACTCGCAAGACAGTTCGGACATAAGGTATAACAAATGTAAACATGAAGCACATGAACAAGTTAACCAGTGCGATCAGACATAGAGATAATAAATACTGGGTGCCAAGCGAGGGTCTGAATGACGCCTCGAGCGGAAACTGCAGAATAGTAATACTGGTGCCAAACGAGTGTCTGAAAGACTCCTCGAGCGGAAAATGCGGAATAATAATACAGGTGCCAAACGAGTGTCTGAAAGACTCCTCGAGCGGAAAATGCGGAATAATAATGCGGGTGCCAAACGAGTGTCTGAAAGACTCCTCGAGCGGAAAATGCGGAATAATAATGCGGGTGCCAAACGAGTGTCTGAAAGACTCCTCGAGAGGAAAATGCAGAATAATAATGCCATAGTCGGGCATTGAGGCGACACCACATAAAGGGCTTGCAACAGAAAATAAAGACAGTGCATGCCACAGTCGGACGTCTGGGCGACATCACATAAAGGGCTTATATTTAAAGTAAGAAACAAGAATACGCCACAGTCGGACGTCTGCGCGACGTCACATAAAGGGCTTATCTCACAGCTCAATAATACAATCGTTCGGGAACATAAATTATCACAAGCATGCGACAAATATAAAGTTAGTCCATCCACAGGAATAACAATAAAACTGGATTTACCACTTGAGCTTGTTCACCGGGGACAAGTTTTTCACACGGATAGATATGGATATAATGTTTACACTACTAGATTATGGATACGATGATTTGGAAAGAATTGACTCTGCAGAGTTTGTACTTAACCACAGCCAACGGATTTCAGTAGTCACGGGGACTAGTTCCGTCTACGGTGTTTTGGAAGAAGAACGTCTAACCAGTACACACCCAAGTCAACCATCCGAAGCCAGGGATCACCCTCGGCAACATTCAAGAAAAACCTTGAGACGGGGAGGCTACAACCTCGCGTAGCATGGGATCAAATTTCTATACGCGCGCTCTAAGGGGGTGCCCCCCCTCTCCGTCCCAACCGGAAACACCCATGCCCCCTGACCGGATGACTGGCTTTAATCCTGGGCCAAGGTACCATCATCCCGGCCTCTCTGTTTGGTGTGTACACGGAAAGAGGTTACCAACTTACTAAACCGCATCCTAGCAATGAGACATGTGGTAGCACGGAAAGGGGAAAGAACGGTAACGTGGCTCCAACCACGTTAACGTCGGAGAAAGTCGGATGACGCAAGGCTGGCATGCTACAACAGTACCACCTTGCTGCCCTTCATGTCACCACATGATTAGGCCATCTCTCATTAGAGATCATCGCAACTTTGGAACATGCGGGAGAGGAACGATAACGTGGCTCCAACCACGTTAACGTCGGAGAAAGTCGGATGACGCAAGGCTGGTATGCTACAACAGTACCACCTTGCTGCCCTCCATGTCACCACATGATTAGGCCATCTCTCATCAGAGATCATCGCGACTTTGGAACAACCGGGTCGTTGCCTTACAAGCAATGAGGTATTTACCGACACTCATATGCCACGCACAAACTCTCACGTGAACATGTAAAACACCTGTCATACCAAATGTTCAAAACATGCTTGCCTGGTTCGGAGAAGTCGGAGTCTAGCTCGGCAAAGTTCGCGGCTCCTTCACCTCTTCCGGAACCTACAGCAATCACGAAACGGGTACTAACGTGAAAACCAACACTTGCACAGAAACTTCTCCAAATATTTTTCAAATAAATCCCATAAAAAACTAGACAAAATTTGAAGATTGTCAGAAAAAGAATCACTCAAAAATTCATTTTTATTAAAAAGTTATAAAGGTTTCTGTCCAGGGACTTATCTGTAATGAAACAGAAAAGTTCCAGGGTTTTAACTGAGAAAACAGAAAACGCTTCGGTTGGGAATGCGCAAGCGCAAAGGAGAAAACGTATTTGCCCGAAGGCGCCAACAGAAAACGGTTTGAAGAAGAATAGAATAGAGGCTGACAGGCGGGGTCCACCTGTCAGGTTCAAAAAGCTCGCCGGTGCCCGAAGACTGCGGTGGACGCCGGCGTCGAACCACGGCGAGTTAGGAGAAACGGAGGGTACCAAGAGCTTCAGCGTCTTCTTCCGCGTCGGTGGGTGGTGGACTCGTCCAACGGGGAGCACCACGTCGACGGCGACACTATCTCCGGCGGACGGCGGCTCGGGTGAGGATGGGGAACTCCGGTGGAGGGCTGCAAACTACGAATTGAGGCGCGGGTCAGAACGAGGGATGCAAGGTGAAGCTACTGGCAAGAGAATGGAGGCGGAGGAGCGCACACGGGGGCGAATCGGGCTGGATCCCGTGGCGGGTCGCGGCGGCCGGAGTCGAGGAAGGAGACCTCCTCGGGGCTCTTCCAATGGCTAGGCTTGCTCTAGGGGGAGTGCAGGGATGGTGGGTGCTCGAGTTGAAGCTCGGGGCCTCTATTTATAGGCAGATCGACGGGGTGGCCGTGAACGGAGAATCTCCGGCGAGCGATTACCGCGGAGCAGTGGATTGGCAGGTGGTTTGAGTGGCCAGGCAGCATCAGTGGAGGTTACTGGAGTCGTTTCACAGCTAAACGGGGTCGGTCTTGGCGTAATGGCGTCGGTCCACGGTGAGGTGACCGCACGGGCTCAACGGCGGCAGAGAGCGTGCTCCGTGCCCTGCGGTTCACGACGAGAGCGGCAGCGCGTTCGGGGGAGTGGAAGGCCACACGGCGAGCTCCTGTGGTTTGGGCGGCGCTGGGTGGCGTCGTCGGCGCCGTGTCTCCCGCTGGCATCCGCAAAGCCGCCGCCGGCGTCGGTCACGGGGCGGCGCACCTTCTGCTGCTCGTCGCCGACGCCCGCAAGGCGCCAGGCGTTCGTGCGGTGCAGGAACAAGAGGGCGGGGACAAGGAGCAAGGCGACGCGGTGGCACTGGCGAGATCGACGTCCTTCTCTGAAGAAAACAACAGTAGGCCACTGCAGTGTTCTCTGAACTTTCTGAACTTGACATAGACAGTGCACTACAGGTGTTCGACAGAAGGATTTTGCAATGAGATGAATTTTTCTGGAGCTGTAACTTGGTGAGGTGACCACTCAAAGCACCCAGAGGCTGCCTGATTTTACTTGGAATTTTTGGAGAAGGTTTTGAATGAATTTCACCAAATTTGACAAATCTGGTCCAAACTTGCAGCAGGTGTAGTTTGAAAATTTTGAACTGAAGACCAGTGGATCTCCATGGTTCTTGATTGAGGGTTCAAAGGACTAGGAGGGGAAAAAGGTTTGGTGGCAAAAATCAAAACAGAAAATGGAGTTCCTTTGCAAATCTCCAAGTGCTAGAAGAGAAGGCAAAAATTTATTTGAATAGAATATAAATGGAAATAATCACATGGGGAGGTTCAACTTGCTGGATTTGATGCAAATCATGATCCAAAGGTGAGGAAAGGGTTAGGAGAGGGGATTTGCACTAAGGCCATGGCAAGAAGGAATTGTTGAAAGTGGCAAAGGATTTTCCAAAAGCCATAGTGCAAATTTCAAGGAGATTTTCAAAAGTCATTTCCCAAGTGAAAATATTTTGTCTTGAGTCCAAGTGAAAAGCAAGAACCTCCAAGACCAAAGACAGATCTTGGTTGAATCCAAATAAAACTTTTGCCATAAAGAAAAATATTTGAGAGTGAGAGTTCTCTTGAAGAAAAATTTAAATCACTCCCCTCAAGTCAAATAAAATCATTTGAAAAAAAATCCAAATAAAAACTTGGGTGTCACAACACCTACCCCCTTAGGAAAAATCTCGTCCTCGAGATTTCTGCTGACCCTCAAATAGATATGGATACTCTGCTCGAAGGAAATCTTCCCTTTCCCATGTAGCTTCATCCTCAGTGTGGTTGCTCCACTGAACCCTGAAAAACTTTGTCGTTTTCTGACGGGTCCTCCGTTCAGACTCTTCTAAAATCTTTACTGGCCTTTCTCTGTAGGTGAGATCTGGTTGCATATCAATGTCCTCATGAGGTACATGCTTTTCTGAGTTGCTCACACATTTTCTTAACTGTGAGACATGGAACACGTCATGGACGTCTGACAGCTGCTTGGGGAGATCTAGTTGGTAGGCTACCGTGCCTCTTCGTGCCTTTACACAAAATGGTCCAATAAATCTTGGGGCTAGCTTCCCCTTAATTTTGAACCGTTGCAGACCCCTCATAGGAGATACTCGGAGGTATACGGAATCACCGGGTTCAAAGCTGACCTCACGATGCTTCTGATCATAGTAGCTCTTTTGTCGGCTCTGTGCTGTCTTGAGTCTGTCCCTGATCTGTTTAACTTTCTCCTCGGCCTCTTTAAGCATGTCTGGGCCGAAGATACGGCTGTCACCTGTTTCTGACCAATTCAGTGGGGTACGACACCTTCGTCCGTACAATGCTTCAAAGGGTGCCATTTGCAAGCTGGCTTGGTAACTGTTGTTGTAAGCAAATTCGGCATACGGCAAACTCTCTTCCCAACTGGATCCATAGGTGAGCACGCAGGCTCTTAGCATATCCTCTAGGATTTGGTTCACACGTTCCGTTTGTCCATCAGTCTGAGGGTGGTATGCTGTACTGAAAGCTAGTTGCATGCCCAGAGCTTGTTGTAGGTGATCCCAAAATTTGGAGCCAAATTGGGTGCCTCGGTCTGATATTATAGTCTTTGGGACTCCGTGCAAGCAAACTATACGAGAGAGATAAAGCTTTGCCAGTCTTTGTGTGGAGTAGGTAGTCTTCACGGGAATGAAATGAGCAACTTTGGTTAGTCGGTCTGTGATGACCCATATGGCGTCATTCCCATGCTGTGATCGGGGTAGTCCGACGATGAAATCCATTCCTATTTCATCCCATTTCCACTCCGGTATTCTGTTTGGTTGGAGTAGCCCTGCTGGCTTTTGATGCTCGGCCTTGATGCGCTGACACGAATCGCAACAAGCAATGAATGTGGCTATATCTCTTTTCATACCGTGCCACCAAAATCTTTCCTGAATGTCCTTGTACATTTTGGTTCCTCCAGGATGAATCGAGTATGGAGCGGTGTGGCTTTCCGTCAAGATCTGTTGCTTGAGTTCCTCAATGTTAGGCACGCAAAGTCTGTCTCGGTACCATAATGTTCCTTCACTGTCGGTGACAAACTCGGAAGTCTTACGAAGATTCATTTTCTTCTTTATGCCTTCGATGCTGGGATGTCCCTGTTGAGCCTTCTTGATTTGTTCCACCAGGGTGGGTTGTATCTCCAGGTTCGATACGGTGCCCTCGGAGACTAACATCATGTTGAGCCTAGCGAACTCTCGCTGAAACTCAGGCCTCAAATTTTGCTGACCGTCACTGTCCGGGCTGGGGTTTCGACTAAGGGCATCGGCCACTACATTTGCTTTAACTGGGTGGTAGTGAATGCCGACATCATAGTCTTTGACCAGTTCCAACCAGCGTCGTTGGCGTAAATTCAGCTCTGGCTGTGTGAAAATATATTTGAGGCTCTTATGGTCTGTATATATTTCACAGCGATTTCCCAACAGAAAGTGCCTCCACTCCTTGAGTGCATGTATGACTGCTGCTAGCTCCAAGTCATGTGTTGGGTAATTTTCCTCATGTTTTCGCAGCTGCCTGGAGGCATATGCGACAACCTTGCCATCCTGCATTAGTACGCATCCGAGTCCTTTCCGGGATGCGTCACAATACACTTCAAAGCTCTTGTGTATGTCTGGCACAGTTAAGACTGGTGCGGTCGTCAGCTTCTTCTTGAGTTCTTGGAAGCTCTGCTCGCATGCTTCCGTCCATACAAATTTCTTGTCCTTCTTGAGTAACTGTGTTATAGGTTTTGCCACAGTGGAGAAACCTTCAATAAATCTTCTGTAATATCCGGCCATTCCCAGGAAACTCCGCACATCAGTAACATTGGCGGGTGGCTTCTAGTCCAGTATGGCCTTGACTTTTTCTGGGTCTACGGCCACGCATTCTTGGTTCAGTATATGGCCCAAGAAGCCAACTTGTCTTAGCCAAAATTCGCACTTGCTAAATTTGGCGTACAACTGATGTTTCCTCAATTCTCCCAAAACAATTCTGAGGTGCTCAGCATGCTCTTCTGGTGTCCTCGAGTAAACCAGAATGTCGTCAATGAATACCACCACAAATTTGTCCATGAATTTCATGAACACTTTGTTCATGAGGTGGACGAAATATGCGGGGGCGTTCGTTAGTCCAAAAGGCATCACTGTGAACTCGTATAACCCATATCTGGAAGTGAAAGCTGTCTTGGGGATATCTTCCGTCCGTACCTTCAATTGGTGATATCCCGATCTCAAATCAATTTTTGAGAATACCTTGGCCTGTGCGAGCTGGTCAAACAAATCATTTATTCATGGCATCGGATATTTGTTTTTGATGGTGACCATATTGAGGGCTCGACAGTCTATGCACAGCCTCAGTGTCCCATCCTTCTTCTTGGCGAACAACACTGGCGAACCCCACGGTGAGGAGCTGGCTCGAATAAATCCTTTGTCCAACAACTCCTTTATCTGCTTCTTCAATTCCACCAATTCTGAGGGTGCCATTCTATAAGGCTTCTTATAGATGGGAGCGGTGCCAGGTGCTAGTTCAATGCTGAATTCGATCTCTCGGTCTGGTGGCATGCCTGGTAGTTCTTCAGGGAATACATCAGGAAACTCGCATACCACTGGAACTTTTCTCAGTTCTGCGATGTCCATTTTGTTCAGTTTTGGTTTCTGTGATCGTGGCCTTTCTTGAGCGGAAACTCTTATAGTCTTGCCGTGATGGTGAGTGAGAATCACTGTCCGATTGAAACAGTCGATGAATCCTTTGTTGGTGGTCAACCAGTCCATCCCTAAAATGACATCCAGTCCTTTACTTTCCAACACGATGAGATTCGCGTGGAATTGTAGTCCTTCGAACTCAATGACCACTCCTTGGCAGTAACCCTGAGCGATTTGTTTATTTCCGGGGGACTTGATGATCATAGATTTTTCCAAGGGAAGTATCGGAAAACCGTGTTGCGAAACAAAACTCTTCGAAACGAACGAATGGGAAGCTCCAGAATCAAACAAAACCGTGGCAGGTACTGTGTTGACAGGGAACGTACCGAGCACGATGTCTGGGGCATTCTGCGCTTCTTCCCTGGTCACATGGTTCAGGTGACCCTTCCTGTGGTTGTTGCTGGGGTTGAAGTTGTTGTGCTTGGGGGCTGGATTGTTTCCACCATTGTTCGGCTTGGGTGCCGAGTCTCTTGGCTTCGGGCACTATTTAGCATAATGCCCTTGTTGACCACAAGCATAGCAGGTGACCCCTGGACGGTATGTGAACTCCTTGTCCCTGGCATGAAACTGTCCGACGGGCCTTGGCTCAGTAGTCGTGGATCTCCTTGCGTCTGTCCTTGGGACCTCAGTCTTGCCTCGGTTGCTGCGGGCAAGAGTCGTCTTGTCCCTCTTCCGCTTACGGATATCTTCCAGACTACAGCGCTCATTCTCCAAGGTGATGGCCTTGTCCACCAGCGTCTTAAAATCCGGAAAGGTGTGCACAATCAGTTGGCATCTCAGTGCCGGTGCCAGGCCGTCCAGGAATTTTTCCATCTTCTTGCTTTCTGTCATGTGCTCGTCGTAGGCATAACGAGACAGCTGGGTGAACTGACCGTTGTATTCTGTGATTGACATGCCTCTCTGCTTCAGGTCATCGAACTCTCTCTTCTTGATCTTTAGGATGCTTCTGGGGATGTGTGCCCCACGGAAGCCTTCCTTGAACTCTTCCCAGGTGATGTTGTGTTCCCTGGGATGCATGTGTAGGAAGTTTTCCCACCATGCTGCGGCTGCTCCAGTAAGGTAGTGTGGTGCATAAAGTACCTTCTCATGATCTGAGCACTGAGCAATAATCAGTTTCCTTTCAATCTCACGAAGCCAATCATCGGCTTCCAGTGGCCTATCGGTGTGAGCAAACGTTGAGGGGCGAGTCTTCTGTAACTCGGATAACTTGGAATGTGGTTGATAGGGTTCACGGTGGTTTCCCATATTGATGACATGGTTCATCATCTCTTGGTGTTGTTGCTGGCTTTGCTCGAAGAGACGGCATACTTGAGACAGTGCTGCTTCGCTGTCTTGTTGGCTGGACTGACCCTGTGTGAAATTGTTGCTGGTCTGTGTCCCGTAAACTTCTTCTGGCTGATTGGGCATGGAGCGAGTCCACGGGCGAGACATTTTTCCAGTCTGGGGTATTATTTGCAAAACCCATGAGAAAAACTGTGTAGCACAAGAAAAATCTCGCAAAGGCAATAATCAAAAGGCTTCAAGGTTTTCAAAGAAACACAAATGATTTTTTTTGCACGGAGAAGGGCTGCTTAACTTAAAACATACATGCGAAAAGCAAACACAAGATACAACACTCAGGATGCGCGTACACAATCCTGACATGTTATTAAAAACTAGCGTACTACTCCGGAAGGGAGCAAACACACCAATACAAACTATCATACACGAACAAACAGCACATCATACAGGCAGACATAACACGCGGCTACTCGGTGCTCTCAGTCGGAGATGGTGAAGATCTCCTTCCCCTTGCCGATGGCAAGGCTCAGCGGTCCAGGAGAGTCAACCTCCACCTCCTCTCTAGCTGGCTCCTGGCGCGGGACGCTGCGGTGATGGTGCGGGGGCGACTGGTGGTAGAGCGTGTGCGGCAGGCGGTGCGGCTCTGACTGGAGTAGGAGCGATGACTCGGTCGAACTCCTCAGTGGTAGGCATACGGCGAGCAGTGGCCAAAATGGCCGGTGCATAAGAGGCTGAAGACGAGACGAATGTCAGGGGTGGCGCCGTGTGGAGAAGCTCCTTCCTGCTGGCAGGACCGCCCCGGACTAAGTCCATGCGGGCAGCCACAAGATCATCTACGAGGTTGTCGAAAGATTCCTCCAGAGCCTTGAGATACTCCACAACCATCTCGATGGCTTCATCTCGTTCTCCCCGATGGCAGGCAAACGCATAGTGGCTGGTGTAAGGCACATGGCATGGGAGGTAGCGGTAGCGACGAGTCTTCATCGTAGGAAGGATGTCCCGAAGGCGAGCTATCGCCTCACGGGCAGCCATCTGCATGGCATGCCTCTCCGTAGGCATGGCCCTTCCCACAAAACGGAAGTGGCGAGCAGCAGAACGTCCTCCCTTGAATTGCACCATAGCCTGGTGCATAGACACGTCGTCACTGAGCTTGTGTTGGTAGAGTGTGAACTCCGGGCGAGCTGCTGGCCCGATCGCGAGCTTGGTGATGGAGACGAGGAGCTTGACAAACCCCTCGGGCACGTTGGTGAACACTCGATTCTCACAGCTGCTGCCAGCCATCTACAAAAGTAGGCAAAAATTCTGAGTAGTCATGTCATAAATTTATGATGACCAACAGAAAATAGCTACAATTGCAAAATGCTGAAAAAGCACAAAAACGCTAATAACCGATCAGCGATCGCACCTAGTGGCTTCCTACAGTCAGCCTGGCTCTGATACCAAGCTTGTCACGACCGGTTTTTCAATAAAATAATTATTGAGAGACCAATCCCTTTTATGGACCAGCGAGGAAGAATTCCTTCTCACTGGTAGACAATATCTTGGTCACAGAAGAAAAATACCAGGAGTACTAAATATAATACAAGGTTGAGCAGAGACTGCCCAACAATTTATTACATGCACGCCGCTAAAACAAGACGGCGGATAGGGTGGCAAACTACTAACTCACGATAATAACGGTGGTGGAAATATCACCGCGAAGCGAGTGATATGATTCCAGAAGACTACAGCTCATCGAGCGTCGGAGTGAGGCTCGAGAAGACTTATTGCGGGTGGCGGAAGCGTAAACAAAACAAGTGACCAATATCCGGGATCGCGCAGGACTGACTGGGACTCCTCTAGGCATCGGACGCGCTATCAAACTCTTCATCCAAGAGATCGCCTTTGTCAACATCTGGCCAAATCAACAAGCCAGGTGAGTACTATGAAAGTACTCGCAAGACAGTTCGGACATAAGGTATAACAAATGTAAACATGAAGCACATGAACAAGTTAACCAGTGCGATCAGACATAGAGATAATAAATACTGGGTGCCAAGCGAGGGTCTGAATGACCCCTCGAGCGGAAACTGCAGAATAGTAATACTGGTGCCAAACGAGTGTCTGAAAGACTCCTCGAGCGGAAAATGCGGAATAATAATACAGGTGCCAAACGAGTGTCTGAAAGACTCCTCGAGCGGAAAATGCGGAATAATAATGCGGGTGCCAAACGAGTGTCTGAAAGACTCCTCGAGCGGAAAATGCGGAATAATAATGCGGGTGCCAAACGAGTGTCTGAAAGACTCCTCGAGAGGAAAATGCAGAATAATAATGCCACAGTCGGGCGTCGAGGCGACACCACATAATGGGCTTGCAACAGAAAATAAAGACAGTGCATGCCACAGTCGGACGTCTGGGCGACATCACATAAAGGGCTTATATTTAAAGTAAGAAACAAGAATACGCCACAGTCGGACGTCTGCGCGACGTCACATAAAGGGCTTATCTCACAGCTCAATAATACAATCGTTCGGGAACATAAATTATCACAAGCATGCGACAAATATAAAGTTAGTCCATCCACAGGAATAACAATAAAACTAGATTTACCACTTGAGCTTGTTCACCGGGGACAAGTTTTTCACACGGATAGATATGGATATAATGTTTACACTACTTGATCATGGATACGATGATTTGGAAAGAATTGACTCTGTAGAGTTTGTACTTAACCACAGCCAACGGATTTCAGTAGTCACGGGGACTAGTTCCGTCTACGGTGTTTTGGAAGAAACACGTCTAACCAGTACACACCCAATTCAACCATCCGAAGCCAGGGATCACCCTCGGCAACATTCAAGAAAAACCTTGAGACGGGGAGGCTACAACCTCGCGTAGCATGGGATCAAATTTCTATACGCGCGCTCTAAGGGGGTGCCCCCCCTCTCGGTCCCAACCGGAAACACCCATGCCCCCTGACCGGATGACTGGCTTTAATCCTGGGCCAAGGTACCATCATCCCGGCCTCTCTGTTTTGTGTGTACACGGAAAGAGGTTACCAACTTACTAAACCGCATCCTGGCAATGAGACATGTGGTAGCACGGAAAGGGGAAAGAACGGTAACGTGGCTCCAACCACGTTAACGTCGGAGAAAGTCGGATGATGCAAGGCTGGCATGCTACAACAGTACCACCTTGCTGCCCTTCATGTCACCACATGATTAGGCCATCTCTCATCAGAGATCATCGCAACTTTGGAACATGCGGGAGAGGAACGATAACGTGGCTCCAACCACGTTAACGTCGAAGAAAGTCGGATGACGCAAGGCTGGTATGCTACAACAGTACCACCTTGCTGCCCTCCATGTCACCACATCATTAGGCCATCTCTCATCAGAGATCATCGCGACTTTGGAACAACCGGGTCGTTGCCTTACAAGCAACAAGGTATTTACCGACACTCATATGCCACGCACAAACTCTCACGTGAACATGTAAAACACCTGTCATATCAAATGTTCAAAACATGCTTGCCTGGTTCGGAGAAGTCAGAGTCTAGCTTGGCGAAGTTCGCGGCTCCTTCATCTCTTCAGGAACCAACGGCAATCACGAAACGGGTACTAACGTGAAAACCAACACTTGCACAGAAACTTCTCCACATATTTTTCAAATAAATCCCATAAAAAACTAGACAAAATTTGAAGATTGTCAGAAAAAGAATCACTCAAAAATTCCTTTTTATTAAAAAGTTATAAAGGTTTCTGTTCAGGGACTTATCTGTAATGAAACAGAAAAGTTCCAGGGTTTTAACTGAGAAAACAGAAAACGCTTCGGTTGGGAATGCGCAAGCGCAAAGGAGAAAACGTATTTGCCCGAAGGCACCAACAGAAAATGGTTCGAAGAAGAATAGAATAGAGGCTGATAGGCGGGGTCCACCTGTCAGGTTCAAAAAGCTCGCCGGCGCCCGAAGACTGCGGTGGACGCCGGCGTCGAACCACGGCGAGTTAGGAGAAACGGAGGGTACCAAGAGCTTCAGCGTCTTCTTCCGCGTCGGTGGGTGGTGGACTCGTCCAACGGGGAGCACCACGTCGACGACGACACTATCTCCGGCGGACGGCGGCTCGGGTGACGATGGGGAACTCCGGTGGAGGGCTGCAAACTACGAATTGAGGCGCGGGTCAGAACGAGGGATGCAAGGTGAAGCTACTGGCAAGAGAATTGAGGCGGAGGAGCGCACACGGGGGCGAATCGGGCTGGATCCCGTGGCGGGTCGCGGCGGCCGGAGTCGAGGAAGGAGACCTCCTCGGGGCTCTTCCAGTGGCTAGGCTTGCTCTAGGGGGAGTGCAGGGATGGTGGGTGCTCGAGTTGAAGCTCGGGGCCTCTATTTATAGGCAGATCGACGGGGTGGCCGTGAACGGAGAATCTCCGGCGAGCGATTACGGCGGAGCAGTGGATTGGCAGGTGGTTTGAGTGGCCAGGCAGCATCAGTGGAGGTTACTGGAGTCGTTTCACAGCTAAACGGGGTCGGTCTTGGCGTAATGGCGTTGGTCCACGGTGAGGTGACCGCACGGGCTCAACGGCGGCAGAGAGCGCGCTCCGCGCCCTGCGGTTCACGACAAGAGCGGCAGCGCGTTCGGGGGAGTGGAAGGCCACGCGGCGAGCTCCTGTGGTTTGGGCGGCGCTGGGTGGCGTCGTCGGCGTCGTGTCTCCCGCTGGCGTCCGCAAAGCCGCCGCCGGCGTCAGTCACGGGGCGGTGCACCTTCTGCTGCTCGTCGCCGACGCCGGCAAGGCGCCAGGCGTTCGTGCGGTGCAGGAACAAGAGGGCGGGGACGAGGAGCAAGGCGACGCGGTGGCACTGGCGAGATCGACGTCCTTCTCTGAAGAAAACGACAGTAGGCCACTGCAGTGTTCTCTGAACTCTCTAAACTTGACATAGACAGTGCACTGCAGGTGTTCGACAGAAGGATTTTGCAATGAGATGAATTTTTCTGGAGCTGTAACTTGGTGAGGTGACCACTCAAAGCACCCAGAGGCTGCCTGATTTTACTTGGAATTTTTGGAGAAGGTTTTGAATGAATTTCACCAAATTTGACAAATCTGGTCCAAACTTGCAGCAGGTGTAGTTTGAAAATTTTGAACTGAAGACCAGTGGATCTTCATGGTTCTTGATTGAGGGTTCAAAGGACTAGGAGGGGAAAAAGGTTTGGTGGCAAAAATCAAAACAGAAAATGGAGTTCCTTTGCAAATCTCCAAGTGCTAGAAGAGAAGGCAGAAATTTATTTGAATAGAATATAAATGGAAATAATCACATGGGGAGGTTCAACTTGCTGGATTTGATGCAAATCATGATCCAAAGGTGAGGAAAGGGTTAGGAGAGGGGATTTGCACTAAGGCCATGGCAAGAAGGAATTGTTGAATGTGGCAAAGGATTTTCCAAAAGCCATTGTGCAAATTTCAAGGAGATTTTCAAAAGTCATTTCCCAAGTGAAAATATTTTGTCTTGAGTCCAAGTGAAAAGCAAGAACCTCCAAGACCAAAGACAGATCTTGGTTGAATCCAAATAAAACTTTTGCCATAAAGAAAAATATTTGAGAGTGAGAGTTCTCTTGAAGAAAAATTTAAATCACTCCCCTCAAGTCAAATAAAATCATTTGAAAAAAAATCCAAATAAAAACTTGGGTGTCACAGGTTGCGTGGATCGTAAACCGGAGGGAGTCGAGATTGGGCCTTTTGATGCCTCCTTCTCAGGACCTCATTGGACGCGTTTTGATCCATCGTGAGCCGGAAGGACTGCGCTTGAATCAACTGGGTTTGGGCATCGAGAGCCGCCCGCTCCGCAGCCATCCTGATCCCTTCCGCTGCCAGATCCTCCTTAGCCTTCACTAGATCCGATTTAACTGTGCCACCTCCGCATCATGCCGGGCTTGATCCGCCGGGTCAACCGTGGCGGTTAACAGGGCCGTCATCTTGTCCGTGAGATCCATTAGCACCTGAGCCGGCGAGGGCACCGGGTTTCCCGCTCCAGCAGCAGGGTTCTGAACAGGCTGTGCACCGGTCACAAAGACCCCAACCTGACTTGGCGGCTCAAACGGGTCCGGAATACTGTCACCATCGGAATAACCCATGAGCCGGCCATCTTGAAGTTGATACAACGAGTTTGACTCATCGGTGGATGACTCGCCGTCAGAGCCGGCAGCCGTCTCATCACCAGACCCAGATCGATCAGAGATCCCTCCATGGACGCATCCCACAAAAGCATGCCTTACGGCAGGCCGGGCTCGGGCGGGTCGTGCACGCTGAGCCGTCTCGATGAGATCGGCGCAGAGATCCGGCTCAGGGCCCGGCTCACCAATCTTGCCGATGAAAACATGAATTCCGCCGAAGGGGACCCGGTACCCGTACTCCATTGAGCCGGCGTCGGGGCCCCAGTTTGCATCGTCGATGTAGAGCTTGTCGCGACGACTCTTGGTCATCCGGCCCACAGCGTATCCCTTGAGCCCTTCGAAGCTGCCCTTCAAGAACTCAAATCCACCGTGCGCTAGCCCCACGGTGGGCGCGAACTGTCGTGGAATTGTCACGGCAGATGTCCTCGAGCTAGAACTTAGTCGTAGAGCCATCGCAACTCGGAAGCTTAAAGGGGTTAAGCGGGACAAGGAATACGAGGGTTTATACTGGTTCGACCCCTTACAGTGAAGGTAAAAGCCTACGTCCAGTTTGAGGTGGTATTGATTAGGGTTTTGATAACCAGGGAGATAAACCGATGTGCCTGGCGTTCGATCAGATTGTTCTCCTCCCTAAACCGCTGCCGGGTCCTCCCTTTATATAGGGAGGCTGACGCCCAGCAGCTCTTAGAGTCCCGGCCGGCTCATAAGAGTGTCCGGCTCGGACTCTCAGCTATTCTTGCCTTGCACTACAAGTTCTACCATGATAATGATTGTAACTACGGGCCTTAAGCCATATCCGGGTCTTAAGCCCATCTTTGGCCCACCGTCTTCAAGCTTGGCGCCGGGCTTCTGGCAATGACCATATGAGTAACCCGGCCCTCCTGGCGGGTGACTCTAAGGTCTATATCCTCAACAGAACCTGTCCTTGGCGGAGGACTCACAGCCGAACTATATCCGGTTCGAACTAGGGGCTGACGATGGAGAAATTCGCTTCCCACCCGCCACCCACTTCATAGCCACTGTCGAGGACTTAACCGACATGCTTGGTTACGGCTCCGAAGACATCGACGGTACGGACGACGATGCCGATGAGGAGCAGGGCCAAAACCCGCCCTTCACGGGAAGCTGGACGGCCACTTCTTCGTACGATGTGTACATGGTGGATACACCTAAAGAAACTAGCGATGATGACAAAAAAGATCCAGTTGAGGATAAACCTCCTGAGACACAGCCCAAACACCGGCGTCCTCGGCACCACTCTAAGTCGCGTCATTCAAAAGACAGCAATACTGACACCGGAGAAAATAACACTCTGGACGACGCCGAAGACAATGAATACCCTGTTGAGGCAACCTCTGAACAAGATGAACGGGAAGATGGGCACGTTAGCCCTAATGAACAGGCCATACACGAAGATTCGGAGGACAGTAATGATCTTCCACTCTCCGAGGATGAGGACAGCCTCGGCAACGAGGATTTCATCGTGCCTGAGGAACCTCTCGAGCAGGAGCGCTTTAAACGTCGGCTAATAGCCACTGCAAGGAGCCTGAAAAAGAAGCAGCAGTAGCTTAAAGCTGACCAAGACCTGCTCAATGATAGATGGACAGATATCCTAGCAGCCGAAGAATACGGCCTCAAGCGCCCAACCAAGGGTTACTCGAAGCGCAGATTGCTACCTCAGTTCGATGAGGAGGCGACGGAACCTGTACCACGCGATCGGGACAATGTGGCCGACCGACCACAATGCGGTCAGGATAAAGCGGCAGCTCAAGCCAAACAGCAGCTCGCCTCACCCCAACGAAAAAAAGAGATAAAATAGCTCGGGGTCATACATACAACCCTCGGCAGGAACCGGACAGTAGAGCAGAACATACCAGATCGATCTACGGATCGCAAGGACGTGCCTCGACATGCAACGTCGGCCACCTATTCGGGCATAACAAGTCTAGCCACGCCCGGGCCGAAAACCGCAGACGGACTCCATCTGAGCTACGTCGCGACGTGGCCCAATGTAGAGGCGCCGCACACCCACTCTGCTTCACTGACGAAGTAATGGAGCACGAATTCCTAGAAGGGTTTAAACCCATGAATATCGAATCATACGATGGAACAACTGATCCCACGGTGTGGATCAAAGATTTTCTTCTCCATATCCATATGGCCCGCGGAGATGACCTCCATGACATCAAATACCTACCATTAAAACTCAAAGGCCCAGCTCGGTACTGGTTAAACACTCTGCCGGAAAACTCTATTGGCAGCTGGGAGGACTTGGAAGATGCCTTCCGCGACGATTTCCAAGGTACATATGTCCGGCAACAAGATGCCGATGACTTAAGTCACATTGTCCAGCAGCCCAGAGAGTCGGCCAGGAGGCTCTGGACTAGGTTCTTAGTTAAAAAGAACCAAATCGTCGACTGTTCGGACGCGGAAGCCCTAGCGGCCTTCAAACACAGCATCCGGGACGAGTGGCTTGCCTGCCACCTCGGCCAAGAAAAACCAAAATCCATGTCAGGCCTTACCGCTCTAATGACGCGCTTTTGCACGGGAAAAGACAGCTGGCTCGCTCGTAGAAGCAACAGCGCCAGCGATCCGGGCACTTCCGAAGTACGAGACGGCAATGGCAAGCCGCGACGTAGCAAGCACAACCGTCGCAATGGTAATGAAAGAACGCACGACACGGCGGTCAACGCCGGATTCAGCGGCCCCAAACGCGGTCAACGAAGAAAACCATTCAAGGCAAACAAAGACGGACCATCCACTTTGGACAAGATACTGGATCGGCCCTGCCAGATTCATGGCCACCCCAATAAACCAGCTAATCATACCAACAGAAGATGCTGGGTCTTCAAGCAGGCCGGCAAGGTCAACGCCGAACACAAGGGGAGGAGGCCGCCCAGTGATAGTGACGACGAAGAAACTCAACAACCAAATATCGGGGGTCAGAAGCAATTTCCCCCCAAAGTAAAAATAGTGAACATGGTATACATGACACACAACTCTACAAGGGAGCAGGAGAAGCACTCCCTCCGGACCGAGGATCATACTACGGCAACCTTAGCCGAAGTACAAAGCGGTCTTATTAAACCGCATACCTCGTCGGCCATTAAGCCACTGGTCTCCGTTCAACAGGATCGACCAATTCCGGAGCGGGACTAGCAGTTCAGCTTCCGCCGTCCACCTCACATATCTGCGAAATCTGTACCGCGTGTGCATAACTATGCACTTAAGATACCCTAGGCATCGGCGGAAGCACAATACGGACAAGCCTGCAAGTACTCCCATAACTTATGTTCCTTTTCTAACTACTTTTCTTTTTCATTATTCTTTACCATAGGTGACGCAAAGGCTGGTCATCTCATGGACTCTATCAGAGTTCAGGTCCGTATACTCACCCAAAGGCTATCCCCTTCAAGGAGTCCCCTCATCGAGGACAGGCGGCGCAGACGTGCGACAGGAGGTCCAAAATAACTTTTTGTAGACCGCACTCTCTAGTTAGAGCCTGTAAAGTGCCTTTTTCCTCCGCCTTCGACCCCTGGCATGTCAAATAGCCGGGGTTGCAGCTTTGTTATCTAAAAAATAACGATAGGCATATCACTCAGGTACCAGTAAACATAATCCGCATCCAGCATTCGCTTTCTTCTAACGGAACCGAATGTGGCCCCTGTGGTTGTTTCACACATACACCTTGGCATAACTTGCCAGGGGCTCGGTATGGGAACAAATGAGTTGCCGACAAGTCCGAACAACTTTATAGCATACTTCGGCATCACGAGTTTGGCCTTATATGCATCAGCTCTGAATCGTGTCCTGGGTCAATAGTTGGGTTGCCCGGCTCCTGTGCTTGCTACCTTACGTTCCGCTCTATCAGCTAGGGTAGTAAAGGGAGAACTACTGCGATTGTGCTTCCGGTTCATCTGGTCAAGCACCTCAGTAGAGAAAGCCGAAAACTGACTGTCATGATGCGGCGAGAGCAGGTTAACCACTCGATGACTTACCGGAATCTTTCGCGATTCCCTCCGTATTATACGAAGGACCTTTTTCTTCAGGTCATATATGTAACGCACCGTATCAGAGTAAGCCGTGTACATGCCAGGGGCTATATCGTAGCCCCCCCATAAAACGCTTATGGCTAAGTGAAAGTGTTAACGCCCTATAGTCTGATTGCCTAGTTCACCGCATTGACACCTCCTTGATGGACCAACATGTTGGGTTAAGAGTGATCAAATGCTTTTCTGAACACCCCCGTACTTTCTACGAGGGGGCTGAAGCCGACGACTGGAAAACTTTCAGATTAATACACAAACGGCTGCACAGGAGGAACAAAAGTTTTTCGCGAAACTACATAAAATAAGACTGATTATAAAATTGTCTTTTACAATTCCCATACACCTCACTCAAATATTATGCCTTTTGAACACTGACCCTCTATCAAGCGGGCAGCCTCTAAGACATCCTCGAAATAATGCTCCGGTGCGTGATGGCCTTGCCCTTGGGTGGACTCTTCGTTGCAACATCGATGGCCTTCATCTTTCCCCAGTATGTCTTGACACGGGCAAAGGCCATCCGTGCACCCTCAATGCACGCTGACCGCTTAACAGCGTCGATACGCGGCACCGCATCAGCAAGCCGCCGCACCAAACCGAAGTAACTATCCGGAGTTGGCTCGGCCGGCCACGGCCAGGTTATGACGTCCTTCATGGCAGCACCGGATATTTTGTGAAGCTCGGCCCATCGTGACATCTGTTCATTCAGCAGTGGGCGCTTTGACGCACCGAATTGTGACCAGAAAAGCTTCTCCGTTGCATACCCTTCTTGGGCTTGGTAAAACTGCGCCACATCGGAAGAACTCTTCGGCAAATCCAAAAATGCATCTGGAGAACTCCACACCTGATTAAGCTGGGCATAATTCGGATCACCGAACTTAGTCTGTAATAAAAAGGGCTTACCAACCGCAATCTCCCTAGCTTGACGGATCTCCTCTCGGGCCGCTCTAGATTCGGACCGTGCTTCTTTTGCCTCTCGCAAGGCCTTGTCAAGATCAGCCGTTTTGGCTTTATTATCCTTCTCGAGGAATTCACAGCGGCTAGCGGCATCCTTTAACTCACGCGCCATCTTGGATATTCTCTCCTCGCATTGGCGCCGAGCAGCCTGTTCGACCCTTAGCTCGGTAGACGGCTTCTCGGCAACCGCGTTAGCAATCCGGGCTTGCCCCTTGGCCCGGGCCAGCTCGGCCTGTAGGGTCTCAACCGTGGCGGCACCATCTGCAGTCATGCATATCTCAGTGTACAATATTTCGCGTCATGCTTACATTACAAAGCACGTGCTTGTAAGGAATGCCCCAAAAACATACCTTGCGACTCGTCAAGACGCCTGTTGATAAGCGTAAGGTCATCTTCCGCCACATCAAGCTTCTGCTCCAGATCGGCAACTTCTGTAGTCCGGGCGGATGCCAGGGAGGTGACAGTCTGCGTTTCAATTCATCATATTATTTCTTGGACATATCTTTTTTGATCCTCTGATTGCCTCCCTCGGGAGGCCAATCCGAGTCTCAGGGGCTACTACCTATGCACAGGTGCAGTTTGTGAATAAAACACAATCAAAAACTTCTATAGCACAAACCTCGCAGGCTTCATTTAATCTGCTTTTTGCGGACAGAACCTTTTTAACCACCGTACCCATCAAGGTACGATGTTCCTCCGAGACGGACGCCTGTCGCAGCATGCCCATCAATATATCCGGCGCTTCAGGACCTCCGGAAGCTGCCGTAGGAGTACGGCCACCCTTTGAAGGGATCCGTTTATTCGTCCCTGGAGTGATCTCTGGCTGTAGGCCGGACAATTCGGGGCCTTCTATTTTGGGCCCCCGACCCTGGGCTACCGAAGTATCATCTTCGGGTAGTGTCTTCATCACCCCTCGCACCACTTGTGGATCGGGAGAGACCCTCCGGGACGACACCTCGAGGTCATCCGCCCTATTGGGTGAGGAGACCGGTGGAGGTGTCTCGCTTTCCATCATCTCTGGGAGAAGATCCCCCGGGGAAGAGGATTGGTGAAGAAGGTTGTGTGCCGAGCTGCAAAAACATATATTCTAGATGTTACCTTGGTAACAGGAAAGGAGCGGGATATGTTCAAAAACACCCTTGTTCACTTACGATTCGGCTAGAGGCTTGTCCTCATCGTGGGACTATCCGAGGGCGCCACCTCTCAAGCCCAAGCCGCCCGACTGCGGCACCTTGCCTCGCTTAGAAGCCCTTTCCTCCCAATCTTCAGAGGCAGCCCTTTTCTTACCCTGGGGGGAAGAGACCTTGATTTCTCCTTCACTTTTGTCTTCGGATGATGGGATCTTGATTCCCTCGGACATAATGTCCGATATACCTTCGGCATGGAGGCCGCCTTTGGTCCTCCCGCTTCTCGCCTTGTTATCCTCCATAGGCACCTTGGTGTCAGGGCCAACATCCTTGTTAGTACAGAATCTGCTGAATCTTCGGGGAGGGGGCCCGAACACCTGATTCGCTCTGCTTTCTTGTAACGCCCACGATGCGGCTATATCTCCCATGTGTCGAGGCACGACTTAGAGGCATAACCGCATAGTGGTTTTGTCGCAAGAAGGGTCATCTTCACACAATCCCATGTAATGAACAAGAATGGGATAAAGAGTTGGCTTACAATCGCCACTTCACACAATACATAAATATAATTCATACATCATCCAAAATACACACATAGACCGACTACGGTCAAGATCCGAATGAAAATAAGACAACCCCAAATGCTAGATCCCCGATCGTCCCAACTGGGCTCCACTACTAATCATCAGGAAAAGACACATAGTAACGACCACGTTCCTCATCGAACTACCACTTGAGATCGATCCCATCATCTACACTGGCATCGTCGGCACCTGCAACTGTTTTGGTAGAATCTGTGAGTCACAAGGACTCAGCAATCTCACACCCGCGAGATCAAGACTATTTAAGCTTATAGGTAAGGATGGTGTAATGAGGTGGAGCTGCAGCAGGCAATAAGCATATATGGTGGCTAACATACACAAAAGAGAGCGAGAAGAGAAGCAACGGAACGGTTGTCATCTAGCAATGACCAAGAAGTGATCCTGAACTCCTACTTACGTCATTCATAACTCAAACCGTGTTCAATTCCCGGACTCCGCCGAGAAGAGACCATCACGGCTACACACACGGTTGATGTATTTTAATTGGGTCAAGTGACAAGTTCTCTACAACCGGACATTAACAAATTCCCATCTGCCTCATAACCGCGGGCACGGCTTTCGAAAGATAATACCCTGCAGGGTGTCCCAACTTAGCCCATCATAAGCTCTCACGGTCAACGAAGGATAAACCTTCTCCCGGAAAGACCCGATCAGTCTCGGAATCCCGGTTTACAAGACATTTCGACAATGGTAAAACAAGACCAGCAAAGCCCCCGAATGTGCCGACAAATTCCGATAGGAGCTGCACATATCTCGTTCTCAGGGCACAACGGATGAGCCAGACGTCGGGTTGGCATAGACCCTGGTTGCCCAGGGGGCGCCGGACATCGCTCGGTTTGGGCCAGCACTCGAAGGAGCACTGGTCCGGGGGTTTAAAATAAAGATGACCCTCGGGCTCGCGAAAACCCGGGGGAAAAGGCTTAGGTGGCAAATGGTAAAACCAAGGTTGGGCCTTACTGGAGGAGTTTTATTCAAGGCGAACTGTCAAGGGGGTCCCATAAATCACCCAACCGCGTAAGGAACGCAAACTCAAGGAACATAATACCGGTCTGACAGAAACTAGGGGCGGCAAGAGTGGAACAAAACACCAGGCATAAGGCCGAGCCTTCCACCCTTTACCAAACATATAGATGCATTAATTAAATAAGAGATATTGTGATATCCCAACATATCCATGTTCCAACATGGAACAAACTTCAACTTCACCTGCAACTAGCAACGCTATAAGAAGGGCTGAGCAAAAGCGGTAACTTAGCCAAACAACGGTTTGCTAGGAAAAGATGGTTAGGCTGACATGGCAATATGGGAGGCATGATATAGCAAGTGATAGGTAGTGCAGCACGGCAATAGAGCGAACAACTAGCAAAGCAAAGATAGAAGTGATTCCGAGGGGTGGTCATCTTGCCTGCAAGGTTCTCAGAGTTGTCGAAAGCTTGATCCTCGTAAGCGTACTCAACAGGTTCCTCGTTCACGAACTCGTCTCCCGGCTCGACCCAAGACAATTTGTAACACCCTGGGAATCATGCTACAGTAACTCCCTGTGATTAAGCTAATCATGTTGCTAAACAGGGCTTGATCACATTTGAATCACCTTCCTTTTCTAACTCCTAGTTCAAACTTCAAATATAATTAAAGAGGAAAATAAAAGTTTTCAAAAACTCAAACAAAAATGTTCAGTGGGTGCTAAATATTACACTGGTAATTATGGTGGAGAAAACACATTTTTATAAAATACCTAAATACTTTTAAATGAAATAAAACAGAAAAGGAAATAAGCAAATAAAAAGAAAACAGAAAACAGAAACAGAGCAGGAAAAGAAAAAAAAGGAGCAGGCCTCCCCCCCACTGGACCCGTGGCCCATCTGCACCGAACCCCCCCCCCCGGCCCAAACTGGGCCGCACCCCCGCACCCCCGACCCCGGCCCAGCCCACCTCTCCTCCCTCGCCCCCTTCCCTGTTCCTCCGACCGGGTCGGAACAGGGGCGCGCTCCCGCCCGACCACCTCGCCGGCACCGACGCCGGAGAGGATAAGGGCGCCAGCGGCCCCCGTCTCCTAGGGCCTCTCTCCCACTCACCCCGCTCACTCCCTCGGCCTCTGCACCTCTCCCTCCGCCAGATCCCCCTCCCTCTCCCCTTCGATCCCCTCTGCCCGCGCGTGCTCGCCGCCGTTCACCGTCGAACTCGCGGCCACCGTGCCCAGATCGCCGCGACGACGTGTCCGAACGACTCCCCGCCGTCGACTAGGTCGACTACGCCAACGGGAACGAGCCGAGCGCCTCCGCACCGACCTCCCCGAGCTCGTCTTCAACCTTCGGCCGCCGTCGATCGTCACCGATTCCGGCTACCCCGCGCCCTCCCCGAGCACGCTGCCACTCCCTACGGCTACGCTGTGAGCTCCCGCATCTCCTCCCCCTCTCCGTTAGCTCGCTCGCGCTCCATAGCTGCTCCCCCACGCGCGCCCGAACGCCACGCCGCGGAGCTCGCCGCCGGCGGGACTCTGGTGACCAAATGGTCACGGGCATAGGCCCTCTAGCCCGACCGCACCGTGCCGCACCCGCCTAGCTACTTAGTTCGGCCGTTCGCGCGCTCTAACGCAGCTTCCGTCGGGCACCCGTAGCACCTCGCCGCCGGCGAGCTCGTAGCGGTCGTCCCCGGCCGTTCCAGCCCCTCCGACCACCGCCGTTGGACGCGCGGCGTCGAGCCGCGTCGAACGCGCCCAGCCCCGCCCCCGCAAACCCACTGTGGGTGAAACCCGCGCGCGCCGCCGTGCGTTTTGGTCGCCGGCGTTGCTCCGGCGCCGGCCGCCGACGTGGCAGGCCTGGGGCCACCCCAGTGCCCCTGCCAGTGGCCCCCACGGGCCCCAGTTGACTGGGTTGACCTAGTCAACTGCTGACTGGGCAGGCCCAGTCACTGACATGCGGGCCCCGCCGCAAAAATAAAAGAAAAAGAAATTGTTTTATAAATAAAAATAATTATTTTAACTAATCACTCACTGACATGTGGGGCCCACCCCTCTAATTATACTGTTAGATTAGTTTAAATAGATATTAGAATAACAGAGACTGACATGTGGGTCCCACTGGACCCACCTGTCTGGTTTGACTGGTCAGCCGACCTGTTGACTTGCTAACGTCAGCATTGCCTCATGCTGACGTCATAATTCATTTTTCTTAATATAAATAATTCCAGAAATTCAAATAAACTTTGAAAATTCATATCTTTTAAACCGTAACTCGGATGAAAATGTTTTCTATATGAAAGTCGCTCAGAACGACGAGACGAATCCGGATACGCAGTCGGTTCGTCCACCACACATCCCTAACCTATCGAACTAGCAACTTACCCCCTCCGGTCCGTCTGTCCAAAAACGCGTAACATCGGGAATACCTCCCGGATGTTCCCCCCCTTCACCGATACCACCTGCTGTCGCGTTAGGACACCCCTAGCACCGCTCATTGTCATGTCACGCATCGTCATGCTTATGTTTGCATTGTATTTACTGTTTCTTCCCCCTCTTCTCTCCGGTAGACTACGAGACCGACACTGCTGTTGCCCAGTTCGACTACGGAGTCGACGACCCCTCCTACTTGCCAGAGCAACCAGGCAAGCCCCCCCCCCTTGATCACCAGATATCGCCTACTCTTCTCTATACTGCTTGCATTAGAGTAGTGTAGCATGTTACTGCTTTCCGATAATCCTATCCTGATGCATAGCCTGTCATTGTTTCTACAATTGTTACCCTTACCTGCTATCCTACTGCTTAGTATAGGATGCTAGTGTTTCATCAGTGGCCCTACACTCTTGTCCGTCTGCCATGCTATACTACTGGGCCGTGATCACTTCGGGAGGTGATCACGGGTATATACTATATACATTATATACATGACACATGTGGTGACTAAAGTCGGGTCGGCTCGTTGAGTACCCGCAAGTGATTCTGATGAGGGGGCTGAAAGGACAGGTGGCTCCACCCCGGTAGAGGTGGGCCTGGGTTCCTGACAGCCCCCGACTGTAACTTTATGGCGGAGCGACAGGGCAGGTTGAGACCGCCTAGGTGAGAGGTGGGCCTGGCCCTGGTCGGCGTTCGCAGATAAACAACACGCTTAACGAGTTCTAGGTATTTGATCTGAGTCTGGCCATTTGGTCTATACGCACTAACCATCTACGTGGGAGTAGTTATGGGTATCCCGACGTCGTGGTATCAACCGAAGCTCTTTTGACGTCAGCGACTGAGTGGCGCGCGCCGCATTGGACCGTAAGCTCGCGCTTGTATTAAGGGGGCTAGGTCTGCTTCCGGCCGCGTACGCAACGTGCAGGTGTGCATAGGGCGATGGGCCCAGACCCCTGCGCGCATAGGTTTAGACCGGCGTGCTGACCTCTCTGTTGAGCCTAGGTGGGGCTGCGACGTGTTGATCTTACGAGGCCGGGCATGACCCAGAAAAGTGTGTCCGGCCAAATGGGATCGAGCGTGTTGGGTTATGTGGTGCACCCCTGCAGGGAAGTTTATCTATTCGAATAGCCATGGCCCTCGGTAAAAGGACGACCCGGAGTTGTGCCTTGACCTTATGACAACTAGAACTGGATACTGAATAAAATACACCCTTCCAAGTGCCAGATACAACCCGGTGGTCGCTCTCTAACAGGGCGACAAGGAGGGGATCGCCGGGTAGGATTATGCTATGCGATGCTACTTGGAGGACTTCAATCTACTCTCTTCTACATGCTGCAAGATGGAGATGTCCAGAAGCGTAGTCTTCGACAGGACTAGCTATCCCCCTTTTAATTCTGGCATTCTGCAGTTCAGTCCACTGATATGCCCCTTTACACATATACCCATGCATATGTAGTGTAGCTCCTTGCTTGCGAGTACTTTGGATGAGTACTCACGGTTGCTTCTCTCCCTCTTTCCCCCCCTTCCTATCTATCTGATTGTCGCAACCAGATATTGGAGTCCAGGAGCCAGACGCCACCGTCGACGACGACACCTACGACACTGGAGGTGCCTACTACTACGTGCAGGCCGCTGACGACGACCAGGAGTAGTTAGGAGGTCCCAGGCAGGAGGCCTACGCCTCGTTCGATCTGTATCCCTGTTTGTGCTAGCCTTCTTAAGGCAAACTTGTTTACCTTATGTCTGTGCTCAGATATTGTTGCTTCCGCTAACTCGTCTATGATCGAGCACTTGTATTCGAGCCCTCGAGGCCCCTGGCTTGTATTATAATGCTTGTATGACTTATTTATGTTTTAGAGTTGTGTTGTGATATCTTCCCGTGAGTCCCTGATCTTGATCGTACACATTTGCGTGCATGATTAGTGTACGGTCAAATCGGGGGCGTCACAAGTTGGTATCAGAGCCGACTGCCTGTAGGAATCCCCCTATCCACACTCCTTGGCCGAAGTCGAGTCTAGACATTACAAAACATTTTACTAACATGGTTGTGTGTCTTACGGGCCCACGTCGCCATTGGGTGGTACTAGGATCTTTTACTCCTCGACCTTTACTCTGGGACTCTGAACTCTCTTCTACTCGGGTTAAACGAATTTACTAACTCTAACACTAGGATCCCGTGACCACATTCACCCCAAAGTTGGATAAGCCATAGTTGTTTCTTAGAGTAGTATTTTGAACAATACACACACTGGCATTTGACTCCTTTGAAACGTCTTTTGCTTTCAGATGGAACCCACGAGGCAGGTCGTTCGCCACACGATGGCCATTGGTGCCTCGGGATCACCTGCGGTGCTAGCTGAGATGATGACCTATCTGGGTTATCGCTGGCACCCTGAGTACACCGTCTATGAGGAGTACCAGGATTTTAACCAGGAGCAGTACCGTGCCATCGTCCACCTCTACTCTCGGGAGTACGACTCCACTACTGTGCTGCACACCGCACATGGTGTTGGTGTGACCATCGATATGGCTGTCCACGATGCTGCCTATGCTGCTCTGACACGTCTTCGTGGAGAGTATCAGGAGTTGGACACCTCCCCTTTCAGGCACATTGCTATCGCCTCTGATGTTGGTGCGGAGGGATACGATACTGCTGCCTACTCCACTGTCACCCGAGAGCCCTTCTACCATCAGCACCTGGTTCTGCATGCTGATGGGCTGGATCGAGCTAACCGAGCTCTTCGCCACGAGATGTACACCACCCGGCAGCACCTTTTCCGTGCTCTGACGCTGCTGCACCCCTTTGTCTGGTCTGGACAGGTACCGCGTACTGTGATCTACCCAGCCAGGACCGTGATGCCCCACGGTGTCGGTTGGCCAGAGGTGGGAGGCTACTCTCCCGCACTTGGCCCTCTTCTGCCACCTGAGCGTCGGGCTCTACACCTGAGTATCCGCGGCCCCCAGTCTGCTGACGTGGAGGACTATCCGTTGCCTCACTACCAGCTGTCGGGCTACGATTACCTCCACAGTACCTCTTGGGACTGATGTAGGCTTGCTTGTAGTATTAGTTGCAGTCGCCGCGAGCCTGTGTGCCGCCTATGATGTTTTAGTCCATGTACTGAACTCTATGCATGACCCCTTTTGTAAGTTATGCCGACTACTATGTAGTAGCTTTCGTGCTCCTTTCGTTATGCATGTTTCATCATGAATGATTCTTGTCTTTGTGAATATTTCTCAATGCTGAACCACCCCTGTTATATATTAGCAGGATGGTTAGACCAGGTGGTCGTGGTCGTGGTGGCGATGCCCCACCACCACCTGAGTACATGGCTGGTATGATCCAGCAGTTTGAACTGAACCGCCAGTTCATGGAAAATATGATGGCTCAGTTTCCTCGCCCCAATATGAACCAGCAGCCAGCTCAAGTGACTCTTCAAGATTTCATACGCCTCAACCCAACCATCTACCGCAGCTCAACTCAGCCTCTGGATGCTGATGACTGGCTCCGTGACATCACCTATGAGATGGAGTCTGCTGATGTAGCCCCTGCCAGCTATGTCAATTTTGCTTCCTTCTTCTTGAAGGGACCCGCAGCTCAATGGTGGGACAGCCACAGGCGTACTCTGCCAGCTGGAACAATCATCACCTGGCCAGACTTCCAAGCTGCTTTCCGTGCCCACTTCATTCCTCAGGGAGTCATGGACCGGAAGAAGCGTGAGTTCCGCAACCTCACCCAAGGCAACAAATCTGTCGAAGCTTATCAGCGGGAGTTTCTGGACTTGTCCCGCTATGCTGAAGAAGACATTGCAACTGATGCACGCAGACAGGAGAAGTTCCGTGATGGCCTTCAAGCTGACATCAAGCTCGCACTTCTAGTGCATGACTTTGCTGATTTCGCCACCTTGGTGAACAAGGCCATCAATGTCGAAACTAGTCTGCAGGAATACCAGAGCTCTCACAGGCGCAACCGTGACACGGGCTCATCTTCGGGTTCGCCCGCACAGAAGCGTAAGATATGGATCCCGAACAGCACGTACCGTCCAAATGCATCTGCCCCAAGGCAGACCTATGCTGCACCTCGTCTGCCTCCACCACCATCTAGGCAGACAAGACTTCCAGCTCCACCATCCCAAGCTCCGGTTCCCACTCCCAATAATGGTCTGTGCTACAAGTGTGGACAACCCGGTCACCGTGCCAGGGACTGCCATCAGAATCAGAATCAACTTGCCCTTCCAGCAACGGGCCGTGGTAACAACCAGCCCCGCAGCAACAATGCTAAGCCTTATGGTCGTGCTCATGCCAACCACGTTGATCTCAACGAAGCTCAAGACCAGCCTGCTACTGTGATGGGTACACTCCTCGTAAATTCAGTACCAGCATCCGTTTTATTTGATACAGGTGCATCGCATTCATTCATGTCAGAAGATTTTGCATACAAGCACGACGTTAAATGTGAGGAGATGAACACCTCTGTATTGGTCAAAACCCCCGTGGGACAGTGTCAAACCTCCTTGGTTGGCATCGATGTCCCCGTGGAAATCGAAGGGCTGGAATTCTATGCCTCTCCCATTATCCTGAAGTCGTCTAACATCGACCTCATTTTGGGTATGGATTGGTTGAAAGCGCATACTGTTTCTATAGTTTGCGCCACTAAGACCGTCCATCTGCTACACCCTTCTGATGAAATAGTTGCTTACCAAGCTCATCTGGTGCAAAATGCCGAGGCAAGGCTTTACGCATTGAATGCCTTGAACGCTGCACCACTCGAGGGCATTGAAAACATTCCCGTCGTGCGTGAATTCCTCGACGTCTTCCCTGAAGAACTTCCGGGGATTCCCCCTGCTAGAGCTGTCGAATTCATCATCGACTTGAAACCAGGCACCACTCCCATAGCCAAGCGACCCTACAAAATGCCGCCGCATGAACTCCTTGAGCTTAAGGAGGAAATCGACAAGTCTCTTCGCAAAGGATTCATTCGCCCAAGTTGCTCTCCTTGGGGAGCACCTTCTCTCTTTGTCAAGAAGAAGGATGGGACTAACCGATTGGTTCAAGACTACCGTCCTATAAACCAAGCTACCATTCAGAATAAATACCCTCTTCCTCGGATCAATGATCTGTATGATCAACTGGCGGGTTCGTCAGTGTTCTCTAAGCTCGACTTGAGGTTGGGCTACCACCAGATCCGTGTTCGCGAAGAGGATATCCCAAAGACCGCCTTCGTGACTCGCTATGGTTCATACGAGTACACCGTCATGTCTTTCGGTTTAACCAATGCTCCAGCCACCTTCTCTCGTCTGATGAACTACATATTCATGGATTACCTCGACAAGTTCGTCGTGGTTTATCTGGATGATATCCTGATATTCTCCAAGAACGAAGAAGAACATGCTGAACATCTTCGACTTGTGCTGGAAAAGCTACGAGAACATCAACTATATGCCAAGTTCTCCAAATGTGAATTCTGGCTACCGGAGGTAACCTATCTTGGGCATGTCATCTCTAAGGATGGTATTGCCGTCAACCCCGAGCGAGTTCAGGCTATTCTTGATTGGACTCCTCCCAAGAACGTTAAGCAAGTCAGAAGTTTTCTCGGTCTCGCCAGCTATTGCCGTCGATTTGTCGAGAACTTCTCCAAGATCGCCAGGCCTCTGACTAACCTGTTGCATAAGGGTGTCAAGTTCCAATGGACAGACAAATGTCAGGAAAGTTTCCAGGCACTCAAAGACAAGTTGACCTCTGCTCCAGTTCTAGCTCCACCTGATACTAAGAAGGACTTCGTCATCTACTGCGACGCTTCCCGTCAAGGATTAGGCTGTGTCCTAATGCAAGACCGCAAAGTGATTGCTTATGCCTCTCGACAATTGCGCCCTCACGAAGAGAACTACCCAGTTCATGACCTCGAACTTGCTGCAGTCATTCATGCACTGAAGCAGTGGCGACATTACCTTCTCGGTCATCGTTGCGAGATCTTCACTGACCACCAAAGTCTGAAGTATCTGTTTACTCAGCCAGATCTGAACCTCCGCCAGCAGAGATGGATGGAGCTTGTTGCAGACTTTGACTTGGGTATTTCCTATACGCCAGGCAAGGCTAATGTAATGGCTGATGCCTTGAGCCGCAAGTCTTACTGCAACCACCTTCAGGTTCACAAAGTTCAGCCCTCGCTTGTTGAGGAATTCAGGAAGCTGAACCTCCATATTGTTCCTCCGGGTGCACTCATTCCCCCTCCTAAGGAGTTTGGCAAGGTGAACCTCCACGTTGTTACCCAGGGTTCCCTCAATACCCTAGTTGCTAAACCAGATCTCGTGGATAGCATCAAAAGGCTACAGAAGTATGACTCTGAAGCCCACAAGATTAAGCGCTACATCGCAGAAGGAAAGCCCTCATTCTTCACCATTGCTGAAGATGGCACCCTATACTTCAAGGGCCGCCTAGTGGTGCCATGTGCAGAGAAAAACCTGGATATGACACAGGAAGTTATGAAAGAAGCTCATGATACGCCTCTGTGTATCCATCCTGGTAGTACAAAGATGTATCAAGACATCCGACAGAGATTCTGGTGGTCTAATATGAAGCAAGACATTGCTCGTTATGTTGCTGAATGTGACGTTTGCCGTCGTATCAAAGCAGAACATCAAAGGCCTGCTGGAACTCTGCAACCTATCTCTATTCCTGAATGGAAATGGGACCATGTTGAGATGGACTTCGTCACTGGATTTCCCAAATCACAGAAAGGTAATGATGCTATTCTTGTCGTCATTGACCGACTTTCCAAAGTTGCACATTTCCTGGCAGTCAAAGAAACGATCACTGCTAGCCAGTTGGCAACGCTCTATATGTCCAGGATTGTTTCACTCCACGGTATTCCATTGGTTATCAGTTCAGACCGTGGTAGCTTATTCACTTCAAGATTCTGGGCAAGTTTCCAAGAAGCAATGGGAACTCATCTGTCATTCAGTACTGCGTTTCATCCTCAATCGCAAGGACAAGTTGAACGCGTCAATCAAGTTCTCGAAGACATGCTTCGAGCTTGTGTTATTTCCTTCGGCAAGAAATGGGAGGAATCTCTCCCATATGCTGAGTTCTCTTATAATAATAGCTATCAAGCTAGTCTGAAGATGGCCCCCTTCGAAGTGTTATATGGACGAAAGTGCCAAACCCCTCTGAACTGGTCAGAAACTGGGGAACGTCCACTCTTCGGTCCAGATATTATCCAAGATGCCGAAGAACAAGTCCGCATTATTCGCGAGAATCTCAAGACTGCTCAGTCACGTCAGAAGAGTCAGTATGACCGTCATCATAAAGACATGGTCTATCAACCTGGCGAAAAGGCTTATCTTCGAGTCACACCTATGAAGGGTGCTCACCGCTTCGGGATCAAGGGCAAACTAGCTCCTCGCTATATTGGCCCATTCACTATCCTCGAAAGGCGTGGAAAAGTGGCATACCAACTGGAACTACCGCCGAACCTTTCTCAGGTTCACGATGTGTTCCATGTGTCACAGCTCCGCCGTTGCTTCAAGGATCCAATCCGAGCTGTGGATCATGAAGTGCTCGAATTGCAGCAAGACCTCTCCTATAAGGAGCATCCGGTCCGCATTCTCGACCAAGCTGAACGCCGCACACGTCAGAAGGCGATCAAGTTTCTCAAAGTCCAGTGGTCGCACCATTCTGAAGATGAGGCCACTTGGGAACGAGAGGATCGTCTGCGCGAAGAATACCCCGCACTGTTTCCTTCTACCTCCTAAATCTCGGGACGAGATTTCTTGTAGTGGAGGAGATTTGTAACACCCTGGGAATCATGCTACAGTAACTCCCTGTGATTAAGCTAATCATGTTGCTAAACAGGGCTTGATCACATTTGAATCACCTTCCTTTTCTAACTCCTAGTTCAAACTTCAAATATAATTAAAGAGGAAAATAAAAGTTTTCAAAAACCCAAACAAAAATGTTCAGTGGGTGCTAAATATTACACTGGTAATTATGGTGGAGAAAACACATTTTTATAAAATACCTAAATACTTTTAAATGAAATAAAACAGAAAAGGAAATAAGCAAATAAAAAGAAAACAGAAAACAGAAACAGAGCAGGAAAAGAAAAAATAGGAGCAGGCCTCCCCCCCCCCACTGGACCCGTGGCCCATCTGCACCGAACCCCCCCCCCCCCCGGCCCAAACTGGGCCGCACCCCCGCACCCCCGACCCCGGCCCAGCCCACCTCTCCTCCCTCGCCCACTTCCCTGTTCCCCCGACCGGGTCGGAACAGGGGCGCGCTCCCGCCCGACCACCTCGCCGGCACCGACGCCGGAGAGGATAAGGGCGCCAGCGGCCCCCGTCTCCTAGGGCCTCTCTCCCACTCACCCCGCTCACTCCCTCGGCCTCTGCGCCTCTCCCTCCGCCAGATCCCCCTCCCTCTCCCCTTCGATCCCCTCTGCCCGCGCGTGCTCGCTGCCGTTCACCGTCGAACTCGCGGCCACCGTGCCCAGATCGCCCTGACGATGTGTCCGAACGACTCCCCGCCGTCGACTACGTCGACTACGCCAACGGGAACGAGCCGAGCGCCTCCGCACCGACCTCCCCGAGCTCGTCTTCAACCTTCGGCCGCCGTCGATCGTCGCCGATTCCGGCTACCCCGCGCCCTCCCCGAGCACGCTGCCACTCCCTACGGCTACGCTGTGAGCTCCCGCATCTCCTCCCCCTCTCCGTTAGCTCGCTCGCGCTCCGTAGCTGCTCCCCCACGCGCGCCCGAATGCCACGCCGCGGAGCTCGCCGCCGGCGGGTCTCCGGTGACCAAATGGTCACGGGCATAGGCCCGCTAGCCCGACCGCACCGTGCCGCACCCGCCTAGCTACTTAGTTCGGCCGTTCGCGCGCTCTAACGCAGCTTCCGTCGGGCACCCGTAGCACCTCGCCGCCGGCGAGCTCGTAGCGGTCGTCCCCGGCCGTTCCAGCCCCTCCGACCACCGCCGTTGGACGCGCGGCGTCGAGCCGCGTCGAACGCGCCCAGCCCCGCCCCCGCAAACCCACTGTGGGTGAAACCCGCGAGCCTCCCGCGCGCGCCGCCGTGCGTTTTGGTCGCCGGCGTTGCTCCGGCGCCGGCCGCCGACGTGGCAGGCCTGGGGCCACCCCAGTGCCCCTGCCAGTGGCCCCCACGGGCCCCAATTGACTGGGTTGACCCAGTCAACTGCTGACTGGGCAGGCCCAGTCACTGACATGCGGGCCCCGCCGCAAAAATAAAAGAAAAAGAAATTGTTTTATAAATAAAAATAATTATTTTAACTAATCACTCACTGACATGTGGGGCCCACCCCTCTAATTATACTGTTAGATTAGTTTAAATAGATATTAGAATAACAGAGACTGACATGTGGGTCCCACTGGACCCACCTGTCTGGTTTGACTGGTCAGCCGACCTGTTGACTTGCTGACGTCAGCATTGCCTCATGCTGACGTCATAATTCATTTTTCTTAATATAAATAATTCCAGAAATTCAAATAAACTTTGAAAATTCATATCTTTTAAACCGTAACTCGGATGAAAATGTTTTCTATATGAAAGTTGCTCACAACGACGAGACGAATCCGGATACGCAGTCGGTTCGTCCACCACACCTCCCTAACCTATCGAACTAGCAACTTTCCCCCTCCGGTCCGTCTGTCCAAAAACGCGTAACATCGGGAATACCTCCCGGATGTTCCCCCCCTTCACCGATACCACCTGCTGTCGCGTTAGGACACCCCTAGCACCGCTCATTGTCAGGTCACGCATCGTCATGCTTATGTTTGCATTGTATTTACTGTTTCTTCCCCCTCTTCTCTCCGGTAGACTACGAGACCGACACTGCTGCTGCCCAGTTCGACTATGGAGTCGACGACCCCTCCTACTTGCCAGAGCAACCAGGCAAGCCCCCCCTTGATCACCAGATATCGCCTACTCTTCTCTATACTGCTTGCATTAGAGTAGTGTAGCATGTTACTGCTTTCCGATAATCCTATCCTGATGCATAGCCTGTCATTGTTTCTACAATTGTTACCCTTACCTGCTATCCTACTGCTTAGTATAGGATGCTAGTGTTTCATCAGTGGCCCTACACTCTTGTCCGTCTGCCATGCTATACTACTGGGCCGTGATCACTTCGGGAGGTGATCACGGGTATATACTATATACATTATATACATGACACATGTGGTGACTAAAGTCGGGTCGGCTCGTTGAGTACCCGCAAGTGATTCTGATGAGGGGGCTGAAAGGACAGGTGGCTCCACCCCGGTAGAGGTGGGCCTGGGTTCCTGACAGGCCCCGACTGTTACTTTATGGCGGAGCGACAGGGCAGGTTGAGACCGCCTAGGTGAGAGGTGGGCCTGGCCCTGGTCGGCGTTCGCAGATAAACAACACGCTTAACGAGTTCTGGGTATTTGATCTGAGTCTGGCCATTTGGTCTATACGCACTAACCATCTACGTGGGAGTAGTTATGGGTATCCCGACGTCGTGGTATCAGCCGAAGCTCTTTTGACGTCAGCGACTGAGTGGCGCGCGCCGCATTGGACCGTAAGCTCGCGCTTGTATTAAGGGGGCTAGGTCTGCTTCCGGCCGCGTACGCAACGTGCAGGTGTGCATAGGGCGATGGGCCCAGACCCCTGCGCGCATAGGTTTAGACCGGCGTGCTGACCTCTCTGTTGAGCCTAGGTGGGGCTGCGACGTGTTGATCTTACGAGGCCGGGCATGACCCAGAAAAGTGTGTCCGGCCAAATGGGATCGAGCGTGTTGGGTTATGTGGTGCACCCCTGCAGGGAAGTTTATCTATTCGAATAGCCGTGTCCCTCGGTAAAAGGACGACCCGGAGTTGTGCCTTGACCTTATGACAACTAGAACTGGATACTGAATAAAATACACCCTTCCAAGTGCCAGATACAACCCGGTGGTCGCTCTCTAACAGGGCGACAAGGAGGGGATTGCCGGGTAGGATTATGCTATGCGATGCTACTTGGAGGACTTCAATCTACTCTCTTCTACATGCTGCAAGATGGAGATGTCCAGAAGTGTAGTCTTCGACAGGACTAGCTATCCCCCTTTTAATTCTGGCATTCTGCAGTTCAGTCCACTGATATGCCCCTTTACACATATACCCATGCATATATAGTGTAGCTCCTTGCTTGCGAGTACTTTGGATGAGTACTCACGGTTGCTTCTCTCCCTCTTTCCCCCCCTTCCTATCTATCTGATTGTCGCAACCAGATATTGGAGTCCAGGAGCCAGACGCCACCGTCGACGACGACACCTACGACACTGGAGGTGCCTACTACTACGTGCAGGCCGCTGACGACGACCAGGAGTAGTTAGGAGGTCCCAGGCAGGAGGCCTACGCCTCGTTCGATCTGTATCCCTGTTTGTGCTAGCCTTCTTAAGGCAAACTTGTTTACCTTATGTCTGTGCTCAGATATTGTTGCTTCCGCTAACTCGTCTATGATCGAGCACTTGTATTCGAGCCCTCGAGGCCCCTGGCTTGTATTATAATGCTTGTATGACTTATTTATGTTTTAGAGTTGTGTTGTGATATCTTCCCGTGAGTCCCTGATCTTGATCGTACACATTTGCGTGCATGATTAGTGTACGGTCAAATCGGGGGCGTCACAAGTTGGTATCAGAGCCGACTGCCTGTAGGAATCCCCCTATCCACACTCCTTGGCCGAAGTCGAGTCTAGACATTACAAAACATTTTACTAACATGGTTGTGTGTCTTACGGGCCCACGTCGCCATTGGGTGGTACTAGGATCTTTTACTCCTCGACCTTTACTCTGGGACTCTGAACTCTCTTCTACTCGGGTTAAACGAATTTACTAACTCTAACACTAGGATCCCGTGACCACATTCACCCCAAAGTTGGATAAGCCATAGTTGTTTCTTAGAGTAGTATTTTGAACAATACACACACTGGCATTTGACTCCTTTGAAACGTCTTTTGCTTTCAGATGGAACCCACGAGGCAGGTCGTTCGCCACACGATGGCCATTGGTGCCTCGGGATCACCTGCGGTGCTAGCTGAGATGATGACCTATCTGGGTTATCGCTGGCACCCTGAGTACACCGTCTACGAGGAGTACCAGGATTTTAACCAGGAGGAGTACTGTGCCATCGTCCACCTCTACTCTCGGGAGTACGACTCCACTACTGTGCTGCACACCGCACATGGTGTTGGTGTGACCATCGATATGGCTGTCCACGATGCTGCCTATGCTGCTCTGACATGTCTTCGTGGAGAGTATCAGGAGTTGGACACCTCCCCTTTCAGGCACATTGCTATCGCCTCTGATGTTGGTGCGAAGGGATACTATACTGCTGCCTACTCCACTGTCACCCGAGAGCCCTTCTACCATCAGCACCTGGTTCTGCATGCTGATGGGCTGGATCGAGCTAACCGAGCTCTTCGCCACGAGATGTACACCACCCGGCAGCACCTTTTCCGTGCTCTGACGCTGCTGCACCCCTTTGTCCGGTCTGGACAGGTACCGCGTACTGCGATCTACCCAGCCAGGACCGTGATGCCCCACGGTGTCGGTTGGCCAGAGGTGGGAGGCTACTCTCCCGCACTTGGCCCTCTTCTGCCACCTGAGCGTCGGGCTCTACACCTGAGTATCCGCGGCCCCCAGTCTGCTGACGTGGAGGACTATCCGTTGCCTCACTACCAGCTGTTGTGCTATGATTACCTCCACAGTACCTCTTGGGACTGATGTAGGCTTGCTTGTAGTATTAGTTGCAGTCGCCGCGAGCCTGTGTGCCGCCTATGATGTTTTAGTCCATGTACTGAACTCTATGCATGACCCCTTTTGTAAGTTATGCCGACTACTATGTAGTAGCTTTCGTGCTCCTTTCGTTATGACCTCTCTGTAGCATCAAGTTTACGTGGCAATAAAATAACAGCAGACAAGGACTTAGAGAAATTACTGTCCCTGAAATCAGAAACATTACGGGGCCTAATTTGCATGCTTGTGCTAGTCACCACAGAGATCACAAAAATACATGACATACACCACAAGAAAGATGGCATGTCATACAACAAAACACATGTAGAGCTCATTCCCATAAGATGCACAGATTAAATGATACAAAAATAACAAATCTCCAAGTTCTTCTAAGAACCAGCAGATAACAGCAACTAGCACTCTTGCACCAGAGATTTGGGAATCAAGATGGCCTCTAATGAACATGGTGCAATTTAACGAAATGTAGAGCATCACGAGACGAACAATTTGACATATTACACGTGCGAAACGGAGCTATGTACAGAGAGTTATGCAATGATGAACAGGGGCACATATCATCAAAGTCATATGACTTGGAAGTTTCGGGGGGTTTCGGGCAAAAGTCAACCTCTACTGTAGACCAGATCCAGATCGAGGGAGAGAGCGCTCGGGCTCGGGCTCGCCGTGGATGGCGCCGGAGACGGAGGGAGGAGGCCCGGCGGTCGGAGGGGGTGGCCGGAGGAGGCGCGGGCGACGAGGGCGGCGGTGCCGAACAGCGGCGGGGCACCGCGGGCTCGCGCGGCACGCGGCGCATGGCGGCGCGGCGCACGGCGGCGGCCAGCGGCGGCGGAGCGACGCGGTGAGGAGGCGGGCGCGGGGCGACGGGGCCCGAGCGGCGGCGCGGGAGGAAGCGGGCCTGGAGGGCCCGCGGCGGGCTTCGGCGGGCCGGCGGGTTCGTCCGACGTACGGCGCTGACGTGTCGTGGCGTGATTGGGCGAGGGCGGCGGCGCGGGTTCGTCCGGCCAGGAGCGGACGCGTCCGGCGGCGACGGGAGGAGCGGGTTAGGGTTTGACTGCGAACGTTTTCGGGGGGACTCACATATAAATAGGTAGAGGGAGCTAGGAGAGTCCAAATGAGGTGCGGTTTTCGCCCACACGATCGTGATCGAACGACCTAGAGCATGGAAGAGAGTTTGGTGGGTTCTGGGCTGTTTAGAGAGGGGGTTTGTGCTGCAACACACAGAAGGCATCTGCGGTTACCCGGTTAACCGTTGGAGTACCAAACGACCTCCAAATGGAACGAAACTTGACCGGTGATCTCCCGGTAGTATACTAGGGCCACTTGACAAGCCTCGGTCCATTCCGAGAAAGTTTGACACCCGCTCACGAAAGAAAACAAGAGGGGTGCGCCAGAGGAGATGGGAGCGCCGGATTGCAAAACGGACAACGGGGAAAATGCTCGGATGCATGAGACGAACACGTATGCAAATGAAATGCACATGATGACATGATATGAAATGCATGACATGAACAAAATGCAAAATGAAAAACAAAACCCGACCACGGAGGGAATATCATAACACATAGCCGAAAATGGCAAGAGTTGGAGTTACAAATATGGAAAGTTACGTGCGGGGTGTTACAACACTCCACCACTACGAAAGGATCTCGTCCCGAGATCTAGGACTGAAAGAACTCCGGATATTCGGAACGGAGATGATCCTCGCGTTCCCAGGTGGCTTCTCGGTCGGAATGGTGCGACCACTTCACTTTCAGGAATTTGATTGACTTGTTGCGAGTCTTGCGCTCAGTTTCTTCAAGAATAGCAACGGGGTGCTCATGATAAGACAAATATTCTTGGAGGTCAATCTCTTCGAAGTCGATAGTGCGCTCAGGCGTCTTGAAGCACTTGCGGAGCTGTGACACGTGGAACACATCGTGCACGTTTGCGAAGTTGGAAGGAAGCTCAAGTTGATAGGCGAGGTCGCCTCTTTTGCCAATGATCTTGAAAGGACCCACGTATCTAGGGGCAAGCTTCCCTTTGATACCGAAGCGACGAGTGCCTTTCATTGGAGAGACGCGGAGGTAGACATGGTCTCCGATCTCGAAAGCCAAATCACGATGCTTACTATCATAGTAACTCTTCTGGCGCGATTGCGCGGCTTTGAGATTATCACGCATGACTTTACACATTTCTTCAGCTTCAGTGATTAAGTCATTGCCAAGAAGTTGGCGTTCACCAGTCTCTGACCAATTGAGAGGAGTACGGCACTTTCTGCCATAGAGAATCTCGAATGGGGCCTTGCCCGAACTTGCTTGGAAGCTGTTGTTGTAGGAGAATTCGGCATATGGAAGACAATCTTCCCATTTCATGCCAAAGGAAATGACACAAGCCCTGAGCATATCTTCAAGAATTTGATTGACTCGCTCGACTTGGCCACTAGTTTGAGGATGGAATGCTGTGCTGAAGCGAATGTTTGTGCCCATGGCCTTCTGGAAGGAGTCCCAGAACTTAGAGGTGAAGATGCTTCCACGATCTGAAGAAATCAATTGTGGAATGCCGTGCAAGGAGACAATCCTGGATGTGTATAGCTCTGCCAGCTGAGCTGCTGTGATGGATTCTTTGATTGGAAGGAAATGAGCCACTTTTGAAAGCTTGTCGATGACAACGAAGATACCATCATTTCCACGCTTGGACTTTGGGAAACTAGTCACGAAGTCCATTTCGATATGATCAAACTTCCATTCTGGGATAGCAAGAGGTTGGAGGAGACCAGCTGGTCGTTGGTGTTCTGCTTTCACTCTTCGGCAGACATCACATTCATTCACGAATTGAGCAATTTCTCGCTTCATTCGAGTCCACCAATACGACTGCTTGAGGTCATGATACATCTTCGTACTTCCAGGATGAATGAAAATGAGAGAATTGTGCGCCTCGTTCATTATGACTTTCCTTAGATCACCTTTAGGAACCACAATCCGGTCCTCGACGAATAAAGTGTCTCTGTCATCAATGCGATAGCACTTGTATTTGGAAAGACCCTTGTCGATACCACGTTTCACCTTCTTCACCATGGTATCTAGGAGTTGTGCCTCACGAATTTGATCTTCCAAAGTCGGAGAGACTATGAGGTTGGCAAGAAAGCCTTGAGGAACAACTTGGAGATTCAGCTTGCGAAAAGCTTCACAAAGATCCGGTTGGAATGGCTTGAGAATTAAGCTGTTGCAATAAGCCTTCCTGCTTAAAGCATCTGCAATGACATTGGCCTTGCCTGGAGTATATTCAATACTCGGATTGTACTCTTGAATCATTTCGACCCATCGAGTCTGCCTGAGGTTGAGGTTGGGCTGAGTAAAGATATACTTGAGACTCTTGTGATCGGTGAATATGTCCACTTGTCTTCCCAACAAGAGATGTCTCCACGTTATTAATGCATGGACAACTGCCGCCAACTCAAGATCGTGAGTGGGGTAGTTCTTCTCGTTGGGCTTCAACTGACGAGAGGTATAGGCCACAACTTTCTTCTCTTGCATTAACACAGCACCGAGACCTTGGAGAGAAGCATCACAGAAAACTTCAAATGGCTTGGATTCATTAGGAGGAGTTAAGACAGGAGCTGTGACTAGTTTCTCTTTGAGAGTGTTGAAAGCAGCGTCACACTCAGGAGACCAGACATACTTCACATGCTTCTGGAGGAGGTTGGAAAGAGGCTTTGCAATCTTAGAGAAATTCTCAACGAATCTTCGGCAATAGCTTGCAAGACCGAGAAAACTACGGAGCTGCTTGACATTCTGAGGAGGTTCCCAATTCACAATTGCGGACACCTTCTCGGGGTTAACAGCGATGCCCTTGGCAGAGATGATGTGACCAAGGAAAAGAACTTCATCGAGCCAAAACTCACATTTAGAGAACTTCGCCTAGAATTGATACTCTCTGAGCTTGTCGAGCACCAATCGCAAATGTTTGGCATGATCCTTCTTATTCTTGGAGAAGACCAAGATATCATCGAGATACACCAGGACGAATTCATTGGTATAGGGGTTGAAGATGAAATTCATCATCCGAGAGAAAACTGGAGGAGCATTGACAAGGCCGAAAGACACGACAGTATATTCGTAGGAACCAAAGCTTGTTCTGAATGCTGTCTTGGGAATATCTTCTTCACGAATGCGAATCTGATGATAACCCATTCGAAGGTCAAGCTTCAAGAAAACTTTAGCACCTTTGAGTTGCTCGAATAGCTCATTGATGTTGGGAAGTGGATACTTGTTCTTGATTGTATTTTTGTTCAATGGACGGTAGTCGACACAAAGTCGGTCCGTGCCATCCTTCTTCTTTACAAAAAGAACACCACAACCCCATGGAGATGAACTCGGTCTGATCAAACCCAGACGTTCTTGTTCATCGAGCTGTTTCTTCAATTCCTTCAGCTCGTTGGGTCCAAGCTTGTATGGACGCTTGCAAACGGGTTCAGTACCAGGCTCTAGTTCGATAATGAACTCAACTGGCCGATGAGGAGGCATACCCGGAAGCTCTTCTGGAAAGACATCTTGGTACTCACAAACGACTGGAATTTGAGAGATGGCATTCAATTCGCCCTTCTCATTGAGAGAAAAAAACCGAATGGTTTCATCACGAGCGGCATAAATAATCACATCCTCAGAAGAGTGTGTCAATTGAATTTCCCTGGCTGCACAATCAAGTTGAGCCTTGTGCTTAGAAAGCCAGTCCATCCCGAGAATAAGATCAATATCCGAGTCACCAAGAACAACTGGAGAAGACAGAAATTTATAGTTTCCCATCTTGATGGAAACATCCGGAACCATGGAGCTTGCATTCATGAATTTACCCGGAGAGACAACTGATAACGGTCTAGGCAAATCTTGATAAACCAACTCATGCTTAAATGCAAATGGTCTTGATATGAAGGAAAGCGATGCACCAGTATCAAAAAGAACTTTTGCAGGAATATCATTAACAGGAAGATTACCCATATCACATCAGTAGATTCCTCTGCTTGAGCTGCATTCATCATGTTCACCTTTGCAGACTTTGGATTATGCTTGACCACTGCATTGCTGGAAGATCTGACAGGAGGAGGAGGCGGAAGACGCCTTTGGTTGAAGCACTTGTTAGCATAGTGACCTTTCTGCTGACATTTGTTGCAAGTCACATCTGAGAGTGGACGGTGATAAGGAGCATTGGACTTTGGAGCTTGATTCTGAGACTTGCTCTGATAGCCAGAGTTGGAAGAACCATGGCCACCTTTGTTCTTCTGCTGGTAAGGCTGACGAAACGGAGGAGGAGGAGGCAACCAGATCTTCTGTTGCTTAGTTGCCACAAGTGAGGAAGAAGAAGACTGAACTGTGTCTCTGACTCTCTTCTTAGAAGCCTCACACTTGAGCTGAGCAGCCTCTTGCTTCAGTGCCATATTGTAGAATTGATCAAACTGAGTAGGCTCAACAAGAACGAGAGCTAACTGCAGATCCTCTCTAAGGCCACCTCTGAAGTGATAGATCATGCTCTTTTCATCAGGAACGTCTTGTTTAGCGAAGCGAGCAAGTTTCTGAAACTGGATGTTGAATTGATACACAGACATGTTGCCTTGCTTGAGATTGCGGAACTCCTCACGCTTGCTCTCAACAACACTTTGTGGAATGTGGTGCACTTTGAAATCCCGACAGAAGTCAGTCCAAGTGATCACACGACCTCCTCTGGAATCTTTGTATTGCTGAAACCAATCAGCAGCTTGGTCCTTGAGCTGAAAAGAAGCAAACTTGACATAGTCCTCAGGCCTGACATTGCTACATTCAAAATGCTTGTTGATGTCCACGAGCCAATCATCGGCATCCGTGGCCTCGGCACAGTAGCTGAAAGACTTGGGCTAATTTGCGAGAAACTGGTTGAGTGTAGCGAAGTGAGGCTGATTGTTGCCTTGACCTTGATTTCCTTGATTGCCTTGCCCTTGGGTACGTTCTTGCAAGAGTTGCAGAATCATCTGAGCATTGGCGTTGGTGGCTGCCATGATAGCTTGCCATGCCTCCGGAGGCGGAGGTGGTGGCGGAGGGTTCGCTTGACTCCCTTCATTGCGATCCGGATTCTGACGCGTTGGCGGAGCCATCCTGAAGAGGGTGACATCCGTTAGCATCTTGATAGATAAATAGACAAGTAGAATCAACGGATAGAAATTGCAACATATAGTCTTCACAATAAACATTCGAACGAGGATGAACGAATGAATTCCGTAGTAAATCATCACACTTCCATTAGGTTGAGAAGCCACTTGAAAAAGATATGGAATCAACATATGACTTCGAAGCAACTCGAATACCACAATTCAAAACAAAACAAAGTATTGGCTTGCAGAATAAGCCGGAACAAACATATGATAGATATTTCGTCCGAAGTTTTCGTGGTGGGGCCCACACGGGCTCAATCGTACAGCACCATCATGTACAAGGCTGTGCACATGACATACGAAGCGTCCCCGAGTAGGCATAGCCAAGGACTCTTTAAGACACTACGAGGCCACTGTAAAACCAACCGTGTACAGGCGGACCACTAGACGTCGAACCCCAATCTCATATCATGCGTCTGTCGGAAAGATATCCTAAGGCTACTTGAATTCCCACTTATAAACTCCCGAAACTTTCTGGTTATGCAATCTGGTGTTGGGGATACAGGGGACACAAAATATATCACCCAAACTAGCAATCCCTAGATCCAGCTGTATCCATCCGTCAACACATAACCAAGAAACCTTCGGAAATCGTTTACCTCAACCTTCGAAAAACATCCGTTATACGAGTTATGGCAATACTCCCGAACTCCCGCCCCAGTACTGGGTGGCGTCGAGGTGATCTCACCAACAACTGCATAAAAGAGATTTCGATGTCGGTGAAACTTGGGTATTCCAGAACTGCAACGATAAAATTGTGACGACAACACCTCGGAGCTCAACTCCCCGGGACACTGCCACAACCCCTAAATGTCAGGAGGCACCAAGAACAATGTTCTCGTCACAAAACCATCGGAACGATTCCAAGATACCCGCGTGATCCTAAAATTTTTTTAGTGAAATTTGAGGAGAGAAGAGTCAAAACTTCTACGTCAGGAGACCTCACCAGAGCGACGAAGGGACTGAGGAGTAAAAAGAATCCTACTCTCTGATATATATAATCCTAAGACTCAAAACATTTTTGTTCTAGACTCAACAACGCCAGCAATTCGATCAAGCAGGGGGCTCCTAAGTCGGGGATGGCTCTGATTACCAACTTGTAACGCCCACGATGCGGCTATACCTCCCACGTGTCGAGGCACGACTTAGAAGCATAACCGCATAGTGGTTTTGTCGCAAGAAGGGTCATCTTCACACAATCCCATGTAATGAACAAGAATGGGATAAAGAGTTGGCTTACAATCGCCACTTCACACAATACATAAATATAATTCATACATCATCCAAAATACACACATAGACCGACTACGGTCAAGAACCGAATGAAAATAAGACAACCCCAAATGCTAGATCCCCGATCGTCCCAACTGGGCTCCACTACTGATCATCAGGAAAAGACACATAGTAACGACCACGTTCCTCATCGAACTGCCACTTGAGATCGATCCCATCATCTGCACTGGCATTGTCGGCACCTGCAACTGTTTTGGTAGAATCTGTGAGTCACGAGGACTCAGCAATCTCACACACGCGAGATCAAGACTATTTAAGCTTATAGGTAAGGATGGTGTAATGAGGTGGAGCTACAGCAGGCAATAAGCATATATGGTGGCTAACATACGCAAAAGAGAGCGAGAAGAGAATCAGCGGACCGGTCGTCATCTAGCAATGACCAAGAAGTGATCCTGAACTCCTACTTACGTCATTCATAACTCAAACCGTGTTCACTTCCCGGACTCCGCCGAGAAGAGACCATCACGGCTACACACACGGTTGATGTATTTTAATTGGGTCAAGTGACAAGTTCTCTACAACCGGACATTAACAAATTCCCATCTGCCTCATAACCGCGGGCACGGCTTTCGAAAGATAATACCCTGCAGGGTGTCCCAACTTAGCCCATCATAAGCTCTCACGGTCAACGAAGGATAAACCTTCTCCCGGAAAGACCCGATCAGTCTCGGAATCCCGGTTTACAAGACATTTCGACAATGGTAAAACAAGACCAGCAAAGCCCCCGAATGTGCCGACAAATCCCGATAGGAGCTGCACATATCTCGTTCTCAGGGCACAACGGATGAGCCAGACGTCGGGTTGGCATAGACCCTGGTTGCCCAGGGGGCGCCGGACATCGCTCGGTTTGGGCCAGCACTCGAAGGAGCACTGGTCCGGGGGTTTAAAATAAAGATGACCCTCGGGCTCGCGAAAACCCGGGGGAAAAGGCTTAGGTGGCAAATGGTAAAACCAAGGTTGGGCCTTGCTGGAGGAGTTTTATTCAAGGCGAACTGTCAAGGGGGTCCCATAAATCACCCAACCGCGTAAGGAACGCAAACTCAAGGAACATAATACCGGTCTGACAGAAACTAGGGGCGGCAAGAGTGGAACAAAACACCAGGCATAAGGCCGAGCCTTCCACCCTTTACCAAATATATAGATGCATTAATTAAATAAGAGATATTGTGATATCCCAACATATCCATGTTCCAACATGGAACAAACTTCAACTTCACCTGCAACTAGCAACGCTATAAGAAGGGCTGAGCAAAAGCGGTAACTTAGCCAAACAACGGTTTGCTAGGAAAAGATGGTTAGGCTGACATGGCAATATGGGAGGCATGATATAGCAAGTGATAGTTAGTGCAGCACGGCAATAGATCGAACAACTACCAAAGCAAAGATAGAAGTGATTTCGAGGGGTGGTCATCTTGCCTGCAAGGTTCTCAGAGTTGTCGAAAGCTTGATCCTCGTAAGCGTACTCAACAGGTTCCTCGTTCACGAACTCGTCTCCCGGCTCTACCCAAGACAAGAACACAAGCAATGGAACCACAATCAATCACGAGAAATGCACAAGCAACATGATGCAAAACATGTATGATATGCGAGATATGATATGCGATGCATATGCGTGCTCCGGAAGGAAAATAATGAACAAGGTAGTAACTTGGCAAACCAAGCATGCCACTGGAAAGATGAGATGATTTCAGTCGAAATCGATATAAAGATCACCGGAAACGGATGCACGGTTTGCAAATGGCAAGCAAAACAAGAATGACCCGAATCTGCGATTAACAGCATGATAGCACTTAGAACGCAACAAATAACAATGCTACAGCACTCCAACATAGCAACAAAGCATATGGCAGTAATATACAGGAGATGCTTGACAAAACATGAACACTGAGCTACGGCTAGATCACAACATAACAAGCTCAAACAAGCATGGCAAAAGTGCAAAAGATAACAGGTTCACAGACTTGGTGAAATTACTGGACATGGCAGAAAACAGCATCAGGTAGCAATGTTCAGAGTACGAAATCAACATGCTACAGGAACTTAACATGGCAAAAGAAGGCATGGCAGTATTCTACTAAATGCATATGACAAAAGTCCCTTACTGACCATAAGCCAAAAAGGACCAGAAGATATGATGGCAACCACGTAAACATAGCACGTTTCGTTAACAGGTTTCAGACTTGGCAGAAAACAGAGCATGGCAGAAACAATAATATGAAGGCATGTTGGTGAGCTTGATGTACTCACCACAAAGCAATACATGACAAAAAAAGCATACCTACAGAAAGACGGCAAGTTTATGAAGCTATTCTGGCAAGAACAAGTACATAGCATGTATGGATCAACTACAACAAGCTTGGCAAAATTGCATATCATGTTAAGAATCTGCCAGAAATATTTTATAGCAAAAGTAGAGCAAGATTGAGTCATGCTATGGCACTCCATAATTGCAAACAAGGGCAGGAATAGATCAATTACAACTATATCTACAAAACATCCTTACTGAACATCTCCAAAATAAGCATGGATCTCTCTGTAGCATCAAGTTTACGTGGCAACAAAATAACAGCAGACAAGGACTTAGAGAAATTATTGTCCCTGAAATCAGAAACATTACGGGGCCTAATTTGCATGCTTGTGCTAGTCACCACAGAGATCACAAAAATACATGACATACACCACAAGAAAGATGGCATGCCATACAACAAAACACATGTAGAGCTCATTCCCATAAGATGCACAGATTAAATGATACAAAAATAACAAATCTCCAAGTTCTTCTAAGAACCAGCAGATAACAGCAACTAGCACTCTTGCACCAGAGATTTGGGAATCAAGATGGCCTCTAATGAACATGGTGAAATTTAACGAAATGTAGAGCATCACGAGACGAACAATTTGACATATTACACGCGCGAAACGGAGCTATGTACAGAGAGTTACGCAATGATGAACAGGGGCACATATCATCAAAATCATATGACTTGGAAGTTTCGGGGGGTTTCGGGCAAAAGTCAACCTCTACTGTAGACCAGATCCAGATCGAGGGAGAGAGCGCTCGGGCTCGGGCTCGCCGTGGATGGCGCCGGAGACGGAGGGAGGAGGCCCGGCGGTCGGAGGGGGTGGCCGGAGGAGGCGCGGGCGACGAGGGCGGCGGTGCCGAACGGCGGGGGGCACGGCGGCGGCCAGCGGCGGCGGAGCGACGCGGTGAGGAGGCGGGCGCGGGGCGACAGGGCCCGAGCGGCGGCGCGGGAGGAAGCGGGCCTGGAGGGCCCGCGGCGGGCTTCGGCGGGCCGGCGGGTTCGTACGACGTACGGCGCTGACGTGTCATGGCGTGATTGGGCAAGGGCGGCGGCGCAGGTTCGTCCGGCCGGGAGCGGACGCGTCCGGCGGCGACGAGAGGAGCGGGTTAGGGTTTGACTGCGAACGTTTTCGGGGGGACTCACATATAAATAGGTAGAGGGAGCTAGGAGAGTCCAAATGAGGTGCGATTTTCGCCCACACGATCGTGATCGAACGACCTAGAGCATGGAAGAGAGTTTGGTGGGTTTTGGGCTGTTTAGAGAGGGGGTTTTTGCTGCAACACAAAGAAGGCATCTGCGGTTACCCGGTTAACCGTTGGAGTAGCAAACGACCTCCAAATGGAACGAAACTTGACCAGTGATCTCCCGGTAGTATACTAGGGCCACTTGTCAAGCCTCGGTCCATTCCGAGAAAGTTTGACACCCGCTCACGAAAGAAAACAAGAGGGGTGCGCCGGAGGAGATGGGAGCGCCGGATTGCAAAACGGACAACGGGGAAAATGCTCGGATGCATGAGACGAACACGTATGCAAATGAAATGCACATGATGACATGATATGAAATGCATGACATGAACAAAATGCAAAATGAAAAACAAAACCCGACCACGGAGGGAATATCATAACACATAGCCGAAAATGGCAAGAGTTGGAGTTACAAATATCGAAAGTTACATGCGGGGTGTTACATTTCTTTATCCAGCCCTGGAAGAAAACAGGTTGCTCAGTAACATATTGCGGCATACTTAAAGTATCCGGGAACTAAGCGCTTACCGGGGTATCCGGGTGGTTGCAGTCGAGGCCGACGTCCTCGGTGGTGTCCGGCCACTATTTTCGCTTCCCGAAAAATAGCTTCCACATCCCTTTGTGTGTAGTGCCGAAGAAGTGTTGGAGGGTTCGTGGCCCTTCCGGATTAAACTCCCACATGCGAAGTGACCTACGCTGGCATGGTAGGATTCGGCGGACTAACATTACTTGAATCACGTTGACAAGAACGATATCCTTCTCAAGGAGGGTTCGGATGCGGCTCTATAGAGTCTGCACTTCATCAGCTGATCCCCAGTCCAGCCCCTTATTAATCCATGATGCAAGCTGTAGCGGAGGGCCCGAACGGAACGCAGGTGTAGCTACCCACTTGGTACCGCGGGGTTCTGTGATGTAGAACCACTCCCGCTGCCATTGGTCGGAGGTTTCGGCGAAAGAACCTTTTGGCCAGAGAGTATTGGTAAGCTTGCTCACTATAGCACCGCCGCACTCCGCTTGTTTCCCTTCGATCACCTTCGGCTTCACACTAAAGGTCTTGAGCCATAAGCCAAAGTGTGGGGGAATTCAGAGGAAGGCCTCACACGTGGTGATAAACACCGAGATGTGGAGGAAAGAATCTGGGGCTAGATCGTGAAAATCTAGTCCGTAATAAAACATGAGTCCCCAGACGAAGGGGTGAAGAGCGAATCCTAGCCCTCGGAGGAGGTAAGGATGAAAACTACCTTCTCGCCGGATCTGGGAGTCAGAATAATCTGTCCTTGAGCAGGAAGCCTGTGGAGGGCGGTCAGGTATCTGGCTGCCCGAAGCTTCACAATGTCCTCCTCTGTAACAGAGGAAGCCACCCATCGGCCCTGTGGGTTGGTCCCGGACATGCCTGCGAAGCTTGGAGCAATGAAGGCAAACCTGGGATGCTAGAGCTCGAGGTTGGAAAAGCTGGGGAGAAGTTTGGCGTAAATAGAGATGGCCCTTGGCTCCTTTATAAAGGCTGTGAATATCGAACGCCTCCTCCTGGGCCTTAAAACTTGCCTATTCCCAAGGAATCATGCCCAAGAGACGGTTGGATTACCCACGTCCGTGTTGATAAGAATCCCATAATAAGGGGACACGATCTCTACTTTGACAAGACGTGCCAATAAAACCGCGTCCCAAAACATGGAGTGGCAGGCCAACGAACGGTTTGAAATAATGACCGGGTGGTGATGTGGCATCCCGCTACAAAAAGTGTCAGCGGATTGGACTCGTGTAATATTATACTCTCTGCGGTTGTGTGTGGTACTTGTGATGCAGATCCGGACATGCTCATTGCGTCCGAAGATTATTTTGGAGTTTGGAAGGAGGAACCCGCCTTGCAATGCCAAAGACATATCTGCGCGCCGGACACCTCGTCATTGAAGCCAGGTTCAGGGGCTACTAAGGGAGTCCTGGACTAAGGGGTCCTCGGGCGTCCGGCCTGTTAGCCATGGGCCGGACTGATGGGCCATGAAGATACGAAGACCAAAGACTCTACCCGTGTCCGGATGGGACTTTCCTTGGCGTGGAAGGCAAGCTTGGTGATCAAATATGTAGATTCCTTTCTATGTAACCGACCTTGGGTAACCCTAGATCCTCCCGGTGTCTATATAAACCGGATGACTTAGTCCGGAGGGGGATACTCATTACCATAACCACATGGGCTAGACTTCTAGGGTTTAGCCATTACGATCTCGTGGTAGATCAACTCTTGTAATACTCATATTCATCAAGATCAATCAAGCAGGAAGTAGGGTATTACCTCCATAGAGAGGGCCCGAACCTGGGTAAACATTGTGTCCCCCGTCTCCTATTACCATCATCCTTAGACGCATAGTTCGGGACCCCCTACCTGAGATCCGCCGGTTTTGACACCGATAGCTCTCCCTGATGTTTCTAGGGTATAAGAGTATATATAGGCAAAAGAAGTATGTCGGTGGAGCTAAGAGGGGCCCACGAGGGTGGGGGCGCGCCCTCCTGCCTCGTGGTCGCCTCGTGGCATTCCAGACTTCAACTCCAAGTCTTCTGGGTTGCTTTCGGTCCAAGAAAGATCATCGCGAAGGTTTCATTCCGTTTGGACTTCGTTTGGTATTCCTTTTCTGCAAAACTCTAAAATAGGCAAAAAAACAGAAACTGGCACTGGGCCTCCGGTTAATAGGTTAGTCCCAAAAATAATATAAAAGAGCATATTAAAGCCCATTAAACATCCAAAACAGATAATATAATAGCATTGAACAATCAAAAATTATAGATACGTTGGAGACGTATCAAGCATCCCCACGCTTAATTCCTGCTCGTCCTCGAGTAGCTAAATGATAAAAATAGAATTTTTGATGTGGAATGCTACCTGACATAATTATCAATGTAATTTTCTTTATTGTGGCATGAATGTTAAGATCCGAAAGAGTCAAAACAAAAGTTTAATATTGACATAAAAATAATAATACTTCAAGCATACTAACAAAGCAATCATGTCTTCTCAAAATAACATGGCCAAAGAAAGCTATCCCTACAAAATCATATAGTCTGGCTATGCTCTATCTTCATCACACAAAATATTTAAATCATGAACAACCCCGATGACAAGCCAAGAAATTGTTTCATACTTTTGATGTGTTCAAACTTTTTCAATCTTCACGCAATACATGAGCATGAGCCATGGACATAGCACTATAGGTGGAATAGAATGGTAGTTGTGGAGAAGACAAAAAGGAAAAGATAGTCTCACATCAACTAGGCATTTCAAGAGGCTATGGAGATGCCCATCAATAGATATTAATGTGAGTGAGTAGGGATTGCCATGCAACGGATGCACTAGAGCAATAAGTGTATGAAAGCTCAAAAAGAAACTAAGTGGGTGTGCATCCAACTCACTTGCTCACGAAGACCTAGGGAATTTTGAGGAAGCCCATCATTGGAATATACAAGCCAAGTTCTTATAAGGAAAATTCGCACTAGTATATGAAAGTGACAACATAGGAGACTCTCTATCATGAAGATCATGGTGCTACTTTGAAGCACAAGTGTGGAAAAAGGATAGTAGCATTGCCCCTTCTCTCTTTTTCTCTCTTTTTTTATTTGGGCCTTTCTCTTTTTTATGGCCTCTTTTTTTTCGTCCGAAGTCTCATCTCGACTTGTGGGGGAATCATAGTATCCATCATCCTTTCCTCACTGGGACAATGCTCTAATAATGAAGATCATCACACTTTTATTTATTTACAACTCAATACTTAGAACAAAATATGACTCTATGTGAATGCCTCCGGCGGTGTACCGGGATGTGCAATGAATCAAGAGTGACATGTATGAAAAATTATGAATGGTGGCTTTGCCACAAATACGATGTCAACTACATGATCATGCAAAGCAATATGACAATGATGAAGCGTGTCATAATAAACGGAACGGTGGAAATTGCATGGCAATATATCTCGGAATGGCTATGGAAATGCCATAATAGGTAGGTATGGTGGCTGTTTTGAGGAAGTTAAATGGTAGGTTTATGGTACCGGTGAAAGTTGCGCGGTACTAGAGAGGCTAGCAACGGTGGAAGGGTGAGAGTGCGTATAATCCATGGACTCAACATTAGTCATAAAGAACTCACATACTTATTGCAAAAATCTATTAGTTATCGAAACAAAGTACTACGCGCATGCTCCTAGGGGGATAGATTGGTAGGAAAAGACCATCGCTCATCCCCGGCCGCCACTCATAAGGAAGACAATCAAAAAATAAATCATGCTCCGACTTCATCACATAACGGTTCACCATACGTGCATGCTACGGGAATCACAAACTTTAACACAAGTATCTCTCAAATTCACAACTACTCAACTAGCACCATCTTCATATCTCAAAACAATCATAAGGAATCAAACTTCTCATAGTATTCAATGCACTTTATATGAAAGTTTTTATAATACCCATCTTGGATGCCCATCATATTAGGACTAATTTTATAACCAAAGCAAATTACCATGCTGTTCTAAAAGACTCTCAAAATAATATAAATGAAGCATGAGAGATCAACAATTTCTATAAAATAAAACCACCACCGTGCTCTAAAAAGATATAAGTGAAGCACTAGAGCAAAATTATCTAGCTCAAAAGATATAAGTGAAGCACATAGAGCATTCTAATAAATTCCGATTCATGCGTGTCTCTACCAAAAGGTATGTACAGCAAGGATGATTGTGGTAAACTAAAAGCAAAGACTCAAATCATACAAGACGCTCCAAGCAAAACACATATCATGTGGTGAATAAAAATATAGCCTCAAGTAAAGTTACCGATAGACAAAGACGAAAGAGGGGATGCCTTCCGGGGCATCCCGAAGCTTAGGCTTTTGGTTGTCCTTGAATTTTACCTTGGGGTGCCTTGGGAATCCCCAAGCTAAGGCTCTTGCCACTCCTTATTCCAAAATCCATCAAATCTTTACCCAAAAACTTGAAAACTTCACAACACAAAACTTTAACAGAAAATCTCATGAGCTCCGTTAGTATAAGAAAATAAACCACCACTTTAAGGTACTGTAATTAAATCATTATTTATTTATATTGGTGTTAAACCTACTATATTCCAACTTCTCTATGGTTCATACCCCCCGATACTACTCATAGATTCATCAAAATAAGCAAACAACACACGAAAAACAGAATCTATCAAAACATAACAGTCTGTAGCAATCTGATTTGTTCGAATACTTCTGGAACTCCAAAATTTCTGAAACAAACTGGTGGACGTGAGGAATTTTTCTATTAATCATCTGCAAAAAGAATCAACCTAAAAGCACTCTCCAGTAAAAAAATGGCAGCTAATCTCATGAGCACAAAAGTGTATGTTTTTTACAGCAAGATCGCAAAGACTTCACCCATGTCTTCCCAAAGGTTCTACTTGGCACAAACACTAATTAAAACATAAAACCACATCTAAACAGAGGTTAGATGAATTATTTATTACTAAACAGGAACAAAAAGCAAAGAACAAAAATAAAATTGGGTTGCCTCCCAACAAGCGCTATCGTTTAACGCCGTAGCTAGGCATAACAACAAGAATAGATCTAGGTATTGCCAGCTTTGGTATGCAATTCTTCAATTGAACACTCATAACCCTTAGGAGGTTCTTTGTTTTTGTTAATGATCAAACTCCTAGGCAAGAAATCAAGAAATTCATTTGTAGCAAAAGGTTCCTTAATGATAGCGAAAAAGTTGGGGTGAACACTTACTAATTTGAGGTCTTCATTTTCCTTACTAGAAGATTCACCCTTATTTTTAGGAACGTAGATAAACTTGGCAACTTTGGTAGGAGGAGGATTTGAGGTATTTCTAACGGCAGATAAAGCGGACCCTAAGTTGGTAATAACATCTTCGAGTTTATCAATTCCAGTGGAATCTTGATCTATCTTCTCATTAACTATGGGTTCCTTTTCCCTAAGATTTTTCAGAGTAACTCCTACCTTAGATCCATATTGGGTAATTTGGTTGTGAATCTTTTTATCCAAATTTTTGATTAACTCTACAGTGGCAATTTTATTTTCAATAATATCAAGCCTTTGCATCACATGTTCCAAATTTAAAATAGTTCCATTGACCAAAAGAGGTGGTGGGCCTAACAAATCTATCATAGCATTATAAGAATCAAAAGTATGGCTTCCCAAGAAATTCCCTCTGGCAATGGTGTCAAGAACATATCTATTCCAAGGAGTGATGCCTACGTAAAAATAGGGAAGAAGAACGGAAGTAGATTGCTTTCTAGTAGATCTATTTTGAGCATTGCAAATTCTATACCAAGCATCTTTTAGGTTTTCTCCCTCCCTTTGTTTAAAATTAAGAACTTCATTATCGGGAGTATTAACAATGATAGGAGGACTAGCCATGAAGGCGAAACAAACGAACTAACACACGGACGCACAAGAAGCAAGCGAAAAGAGACGAACGAAAGAGGGGCGAAGAAAAGGCAAAGGTTTTCGAAAATCGTTTTAGAAGTGGGGGAGAGGAAAACGAGAGGCAAATGGCAAATAATGTAATGCAAGGGAGAAGAGTTTATGAAGGGTACTTAGTATGTCCTGACTTGAGCGTAGATCTCCCCGGCAACGGCGCCAGAATTCCTTCTTGCTACCTCTTGAGCATGCGTTGGTTTTCCCTTGAAGAGGAAAGGGTGATGCAGCAAAGTAGCGTAAGTATTTCCCTCAGTTTTGAGAACCAAGGTATCAATCCAGTAGGAGACAACACACAAGACACCTAGTACATGCCCAAACAACCAAGAACCTTGCAACCAACACGATAAAGGGGTTGTCAATCCCTTCAGGTCACTTGCAAAAGTGAGATCTAATAAAGATAGTAAAGTAAATATTTTTGGTATTTTTGTTGTATAGATTGGAAAGTAAAGATTGCAAAATAGTAAACAAGATGCGATGTAAATAAAAGAGATGCAATATAATAAGAAAGAGACCCGGGGGCCATAGGTTTCACTAGTGGCTTCTCTAAAGATAGCATGTATTACGATGGGTGAACAAATTACTGCTGAGCAATTGATAGAAAAGCGCATAGTTATGAGAATATCTAAGGCAATGATCATGAATATAGGCATCACGTCTGTGTCAACTAGACCGAAACGATTCTGCATCTACTACTATTACTCCACACATCGACCGCTATCCAGCATGCATCTAGAGTATTAAGTTCATAAGAACAGAGTAACGCATTAAGCAAGATGACATGATGTAGAGGGATAAACTCAAGCAATATGATATAAACCCCATCTTTTTATCCTCGATGGCAACAATACAAGACGTGCCTTGCTGCCCCTACTATCACTAGGAAAGGACACCGCAAGATTGAACCCAAAGTTAAGCACTTCTCCCATTGCAAGAAAGATCAATCTAGTAGGCCAAACTAAACCGATAATTCGAAGAGAGTTGCAAAGATATCAAATCATGCATATAAGAATTCAGAGAAGAACCAAATAATATTCATATATAATCTTGTTCATAAATCCACAATTCATCGGATCTCGGCAAACACACCACAAAAGAGTATTACATCGAATAGATCTCCAAGAACATCGAGGAGAACTTTGTATTGAGAATCAAAGAGAGAGAAGAAGCCATCTAGCTAATAACAATGGACCCGAAGGTCTATGGTAAACTACTCACACCTCATCGGAGAGGCAATGATGTTGATGTAGATGCCCTCCGTGATCGATTCCCCCTCCGGCAGATCGCCGGAAAAGGCCCCAAGATGGGATCTCACGGGTACAGAAGGTTGCGGCGGTGGAAAAGTTGTTTCGTGGCTCTCCTTGATGTTTCTAGGGTATAAGAGTATATATAGGCGAAAGAAGTACGTCGGTGGAGCTACGAGGGGCCCACGAGGGTGGGGGCTGCGCCTACCCCCCTGGGCGCGCCCTCCTGCCTCGCCGCCGCCTTGTGGCGTTCCAGACTTCAACTCCAAGTCTTCTGGATTTCTTTCGGTCCAATAAAGATCATCGTGAAGGTTTCATTTCGTTTGGACTCCATTTGGTATTCCTTTTCTGTAAAACTCTAAAATAGGCAAAAAAATAGAAACTGGCACTGGGCCTCCGGTTAATAGGTTAGTCCCAAAAATAATATAAAAGATCGTATGAAAGCCCATTAAACATCCAAAACAGATAATATAATAGCATGGAACAATCAAAAATTATAGATACGTTGGAGACGTATCAGGGAGAGGGGAGCAGCAAGGGGCGCCCCAAGTAGGAGTAATCCTACTTGCGCGCCTGATACGTCTCCAACGTATCTATAATTTATAAAGTATTCATGCTGTTATTTTATCATTCTTGGATGTTTTACAATCATTTTATAGCAACTTTATATCATTTTTTGGTACTAACCTATTGACCCAGTGCCCAGTGACAGTTGTTGTTTTTTGCTTGTCTTTTACATCGCAGGAAATCAATACCAAACGGAGTCCAAACGCAACAAAACTCCACGGGGATTTTTTATGGGCCAGAAGACACCCATTGGGCTAGAGCTACACTTGGGGGTGCCCCGAGGGGGGCAGAACCCACCAGGACTATAAATTCCCAAATATGAATTCCCAAATATTCCAAAACCTTCTTTGCACTATAAATTCCCAAATATTCCAAAACCCTTTGGGGTTACCCTAGATCAAAAGTTCCACTGCCGCAAGGCTCTGTAGCCACCGAAAACCAATCTAGAACCGTTCCGGCACCCTTCCGGAGGGGGGAATCATCTCCGGTGGCCATCTTCATCATCCTGGCAGCCACCACGATGAGGAGGGAGTAGTCCACCCTCGGGGCTGAGGGTTTGTGCCAGTAGCTATGTGTTTAATCTCTTTCTCTCTCTCTCTCGTGTTCTACATCATGGACTTGTTTATATAGTCGGATCATATGATGTTTCTACCCTCTATACTCTTGTTATGATGGATTGAATCTTTACCCTTTGAAGTTTTGTCTTGTCGGATTGAATATTCAAAGATGAGAACGCATGATATATATCTTGCAATATAAATACTCGAAGTGACAATTGGGGTATCTTATTGATTCACTTGATATATGTTATGGCATTCAACTCGCGGATTCTCGCGGTGATATTGGGGTAATCTATGCATAGGGGTTGATGCACATTTTTCTCCGACGGAAACTTCGGGGTCTCTTTATAGTTCTTTGTGTGGATTGAGTATTATTAATGTGAATTCGCTTTGGTGTTATTCTAGTACGAACTCTAGGATAGATCGAACGGAAAAATAGCTTTGTGTTAGTTTAGTACGAACTCTTGAATAGATCGAACGGAAAGAATAGCTTTGAGGTAGTCTCGTAACCTACAAGCAATATCTATCTTTTGTTCTCCGCTAATAGGAACTCGGGAGTGATTCTTTATTACACTTTGAGGGATATTCATATGATCCAACTATGTTAGCACTTTTGAGAGATTGCACTAGCGAAAGTACGGACCCTAGGCCTCATTTTTAAGCTTTGCAATACCGTTTTTGTGCCCGTTTACTATTTGCTACCTTGCTGTTTTTATTTATTCAGATTATAAAAATATATTTCTACCATCCATATTACACTTTTATCATCATCTCTTCGCCGAGCTAGTGCACCTATACAATTTGCCATTGTATTGGGTGTGTTAGGGACACAAGAGATTTCTTGTATTTGGTTGCAGGGTCGTTTGAGAGAGACCATCTTCATCCTACACCTCTCACGGATTAATAAACCTCAGGTCCTCCACTTGAGGGAAAATTGCTACTGTCCTACAAAACTCTGCGCTTGGAGGCCCAACACGTGTCTACAAGAATAAAGTTGCGTAGTAGACATCAAGCTCTTTTCTGGCGCCGTTGCCGGGGAGGTGAGTGCATGAAGGTATATCTTTAGATCTTGTGATTGAATCTTTTAGTTTCTTGTTTTATCACTAGTTTTGTTTATAAAAGAAAAGAACAAAAAATGGAATTGAGGTTGCATCATATTATTGATCATCTTTATAATATCTTTCTTGAAAATGATGGTTCGGAAAATTATGCTCAATTATTACAAGAAGAAGTCAATAAAATGTTTGCCATAAAATATTTGAATGATGAGCATGATTGCAATGTTATTAGTATGAATTCTTTGAATATCCATGATGCTATGATATGAAAAACCATAAGCTTGGGGATGCTATGTTTGATGAAGATGATGTTTTTAGTCCCCCAAGTTTTGATGAGAAAATTTATTATGATGAAAGCATGCCTCCTATTTATGATGATTATATTGATGAAAGTGGATTTGGAGAGGTCATGACTTTATTTAATGATGATTCCACTATGTTGGAAGAAGTCACAATTGATTATGACAAAAAGTTCCTATCTATGATGATTATGGTGATGACATGTATGCTATAAAGAATAATTATAACCATGAAACTTGTCATCATGATTTTAATTTTAAATCCCATGATAGTTATTTTGTTGAGTTTGCTCCCACTACTATTCATGAGAATAAATTTGCTTATGTGCAGAGTAGTAAATCTTCTATGCTTTTGGATCATGAAAAGAATGCTTTATGTGATATTTATATTGTTTAATTCATTCATGATGCTACTGAAAATTATTATGAGGGAGGAATATATGCTTGTAGGTATTGCAATAATATCAAGTTTCCTCTCTATGTGTTGAAAGTTTTGAAGTTATGGTTGTTTTGCCTTCCTATGCTACTTGATTCATGTTCCCATAAGTTGTTTGCTCACAAAATCCCTATGCATAGGAAGTGGTTTAGACTTAAATGTGCTTGCCATGTGATTCATGATGCTCTTGTTATGTTTCAATTCTCATCTTTTATGCGAGCATCATTGAAATCATCATGCCTAGCTAAAAAGGAATTAAAGAAAAACACTTGTTGGGAGACAACCCAACACTTTTACCTACTATTTTTGTGTGTTAACATGATTATTATACTGTATTGACCATGTTTTATTGCTTTAGTTTCAATAAAGTGCCAAGTAAAGCCTTTGGGATCAGGTTGGGTGATAGTTGATTTGACCCTGCTGAAAAACAGAAACTTTTGCGCTCACAAAAATAAGTCTCATTTTTAACAGAGTAGTTCTTTTGAGTTGATTCTTTTTGCAGAATTTAAGTATACAAATTTCTCACGTGGTCCAATTTTTTCATAATTTTTGGGGTAGCAGAAGTTTGGTAGTTATCCAGATCATTACAGACTGTTCTGTTTTTGACAAATTCTGTTTTCAATGCATAGTTTGCTTGTTTTCTAGTTTCTATGGCTTATATTGCTCAATATAAATTGTGGAAATGATATGCTACAATAGGCATTGTGTGGAAAAAATTATGAATCTTGTCTTTTACAGTACCAAAGTGAAATAGTTTGCTCTTTATCATACTAACCTATCTCACAAAGTTCCGTTAAGTTTTGTGTGATTGAAGTTTTCAAGTTTTTGGTGAGATATCGATATGAGGAGAATAAGGAGTGACAAGACCCTAAGCTTGGGGATGCCCAAGGCACCCCAAGTTAATATCCAAGTAATATCCAAGAAACTAAGCTTGGGGATGCCCCGGAAGGCATCCCCTCTTTCGTTTCCAACATTATCGGTAACCACACTTGGAGCTATGTTTTCATTCGTCAGATGATATGAGTTTTACTTGGAGCGTCATATTATTTTATTAGAATTTGCTTTATGTTATTTAGAATAATGTTTTGTATCTTTTATTTCAATAAAAGTGGCATTGATAGCCTTTGCCATTCTTATTTACAAGTCTACATGTTGCTGTTTGAAAACAGAAAGTTTATCGATGTTGCAAAAATTCCCGAGGAAAGTCAGAATGTGATAAAATGTTGAAACTTTTTGCATAATAAGCTCTGATAAATTTTCTACGGTGTGGTAGAATTTCATAATGTTTGGAGTTAGTGAAGTATTGATACTCTTGCATTCTTTACAGATTGTACTGTTTTGGCAGATTGCTGTTATGTTTGCATATGTTTGCTTGTTTAATGATTCTATTTGAGGATAGGAGTATTAAATATGCAGAGGCATTTAATACGCAATGTTGAATAATAATTTTTGTGATTTTCTACAGTAGAGATTGATAAGGTTTTTGCATTAGTTTATACTAACTTATCTCACGAGTTCTTGTTGAGTTTTGTGTGGATGAAGCTTTTGAGATCTAGGAAAACCGTGATATGAGAAGAATTAAGGAGACACAAAAGCTCAATATTGGGGATGCCCAATGCATCCCAAGATAATATATCAAGAAGTCTCAAGCATCTAAGCTTGGGGATGCCCCGGTAGGCATCCCACCTTTCTTCTTCAACAATTATCGGTTAGTATCGGTTGAGCCTAAGTTTTTGCTTCTTCACATGATGTGTGCTATCCTTGAAATGTTATTTTTTTTGTTTTGCTTGATGTTTTAATATATTACTTAGATCTGAAAGTTTTTAATAAGAGAGAGTCCTCAAATAGCTACCTATTTATTTAACTACTCGCATGATCTTCACTTATATCTTTTTGGAGTAGTTTGTCATTTACTCTTGTGCTTCACTTATATCCTATGAGTAAATTGTTGAATAAATTGAATGTCATGAAGTTGAAATTATATCTTGCCTAGTGGTGGCTTCACATTTGGGTTTAGAAAGTGGAACCTTTTGAGGCTTGACAATCACAATATTGGTCATACAAGCAATTCACGAATAATTAGTATAAGGAAGAGAACTTTCACATGCAAATAGACTATCTTGGAAATCTTTTTTGATTGTGAGCCCCCATCAAAATATTATATGCCAAAATTGTTGACATTGGACAAGGAAGACAATGTAATGATTTATGTTTGCTCATATTCACATAGAAGTCATATCATATTGTCATAGATCCTTTAACATGTGGTGCTTGCCCCCTATCTTTGCTAGCCAAAAATTCCACACTAAGTAGAGATACTACTTGTGCATACAAAAACCCTTAAACCCAAATATTATTTTCAAGAGTCCGCCATACCTACCTATATGCGGTATTTCCGTGCCGTTCTAAGCAAATGTGTATGTGCCATCTCTAAATTTCAAAAATACATTTCTCTTTTGTGTGCTCGTACCGCTCGCGAGGCGGTGAGGGGTGTCCAATATTTTCCATGCTAGATGTGTTATTCTCACGATGAGTGTTTATTCACTTGTCATTGCACGAGAGTAAGGCAAAGCTATTAGGGATGCCCAGTCCCGAAATGAAAAATGAATTTACTTTATGTTGTCAAATAATAAATTCCTTGGAAAGTGTTGGTATGGAGGGCACCCGTGGATACGGCTAGCCATGGAAAGTGAAAGTATGGTGGAAAAAGGAATAAACTTTATTTTCTGTTTGGGAACCGCCTATGATATATCTAGCATGGAAAGTGTTGGGAGCTCTAAGTCGTTTTCATTGGTGGGAAAAGTATGCCTCTCAAAATGTTTTTATCTCTCAATTTTCGCTTTGAGCTCTGGCACCTCTACAAATCACTACTTCCCTCTGCAAAGGGCCTATCTTTTACTTTTATGTATTTACTTTCATGCAAGAGTCAAAGTTTTTCTCTCTATTCCTTTTTATTTTTCTCTTTTGGCAAGCATCATGTGGTGAGGAAAGATCTAGGCACATATGTCCAGTTGAATATGGGTAGCATGAGTTATTATTGTTGACATCACCCTTGAGGTGAATACGTTGGGAGGCAAAACAATAAGCCCCTATCTTTCTATGTGTCCGGTTGAAATGTTTTGCTCATGTGTATGCGGTGAGTGTTAGCAATCATAGAAGATTATATGATGGTTGAGTGTGTGGAGCTCTTACTTAGACTCCGTTGAATAAGTTGGATTGCAATTGCTTGGTGACTAAGAACATAGGTTGTTGAGTTTCAAGAGAGTTCATTGTTTAAACCTTAACATGTGAATTGGTTGCCACTATAACATGAGAAATTTTATGAGAAAGAATTGTTGTTATGATGCTGGAAAAAGTGATAGAAATTATCATTGATCAAACTTATGCACTTTGCTAGCATTCACACTTCATAAATTATTTCTTTTATCATTTACCTACTCGAGGACGACTAGGAATTAAGCTTGGGGATGCTGATACGTCTCCAACGTATCTATAATTTATGAAGTATTCATGCTGTTATTTTATCATTCTAGGATGTTTTACAATCATTTTATAGCAACTTTATATCATTTTTTGGGACTAACCTATTGACCCAGTGCCCAGTGCCAGTTGCTGTTTTTTGCTTGTTTTTTACATCGCAGGAAATCAATACCAAACGGAGTCCAAACGCAACGAAACTCCACGGGGATTTTTTATGGGCTAGAAGACATCCATTGGGCCAGAGCTGCACCTGGGGGGTGCCCCGAGGGGGGCACAACCCACCAGGGCGCGCCAGGCCCCCCTGGCGCACCCAGGTGGGCTGTGCCCACCTCGGTGGCCTCCCGCACCCTTCTTTGCACTATAAATTCCCAAATATTCTGAAACCCTTCGGGGTTACCCTAGATCAGAAGTTCCGCCGCCGCAAGGCTCTGTAGCCATTGAAAACCAATCTAGACCCGTTCCGGCACCCTGCCGGAGGGGGAATCATCTCCGGTGGCCATCTTCATCATCCCAGCGGCCACCACGATGACGAGGGAGTAGTCCACCCTCGGGTTGAGGGTTTGTACCAGTAGCTATGTGTTTAATCTCTCCCTGTCGTGATCTACATCATGGGCTTGTTTATATAGTCGGATCATATGATGTTTCTACCCTCTATAATCTTGTTATGATGAATTGAATCTTTACCCTTTGAAGTTTTGTCTTGTCGGATTGAATATTCAGAGATGAGAACACATGATATATATCTTGCAATATGAATACTTGAAGTGACAATTGGGGTATCTTATTGATTCACTTGATATATGTTATGGCATTCAACTTGCGGATTCCCGCGGTTATATTGGGGTAATCTATGCATAGGGGTTGATGCATGTTTTTCTCTGACGGAAACTTCGGGGTCTTTTTATAGTTCTTTGTGTGGATTGAGTATTATTAATATGAATTTGCTTTGGTGTTATTCTAGTACGAACTCTAGGATAGATCGAACGGAAAAATAGCTTTGTGTTATTTTAGTACGAACTCTTGAATAGATCGAACGGAAAGAATAGCTTTGAGGTAGTCTCATAACCTATAAGCAATATCTATCTTTTGTTCTCCACTAATAGGAACTCGGGAGTGATTCTTTATTACACTTTGAGGGATAATCATATGATCCAACTATGTTAGCACTGTTGAGAGCTTGCACTAGCGAAAGTACGGACCCTAGGCCTCATTTTTAATCTTTGCAATTCCGTTTTTGTGCCCGTTTACTATTTGCTACCTTGCTGTTTTTATTTATTCAGATTATAAAAATATATTTCTACCATCCATATTACACTTTTATCATCATCTCTTCGCCGAACTAGTGCACCTATACAATTTGCCATTGTATTGGGTGTGTTAGGGACACAAGAGATTTCTTGTATTTGGTTGCAGGGTCGTTTGAGAGAGACCATCTTCATCCTACACCTCTCACGGATTGATAAACCTCAGGTCCTCCACTTGAGGGAAAATTGCTACTGTCCTACAGAACTCTGCGCTTGGAGGCCCAACACGTGTCTACAAGAATAAAGTTGCGTAGTAGACATCAGCGCCTACTCCAAGTCGACCTCCCCCCATCCATAAGTATCGAAGGGGGAAAGAAAGAGAGGGGGGAAGAGAGGGAAAGGGGGAGGCCGAATCCTCCCCTTTGCTTCTCCCATCCCTCCTTTCCTTCTCCCCCTATTTCGGCCTACATGGGGCGCACCAGCCCCTTAGGGGCTGGTCTGTCCCCTTCTTGGCCTATTAGGCCCATGTAGTTGCCGGGGGGTTGCCTGGAACCCCTTCCGGTGACCCGATATGTACCCGGTACCCCCAGAACACTTTCAGTGTCCGAATATCATCGTCCTATATATGAATCTTTACCTCCCGACCATTTCAGGACTCCTCGTCATGTCCGTGATCTCATCCGGGACTCCATCAGTCACCAAAGCACATAACTCATATAATACAAAATCGTCATCGAGCGTTAAGCGTGCGGACCCTACGGGTTCGAGAACTATGTAGACATGACCGAGACACCTCTCCGGTCAATAACCAACAGCGGAACCTGGATGCTCATTTTGGTTCCCACATATTCTATGAAGATCTTTATCGGTCATACCGTAATGACAACATACGTTATTCCCTTTGTCAACGGTATGTTGAGAATCGATCGTCCGTATCTTCATACCTAGTTCAATCTCGTTACCGGTAAGTCTCTTTACTCGTTCTGTAATGCATCATCCCGCAACTAACTCATTAGTCACATTGCTTGCAAGGCTTATTATGATGTGCATTACCGAGAGGGCCCAGAGATACTTCTCCGATACTCGGAGTGACAAATCCTAATCTCGATCTATGCCAACCCAACAAACACCTTCGGAGATACCTGTAGAGCATCTTTATAATCACCCAGTTATGTTGTGACGTTTGATAGCACACAAGGTATTCCTCCGGTATCCGGGAGTTGCATAATCTCATAGTCAAAGGAATATGTATATGACATGAAGAAAGCAATAGCAATAAAACTTAACGATCATTATGCTAAGCTAACGGATGGGTCTTGTCCATCACATCATTCTCCTAATGATGTGATCCCGTTCATCAAATGATAACACATGTCTATGGTTAGGAAACTTAACCATCTTTGATTAACGAGCTAGTCTAGTAGAGGCTTACTAGGGACACGGTGTTTTGTCTATGTATCCACACATGTATCAAGTTTCCGGTTAATAAAATTCTAACATGAATAATAAACATTTATCATGATATAAGGAAATATAAAATAACAATTTTATTATTGCCTCTAGGGCATATTTCCTTCATGGCCTTCATTTAAAACAATGTGGAATAGTTTCACAACTCACGCCACCTGGAACACCACAGGGTAATGGTGTGTCTGAACATCGTAACCGTACTTTATTAGATATGGTGCGATCTATGAGGTCTCTTACCGATTTACCACTATCGTTTGGGGTTATGCATTAGAGACTGTTGCATTTACGTTAAATAGGGCACCGTCCAAATCCGTGAGACGATACCGTATGAACTGTGGTTTGGCAAGAAACCTAAGCTGTCGTTTCTTAAAGTTTGGGGTTGCGATGCTTATGTGAAAAAGCTTCAACATGATAAGCTCGAACCCAAATCGGAGAAGTGCGTCTTCATAGGATACCCAAAAGAAACTGTTGAGTACACCTTCTATCACATATCCGAAGGCAAGATCTTTGTTGCTAAGAATGGATCCTTTCTAGAGAAGGAGTTTCTCTCGAAAGAAGAGAAGGGGAGGAAAGTAGAACTTGATGAGGTAATTGTACCTTCTCTCGAATTGGAAAGTAGCTCATCACAAAAAAGAGTTCTCGTGATGCCTACACCAACTAGAGAGGAAGCTAATGATAATGATCATGAAACTTCAGATCAAGTGACTACCGAACCTCGTAGGTCAACCAGAGCACGTTTTGCACCGGAGTGGTATGATAATCCTGTTCTGGAACTCATGTTACTAGACCATGACAAACCTACGAACTATGAAGAAGCGATGATGAGCCCAGATTCCGATAAATGGCTTGAGGCCATGAAATCTGAGATAGGATCCATGTATGAGAACAAAGTGTGGACTTTGGTTGACTTGCCCGATGATCGGCGAGCCATAGAGAATAAATGGATCTTCAAGAAGAAGACTGAAGCTACAGGTAATGTTACTGTCTACAAAGTTCGACTTGTTGCAAAAGTTTTTCGACAAGTTCAAGGAGCTGACTACGATGAGACTTTCTCACCCGTAGCAATGCTTAAGTCTGTCCGAATCATGTTGGCAATTGCCGCATTTTATGATTATGAAATTTGGCAAATGGACGTCAAAACTGCATTCCTTAATGGATTTCTTAAAGAAGAGTTGTATATGATGCAACCAGAAGGTTTTGTTGATCCTAAAGGTGCTAACAAAGTGTGCAAGCTCCAGGGATCCATTTATGGACTGGTGCAAACATCTCGGAGTTGCAATATACGCTTTGATGAGGTGATCAAAGCATATGGTTTTATACAGACTTTTGGAGAAGCATGTATTTAAAAGAAAGTGAGTGGGAGCTCTGTAGCATTTCTATTATATGTGGATGACATATTTTTGATTGGAAATGATATAGAATTTCTGGATAGCATAAAAGGATACTTGAATAAAAGTTTTTCACTGAAAGACCTCGGTAAAGCTGCTTATATATTGGGCATCAAGATCTATAGAGATAGATCAAGACGCTTAATTGGACTTTCACAAAGCACATACCTTGATAAAGTTTTGAAGAAGTTCAAAATGGATCAGTCAAAGAAAGGGTTATTGCCTGTGTTACAAGGTGTGAAATTGAGTTAGACTCAATGCCCGACCACTGCAGAAGATAGAGAGAAAATGAAAGTCATTCCCTATGCCTCAGCCATAGGTTCTATCATGTATGCTATGCTGTGTACCAGACCTGATGTGTGCCTTGCTATAAGTCTAGCAGGGAGGTACCAAAGTAATCCAGGAGTGGATCACTAGAGAGTGGTCAAGAACATCCTGAAGTACCTGAAAAGGACTAAGGATATGTTTCTCGTTTATGGAGGTGACAAATAGCTCGTCGTAAATGGTTACGTCGATGCTAGCTTTGACACTGATCCGGATGACTCTAAGTCACAAACCGGATACGTATTTATATTGAATGGTGGAGCTGTCAGTTGGTGCAGTTCCAAGCAAAGCGTCGTGGCAGGATTTACGTGTGAAGCAGAGTACATAGCTGCTTTGGAAGCAGTGAATGAAGGAGTCTGGATGAAGGAGTTCATATCCGATCTAGGTGTAATACCTAGTGCATCGGGTCAATTGAAAGTCTTTTGTGACAATACTAGAGAAATTGCCTTAGCGAAGGAATCCAGATTGCACAAAAGAACCAAACACATCAAGAGACTCTTCAACTCCATTCGTGATCAAGTCAAAGAGGGAGACATACAGATTTGCAAAATACATACGAATCTGAATGTGGCAGACCCGTTGACTAAGCCCCTTCCATGAGCAAAACATGATCAGCACCAAGACTCCATGGGTGTTAGAATCATTACAATGTAATCTAGATTATTGACTCTAGTGCAAGTGGGAGACTGAAGAAATATGCCCTAGAGGCAATAATAAAGTTGTTATTTTATATTTCCTTATATCATGATAAATATTTATTATTAATGCTAGAATTGTATTAACCGGAAACTTGATACATCTGTGGATACATAGACACGTGTCCCTAGTAAGCCTCTACTAGACTAGCTTGTTAATCAAAGATGGTTAAGTTTCCTAACCATGGACATCTATTTTCATTTGATGAAAGGGATCACATCATTAGGAGAATGATGTGATGGACAAGACCCATCCGTTAGCTTACCATAAGGATCGTTAAGTTTTATTGCTATTGCTTTCTTCATGTCATATACATATTCCTTTGACTATGAGATTATGCAACTCCCGGATATCGAAGGAATACCTTGTGTGCTATCAAACGTCACAACGTAACTGGGTGATTATAAAGATGCTCTGCAGGTATCTCCGAAGGTGTTTGTTGGGTTGGCATAGATTGAGATTAGGATTTGTCACTCCGAGTATCGGAGAAGTATCTCTGGGCCCTCTCGGTAATGCACATCCTTCCATCCTCCCTCCTCCTTCCTTCCCCCTCTGGAACTTATGGAAGGGGGCGAATTGGGGAGGCGCCCAAGTAGGATTCCTCCTACTTGGGGCGCCCCCTTGGCTGCCTCTCCTCCCCTCCAACCTATATATATATATGTGTGTGGGGGGGGGCACCACTAGAACACACACCAACAATTGTTAGCCGCGTGCGGCGCCCCCCTCCACAGTTTATGCCTCCGGTCATATTCACGTAGTGCTTAGGCGAAGCCGTGCGCGGATCACTTCACCATCACCATCACCACGCCATCGTGCTGATGGAACTCTTCCTCGACACCTTGCTGGATCAAGAAGGCGAGGAACGTCATCGCGCTGAATGTGTGCAGAACTCGGAGGTACCGTACGTTTGGTGCTTGATCGGTCGGAGCTAGAAGAAGTTCGACTACATCAACCGCTTTGTCAAACGCTTCCGCTTTCGGTCTACGAGGGTATGTAGACACACTCTCCCCCTCTCGTTGTTATGCATCTCCTAGATAGATCTTGCGTGAGCTTAGGAATTTTTTGAAATTGCATGCTACGTTCCCAACAAGGCCATCCTTTACAGCTGAAGAGACAATGATGCAGTCATCAAATGCTAATGTGTTGGTCTGGTTTCTCCTTAATAACCAAGATAACCCCACAAGTCGGGTAGGACTAAGGTTGGACAATACAATCCTCGATGTGCCGGTAGTCAGTCGTGTTGTCACAAGGACGCATCGGCCACTTATATGCCTTCACAATGTATATCTTATTACTTTTTTATGCATTGGTAATATATCTTATATAATCCTAAGTTTTGTACACATTCGCAGGTGAAACCTTAGCTCTCTTCTATTTCTTTTATTATTATAACCTTTGTGAAATTTTGTTTGTCCAGGGAACGAAAACGATTTTGCGGTAACAAAGACTCACATAAATTTCTGGATATGATAAATCCTAGGGTATCTAGGCAAGAAGGCTATTACTACATCCTAAATCAGATCAAAGGTCATCACTGAGCACATAAATCTTCCACTAACAAAAAATTCTGATGAGCTTGTGAAGATAGAGGAAAATGGAAAAGATCCTCCAAGTATTCATGCTGAAGCACATAAATCAATTGGCAAAGTCTTACTCTTAGCAAAGTGGATAGGTGTAGGAATTTTGCATGGAGATAAGGATCGTGCTAGAGACCAGTCCAGAATAATACCCTTGCCACCTCAAACTGCATCTGTTGATTGAGTTGTAGATTTTGGCGATTGACTTATAGATGTCAACCAAGCTCAATTTTCTTTCAATCTATCCTTATCATTGTTATAGTAAGTGCTCCATGTTGAATTGACATGATGTATATCATGCCTATTAAAGAATTTGTGCAGGTTCTTCAACAGAAGTGCTTTGTTTTGATTTTTTGGGTGTTCATAGCACCAAGCCATTCCTGGTTCTTTGGCCTACAAACTTTAGACCAAGCAGCAAGAGTAAGCCCTGATTCTGTAAGTTAGAGCATCTTCGCGAACAATGACTATGGTATTTAATTACTCAATGCTTGATAGTCTGAGATAAATCCACCCAATACATAGAGAAAATAGGGAAGGAGGAGAGAACATCCTTAACCAGCAAAAGCTTTCATCCACATGTGAGGTAGGAAGAAATACCAACCAGTCTCCTTTCAATCATAGAAGCCATTGAAGTGGTTTAAGAACTTGCCTTTCTGGTGCAAAACTCATTTGTATCGACATTTTTCTTAATCGAAGGGAGTATATCCTTTTAGACTAACAACATAATTAATTTTTTTATCACAAATGAACTGCACCTTTTACACATTACCATTAACCACCAGGCCCAATGACATTTGGTTCTCTACTAGAATAAATATTTTCTATATTAGTTTGGCCTAATAACATAAATTAAAACTCTAAACTCGAATGAAAAAGGTCCAGCAGTGGATTTCAAACCAGCAACCTCCGACAGGTGCCCCCAGAGTGCAAACCAACAGACTCGACGAATATTGTTTTTCACATAGGCTAATGGTTCTTTTATATTGAGGTCATAATTATATCCTTTAGAAAATATAGTATTGTACTTATAATGTTGCACATGATTTTCCATGAAGCATAACCATTTTGTTTCCTAAAAATACCTTAAAATTTTCCAAAAGCTTGAAACTTTTACATACTACATGAATATTTTATAAAAAAACATGAATATTTAAAATTATACAAACATTTATTTTAATAAGTTAAATATACTTAAGTAAATGTTCATCTAATTTAGAAAATATTAATATAGTTTCTAAAATGTTAAATATTTTATTGAAAACTGAAAATTATGTGAACATTTATTTCAATATATTTAACCTTTTAAAAATACATTAATATTTTAAAAACTATATGAACATTTATCTAAATATATTTTTACCTTGGTTAAATATATGTAAATAAATTTTACATATAATATTAAATAGTCATAATAAAATATTCATGCAGTATATGAAGTTTTCATGTTTTTGAAAATGTTTATGTACTTTTAGGAAACAAAATACTTATTATTTACGAAAGATCATGTGCAACATTTTTTTTGCGGGGGCATGTGCAACATTTATAAAAAGTGGTTTCAATATAAAAAGTCATTAGCCGCACCCCCCCCCCCCCCCCCAAAAAATCCACTAAAAATTCAGCATATAATTATTTTGTTTGGCCCCCTCAGCCAATGGCCCTCCCATGATTTTAGCCCAAGCTCTGCCATTCCTGCCTTGGGTTGCGCCTTTTTCAATTGAAGTTACATTTTTTAATTTACACCGTCCATGCAAAAGATGTAGCACTTATCCAAATTCTGAATGAAATGTCATGAGTGTTTTGGTTAGGCGCCCACAGCGGGTTACCATCTGTTCGCGGTTCGAAACCCCGGGGCGGTATTTTCCTCTCAATGTAATTTGTGTTGTTCCTGACGGCGGGCCTCCGGGTCTTTTTTGTTGTGACAAAAATAAAAACCGAAGGGTCTTTTTGCAAAAGGAGCAGGCAACACGCCTGTCCCCATCGTCTAGTCATTGACAGCGGGGCCCATGCCATGTTGTCACGCCTTGTCAGCGCCGCAGATGTATACAAATGAGTTTTGCACGGTATTTGCACCGCAAAGCCAAGTTCTTGCACCACTTCAATGTACACCACAAGTTGTAGCATTAAAGTAACCATTCATGTCAAGTTCGAGCACCAGTGGGGTAATTGACTGCAACTTGTTTGGATTCTTCACGGGTTTTTTTCAAAGAGTCAATTACACCACTGATGTTGAAATTTGGCAAAAATGATCACGTTAGTGCTAAACTTGTGGTGTACATAGAAGTGGTGAAACAAGTTGGCTCGGCCATGAACATACGGTGCAAATCTTCATTGTGTATGCCCGATCTGCTGACTAGGCGCACCAGTGTGGCATGGGGCCCACAGTCCGCGGAGACGAGGTGTGTGCCCTGTTCTTTTGTGCCCCCCCCCCCCCCCCCCCCCCCCCCCCCCCTATTTTTTCTGCAGTTTTAGCACTAAAGCGGTCATTTCCATCAAGTTTGGGCTTTCTTGGATCATTCCTTTGGCGGCCAAGCTCTACAAGGGTTCTCTCCACATCGCATTCTTGTCACTGTTTTTTCGTTTGAATCTTCTGTTCGCTCCACTACTTTGATCGTAGTTTTGCATGGCGATCATCGCGGGACGATGACGAGCTGAAGCATGACTGCGCTGCACGAGCCTGCGCAGATGGGGTTGGTGAGGACACTGTCAGGAGAGGAAAACGACTCAGCGGATAGGGGCCGGGAAGAGAAATGAAAAGAAAAAGATTCCAGCAGGCCGCCTGCCTGATTGAGGGGAGCCATGCCGGGCAGGCCTGTTCAGGCATCTCCATCACGTCCGAGCACGTACCACGCGGGCCGGGGTGAGACCCGTGCTCCACTATTCTGACCAGGTCCATGCCCGCCCTGCACCGGCGGCAGATTTATCTGATCGACCTGCCTGCAGGCCCGCTCGAAGATAATCCTTGGGAAAGCACATTTTTTAGACTAATTAACTGACAAGCTGACGGGACAGTACGTTAGAGAGAAATGCATGGCCAGCTATGATGGATGGAGGTCGATCATCGCTACGTGCATGGCTGATGGCTGGCATGATTCACCAGATCCGGTCCGGGGCGAGGGCATATCATCAGCTCACGTGCCACACGCCTAACTGTAATCAGCCTCCTAAATAGTACTAGATCCGTCCATAGTTGCAGATGCAGCCATCAAGTGGAGTACTGTATCATGCATGCAGCTCACCGCTGCGTTGTATACTCATCCATCAGTACATTATTATCCAGCACGCACCAAACTGTAATCCTCGTCGCTTAGGTATCATGCATGCATGTAATTAAGCCTTCGTGGGTCAGATATTTTTCACCAACACGCACCAAAGTGCCCGTCATTTGTATTTACAACAATAAGAACACCGGGACAATGATAAGACGGCGGCAGTCTTACTCTTACAGCAAAACGAGGGAAAAGGCAAAAGAAAACCTAGCAAAGCAACAAAGCAAACTAAAAAAAACTGTACACCTAATTAAGCTATCTCATCTTGATTTTACTTTCTCAACAAAGAATGCAACTATGTACTGGATTTTCATTATCACCATGCGCATGGAAGAAAAATGCAACCTCTGACTCGATCTTGCGTGCGTAATAAGATGGTGATTGAGAGGGTCTTTCTCTGACGGGCCTCTGACTCAATCTTCAAATTCCTGGTGTTTTTGTATCACTGGCACCCGTTGTCTAGGCAGCGCGACTGCGAGTGGCTGGGACTGATGTTGGACGCGATGCATGATGCCGCTCGCCGCCTCCTCTCGCAACAGGTGCCCTGAAACTATGGCCACTTGGTGGTCTTTTTTTGCTTATTTCTTCTTTTCTTTTCTTGAGCATGCTTGTGTTGATGCCTCAGCAGTACTTTTTATTCTCCGCACTCTTAACTCTTGTACGGACGTGGTTGTGGCTTTATTTATAAAGTGTGGCAAAAGCCTATTTCAAGAAAAATACAACCTTTGTTTCTAAACACTTGTGCTTTTAAAATCTCTAAAAAAATAATTTTAGGTTTCATTACAAATTTAAAAACATATACAAGGTATACAAAAAATATGCATGAAAAGTATCAACACCAACGATAGCATCAAATTTCTCATATTAAATCTACCATGAAATATATTTGTAAACTGTGTCATTATTTTCCAACGAATGAATGGTCAATCGCATGCACCGGAGATCATGTCAATATCCTAAAAGCAAGAAATACTAAGTCTTTATCGAAAAAAAAGAAATACTAAGTATTTTGAATGGCAAATTTACCGACATATGTACATCATCTGTTAGTTTTGTTTAATTCGTATGCTACATCATGTATTGTCCAATAGTGCGGAAATGTATGTATGTGCCGCTCATGATGAGCAGCGGAGTGGCAAAGGGAGAGATGTAAGTATATGGAGCTAGCTAGCCACAGCATGATGGCTCCATCGTGCGGGCACTGTGGAAAAGGTGCTCGCTCGTGTGGGATGGGAGATGAGACGATCGAGTGCTCTCTAGCTTGATCGATCAAAGCATGCATGCGCAGCTAGGGTGCACATGCACATGTCTGCTCGATCGTCTGGATATCATCCTCTTCCCCTCTTCTTGCACGCTGCGTTTTTCTGCATGCCCTCTCGAATCTTCTCTATGCTCCATTATTGAGTACTCATACGTGGCCTAGCTATCTAATGATCATACATTAGTTCCACCATCTCATATAAACCTTCAAGGCCTTTTCCAAAACAAAACAAAAAATATATAAACCTTCAAGGCATTCGTATTGAGGGGACAAAGCCAAACTAGGTCGGCACTAGCTATAGATAATTTCATCTCCTTTGTGTTTTCAACACTATTTGTTGTCCAAACAGACCCATATGATGTTGTAAACTGTTGTACTCTAGCATAACATCAGATTTATATATGAGATGCACATGCGGACGGGAACTTTGTGCTCTCAGGTACCCGCGCACCCTATATGCGCAAAAAAAAGTAATTCAGAAAAAGTTCAAAAAATTCTAAATCTTTTTTGAAATCAAACATGATCAGGTATTGTACTCGTATATAAAGTTTGGACAAGAAATGATTCCTATTGACTTCAGGGAAGAAAAAGACAAGTTTATGACGACAATATAGCGTATATAGTACTTTATATAGCGTTTTTTTGCCGTATCTTTGACCCATGATGCAACGAAAGTCAATCTCTGACGAATCTTTTTATACGACTACAATACTTGATCATGTTTGATATCAAAAAAGATTTGGATTATTTTGAACTTCCTTTTAATTACTTTTTTTACATGTAGGGTGCGCTGGTACCCAGGTTCTCCTTCGTATTTTCTATGCACTCTAGTAGTATATTAAAGGGGAGTAGTATTGGTATTTTGCAATATATGCATGTACTCTAGTATATGCGGTCGATGCTGCCGGCCGTGCATTAATCCATGGTACAAAAAGAGGGAATCACGTGTGTCCAAAAGACCAAGAATAATGTTTGGCTTTATAAAAGGGGTCCGAGTCTTTTACATCAGGTCATCAGAAAACTTTGCCATCGATTGCCAAGCTGAGGGGGCAGGTGAGCTTTTTGGACACCAAAGGTGGGAAATAGTCTTGTTTGGGATCGCCGGGGAACCACCAGAGCTTTGGGACGTTCAAAGGTTGCAATGGTCGATGATGGCTGGCCCGGGCGATGGAGAGGTAGATTTGACCCGTGGATCTGCTTGGGATTCGGGTGTCCTCGTGTTTTCTTTCTCCTCTTCCTCGAGCTCCCTCTCTGTACCCATCATGCCACACACAAAAAAAGGATCCGGCTGTGTACACGCAACGAAGTACTGACGTTTGAAATTGTCAAAAAAGAAAATGTACTGGTGTTTGGGGCCGTGATCAAACACCGTGCATACTTGCACGCGAGAGCGATGGGACTCCTGTAGGACATGCCGAAGTGGGAAAGGGTTAATTCAGATTAAGATGCGTTTGATTGCTTGCAGTGTTTTTTTTTTTCCTTTGCATACTTGTCCTAGGTCAGCCTGGTTGAGCAAATGCAGTGTAAAATTGACCATTGCACATTGTTTGCTGGTCTGCATATCGCTTTCCTGCATAGTTTTTGGTTGCCTGCATTGGTTGGGCTCATATTACTACACGTTGTTTGGTTGCATACATGCAGCGAGGTTTGCTTATCCTACCCTACATGGTGAGCTTACCAACTACACTTTACATACGATCACACCAATAAAACAACACTACAATCATGTCGAATTGGACGATGATGATGAAGTTCTTCATCCCACACAGCCCAACTTGATGAGCCTTGCCTAATTCGACATTGCTTGCATGCTTGTGCACATACTTGGAGTAAGCATCCACTGCATGTTGCCTAGTCTTAAACCCTCTGTAGGAGTTCTGTAGGTAATGGTTGACTTGTGTTTCGCATGCATCCCACAAACTATAAACCCCTGGAACCCACCCTTTGTACACCGCATACCACTTGTCCTAGCATGACAGAAGAGCAAACATTCAAACAGCAAGCAAGCAGCAGCAGTGCACATGGAACAAACGAAACTTAAGCATGCATGATCATAAGGCAGAGCAAGTTCATACTAGCTACTATGGTTTCATCCTACCACCACATTCAAAAGAGGGTGTAATCCTACGTTCGTAAGTTCGTCATCAGCTTGAGGGGTTAGTATATACCACCTCACCAAAATATGCATGCCAGCATCAGTGTTCAAGCCCTAGCTACCACAGAATGTACATCATCATTGTCATCGCCATCGCCATCGTCGTCGTCGAGGAACATGCACGCCATCAGCACCACCACCAGTAACAACACTAGTAGTAGTGGTTTCCCAGCCAGGTCCTGAGTCAGAGCACCTTGTGGGCGTCTGCCATGGCAACGAACCCAACACCCTAGGCCTTGTTGTCCAGCAGGTGGCTCAGAGCCGCCATCAGAGCCTGTGGGCTGAAGCCACCTTGGTCCATGACGGCGATGTAGAGGTCATGGTGGACGTCGCTCGACTTGCTCTCCTTGATGGTGGTTGCCACCTCCTTGGCAACCTGTGTCATGTTGCTGAAGACGCTCAGCTCTTCGTCCATCAAGCCTCCCCTCTTCCTCTTCCTATGAAGCACAAGAATGTGATCACCGTCCTTACCAGGACCATCAAGGACGATGGTCTCTAACTCCTGGTGACAGAGCTAAATTCGGCAGATCTCGAGTAGGGGGTTCTGAGCTGGTGAGCTTGGCTAGGTGGTAACATGACGAAGAAGAGACACGGTATTTACCCAGGTTCGGGCCCTCACGAAGAGGTAAAACCCTACGTTCTAATGGCATTGTATTGATTGTGGATGGAGTGCAGAGTACATGTGGAGCTACCTCGTGATTGTATGTGTGAATGAATCTACCTCTACGGCCTATACCCCTCGGCTTATATAGACACCGGGGGTACCTAGGGTTATCAGTAGGTCGGTTATATCAGGGGGTATACATGCCGAGGATTACATCATGCCTTGGAGTATGCGCTAAGTCTATGGAAGATTCCATCTTGAGTGCATCATGTGGATTGACAAACGTGGCGCACTCGGTTGATAGTTTTGGGGTCCTCGGCCCGGCCCATGCTTGGGGGTCGACGTGGTTAGCACGCCCTTATCTAGGACACCATCACCTGGTGTCTGGATTCTAGGGCATAGGCGAACCGAGTGGCTGATCGAAGCCCAGGTCATGCTATAGCTGGTTGCCAGGCCGAAGGAGAAGATTTGCTGCATCTGGGAGTAGTTCTGGATAGGGGTGTTGAGGAACCCTGCATCCTTGGGGGAAGCTAAGAAAGAAACATAACATCATGGTTAGTTAGACAGCAACGTGATTAGTTGTGATTGGCATGGTACATAGGCTTAAATAGGTGGTTCGTGACCTAACCGCGGTGTGGCCTTGGTAGTGCTCTGCCTCCAAAAGGATCGAGCAGGTCTCCTGATCCCATGAAGCGCCGCTTAGGTCTCTGAGCTTGTACATTTGGATCCATCTCGCTCTCCGCCTCTTGAGATGGTTGCAGACCTGTGTCGAGGTGACCTCCTGGCCACAAAACTTGAACACCTGCTTTACAACAAAGTACAAGTGGACCTCCTTGAAGCCCTTGTCAGTCCTCACCCCACTGGCGAAGCACAAATGTTGACAGAAATGGCTACCATTTCATGGAGTTCCCCTGCCATCCTTCTTTGCCTTGGCGGGTTCCTTTCGAGCAGCAGCATGAGCTACAACATTGGGCTCAGCCAGCACATATGTTGTAGGCACAAATGATGGAACCGTACCAGACACCTCGAAAGCATCTGAATCAAGAGGCATCAACTCCTTGATGGGAGTCTGGCAGTCCTCGACATAGGAAATCGTGAACTTGCTCTGGGACACGACAAGGGCCTGACTAAACTCTTGCGTGCTCATGTCCTACAAGCGTAAGCATTGGCAAGAGTGGAGCACACTACACATCAATAGTAGGAACGAGCACTAAATATGAAAAGTATGAACGAGCACTACACATGGACAATATGAACGAACACTACATATGGACAATATAAAACAAAACTACACATGTACAGACGGACCCAACTCAAATCATACCAAGGAGTTCAACAAACTAGCACACATACTTGCATACTAACATACTACAAATCAAGCATACTACCAATCCATCACCACTAGCTATCAATCCTTGCCGACTTTGGAACAACTCCTAGCATGCTACAAATCCATAGCCACTAGCTACCACATGCTCACAGATCTAACCTACCACATGTTCACAGATCTATCTAGAACGAGTACATAGAAGAGGGTGATTGAACTCACCAACGCCATCGGTGCAACTCGGAGGAGGCGCGGACGGGTCGGAGAATCGGAGGTCTCGAATCGCCGCCGCCGTCAAACAATGGCCGGAGAAGGAGTGCCGCTTACATGGTCGCCATGTCGATCCACACCAGAGGGAAAGCTCGAAAGAGGGGAGTGGTGGCGGTAGTTTGGGCGGTGAGGTGAGGCTAGCTATATAGGGTGACCAATTCGGCTGGAGGTGACGCAATTCCTCCCGCTACTTTTTCGAAGACGCGCACAAGCTTATGCCATCTCCGTGGACGACAGAGGTCAGCGTCGCGTTCCCCTCCCCTGCATCGCTCAAACCTGACTCACTGGAAACGGCCGATTCGGCCGTTCCTAGCGGGCCTGGCTGAGAAGTGGTTTAAATTCCGTGCTATGCGAGAATCTGATGCAGCCCAGCCGACCAAACAAGTCGTTTTCTTCTTGTGCGGGCCTAATTGGGTTGGATGCGGGCTACCAAATGCGTCATAATTTTTACAAGGTAGTGCCCAATTGCGGACCTTGCGCCACACACATTGGAGACTGGACTTTGAGAGATTGAAGATGGACAAAATCACCACCGTCACTGACCACTTTGTGAGACATTTAAGAAAGTTAAGCTAATTCATGGAATAATCTGTCAACGGCCCCAAGGCATGGGGACTCGGTGCTTCAAGGATTACTTGCATCCAAGGAAAGGCCTTGAACTAGGAGCATCGAAAGGCCAAAAACTCCCTCAACATTTTTATCGCATGAGAGGTTTGTTGCGAGGGGGACCTCCCGAGTTTTCAATAGCATCACCACCGTACCTTCGACCATCGTTAAACTTCGAGTTTGATCCTTAGTGGATAAAGAATTAAAGATACAAGTGCCTCCTTAAACTACCAAGCTACGAGCCTATGACAAGGGTGAAACTCACAATATTTAGTCAGAACACTAGAGTTCAATGTAACTTTTGTGTGAATCAGTTCATACATGTATTTCAAATAGGCACTCTCCATGCAAATTGTGTCACTCTGATGATTAGATTCCTTTGGATGGTACCAACCCACCCAGTTCAAGTCCTAGATTTAAGACAGATGCTCGCATTTTCCTGAATTTATTCCATTCTTTTCGGCAACTTTGTCAATCTCAAGATTTGGCGGTTCGGTCTGCTCGTCACCGCGTTTCAAAATGAACAGGCGCTCTCAATACATGGTAGTCCAGCGCATATGTAAACATAATTGCGCTTGCTATGTTTTTGTTGAGAGTAAAAATAAACGAGAACAGGATGTAATAGTGCGGTTTCTCTCTTTATTGATGATGTTATATATTGTTACAAGGGACACGAGCAAAGGGTCATATAGGTTGGAGAAGGGATGCGTCTCTCCGTAGAGATAACCGCATGACAGTTGCTAAAGACCGTTCCTAATTAAGCAGAGATTATTAGGATTATAATTAATCCTTAAGAGTTTTTACACCTCGGCTTAGCCACCAGAATTGCCTTGAGATTCACATTTTTCAATCATCATGGGTAACATCAATTTTAACCGTGCCACCAAGATCAAACGGTCCATCTGTGTGACTAATGCCTAGTCAGGCCTATAATTACCTAAATAATGCCATAGACAGAAATAAAATGATTCTTAAGATAAGATAGTAAACCCTTCACCAAATCATTCCCCGTCAGTCGTCGGCCCTAAGTCCCTACGACGACATCAGTATATTACCACAAGTCCACAACACAAGCAAACGCTCAAGCACAGCAAAGCTAGAGAGATAAAGAGATCGACATGATGTTCCCATCACCAGGGGGAGCGGCGATGGCGCTGGCCCACGGCCAAGCAGCCTCCACGGGCGCAACGACGGCCGGCGGCACCGCGACCTCCATAACCTTCAGCTTCCAGCCCTCCGATCCTCCTCTGAACGGCGGCCTCTCCCACCACCATGGCCTCCTAGGTTACAGCCCCCTCGTACTAGACCACCCAACCACCACCACTTCCTCCTCCACCACCATCCCCGCCGCTCCCACACTTCACCACATCCATGGTCATGCCGGAGCCATCCATCCTCCAAGGTCATCCCCTCCACATCCATGGTAGTAATCGATTCGCTTCTCTCTCTCTCTCTCTCTCTCTCTCTCTCTCTCTCTCTCTCTCTCTCTCTCTCTCTCTCTCTCTCTCTCTCTCCCTCTCTCTCTCTCTCTCTCTCCCTCTCTCTCTCTCTACCATCTACATGTTTGATATGCTCATATTCCTGTTAGGTCTTGCGAGGAAAGTGATCGAGAAAGGCAGAGGGGGAAGGGCGCGGTGGCAGGCATGGGGATTAACAGCGCGGCGGCCGGCGGAAGTGGAGGTGGTGAACGGTCACATGGGTCGTCGTCAGCGGCTGCGGGGATGGGGGTCGGCGCGGTGAGGATGAAGAAGGCGGCGGGGGGAGGAGGGGCGAAGGCGCGGCGGAAGGTGCGGGAGCCGAGGTTCTGCTTCAAGACCATGAGCGACGTCGACGTGCTTGACGACGGCTACAAGTGGCGCAAGTACGGCCAGAAGGTCGTCAAGAACACGCAGCACCCACGGTACGTACTGTACATCGATATAGCCCCTCGAACCCTCGACGTGACGCACATATGCATACGCTACATATGTGCATGTGTACGATTTTATGAAGCAACTGCCTCATCAAACTGAAATCTCATGAAATGAAATTCAATGAAATGTTTTTTATCAAAAAATCAATGGGGGTTCGCGGTATATCTAGATTATATAGATCTCACGATATTTTGTTTTTGATGTCCAATTTGGTGTACCACTCATCAGAAGTGACAACTTGACTAATTAGGTTTATCAGTTAAGTACTATGGATTTTGTTTCCATTTAACAAAACATGGATTGCAGTTTTTTGGGGGGTTATTTCCACTTGCAAACTCTATAATCTATCCCTAAAAAAACTATATAATCTAGATAGACCAAAGTAATTTATGCTCAAAAAATTATCCAGGATGTAATATGTCAAGCATAAATAGGTTTAGTGCATGCGCATTATATGTATGAACTAAAATTTTCTTCGAAGTACTGTTTTCGCTGTTTTAAAACTTTAAACCCCATATAATTTCCAAACAAATCTCCATACAGCACATTTTGGAACTGTTTTTTTATTAGCAAATTTCACGTGTTAATGTATTATTACATCGAAGGGCACTAGAAAATGATGAAATGCTAAAAACAATATTGGGAAAATATTATAACCTCTCTTTATCTTGCTACTATGGAGAGACAAGCCGCTTGCTAGGGTTAGCCTAATGCATATGAAGTTATGAACTAGGCTTTCTTCATGGGTAATTCCATTCTTTTAATTCTAGGCATTCATGTGTTGTTGCACGCTAATCTCCCCCGTGTTAGTAAGTATATATTCATTCATGCTTTACCAGAAGTGTACTATGGGTATCTTGAAGCAATAACTAAAGCTTGATTATCGGCGACATATTGTGATCAATTTAGTGAAGCTAATTAGTTTGAATACTTCATTAGTTAAGGCCCCTTTTGGAACAATGAATTCGAAGAGTATGAATATACATTGATTCCTAAAGCGAACAAAACCACAGGAAAAGTGCAAAACTGTTATTTGGCTGTCAGGTATGAAAATCACATAACCTGTAGACAGAAAGAGAAGAAACCATGAGGTAGGACCTCATGTTTGGTTTCGTCCAAAATTTCCACAGAATAGCCCATTCCATAGAAGTTTTGAAGGAATGTAGGATAGCAATTCCTTTGTTCCAAATAACACCAAAGGAAAATTTCCTATAGGAATTCTAACCTCCAAAATTCCTATGCTTTTCCTTTGGAGAAACGGGGCCTAAAACTTGCTTTGAGAGGCATACAAAATGTTCTGGATACAATATCATCCTCATTTGGGGTCTAACAGACTTATAGAGTTAATGGAGTTCATGTTTTTTCTTTTCAAAATGGATGAAGTTCATATTTGATTTCTAGACAAGCCTGTCATGGTGTTCTAGAAGGGAAAGCATATAAACAACATTAGTTTCATTTTTATAGTAAACCCATTGGTGAAAAAAAATGAAAAAAGGTGTTGAAGTACAGTTTTGTGTAATGTGTATTTAGTAAGTTTGATGCTCTTGATATATTTAAGGCTTATGTTATCTTGGCCTACTGATTGAAGTGCATCCCTTGAATTATGTATTATATTTACTATCTAATTCAGTTGGCATAAGTTATAAAATTGTCCCGGAGCAGAACTTTATGGCATTCACCATAATTTAGTGAATATTATTGAAATTTAACATGAAGAAAAATGCATGTAAGCTAAGAGATTCTGGCATGAAGAAAGTAAAAGCTCACTTTACATGTAGCTCGTGTTCCACTGCTGCAGGGAACAGAGAGCCAATTCTCACAAAACTTTTGTGCACTCGTACAGTAGTTAACTTTTGCTAAAGTTCCAGTCATGGAATGACAAAAGCTAAGGAAAAAAGTGTTTGCAAAGCTAGCTGGTCCTAAGATGGCTTTGTTATGTCTGGTCCCCTTGTTGTCTCTCTACACACCTCCTAAATTGAACCCTAAATGCATATCTACACAACTTAATTAGCACACGTATATATGTCTATCTATCTAGCTAGCTATAGCTTGCCCATACACAAAGGTACGAAACATGATCCTAAGCCTTTGTTATTTTTCTAGGTCGTGCTTGCTGTTCTAATCTAATCTAGTGATAGCTCTTTATTTGCATGTCATTTGGATTAGGTCAGATGGTAACCTAGCTTGTTCTTTGCTTAATTTCTTTGATGGGCTAGTCCATTTTATGTTGTGGGGACGTCCAAGAGTACGTGTAGAGAAAACGACCATCGATCGAGTCGCATCCTAACTACAAGTAGGTCGGATGCTCATTGCACCATCTAATAGTTCCACTAACGTTCACTCATCCATGCGTGAGCCATCGCGACAAACAAAATAAATGACTAGTTTTCCATGCATTTCTATTATTATTGTTAGCTAGAAGAAAAGGTTACATGTTGTTACTCTGAATAAGATTTCCATGTATGTTTTAAAACTAGCCACCTTAATTTTGTAGGTGCAATTAACCACCTTACTAGGTTGTGTTGTGGCATGCATGCATGGCATGATACCCCAATATATCTCCTCTCGGTGTCTAAATGACAACTATACGTGCGTGTTTGTGTGCGCGCGCGTGTGTGAATCTACTGATCGACCAGTCGATGCATGTGTGATCGATGCATGTGTGGTGGTGATCATGGCACAGGCAGTGTGAAAAAGCATTGACCCACAGCTAGCACGGGACAAGCATCCAGTCCAATCTGATTAGGCCCGCCGTGCAATGATGCCACTCAGAGACCCAACCCAACCCTATGGCATGGTCGATCTCTGGCTCACACACCACCGCAGCATCATGGCTTTTCCAATCAACCGGCGAATCCTTCCTGGCAATCATCCCTCCTCATTCTCAGGGAATCTCCCGAGCTAGTTTCTAGCTACTAGCAGCTTAGAACTTAGAACGGTATACAACAGTCCAAGTACCAAAAAATAAGGATGTCGATAAGTTAAGTCCCGAACATTCGGGATTTGACTATGGCAAGTTTAGTTGGCAACCATGACAAATTTGCCCTTTGTTTAATTTTTGTCAGAAAATTGACGTGCTTGCCAACTAAACTTGTCGTCCTCGCGTCAACTAAAGTTGCCATAAAAAGTGTTCGATTTGCCATGATCAAAAATTTGACGTCCGGATCTTATCATTCCGGAAAATAAACAGATGATTTTCGGAGAGAAAAAAAACAGGACCATCAAACCGATCTGATACACGATATGGCAAATGGCTGTGCATTAGTATTAGTTTCTTTAAGGGAAGTGCATTAGCATTAGTTAGTCAGTGCAGAGGCAGAGAGCCCATAGATGGAGCAACCAAGATCCTGAAAAAAAAAACACAATCTGGTCGGCAAGCCACCATGCTATATGTACCAGTAAACCACCCGGAGCCATGGTTGTTCATTAAAAAAGAATCGGGTCACTTGGCAAAGAAGTTTCACCCTTGGTTTTCACGTTGATCAGACAGCTCCCACCGTGGATGGCCACATCCTAGTGTTAATTGTCTACTCTCTGATAGTGTCAAAAATGATCTTATGTTTTGGGACGAAGGAAGTAATTATTAAGCGGGTGACATGCCTAGCTACCACGATCGATCTGACCCCTCACTGATTGTTCCTGTATTCAACAAGTGTTTTGAATCTTTATTTTGTGTTTCTGCGTGTTAATCTGTGTTAGTTCAGTTATATACGTGCTTTGATCTGGCTGGCTGTGGGAGAGGGGGAATCTCTACTGTTTGGTAAAGGGGGCCGGCCCTGGGAGGGATGATGATGATGAAAGGGTGGATTTGAGCCTTTGCAAAGGGCCCAAGATTTTTTGTACTCGGCAATTATTACCACATCTTTGTCAATCTATGCCCCTTGCCCTCGGGGTGAGACGAGGAATGATAGCTGCAGAGTAGCTGGCCCTGGAATTTTTATCATCTCCATCCATCGGTATATTATTTCTTTCTTTCCATGTGTTGTGTTGTCAGGCCATGATTGAGGGTTTCTTCCAGCATCGGTACTTCACCTACTGCGTGTCTACACCTCTCTGAATATTCACAAAATGCAGAATAATATGAAGTACCATGCATATGCCCGCTTGTGATGTGCTACCTCTTGAACTGCCATAACGTCTTATATTTAAGAACAGTGTGTTGTTTTCTATTCTAGCTAGCAGTGAGCAAACATGGCGAGCCTAACGATTTGTAAAGAAATGGCGTAGTAGAAAACTCAGCTGATGATGACGATGTTGTGTGTTGTGGACGCAGGAGCTACTACCGGTGCACGCAGGACAAGTGCCGGGTGAAGAAGCGGGTGGAGCGGCTGGCGGAGGACCCGCGCATGGTGATCACCACCTACGAGGGGCGGCACGTCCACTCCCCCTCCCGCGACGACGACGACGCCGCGCGCGCCAGCGCCGAGATGAGCTTCATCTGGTAGCAGCACGCGCTGCACTGCCCAGCCGCGTGCAGCCGGCTAGGGCCAGGCCACCCACCCACGAACGAACGCTCCATGCATGTGTGCTTTTACTGTACTGTAGTGCTGTTGTTGTTGTATAGTCAGGCTGGTCTGGTGAGTACGTACGTACGTACAGTGATTGTTGGTACCTACGTACAGTGATTAAGCTGTAGCTAGCGGGAATAAAGACGTACGTTATGCCCGACGAGGTTATCTGCTGGTGTTGGGGCTCTGGTGGTGGCGGCGGCGGCGGCGGCGGCGGCGGGGTGAAGCCTCAGGCTACCTGGGATCTGGTGAAGAAAACGTGGAAAGGTAGACATGGCAGCCAGCGTAACTTGCGGTGTCTGTCTTTTGTGTGTGCTTGTATGTATACCATGGTGTAGGTTCCTGGCTTCCTGCTGAAATCATTGTCGGAAGAGGTTTTTTTTTCCTAGATTCTTGTGGGTTCTGAATTACTTAGTGAGAATTTCTTATTCCAAAAGTCGCTTATTTCAAAAAGAAAAAAATAGGCCCAAGTTCCAAAACCGACACCAACTTTGAGCAACGAGCGTAAAGCTTAGCTCACTTACATGACAATTTTCCCTTTGTGGATGAGAAAGATATAAAAAAGCGGAGTGTACTCTCACGCAAGAGTCTATCTATACGTGTGTTATTAGGCAGATACAATAAATACGTAGAAAGTGACAAAGAGAAGGTGGAAAAAAGTACTTCAGTATTACTCTTATAGCAAACTTTGTTGTATGAGTGACCATAAGTGATGACTATAGATGGCATGCCAGCATCATATAGCCAGCAGTTCGTTTTACTATTAACATTTTCTATTTTGTGAATAATTTAAAAATTCATGAACTATGTTTAAATTCATTATTTTTGTAAAATATGAACATTATATGAATTTATTAAATCTCTAGAATTCATGATTTTTTTACTTCAAAAACATTTCTAAATTCCCGCACATGATTTTGAATTCATAAATATTTTTAAATCTGCAAAATATCATTTCTAAGCTGTTTTTTTGGGGGAGTGAACAACATACATTTGCTGGGGACAAAAAGGGAATCACATCGTTTTTCTCGCGGGGGGAGGGGGTGGGGCGGCAAAGGAACTCTGGTAGGACGGCCTAGGTAGTCGTTTTTGCAAAGTTTTGGCTTTGCTAAAAAGAAGGTTTGGCAGTTTCAGGGAGAAGGGGGCGATATGTCGTGAATCCAATGCGCAGCTTTTTTCCCAGGAAGAAGCAGCTTTTTTTTAGTCCAATACGCAGCTCATTGGGGCAAAATGCCGCCAAAACACACAGATGATGAGTGAGCTACTTTAGCTGGCCCAGCCTATTTTAGCTTTTAAACTTTTGCTGATTTGGGGAACCTTTCTGAAAGTTTGGGCTCGGTTCAGCTCCGGCTATATATAAAACACTTTTTCTGTTGTTTCTTTGCCTGTTTTCTTTGGTTTTCCTTTTCTTTTATATTTTTCCTTTTAACTTTTCTTTGTTTCTGTTTCAAAAATCCCATTTCTAAAAAAGTATTTGAAACTTGAAAATTGTTTGGGAATTTTCAAATAATGTTCTTGTTTTCAAATTGTGTTCGGAATTTCAAAATATGTTTAGGTATTTAAATATTAAGAATTTCAAACAGGTCATGTTTTAATATTTTCATAAATTTGGAAAATGTTCCCCTTTTTACAAAAAACGTCCGTGGTTCCAAAATCGTTCACGTTTTTTCGAAAACAATTACATTTTCCAAAAATGAAAGGAATTTCAAACAAATATTCTTTTCAAAATAATGTTCACATTTCACCAAAAAATTCTGTTTTTCAAAAAAGGAAATTCAAGAAATGTTTGCCTTTTATCAACAAAATGTTCATGTTTTAAAAAATTGTTCAGAATCTCAAAAAGTTTTTGTGATTTCAACACTTGTTCACGTTTTTTCAAATGTTCATCATTTCGAAAAAGATTAGGATTTTAAAAAAATCTTTGTGTTTTAAAACAAATCGCATTTTCAAAAAAAACTTTTATATCTACTAAAAAAATTGTGCGTTAGAGTTGTCATTTAGAAAACTATACTTAAAAAAAGTTTATTTTCATTTTCTGCCAAAAAACAACTACCAAGGATACACTAGAAAATAAAATGCTACCGTCTGTTGAAGTGCTAGCTACACTTCTCACCCGCAGCGATGCTTAAATCTGTCCGAATCATGTTAGAAATTGCCACATTTTATGAGTATGATATCTGGCAAATGGATGTCAAAACTGCATTCCTTAATGGATTTCTTAAAGAAGAGTTGTATATGATGCAACCAGAAAGTTTTGTCAATCCTAAAGTTGCTAACAAAATGTGCAAGCTCCAGCGATCCATCTATGGACTGGTGCAAACATCTCGGAGTTGGAATATACGCTTTGATGGATTGATCAAGGCATATAGTTTTATACAGACTTGCGGTGAAGCCTGTATTTACAAGAAAGTGAGTGGGAGCACTACAGCCTTTCTGATAAGTGTAGTGAATGACATATTGTTGATCGAAAATGATGTAGAATTTTCTGTAAAGCATAAAGAAGTGTTTGAAAGGATTTTTTCAAAAGAAAGACCTTAGTGAAGCTGCTTACATATTGGGCATCAAGATCTATAGAGATAGATCAAGATGCTTGATAAGATTTTTCAATGAGTACATACCTTGACAAGATTTTGAAGTAGTTCAAAATGGAACAGTCAAAGAAGGAGTTCTTGTCTGTATGTCAAGGTGTAAAGTTGAGTAAGACTCAGAACCCGACCACGGCAGAAAATAGAAAGAGAATGAAAGTCATTCCCTATGCTTCAGCCATAGGTTCTATAAAGTATGTTATGTTGTGTACCAGACCTATTGTGTACCTTGCCATGAGTTTGGCAAGGGGGTGCGATAGTGATCCAGGAGTGGATCACTGGACAGCGGTCAAAGTTATCCTTAGTTACCTAAGAGGACTAAGGAAATATTTCTCGGTTACTGAGGTGATAAAGAGTTCGTCGTAAAGAGTTACGTCGATGCAAACTTTTACACCAATCCGGATGACTCTGAGTCTCAATCTGGATACATATTGAAAGTGGGAGCAATTAGCTAGAGTAGCTCCATGCAGAGCATTGTATACATAGAAAATTTGCAAAATACATACGGCTCTGAATGTGGCAGACCCGTTGACTAAACTTTTCTCACAAGCAAAACATGATCACACCTTAGTACTCTTTGAGTGTTAATCACATAGCGATGTGAACTAGATTATTGACTCTAGTAAACCCTTTGGGTGTTGGTCATATGGCGATGTGAACTATTGGTGTTAAATCACATGGCGATGTAAACTAGATTATTGACTCTAGTGCAAGTGGGAGACTGAAGGAAATATGCCCTAGAGGCAATAATAAAGTTGTTATTTATATTTCCTTATGTCATGATAAATATCTATTATTCATGCTAGAATTGTATTAACCAGAAACTTGATACATGTGTGAATATATAGACAAAACAAAGTGTCCCTAGTATGCCTCTACTAGACTAGCTCGTTAATCAAAGATGGTTAAGTTTCCTAACCATAGACATGTGTTGTCATTTGATGAACGGGATCACATCATTAGGAGAATGATGTGATGGACAAGACCCATCCGTTAGCTTAGCATAATGATCGTTAAGTTTTATTTCTACTGCTTTCTTCATGACTTATACATATTCCTTCGACTATGATATTATGCAACTCCCGAATACCGAAGGAATACCTTGTGTGCTATCAAACGTCACAACGTAAAAGGTTATTATAAAGCTGCTCTACAGGTATCTTCGAAGGTGTTTTGTTGGGTTGGCATAGATCAAGATTAGGATTTTTCACTCCGAGTATCGAAGAGGTATCTCTGGGCCCTCTCGGTAATGCACATCAGAATAAGCCTTGCAAGCAATGTGACTAATGAGTTAGTTGCGGGATGATGCATTACGGAACGAGTAAAGAGACTTGCCGGTAACGAGATTGAACTAGGTATGAGGATACCGACGATCGAATCTCGGGCAAGTAACATACCGATGACAAAGCGAATAACGTATGTTGTCATTACAGTTTGACCGATAAAGATCTTCGTAGAATATGTGGGAGCCAATATGAGCATCCAGGTTTCGCTATTGGTTATTGACCGGAGAGGTGTCTCGGTCATGTCTACATAGTTCTTGAACCCGTAGGGTCCGCAAGCTTAACGTTCGATGACGACTTCTATTATGAGTTTGTTCGGAGTCCTGGATGAGATCACAGACATGACGAGGAGTCTCCAAATGGTCGGGAGGTAAAGATTGATATATTGGACGATAATATTCGGACACCGGAATAGTTCCGGATCGTTTCGGGTATTTTTCGGAGTACCGGGAGGTTACCGGAACCCTCCGGGGAAAGTAATGGGCCTACATGGGCCATAGGGGAGAGGGGAGGCAGCCCACAAGGGATGGCTGCGCCCCCCTCCCATAGGGAGTCCGAATTGGACTAGGGGAGGGGGCGCGCCCCCCCTTTCCTTCTCCTCTTCCCTCTCCCTTCCCTCTTCCCCCCTCCATGAGAAGGAAAAAAGAAGGGGGGTTGAATCCTACTAGGACTATAGTCCTAGTAGGACTCCCCTCTCCTTGGCGCGCCCCTGGTGGCCGGCATCCTCCTCTCCCTCCTTTATATACGTGGGCAGGGCACCCCTTGGAGACACACCAATTGTTCCAAGCCGTGTGCGGCGTCTCCCTCCATGGTTTACTCCTCCGGTCATATTCACGTAGTGCTTAGGCGAAGCCCTGCGCGAATCACATCACCATCACCGTCACCACGTCATCGTGTTGACGAAACTCTCCCTCGACCCTCTGTTGGATCAAGAGTTCGAGGGACGTCATCGAGCTGAACGTGTGCAGAACTCGGAGGTGTCGTACGTCGGTACTTGATTGGTTGAATCATGAAAATGTTCGACTACATCAACCACGTTAAACTAACGCTTCTGCTTTCGGTCTACGAGAGTACGTGGACACACTCTCCCCCTCTCGTTGTTATGCATCTCCTAGATAGATCTTGCGTGATCGTAGGAAATTTTTTGAAATTGCATGCTACGTTTCCCAACAATGGTGTCAGAGCCAGGACTATGCGTAGATGATATGCACGAGTAGAACACAAAGAGTTGTGGACGATGATAGTCATACTGCTTACCAACAACGTCTTATTTTGATTCGGCAGTATTGTTGGATGAAGCGGCCCGGACCAACCTTACATGACCGCCTTCATGAGACCGGTTCCACCGACAGACATGCAACTTGTTTTGCAAAAAGGTGGTTGGCGGGTGTCTGTTTCTCCAATTTTAGTTGAATCGAATTTGACTACGGCCGATCCTTGTTGACGGTTAAAACAACAAACTTGACGAAACATTGTTTCGGTTTTGATGCGTAGGTAAGAACGGTTCTTACTAGAAGCCCGTAGCAGCCACGTAAAACTTGCAACAACAAAGTAGAGGACGTCTAACTTGTTTTTGCAGGGCATGTTGTGATGTGATATGGTCAAGACATGATGTGATATATGTTGATGTATGAGATGATCATGTTTTGTAAAAGTTATCGGCAACTGACAGGAGCCTTATGGTTGTTGCTTTATTGTATGAGATGCACACGCCATGTAATTGCTTTACTTTATCACTATGCGTTAGAGATAGTTGTAGAAGCAATAGTTGGCGAGACGACCACGACGCTATGATGGAGATCAAGTTGTCAAGCCGGTAACGATGGTGTAGGAGATATGCCCTAGAGGCAATAATAAATGATATTATTTATCTCCGAGTTCATAATTATGTTTATGTTCCATGCTATAACTGCTATGGTTCTCGAGTCTGCAATAACCACGAGGCTCGGAGGAAGACTCATATGCACGTGTGGAATAATAAACGGTAAAATGTATTCCTAGTCTGGCCTCTAAGACTAGCTCAAGTGTTGCATGATGGTTATGTTTTCCTGATCATGGGCATGTCTATGTCAGCAACCTTGAGGGCACAATGTTAAGAGAACATTTGTGTTGAATCGACCCGGATTGATGTTATGCTATGAGATTCATTCGTCACAAGTTTATTGGTACATAACACAGAGATGGTTAACGTTTGCATGATTCCTTAGACCATGAGAGTATCGAGTTTCTTCATGCTTGCTTCATGAACTTTGGGGTTTGTTAAACGTCATCCGTAAATGGGTGGCTATTACGGCGGCTTACGGGTTCACGGAAAAGTGTGTCAAGTAACTTGATAGCTCAAGATTGGGATTTGCTCCTCCGACGATGGAGAGATATCTCTGGGCCCTCTCGGTGTTACGGTATCCATCATCGTCTGGCCAGACACTTTGTGATTTGATCACGGGGATGCCGGAACACGATAACGAGAAAAGAGAACAATACCGGTAACGAGGTAACTAGCATAGTGGACAAGTTGTTGATCCACGGGAATGCCAACACGTCTCACCTCGGGTATTTGTAACATATCGCGAAGCAACAGGAATAGCACACGGCAACTGGAGGTTCACTCGAATATTTATTCGTGTGGGTATAGGGGTCAATATGGGTGTCCACGGCTCCGATGTTGATCATTGATCGGAAGGGGTTCCGGGTCATGTCTATACTTCACCGAACCTATAGGGTCACACGCTTAAGGGTCATCTATCTGCTGAATACTAGACAGGGAGTCTGAGAGAAAATCACCGAAAAAGTTTCGGACACCGAAAAGTTTCGGACAGCGGAATCGTACCGCAGAGAGAGGTCATCGGATAAGTTTCGATGATACCGAAAAGTTGTTTCGGGATACACCATTAAGTCAAATTGGTTTCGGCACATGCCTGATAATTCTTGGAGGATGCCAGAATCATTCTGGAAGCTTTTTGGAATTTTCTGAGATAAAAACCGGAAATGTTCCGGAGCTGCCGGAGCCACTTCAGATGCGTTTCGCAGATGAAAATCACTAAAACCGGAATTGTTTCGGAACGCGTTGAAAATCATTTTAGTGGGTACTGGAAATGTTCTTAGCCCACATAAATATTTTCAGTTCGATCAGACGCTGAAAAATGTCGTCGTGAATAGTGAAAATCAGCTTTATGGTTACTTTATGGAAAGCCACCTTTTGGGGCTTTGCTCCAAAAGATCTTGGGGATGACATGGATGGATAGGAGCCATTTTTGGGGCCCCTCATGGGGGTGTGGCCGGCCACATGGGGTATCCCCCCTTGGGGACCCTCTAGTTCCTTGGTTTCACTCCTAGGTCCTTGTGGAAGGACTTCATTCATGTGCATTTTGTGAAACTACCCTACCCCCTTGGGATTTCCTATAAATAGAGGTGGAGGGGCAGCCCTCCACAATCATCCCTTGCTCTCATACACATGCCATGCATTATCTGGCTTCTTCTCTCCCTCCCACGAAAAGAGTTTCGTAGAGCCGTAAGGCTGTCTGGGTTCCGGCAGGAACTAGTTCTGGACGGCGAAGCCCTGCCGGATAGATGACACCGTATGTGTGCAACTCTGTAGAGAGATCGTAGTTTCGGTCTTAGTTCGTGAGTGCCTCCCGAAGGGCTGTCCGTGTGACCGTCCGAGTTTCGAAGGTCCTCCCGAAGGGCTGTCCGAGTGACCGTTCGAGTTTCGAAGGTCCTCCCGAAGGGCTGTCCGCGACACCGTCCGGGGGGCTGTTCGACCGCCTCCCGGAGGGCTGTCTGAGGAGCAGATGAGGGTATACATCCTCGCGGTTGGGAGGTTGTAAATCCTAGCTGCGGGGATCTGCACCGCCGATCGTCATCGACTCTACTTCCCGCTGCGCTACGAGTCGGTAACGAAAAAGATCAAACCATGTATGCAGTCTCCATAGTGGTCCTGGGCTGGTGCGTAGGTCGGAAATTTTTTGTTTTCTGCTGCGTTCCCCTACAGTGGCATCAAGAGCCGTGCTATGCGTAGATGCAGGTTTTGATCTAGAATACATGGAGATGTATGGGTATTGCATAATATAATTAGGTAGTAGATGAGATCTATTGCTGAAAAATATTTATGCGGGTGACAGATGAAATCTGTTACCCGACCTTCTTGTTGCTTCCCTAGAATTTGCGTTTGCTCAATCTCGAGACAACATGGTGGAATTTGACAAAGTTCTGGCAATCCGTGATCCTGATTGATCATGGAAGTGCTATCAGTTCTTTGGGTTCTGCCGTAGTCAAAAGAAAGATGAAATTCGCAGATGAAAGGGCATTGCAGATATGATCTGCACGGGGGTCATGCGTATGATGAAGTTTAGTATGGGGCTCGAGATTTAATTATCCCGTGTTTCATACACCCCGAGATGTTAGCAACTTGAATAATCATACTTGATGATAAAACGTTGGTAGCTGCGGTTTAAGTCAAAACCTTAGAAGCCACGTAAAATAAAATTTTGCATAAACCTATTAGAGGCGTCTAACTTGGTTTTGCAGGATGTGCATGTGATGTGGTATAGCAGTGCTCATACTAATTCGATTATGTATGAGATGACTATATGATGTAATTTGATTAACATGACCTGCGTGTCATGATTCGGCATGATGGCTGGAGCCATATGATTGCACTTTAATGACCTGCGTGTCAACCTTGTTGTAATGCATTATTTTGTTAGCTATAGAGATAGCAATATTATCTGGTGCATCGACAAGGTGGTGGCAATCTTCGCGAAGGTGAACACCGACGCGAATGCCAAAGACGAAGAAATGAAATACTTCTCCGTCAGAAAGGGCTATACCATATCATGCTATTATGAATTGCCTGAGATGTTTATCCCTTATGATGCACCCTTCTTGATTGCGCGGTAGTCGCTTTTATTAGGGTGATCTCTCACTTAAAATATCAAGTAGTTAGTGTTCTCCCAAGTGTAGCACCGTCACGGCACCTATCTTTTCGGGGTGCGCCATGGATGCATGGGTACGAACGATTAGAGAAGTGTGAGGTGGGTGAGGTCAGACCTCGCAGCAAGATCACTTGGTTGTCTTGACGTTCATGGCAGGATCGTCCTGAGCTCGGAACACACGCATCGAAAGATGAGCAAGAGTCACATAGAGATGTGATCGGCAAGTTGGCCTACCGATTAAAATTCCCGTTATGAGATGATGATTCTATGGCGATGAATTGAAGTCTGGATCTTGTATCACTCAAAATTAATTGTGAGAGATATTGATTTGAGTGGGAGCGCACTGTTGAATTAACATGTTTAATTCTAAGTGTAATTAATTATGAACACTGTCTAAGTGTTTCTTGCATAATAGTTGTAGAATAATGGCTCGCATTTCCACCTTCCCTATTAAAATTGAATAGCTGTTAAATATCTGGTTAAAACTTTACGATTGGTAACGTAATATGAGGATTGTCCTCAAAAGTGCCGAGAAGGACATTGTCCTATCGCATGCTTTCCGTATCCTCCCGCTAATGCTATGGATCATGTGACTCTCGTCCTTCGATCCAAAAGCTAGGATTCTGTTACAGTCAAGTGGAATATGTTTGCTTCCATGAAACCCAAACTTCGAAAGTTGGGATAGTTATATGATATTCATGGAACTGAAAATTATTTTCAGATACAAACAAAGCAATGTTTGTTTGCAAGTATTAGTAAAAGTGTTTACTATGCATTTGACTGTTGGGAAAGGGATCCAGAAGAACGCCTGTCATATAATGAAAGGTGAATAAAACAACAACTTAAAGAGAAAGGAAGTGTCCAAAGGGTGTTAGTATGACTTACACACCTAGGAAGTCCGGGGCTAATGCCACTCTTAAGTTGGGTGCTTCTTTTGAGAGTAGGAGAAATACTAAAAGTTAAACTGTTAGAAGTATAAAGGCAAAAGGAAAGAAGACTGGAATATCCAGCTCATGTATGAATGTCATACAAGTTTTTGATGTATAGAAGGCTGGTCAAAGATATAGTTCTTGCGAATTATGGTTAAACATGTTAATCACTAATTCTTGGGTATTGTGAGTTCATCACAAAATTGCCCGCTCGATTGCATTCTGTTGCAACTCGATGTAAGAACTACTATGGCCTGAAAGACTAGCTAGAAATGAAGTTAAGGTATACACAGGGAACATAGTAAATGTTACTATACCTTCCATCGGTGTATTGCCGTCTGTATTTATTTTCATAATTCATTTAGAGTTTTACAAACTCTATCCCATTGCATAAAGTATCTTGCAAGAAGGTTGTTCATAAGAGAACTTTTTATGTTCGATGTTATGAATAACACAAGGGCCATACTTTCATTATGAATGAGATGTATGTTATGAATATTGATAATAATACAATACCTCTGGGTTTACTTTCATAATTCATTTTAGAGTTTCATACACTCTAGCCCATTGCACAATGTTTGTTGCAAAAGAGTTGTTCATAAAAACAACAATTGTTGTTAAGTATTATGAATAACATGAAGGGCCATGCTTCCATCCAAGATGGCATGTATGTTATGAATATTGATGGTAATATGATACATCCATAACACTGACGCTAAATGTCGCAAGACTAAAAGAATACCACACAAGTGTGGCACTACATTTGGTCACATTGGAGAAACCGCATGGAAAATTCCACTATGATGGATTTTGAAGTCTTCTTGATTTTGAATCATCTGACACTTGCAACTTTCCTCCAAAAAGTGAAGTGACTAAAATACCGTTCACAGGCCATAAGGAACGAACAACAAACTTATTAGTGATCATACATTTGATGTGTGTAGTCCGATAAGTGTTGTTAGTGGTGGATTTATTTATCTTCAGAAATGACTCAAGTAGATATATGGGTATTTACTTGATGAGACGTAAGTCTGGATCTTTTGAAATCATTCGAAAGGTTCTCAAAAATGAAGTAGAAGTTATTGTAACAAGAAAATTATGTTTCTGCAATTTGATTGCACAAAGGAATATTTGAGTTACATGTTTAGCGAATGTCTGATGAGTTGTGAAAGGGGTTTCATAACTTGCACCTCCCGGAACACCACTGCAAGTGGAAAGTCTGTGGAGATGTAATCAAACCATTTATGACATGGTAAGGTGAAAGATGACATAAATAAATTTGCCATTATCCCTTTTAAAGTGATGCTTTAGAGACTGCGGTTTTTACACTGAAAAGAGCTACATCGGGTCTGTTGAAATGAAGCCATGGTATGGTACGCCCAACCATGTTATATCTTTTCTTAACATTTGGAATATGGGGCTTGTGTAAAAGGTTACAAACCTATTCCAAATCAGACAAGTGCTACTTTGTAGGTTATACCAAAATGTTGGGTATTCCTCCCTCACTATACCGAGGCAAATAGTTTTGCCGCGAAACGGTGTGCTTTTAAAGAGAATGGTTCTTTCAAAAAGGTGAGTGGGAGAATAGTGCAACTCGACGAGATAAACAGTATCTACGTCATCAGATCAAAGGAAAGAGACCTTGGAAGTAATTCCATAGTTTCCTACCGCGACTGATACGGAAGTCTCTACAATAAAATGTATGAACTTCGGTCGAACTTGCAGCTGAACCACGTAGGCAAGGCTCGTGCAAACCTCTCAGGTGCGCAAATGAGATATTGTTGTTAGACAACATTATACCTACGATACACAAGGAAGCATTGATGGGCCCTGACTCCGGAATTGGCTAAATGCCAATACAACCCGAGTTAGTTTCCATATAAGTGATTCAAGATTAAAACCTTGATACACCTTTCGGAAGACTTAGAGTCTAAAGAATATTTATGGAACTTAAAACTGATACGGATAAAATGTTTTATCCATAAAGCTCGACTTGTTGGAATAACAAGTTCAAGAGTTGACTACGATGAGGTTGTTTTCATCGTAGCGATGCTTAAAGTCGGTTCGGGTTGAACTAGCAATTAATACATATTTCAATCATGAGATATGAAACATGGATGATAAAAGGATTTCCATCTAATGGAAATGAAAGCTAGGACTTGTATATGATACAGTCCAAAGTAATTTGTCGATCCAGAGGATGCTAGTAGGTATGCAAACTTCAGAGTTCCAGCAATGGACAGAAGAGAGCAAAATGGAGTTGGAATCTTCGGGTTTTGATGAAATGGTCAAAGGGGTTTTGACTTCATCAATGGGTAACGAAGATGCTTGTAATTCAAGAAAGTAAGTGGGAGCGTAATAATATTTCTAAAAACCTTATGTGCTTGGCACATTGGTAATTGGAAATAAATTTCTTGACACAAATTAGGACTTCATTTGAAAATAGTTTTTCGATGAAGTGCTTAGGCTAAATAGCCTCAATATTAGGCATGATGATCTATGGAGATAGATTTACCTAATGGGGCTAAGCAATGAATACATATTGACAAGATGCTAAAACCTTTTAGCATTTAAAACGCCAAGGAGTGATTCTTGCCAAAGTCACATGGAAAGAGTTTTTGCAAGACTCGGTGTCCCAAAACACTGATGAGTAAAATACATGATGCAGATTCCACACACTTTTGTGTTTGGATTAATCATGTATTCCATGGTATGTAAAACAACCAGATATGTCCGATACTCCCATGGTGTTGCGAGTATGGATACTAAAGTGATCAAAGTACTGATCGTGGGACAACAGTGAAAGATGTCATTGAGTACTAGAGTAAGTACTGATGATATGTTTTCTTGCAAGCGGAGATCATGAAGAGTTCGTTGTAAAATGTTACATCGATAGTCTTCATCTTTTCACCGTGCGATTTTCGATTTAAGTTAAGGGTTTTGTGTAACACACATTGTGGTGGCACAGTTAGTTGGAATTTGTTCAAACTAGTTACTGTGGCAAATTCTATAACAAGGGCTAAGTATGTTGACGCTTTAGAAGCGACAAAGAAGATGTTGAATCATATAGTTCATTCATGAACTTAGTATAGTTCCAAGATGGCTTTTGACAATGGGACACTACTGCAGGTAGTTGCTCCAAAACTCAGTCTGAGGAATCCAGGTTTGACCTGTGATTCACATACATACAAAGCCAAGTCCACACAAAATATGAATTTTTTGAAAACGTGAAAACACGAGGACATGCAATGATACACACGGAACTGAAGTCGTCAGATCCGTTGGACAGCAGGCTATACCACAAGCGAAGCATATTTACACCGGTGTGCCACAGGTGTAAAGTGCATTAGCATTAACTAGATTATTGACTCTAGTGCAAGTGGGAGTCTGTAGGAGATATGCCCTAGAGGCAATAATAAATGATATTATTTATCTCCGAGTTCATAATTATGTTTATGTTCCATGCTATAACTGCTATGGTTCTCGAGTCTGCAATAACCACGAGGCTCGGAGGAAGACTCATATGCACGTGTGGAATAATAAACGGTAAAATGTATTCCTAGTCTGGCCTCTAAGACTAGCTCAAGTGTTGCATGATGGTTATGTTTTCCTGATCATGGGCATGTCTATGTCAGCAACCTTGAGGGCACAATGTTAAGAGAACATTTGTGTTGAATCGACCCGGATTGATGTTATGCTATGAGATTCATTCGTCACAAGTTTATTGGTACATAACACAGAGATGGTTAACGTTTGCATGATTCCTTAGACCATGAGAGTATCGAGTTTCTTCATGCTTGCTTCATGAACTTTGGGGTTTGTTAAACGTCATCCGTAAATGGGTGGCTATTACGGCGGCTTACGGGTTCACGGAAAAGTGTGTCAAGTAACTTGATAGCTCAAGATTGGGATTTGCTCCTCCGACGATGGAGAGATATCTCTGGGCCCTCTCGGTGTTACGGTATCCATCATCGTCTGGCCAGACACTTTGTGATTTGATCACGGGGATGCCGGAACACGATAACGAGAAAAGAGAACAATACCGGTAACGAGGTAACTAGCATAGTGGACAAGTTGTTGATCCACGGGAATGCCAACACGTCTCACCTCGGGTATTTGTAACATATCGCGAAGCAACAGGAATAGCACACGGCAACTGGAGGTTCACTCGAATATTTATTCGTGTGGGTATAGGGGTCAATATGGGTGTCCACGGCTCCGATGTTGATCATTGATCGGAAGGGGTTCCGGGTCATGTCTATACTTCACCGAACCTATAGGGTCACACGCTTAAGGGTCATCTATCTGCTGAATACTAGACAGGGAGTCTGAGAGAAAATCACCGAAAAAGTTTCGGACACCGAAAAGTTTCGGACAGCGGAATCGTACCGCAGAGAGAGGTCATCGGATAAGTTTCGATGATACCGAAAAGTTGTTTCGGGATACACCATTAAGTCAAATTGGTTTCGGCACATGCCTGATAATTCTTGGAGGATGCCAGAATCATTCTGGAAGCTTTTTGGAATTTTCTGAGATAAAAACCGGAAATGTTCCGGAGCTGCCGGAGCCACTTCAGATGCGTTTCGCAGATGAAAATCACTAAAACCGGAATTGTTTCGGAACGCGTTGAAAATCATTTTAGTGGGTACTGGAAATGTTCTTAGCCCACATAAATATTTTCAGTTCGATCAGACGCTGAAAAATGTCGTCGTGAATAGTGAAAATCAGCTTTATGGTTACTTTATGGAAAGCCACCTTTTGGGGCTTTGCTCCAAAAGATCTTGGGGATGACATGGATGGATAGGAGCCATTTTTGGGGCCCCTCATGGGGGTGTGGCCGGCCACATGGGGTATCCCCCCTTGGGGACCCTCTAGTTCCTTGGTTTCACTCCTAGGTCCTTGTGGAAGGACTTCATTCATGTGCATTTTGGGTTTTTTGTGAAACTACCCTACCCCCTTGGGATTTCCTATAAATAGAGGTGGAGGGGCAGCCCTCCACAATCATCCCTTGCTCTCATACACATGCCATGCATTATCTGGCTTCTTCTCTCCCTCCCACGAAAAGAGTTTCGTAGAGCCGTAAGGCTGTCTGGGTTCCGGCAGGAACTAGTTCTGGACGGCGAAGCCCTGCCGGATAGATGACACCGTATGTGTGCAACTCTGTAGAGAGATCGTAGTTTCGGTCTTAGTTCGTGAGTGCCTCCCGAAGGGCTGTCCGTGTGACCGTCCGAGTTTCGAAGGTCCTCCCGAAGGGCTGTCCGAGTGACCGTTCGAGTTTCGAAGGTCCTCCCGAAGGGCTGTCCGCGACACCGTCTGGGGGGCTGTTCGACCGCCTCCCGGAGGGCTGTCTGAGGAGCAGATGAGGGTATACATCCTCGCGGTTGGGAGGTTGTAAATCCTAGCTGCGGGGATCTGCACCGCCGATCGTCATCGACTCTACTTCCCGCTGCGCTACGAGTCGGTAACGAAAAAGATCAAACCATGTATGCAGTCTCCATAGTGGTCCTGGGCTGGTGCGTAGGTCGGAAATTTTTTGTTTTCTGCTGCGTTCCCCTACAGATGGAGATCATGATGGTGCTTTGGAGATGGAGATCAAAGGCACAAGATGATGATGGCCATATCATGTCACATATTTTGATTGCATGCGATGTTTATCTTTTATGCATCTTATTTTGCTTAGTATGGCGGTACCATTATAAGATGATCCCTTACTAAAAATTTCAAGGTATAAGTGTTCTCCCTGAGTATGCACCGTTGCGACAGTTCGTCGTGCCGATACACCACGTGATGATCAGGTGTGATAAGCTCTAAATTCACATACAACGGGTGCAAGACAGTTTTGCACGTGCGGAATACTCGGGTTAAACTTGACGAGCCTAGCATGTACAGACATGGCCTCGGAACACTGGAGACCGAAAGGTCGAGCGTGAATCATATAGTAGATATGATCAACATAGAGATGTTCACCATTGAAAACTACTCCATCTCACGTGATGATCGGACATGGTTTAGTTGATTTGGATCACGTGATCATTTAGATGACTTGAGGGATGTCTATCTAAGTGGAAGTTCTTAAGTAATATGATTAATTGAACTTTAATTTATCATGCACTTAGTCCTGATAGTATTTGCAAATTATGTTGTAGATCAATAGCTCGCGATGTAGCTCACCGTTTATTTTTTGATATGTTCCTAGAGAAAAATAAGTTGAAAGATGTTAGTAGCAATGATGCGGACTGGGTCCGTGATCTGAGGATTATCCGCATTGCTGCACAGAAGAATTATGTCCTTGATGCACCGCTAGGTGACAGACCGATTGCAGGAGCAGATGCAGACGTTATGAACGTTTGGCAAGCTCGATATGATGACTACTTGATAGTTTAGTGCACCATGCTTTACGGCTTAGAATCGGGGCTTGATAGACGTTTTGAATGCCACTGACCATATGAGATGTTCCAAGAGTTGAAATTGGTATTTCGGACTCATGCCCATGTCGAGAGGTATGAGTCCTCTGACAAGTACTTTGCCTACAAGATGGAGGAGAATAGCTCAACCAGTGAGCATGTATTCAGAATGCTGAGTACTACAATCGCTTGAATCAAGTGGGGGTTAATCTTCCAAATAAGATAGTGATTGACAGAGTTCTCTAGTCACTATCACCAAGCTACTAGAACTTCGTGATGAACTATAATGTGCAAGGGATGACGAAAACGATTCCCGAGCTCTTCGCGATGCTAAAATTGGCGAAGGTAGAAATCAAGAAAGAGTATCAAGTGTTGATGGTTGACAAGACCACTAGTTTCAAGTAAAAGGGCAAGGGAAAGAAAGGGAACTTCAAGAAGAATGGCAAGCAAGTTGCCACTCCCATGAAGAAGCCCAAAGCTGGACCTAAGCCTAAAACTGAGTGCTTCTACAGCAAAGGGAATGGTCACTAGAAGCGGAACTACCCCAAATATTTGGCGGATAAGAAGGATGGCAAAGTGAACAAAGGTATATTTGATATACAGATTATTGATGTGTACTTTACTAGTGTTCGTTGCAACCCTTGGGTATTTGATACCGGTTCAGTTGCTAACATTAGTAACTCGAAACGGGGGTTGCAGAATGAACAAAGACTAGTTAAGGATGAAGTGACGATGTGTGTTGGAAGTGGTTCCAAGATTGATATGATCATCATCGCACACTCCCTATACTTTCGGGATTAGTGTTGAACCTAAATAAATGTTATTTGGTGTTTGCGTTGAGCATGAATATAATTTGATCATGTTTATTGCAATACGGTTATTCATTTAAGTCAAAGAATAATTGTTGTTCTGTTTACATGAATAAAACCTTCTATGGTCATACGCCCAATGTAAATGGTTTATTGAATCTCGATCGTAGTGATACACATATTCATAATATTGATGCCAAAAGATGCAAAGTTGATAATGATAGTTTAACATACTTGTGGCACTGCCGTTTAGGTCATATTGGTGTAAAGCGCATGAAGAAACTCCATGCAGATGGACTTTTGGAATCACTTTATTATGAATCATTTGATGCTTGCGAGCCATGCCTCATGGGCAAGATGACTAAGACACCGTTCTCCGGAACAATGGAGCGAGCTACTGACTTGTTGGAAATAATACCTACCGATGTATGCGACCACGGCAGAAAATAGAAAGAGAATGAAAGTCATTCCCTATGCTTCAGCCATAGGTTCTATAAAGTATGTTATGCTGTGTACCAGACCTATTGTTTACCTTGCCATGAGTTTGGCAAGGGGGTGCGATAGTGATCCAGGAGTGGATCACTGGATAGCGGTCAAAGTTATCCTTAGTTACCTAAGAGGACTAAGGAAATATTTCTCGGTTATGGAGGTGATAAGGAGTTCGTCGTAAAGAGTTATGTCGATGCAAGCTTTTACACCGATCCGGATGACTCTGAGTCTCAATCTGGATACATATTGAAAGTGGGAGCAATTAGCTAGAGTAGCTCCATGCAGAGCATTGTATACATAGAAAATTTGCAAAATACATACGGCTCTGAATGTGGCAGACCCGTTGACTAAACTTTTCTCACAAGCAAAACATGATCACACCTTAGTACTCTTTGGGTGTTAATCACATAGCGATGTGAACTAGATTATTGACTCTAGTAAACCCTTTGGGTGTTCGTCACATGGCGATGTGAACTATTGGTGTTAAATCACATGGCGATGTGAACTAGATTATTGACTCTAGTGCAAGTGGGAGACTGAAGGAAATTTGCCCTAGAGGCAATAATAAAGTTATTATTTATATTTCCTTATGTCATGATAAATATCTATTATTCATGCTAGAATTGTATTAACCGGAAACTTGATACATGTGTGAATATATAGACAAAACAAAGTGTCCCTAGTATGCCTCTACTAGACTAGCTCGTTAATCAAAGATGGTTAAGTTTCCTGACCATAGACATGTGTAGTCATTTGATGAACGGGATCACATCATTAGGAGAATGATGTGATGGACAAGACCCATCCGTTAGCTTAGCATAATGATTATTAAGTTTTATTGCTACTGCTTTCTTCATGACTTATACATATTCCTTTGACTATGAGATTATGCAACTCCCGAATACCGGAGGAATACCTTGTGTGCTATCAAACGTCACAACGTAAAAGGGTGATTATAAATATGCTCTACAGGTATCTCCGAAGGTGTTTTGTTGGGTTGGCATAGATCGAGATTAGGATTTGTCACTCCGAGTATCGGAGAGGTATCTCTGGGCCCTCTCGGTAATGCACATCAGAATAAACCTTGCAAGAAATGTGACTAAGGAGTTAGTTGTGGGATGATGCATTACGGAACGAGTAAAGAGACTTGCCGGTAACGAGATTTAACTAGGTATGAGGATACCGACGGTCGAATCTCGGGCAAGTAACATACCGATGACAAAGGGAATAACGTATGTTGTCATTACGGTTTGACCGATAAAGATCTTCGTAGAATATGTGGGAGCCAATTTGAGCATCTATGTTCAGCTATTGGTTATTGACTGGAGAGGTGTCTCGGTCATGTCTACATAGTTCTCGAACCCGTAGGGGCCGCACACTTAATGTTCGATGACGATTTGTATTATGAGTTATGTGTTTTGGTGACCGAAGTTTGTTCAGAGTCCCGGATGAGATCACGTACATGACGAGGAGTCTCGAAATGGTCGAGAGGTAAATATTGATATATTGGACGATAATATTCAGACACCGGAATAGTTCCGGATCATTTCGGGTATTTTTCGGAGTACTGGGAGGTTACCGGAACCCCCCGGGGAAAGTTATGGGCCTACATGGGCCATAGGGGAGAGGGGAGGCAACCCACAAGGGGTGGTCGCACCCCCCTCCCATAGGGAGTCCGAATTGGACTAGGGGAGGGGGCGCGCCCCCTTTCCTTCTCCTCTTCCCTCTCCCTTCCCTCTTTCCCCTTCCATGAGAAGGAAAAAAGAAGGGGGGGGGGCAAATCCTACTAGGACTGGAGTCCTAGTAGGACTCCCCTCTCCTTGGCACGCCTCTGGTGGCCGGCCTCCTCCTCTCCCTCCTTTATATACGTGGGCAGGGCACCACTTGGAGACACACCAATTGTTCCAAGCCGTGTGCGGCGTCTCCCTCCACGGTTTACTCCTCCGGTCATATTCACGTAGTGCTTAGGCGAAGCCTTGCGTGGATCACATCACCATCACCGTCACCACGCCGTCGTGCTAACGAAACTCTCCCTCGACCCTCTGTTGGATCAAGAGTTCGAGGGACGTCATCGAGCTGAACGTGTGCAGATCTCGGAGGTGCCGTACGTTTGGTACTTGATCGGTTGAATCGTGAAGTCGTTCGACTACATCAACCGCGTTAAACTAACGCTTTCGCTTTCGGTCTACGAGGGTACGAGGACACACTCTCCCTCTCTCGTTGCTATGCATCTCCTAGATACATCTTGCGTGATCGTAGGAATTTTTTTGAAATTGCATGCTACGTTTCTCAACAGGTACCTCACAAAAGCTTCATCAAACTTGTTGTGACTATGTGGGCTATTTGGACAGCGTGCAGAAAGGCTATTCATGAAGAATTTTTTCATAGCCCTTTATCAACAAATATGTTTCTCAATTGATACACTGCTGAGCTAGAGAGCATCAAACCACCAACGTCAGCTGCAGGACAAAGACAAGAGACGGCTAGAGGCCGGAATACAGCTTGGAATTCGTCGATGGTAGGATATGCAAAGATGGGGGGTCTCTCTGGCACAACTTCTGCTCTTTGCCGAGACCAGTAGGGGGCGTTCTTGGGATCATCAATAGTGGTTTTTCCAGGTGTTACCGATCCGGTAACTCAGGAACTGCTAGCATGTAGAGAGGGACGAGTGTTTGTTGATGCTTACCAAGTTTCATGATCACATGTGATTCCAAATCAATAGTAGAAGATATCAAGCAGGGTACATATGGCCGGCACAACTTGATTATAAGAGAGATAGTGGATAAAGGAATAATTTTGTTAGTTGCTTGTTTAGTCCTGAAGGCAGAGAGTCAATATACCTACCTCATAGTCTTGCTAAGTCCGTTAACTAGCCAGATCAGGGTCACCATGTGTGGCTGTTGCATTCACGTTACCTTTTTTATCCGAGTGAACATTGACCAATAAAGCTTAACAAGTCCATAAAAGAAACTAGCGTCAAATAGGAGCTCTCGCGATCGATTTCTTATATATATTTCGAGTTTGAGGCCCAAAATATGTGGTTTGGGCCGACGGCTTGTTTGAATGGTTGTTTTTTTCCTTATTTGCGAGAGGAATATGGTGGCAAATCCTACTGGACGTGGTGTGGCAAATCCTATTGGACGCACACTACGTCCAGTAGGTGACCTCTCGCACTAGTGATTGAGGCGAGTTCTCTAAGTGGGCGGACCCATTTAGCTAGTTTTTATGGTTTTCTACCGGTTTTGGGAACCTTCTAGATGGTTTTTGAAATGCCTTTCATTTATCTCTTGTTTTCTTACAGGTTTTTCCTATTTTTTATTTTATTCTTTGTTTTCTTCGATTCTTCTCTTTTTCTGTTTTTTTTAATGTTTGAAAATTACAAAATGTCTATTTTTCAGAAAATTATCGGATTTCCAGAAAATGTTTATCTTTTCTTGAATGTTCAGATTTACAAAAATGTTCCCATTTAAAAAAACATATAGTGTTGTTAAAAATGTTCAGAATTAAAAAGAACAAGTTTTTTGATAAAATTGAAATTTCTAAAATGGTTCGCATTTTCAAAATTGTCCATGTTTCCAGAAAGTCTTCAACATTTGTTTGTTTGTATTTTTCCAAAAATTAAATGGAATTAATATTGCTCTTGTTACCAAAAACTGATAAAAAAAACATTAAAATGGAATATTTTCCCCAAAACTTCATAATTTTAAAAAATGAAAGCAACTCATATTTAAATAAAATACTTGTTTTTTAATAAAAATATGCATAAATTTTTAAAAATCTTCAAAATTTTGTAAAAAGGCCACCACTGCTCGTACCAAATTTGCATATCAATCATGTTCAATTTTTACAAAAAAACTGTCGCGTCTTTTTCAAGAAACATCCGCATTTTCAGAAGACCACCGCTGCAGTAACCGGTAGCTACGGTGACACTGGCTGGCCCAGTCGGGTCGGCCCTATGCGTCCTGGTGCTGTTCAACGAGTGAGCGTCAAATAGGAGCTCCCGAATAGGGTTGGTTCTTCCCGCAAAATATCGTACGTATATCTCATTTGGACTGCTCATGGCCTTCAGTTTTTTTTTTGTTTTTTTTTACCATTCAGTTTGGATTGCTTACGTTACCACATGTGCCACGTGGTCCATCCAGTCTGTTTTACTTCCAGACGCCGTCGCCCAGCGGCGCACACGGTATGTATGTATCCAAAGTGAGCGCACGATGCAATCACGCCCATTCGCAGCTCGTACCGAATCAGGAATGGGCGCATGTTATTTTAGGGAGAATTTCCTAGTCGCGGAAAGATCCATGTGCTCCGAGTATGCTATCCTTTCCCGTTTCCTCGTCCCCTGGGTCTTGAGGCTGAGAGCTGGTCTCGCGCACGGGCCTAGCGCTGGCCTAGTAGCTAGCCGCGGCTGTGGCTATCCACGGCGAACCGTGGCACCCGCGGCAGCCTCACACAGACGCGCCCGAGATGGTAAACCCCAACACGACTCCCCCCGCGCCCCGCGCACTGCGTCGCCGTTTCGGGCTCGGCGTGCCGCCTCGACCGGCATCCGGCCGAAGCCCAAGGCAAGCAGGTAGGCAGCGACTTATCCATCCATTCCGGTGTCGCCCGTGTAGACGACGAGATCCCCTGCCACGCGGAGCCGGCACGAACATCGCCCATGCTCCGACTTGTCAGTACGTACGTGATCGGCACAGCTGCTTTTGAAACCGGCCAGGCTATGCTAATCATTTGGGTGTGGCTGCCGTCGACGGATGGATCATGGACGCCCATCCGGTCTGATCTACACACGGGTTGCGTGGAGAAACTTGATCGGCTCTTCTTCTTTCTCGAGCGAGGAATTTAATCGGCATGGATGGATTGACTCGTGTCTTTCGACGGCCGAGCTGATGATATTTCGCGCCGGGATATTACTCCATCATTTTTCTACTTTCGGGCGCTGGCCCAGCAAGTAGACGCAGATGCCCGCACGAGTGCGACGTCGAGGTGTCACGCGATACAGTTCGCGTTAAAGCTTTGTTGATCTCGACAGCCATTTACTATTTTTGGGACGATCCGTCGCTTCCTCTCTGCACTGCATTCAGTCCGTTCATGCAACTCGCCCACACCACCGGGCCACTCTCCTATCTATCTCTGGTTATTTTGCATAAATAACGTGCTGGAAGTGGTTTTCGTAAGAACGAAAAAGGACCTGGCTAACACTAGTAGAAAACAGGGTTTTGGTTCGGTCAGAAAAAAACATTAATCTCGGTTGCATTACGAACCGTGACTAATGTGAGCATTAGTCCCGGTTCGAGCGGCTAGGGCACCGTACAGGCATTAGTCCCAGTTCAAATGGGACCTTTAGTCCCGGTTGGTGCCACGAACCGGGACTAAAGGTTGCGATGCCCATTAGTACCGGTTCGTGGCACCAACCGGTACTAAAGGTTAGACCTTTAGTCCCGGTTCGAGCCACCAACCGGTACTAATGGGGTTTGAGGCATTAGTACCGATTCATGGCACGAACCGGTACTAAAGGTCCCATTTCCAAACTCTACCCCCCCCCCCCCCCCGGTGGATCGCAATGATAAAAACTTCAAAAATTAAAATCCTTCCAGATGTAGTTATGTTACTACATGTACTAGTTAGGAAAATTTAAAAACTTAAATTTGGACATGTTTTGCAAAAAGTGTAGGGAAAATGTAAAACGGCTATAACTTTTGCATACGATGTCAGAAAAAACGTATAATATATCAAAATGTTCAGCACGAAAATCCGCATCCGATTTTGACCGCCTACGGTCTGTTTGCAAATTTTTAGAATCCTCAAATTCTAAAAGGGAAAAAAGTTATGCTCAAATTTCAGTTTTTTTTTGAATTTTTGTTAAATCTGGTCAAACTATGGTCAAACTACTTATTCAAGAAGTATTAGTGTTACTAAATAATTATTCAAGAATATTAGTGTTACTAAATAATTATTTCAGTTTTTTTGATTTTTGGTCAAATCTGGTCAAACTATGGTCAAACAATGGTCAAACTAATTATTCAAGAAATATTAGTGTTACTAAATAATTATTTCAGTTTTTTTGAATTTTGGTCAAATCTGGTCAAACTATGGTCAAACTACTTATTCCAAAAATATTAGTGTTACTAAATAATTATTGTTTTTTAGAACAATAGTTTCAAACTCAAATAATGAAATGTGTGACTTCATGCTCAAGCTAAATTCCTGAGGGTTAATAAGATTGACATCTTACTATTGTCAGGAAAACAACAAGTGCAGACTTGGAAACGAGGGAGAATAGAATCCGGAAGTTAAGCGTGCTTAGGCTGGAGTAGTGAGAGGATGGGTGACCGTCCGGAAAGTTAGATGATTTGAAATGATGAGGGGTGATTAGAGATTAGAGGTTAAATTGGGCAGTGATGAGGGGTGATTAGAGATTAGAGGTTAAAAAAATTTCAAAAAAAAAATCATAAAATTTTCTTTAGTACCGGTTGGTGTTACCAACCGGGACTAAAGGTGGACCTCCAGGCAGCGGCCACGCGAACGGCCTTTAGTCCCGATTCGTGTAAGAACCGAGACTAAAGGGAAGGCTTTAGTAACGACCCTTTAGTCACGGTTCCAGAACCGGGACTAAAGGCCCTTTTTCTACTAGTGTAGGTCAACTCCACGACAACCATAGTAAAGCTAACACTGCCATCTCACCTGCACATATGCGCATTCCTAGGCATGCTCGTGAGGTGCAGCTGGCGAGATAGTTACACTCACTATCATGGACTGATCGCTGCTTAATTAGTTTCTTAATACGTGCTCCCTCCAAAGTTTCCCTAACACATGTCCGGTTAGTGGCCTGTACAGTAGCTTTACTAATTGTTTTTGGCCATGAACTAGCTTTACTTTGCTTAATGGCAGCGATCCCTGGCTTTACCATTGCCAGTGCTCGACACTTTCGCAAAGCACTCTGGGTGCATAAGTCTGCCGATGGCGACGTCCAGGCAGCAGCATTTCGATCTTTTCTACTCTCGCCGTTGACTTGGGTGAAAAGAAAAACATTCCGTCTTATATTTTGTCATGTCACATCAACTTTTCCATTACACTTCCCCGCAAAAAAAAAAACTTTTCCATTACACTCTCCCCGCCAAAAGAAAATCCAGGAGGCGTAGCGTGGTAGCTTCACACAGACTCTTCCGGTGGTGGGCAGAAACAGCGGGAGCCCGCGGTCTCCTTCCGCCCACGGGCCCAGCCACGCTCGTCGCGGCCCGGCCGCTGGAGCCCACCACGGCCCGACGCGCGGGCCCGGCGCCGCAGGGAGATACGCAAATATCCTTTGCTCCTCCCCCATTGGCCGGACCGATCGCCCGGTAGCGAGCGCGTCGCCACCCACTACCACCGCTTGCGCCTGCCGAGCCGCACCGCACCGCACCCACCACGTGGCTGCCGCCCGAGATACTTGTGGCGCGCGGAGATAGTTTTGCTTGGCTGAGATACTTTGCAGCGCCACGTGGCGGGAGGGGGAGATCGTTTGCTTGGCTGGGATACTTTGCAGCGCCGCGTGGCCGGGCGAGGAGATCGTTTGCTTGGCTGGGATGGCTCCCGCCGATCGACCGAGAGGGAGATCGTTTGCTTGGCTCACAGGCGCCTCTGCGCCGTATCGTATCAGCTAGCGTCGGCACACGGACGGGGCAGCGGTAGCGCTGGGCGGCTCGCGGCCACGAGATCGATCGATTTCCTGTTACGGCCTTACGGGGGTGCTTTCGTGTCACGGGGCGGACGGGATGTTCCATGTTCCTTCGGATAGGTAGATGCGCCTGCGGCATGCGCGCCTCCAGAGGATAGATAGATAGACCCTCTGACGACGATGTCTTTCTCTGATCACGTGTGACGGTGCACTGTTATGCTTAGGCTCATGCGTGGATGATCTCACTTGGAGCGAGGCTGGGTGACTAAGGCCCTGTTTGGTCCATATAAGTCCTAGGACTGTTTTTAGTCCATATAATAAAGCACGGTTTGAGTTTGTCGGGTTCACCGTCGCGGCGTTTTTACACAAAGGTCCATGTGGTTTTCTGTATTCAACCCGCAGTCCTACTAATAGGTCAACCTCGAACCGGTACGGGCGAGAAAAAAGAAAAGAAAATATGCAACTGCCCGAATCATCATTTGTCAGGACTTTTCGGGGTAAGTTCTTTGGCTTGGACAGGACATTTAGTTCACGATCCAACCTCCCAATCCCACCTCCACTCTAGCGCGCCGCCACCTCCTGCCACGCCCCGCACCGTTGCCGCGCGCCGCCGGCCCGCCCCTCTTCGCCGCACGCCGCCGTCCCCCCCCCATCGCCGCGCCCCGCGCAGACCGCCTGCCGTTGCCGCGCGCTACCATCGTCTACCCCGCCGACACGCCTATCCCTACCCCAAGTGCCCCACACACGCGGCCTTCCAACGCCGGCGACCCGCGGCAGCCTTCCACCGTCGACGATACTCGACGCTGCGGCGACGAATCCCCCCGCCCCTTCTACCATGGCGCCGTCGGACCCTTCCGCTTGGCTCGTGCAGCGAGATATCAGATCGAGAGAGAGGCCAAGGGGGAGTGTTGGTGCAGAGGTTGGACCGTCACAGGCAAACAAGCCGCCACTCCGATGGACAGAGCCAACGCGCGCGCTAGACAGAGCCGTCGTACACGCATCTGATCTGGCTGATGCACCCGGCTGTGGATTAGCTTCTGCTAGATGGTGACAAAGGACATGGAAAAGAAGCTTGTGGGGTGCGGCCTGATGGACAGGGAACGAGAGGGCGACGGTGGCCTGAAGATGAAGGGACGGTTGTGGCCTAACCACAAGAGCATGGCCACGGTGCAAATTCCTCTATATCTTTCCATGGGGCCATGGCTGTTCCAGAGTATGGCAACGGTGCAAAATCAGCTGTCTCCCTGGTCGAAGCAGATGCTCGGGGTCACGTCCAATGTCACCGCCGAGTTTGCTGGAGGAGCAAAAACATCTGTCGAGCAGTCCAATGTCGCCCGCGACGGTTACAACAGAGGTATGTATCCCCTTGAAAGCAGCAAGTAGCAGCCTTATGTGCTATGTGTTCTTTGTATAGATGTGTGGTAGTAACCAAGCAGCAACATGAACAAAATCGCAACAGCAGGCTGCTGCTCTCCTCCCTGACCTCCCTCTATATGAAATAGCAGTATAGCACAACATCATAATTAGCAACGGCAGAGCAATCTCTGATAAATAGTTGGGATAATTAGAAAGATTCTAATGCGTTTATTTTGGCATATCAGAACATTTAGTGTGTATATCTGAGTTCAGCACCAGCTATCATGGTTACGCATCTTGGTTTGGTACTGATCAAGTAGCATCATGTTGATCCCCTGTTTGAGTTATTGTTTGCGTCCCCTATCTCTCTGTCTGCTATTCTGCTCTTTCTTCACAACATGTTGATTCTAAGATTCCAATAGCATTTGGAAAGTAGAAAATTAATAAGGTAAAAAGGGATTATGTGAGGCTAATAATTAAAAGGAAGGATCTGATTGTGGGCTGAATATTTGAAGACGGTTGACTGTATGATCCGGAAAGGAATGATTTGATTATGGGCTGAATATTTGAAGATGGTTGAGGAGGATCATGCGATCCGGATAAACTTGACCACCATTGACAATGGTGACGAAAAGAAGAATTAGCAACAACAATGTGTCTCTAGAAATGTACAATTTTTTGTTTCTCCAATTGCAATGATGGCTGTTTGTATCCACGCTAACAACATTTTTCCTATGGATCTCTACAGGCCCAATAATAAAAGCAAAATCACATGCTACCGAGTCAATTAAAGTCTTCCATAAAATGTATTAATATGTCAATCAACCGTGTCATCTCATTATTTATACTTTTTATTAATATTAATGTTATTTAGAGAGATAAGGCAGTACGTCTTCTCCTTATTACAATTGAAACCATGTTTTAGGACCTCTAGAGCTTGATACCTACTATTTTTGTTTTCTAGAATTGTTTGTGTAAAATGCCAGTATTTCCACTTTTTTATTTTGTTAATATTGTGTGACAACGGCATGGATCGCTGGCAATTGGTGCTCACCAGCCACCCAGCACATGCCAACACCACATCTACAACCATCATGGAATATATTTCAAGTCGGGAGAAGATAATCAGTTCTATTTTAACTTAGAATATGACGATGAATCATAGCTCTATATAGAAAATTCAAGTTCATTTGGAATCCATATATAACTTCTTATTGTGTGGGTCTAAAATTTTGGTGCGCATTAAATTTCGCATGAACTATCATTGTGTTTTGCTCATCTAATTCTAACTAAATTTAAATACACATCAATTGTGTCTCCCGTAGCAACGCACGGGCATTTTTGCTAGTAAGTTATAAGTCCCTAAAAAGTCCCTACCTGTTTGGTTCCTAGGACTTAACATGGACTAAATGACCATATTACAACTATAAGTCCCTATAAGAGTCACCTTGAGAGTCTTATTTCATAAGTCCCAAATGCCCACTTTAAGTCCCTATAAGTCCCTCCTGTTTAGTTTAGATGGGACTTAGAGGGACTTTTTTAAGTCCCTACACCAGTAAGTCCCTGTAACCAAACACCCTCTAATTGTGTTAGGGCATCTTCAAAGCTTACCCGCAAATGTCTTCTCTATATGTTTGTTTTTATGTCTGAACATGGTCCGCGGACATGATATCAAAGGGAGTCATTCAAAGCTATTCACGAATTAATCCCGTTAGGAGAAAAGAGAGTAGAGGGAGTCTATGCATGTGGTAGGATTTGTGGTGTGTTGTCCGATTGAGAGTAGAGAGATGAGAGGCGAACCATGCAGGTGAAGAGAGAGAGAGAAAGAGAGAGAGAGAGAGAGAGAGAAAATGAGGACAACGCTGAGGCTTTTGGTTGATCAAAGTGGATGCTCGGACTCCAGCAAAACCCTCACGTTTGTCTCTAAGAAACCGGAATTTGTACGTTCATACTGCTAAGCGGACATATACATGTCTTCGTTAGATGATAAAAGTGGTCCGGACATATAGTGGAGGTTTGAGGTCTGTTTTAAAGATGCCTTTAGGCTTGTTCCAATGCATGAATGCTTAGATGGGGTGCTAGATGCATTACAAATTTAGTAAAGTCCACAATACATAGGTGCTTATTGTGTTGTTGCTGAGCTTCCTTAATTTGATTATTTAACAACTAAACAATTTCATGCATGGGCAAATTTATTTTTAAGTGTTTTATATAGGTCCGCGTGCTTGGCATTGGTTCTTCCTGGGTTCACCAAACTCCTCTATCTCCTCTTAAAGACCTTGCCACGTCAGATTTTTTTTGCCTATGTGGCATATGCTTAGCACGAGTACAACGTGTGACACTGAGAAAGCTCTTAGGGAATCTTCAACGCTGCCATGCAAACCGGACACCGCATCCATTCGCAGACAGACCCGTCAGTTAGCGGACACTAATGGGAGACGGCCGTCCAAAGCTAGCCGCATACGTCCGCCACCAAAATTTTAAAGTCCACATGCTCAAAATAGTTTCATATCTAGTTCCAGTTTGGCTAAAAAATGTTCAAATGTAGAACTAATTCTAACAATCCAACAAAGTATTCAAATTGTAATAGTTCAAACTTGAATTTAACTAGCACATAGGTACTAGTTGTCTCCTTTAGTCGTCCAGAGATGCTCAATCAAATCTTTCTCCAGTTGGCTTGATGCCGAATTTGTTCATGCATTTGAACAAACTCATCAAATGTGGCTGGATTCTACTCTGGATTGTGGCTTGGACGGCGGAGCGAACCAACAAGAACGGTGTTGTTTTGGAACATAGTAGAAAAAAATCGCACCTACGATCACCCAAGATCAATATGAAGATGCATTGCGGGTTGGGATCACGATCGTTACCGTCACCGAGTTGTAGCGGAAGAAGAATGTGTCGGTGTAGATCAAACTTGGAGTCCCTCGAACCGTTGATGAATGATCCCTCGTATTGCCCACGAACGATCCCTCGAACCGAAGACCAAAAGCACAGCCTCTCTACTTGGTTGCAAGCGTGCAAACTTCATGATCTGGCAGTGCTTCGTCGTCCAGAGCTAATCGTCGCCAGAGAATTAGAGAGAGGATATTAGAACCACACTAGGCTTCTAATTATGAGGACAAGAGGATTAGCCAAACTCTAATTAGTCAACTAGGACCAACTAGAACATGAGCTAGAAGAACTAGAGGAGGCTCCAAAAACTACGTGTCTCAAGAGACAAAATCCTCTAGTATATATAGGTTGGAGGGGAGGGAGAGGGCAGACACCAAGGGGGAAAGAGTCCCCCTTGGTGCACCGGCCTAGGGGAGGAGTCCCACTCCCTCCCCTAGCAGGATTCGGCCTTGTGTGCTTTCTAGTCCCTGTATCGGTTTGCAAAACAGGAGCAACCGATTAGTATCAAATACCTATGACACAGAAATTTACAAGTAGAATAACATTAACTTAGTATAACTATTATACCTTCACCAGAAGAACCGTTTTTCTTATCTATCAAATATTTCTTGCAGCTACGCTTCCAGTGTCCCTTCTGCTTTGCAGTAGAAACATTCAATCTCTTTAGAGGCTCCGCCCTTGCTCTTCTTTTGAGACTTAGTCTGACCGGCTTCAGTAGATTTCTTCTTCTTGAAATTGCCCTTCTTCTTGAAACTGCTTGTTTTGTTGACCATCAACACTATGTTGTTCTTCTACATTCTAGCTTCCGCAGTTTTGAGCATAGCAAACAACTCATTTGCACTTTCCTCCATTCCATTCATGTTGCAATTCATGATAAAGCCATCGTAAGATGGGGGCAATGAAGCAAGCACAATATCTGTACCGAGTGTTGGCGAAATTCCAAAAACTAGAGAAGCCAGTATATCAAAATAGCCAGCAAGCTTCACTATATGCTCACTCATTGAGGAACCCTCTTTCATTTTGCATTCAATCAAGGCCTTGGTTAATTCAAAACGTTTGGTCCTTGCCTGTTTCTTGTACAAAACTTCTAGTGATCCAATTATGAATTGAGTAGTGGATCATTCAAAACGCTTCTGTAGTTCAGGATCCATGCAAGTTAACATGAGGCACTGGACTGAATCATAGTCATCACTACGAGCAGCGTAAGAAGCAACTTTGTCTGGTGTTGCATCCTTTCCAAGAGCATCACCTAGGGGCTGATCCAGCACATACTCCTTCTTAGAACTTCTGATAACAAATCTCAGGTTCCGCATCCAATTCGCATAGTTTCCACCATCAGCAACCAACTTTTCTTTCTCTAACATAGGGGCTAAGTTGAACATATTGTGAGCCATTGATCTACAACGATAGACACAAAATTTTATTTAGACATTTTCATAATTTTAACCTTGCACTAAGTTATTTAAAAATTAACAATATAAAGTGCACTCCCACTCAAATCAATATCTCTCGTAATTGATAGTGAGTGTCTCAAGATCCCGACCTCATTCACATTCATGGATGGTAGCATCTCATAAGATGTGGATTACAACCGGTAGGCAATCTTTTGCCAATCATATCTCCATATGAATCTTGTTCATCTTTAGATGCTTTGTGCTCTGAGCTCAGAACTTTTCTGCTAGAATTTCAAGACAATCGAGTGTTTCTTTTGTGAAGTCGTACCTCATCCGCCTTACACGTCACTTCTCGTTTGTACTCACGGTAGCATGTAGTGCTTCAAAAGTCCACGTGGTATAGTCTTATAGACGGTTGCAACACTGATAAGAGCACCTTTTAACTTGATATTTACTCTGAGAGATCATCCTAATAATGGACTACTGCGCAATCAAAGGTTGCAAACAACAAAGGGATAAACATCTCAGACAGTTCATAAAAGCATGATATGGTATAGCCCTGGGCGTCGGGAATCTCTGTGATCATATTCAATCTTCAGTTGAAGCGGCGTGACGGACAATATTTCGTTGTCGTGGCAACAGTTTAAAAAATGATGCCATGGCAGCAATTTCAGAAAATGTTGTCGTGGCGACCGTTTCAAAAAACGTTGTCGTGGCACCAAATTCAGAAATTCCGCCGTGGCATGGAAATATAGCTCTTCGTCCCGCGCCATGTACACCTTCTCCTTGTTGAGGTCCTCTGTGTACGGTAGCCATCGTCACCTGTATCTTGTAGGCTATCTCTAAGAAATTTACATTAACGTGGCAATCTCGTGGCTCCAGCCATCATGACGTGATGCACATGCCACTTAAGATTACAACATATAACCATCTCATACATAAACTCGTTATCATAACGAAGGCTATACCACATCACATGCATACCCTGCAAAACCAAGTTAGACGTCCTCTAATCGGTTTTTGGCAAAATTTTAGTTACGTTGTTAACCAGTTTCATCAATTAATACTAGCTACCTATGTCCACAACATAGGCGATGATTCTTGATTCTAGATTAAGTTTTGGGGTGCATGAAACAAGAGACTTAATTAAAAATCTCTGTCCCACACTAAACTTCATCAATACGCGTGACCCCCTAGAAGATCTTCCATCTTCGGCACCCTCTTGTGTACGCGATGGTTCACAATTCTCAACTATGGTGAAGCCCAAGGAACTGTTAGCAGATCGTCGACAGCCAGAGTCGATCGATTGTCAGAACTTTGTGAAAAGCGACACCATGCCGTTGACGAATTGAACCGAAGCAACACTCAAGGGAAGCATAGTGATGTCTACTACGCAACTTTATTCTTGTAGACACGTGTTGGGCCTCCAAGCGCAGAGTTTTGTAGGACAGTAGCAATTTTCCCTCAAGTGGATGACCTAAGGTTTATCAATCCGTGAGAGGTGTAGGATGAAGATGGTCTCTCTCAAATGACCCTGCAACCAAATACAAGAAATCTCTTGTGTCCCCAACACACCCAATACAATGGCAAATTGTATAGGTGCACTAGTTCGGCAAAGAGATGGTGATAAAAGTGTAATATTGATGGTAGGAATATATTTTTATAATCTGAATAAATAAAAACAGCAAGGTAGCAAATAGTAAACGGGCACAAAAACGGTATTGAAATGCTTGAAAATGAGGCCTAGGGTCCGTACTTTCGCTAGTGCAACCTCTCAACAATGCTAATATAATTGGATCATATAACCACCCCTCAAAGTGCGATGAAGAATCACTCCAAAGTTCCTATCTAGCGGAGAACATAAGAATAAATTGTTTGTAGGGTACGAAACCACCTCAAAGCTATTCTTTCCGTTCGATCTATTCAAGAGTTCGTACTAAAATAACACAAAGCTATTCTTTCCGTTCGATCTATCCTAGAGTTCATACTAAAATAACACCAAAGCAAATTCATATTCATAATACTCAATCCAACACAAAGAACTTCAAAGAGTGCCCCAAGATTTCTACCCGAGAAACAAAGACAAGAACATGCATCAACCCCTATGTATAGATTACCCCAATGTCACCTCAGGAATCTGCGAGTTGAGTGCCAAAACATATATCAAGTGAATCAATACGATACCCCATTGTCACCACGAGTATTCAATTGCAAGACATATATTAAGTGTCCTCAAATCCATTAAAGTATTCAATCCGATAATAACAAAATCTCAAAGGGAAAAACTCAATTCACAACAAGATAGAGAGGGGGAAACACCATATGATCCGACTATATTAACAAAGCCCGCGATACATCAAGATTGTGACATCTCAAGAACACGAGAGAGAGAGAGAGATTAAACACATAGCTACTGGTACAAACCCTCAGCCCCGAGGGTGGACTACTCCCTCCTCATCGTGGTGGCTGCCGGGATGATGAAGATGGCCACCGGAGATGATTCCCCCCTCCGGAAGGGTGCCGGAACGGGTTCTAGATTGGTTTTCGGTGGCTATAGAGCCTTGCGGCAGCGGAACTTCTGATCTAGGTTAACCCCGAGGGTTTTCAGAATATTTGGGAATTTATAGGGTAAAGAGGGGGTGTAGGAGGCCGCCGAGGTGGGCACAACCTACCTGGGCATGATATGACCAATATTGTGATTGTCAAGCCTCAAAAGATTCAATGTGAAGCTACCACTAGCCTCAAAAGATTCAATGTGAACTCCTTATACTAATTATTCGTGAATTGCTTGTATGACCAATATTGTGATTGTCAGGCCTCAAAAGATTCAATTTCTAAACCAAATGTGAAGCTACCACTAGGCATGATATGATTTCAACTTCATGACATTCAATTTATTCAACAATTTACTCATAGGATATAAGTGAAGCACAAGAGTAAATGACAAGCTACTCCAAAAAGATATAAATGAAGATCATGAGCATAATATTTCTTTCTCTCAAATTAATTTAAGTGAAGAAAGAGAGAATTTATTCAAAAATACTAAAGCACACCGTGCTCAAAAATATATAAGTGAAGCACTAGAGTAATTCCAAAGAAAAGAGCTTCGTTGACGGGATGTGAATGCCGCTTACTTAGCCTCCCTGGCAACTATTTGAGGACTCTGTTTTATTTTAAAACTTTCAGGTCTAAGTATTTTATTAAAACAACAAGCAAAATGAAAATAAAATGACATTCTAAGAATAGCACAACTCATGTGAAGAAGCAAAAACTTAGGCTCAACCGATAATTGTTGATGAAGATAGGTGGGATGCCTATCGGAGCATCCCCAAGCTTAGATGCTTGAGACTTCTTGAAATATTATCTTGGGGTGCCTTGGGCATCCCCAAGCTTGAGCTTTTGTGTCTCCTTAATTCTTCTCATATCGCGGTTTTCCTAAATCACAAAACCTTCATCCACACAAAACTCAACAAGAACTCGTGAGATAAGTTAGTATAAACCAATGCAAAAAACTTATCATTCTCTATTGTAGCAAATCACTAAAAATATTATTCAACATTCCCTACTAAATCTCTCTGCATATTTAACACTCCTATCCTCAAATAGAATCATTAAACAAGCAAACATATGCAAACATAACAACAATCTGCCAAAAACAGTACAATCTGTAAAGAATGCAAGAGTATCAATACTTATTCAACTCAAAACATTATGAAAATTTACCACACTGTAGAAAATTTATCAGAGCTTATTTTGCAAAAAGTTTCAACATTTTATCACATTCTGACTTTTCTAGGGAATTTTCGCAATAGCGGTAAACTTTCTGTTTTCAAACAGCAACATGTAGACTTGCAAAATAAGCATAGTAAAGGCTGTCATTGCCACTTTTATTGAAATAAAATATGGAAAACATTATTCTAAATAACAGCAAGAAAATCCTAACAAAATAAATTGACGCTCCAAGCAAAACACATATGATGTGATGAATGAAAACGTAGCTCTAAGTGAGGTTACCGATAATGTTGGAGAAAAAAAGAAGGGATGCCTACCGGGGCATCCCCAAGCTTAGTTGCTTGGATATTCCTTTAATATAACCTAGGGGGTGCCTTGGGCATCCCCAAGCTTAGGGTCTTGTCACTCCTTATTTGTTGGAAATATGCCCTAGAGGCAATAATAAAATGGTTATTATTATATTTCCTTGTTCATGATAATTGTCTATTGTTCATGCTATAATTGTATTAACCGAAAACCGTAATACATGTGTGAATACATGGACCACAACATGTCCCTAGTGAGCCTCTAATTGACTAGCTCGTTGGTCAATAGATGGTTATGGTTTCCTAACCATGGACATTGGATGTCGTTGATAACGGGGTCACATCATTAGGAGAATGATGTGATGGACAAGACCCAATCCTAAGCATAGCACAAGATTGTGTAGTTCGTTTGCTAGAGATTTTCTAATGTCAAGTATCATTTCCTTAGACCATGAGATTGTGCAACTCCCGGATGCCGTAGGAATGCTTTGGGTGTATCAAACGTCACAACGTAACTGGGTGACTATAAAGGTGCACTACAGGTATCTCCGAAATTGTCTGTTGGGTTGGCACGAATCGAGACTGGGATTTGTCACTCCGTATGACGGAGAGGTATCTCTGGGCCCACTCGGTAATGCATCATCATAATGAGCTCAATGTGAATAAAGGAGTTAGTCAAGGGATCAAGTGTTACGGAACGAGTAAAGAGACTTGCCGGTAACGAGATTGAACGAGGTATGGGGATACCGACGATCGAATCTCGGGCAAGTAACATACCGATGGACAAAGGGAATTGTATACGGGATTGATTGAATCCCCGACATTGTTGTTCATCCGATGAGATCATTGTGGAACATGTGGGAGCCAATATGGGTATCCAGATCCCGCTATTGGTTATTGGTCGGAGAGGCATCTCGGTCATGTCTGCATGGTTCCTGAACCCGTAGGGTCTACACACTTAAGGTTGGATAACGCTAGAGTTGTAATGGGAATAGTATGTGGTTACCGAAGGTTGTTCGGAGTCCCGGATGAGATCCCGGACGTGACGAGGAACTCCGGAATGGTCCGGAGGTGAAGATCGATATATTGGACGAGGGGTATTGGAGTCCAGAATTGTTCTGGGAGTACCAGGTGACGACCAGCGTGACCAAAAGGAGTTTCGGAGGCCCGGCAAGCGTTGGGGGCCTTATGGGCCAAGGGGAGGGGGCACATCAGCCCACTAAGGGGCTGTGCACCCCTCCCTCCCAATCTCAAGTAACCTAGAAAGGTGGGGACGCCTCCCCTAGGGCAGCCGCCCCTCCCGGCTTGGGGGCCAAGTTTCCTAGGGGTGGGGGGCGCCCAAACCCATCTACAGTTTCCCCTGTGGGCGCTGCCCCTTCCCTAGGGAAACCCTAGGGCGCCTCCTCCTCCCCCTTCCCCCTATATATAGTGAGGGAGAGAGAGGGCACCGGCAACCCTTCCCCTGGCGCAGCCCTCCCCCTTCCAACTCCTCCTCCTCCGTAGTGCTTAGCGAAGCTCTGCTGGAGAACCACGAGCTCCACCACCACGCCGTCGTGCTGCCGGAGTTCTCCCTCAACTTCTCCTCTCCCCTTGCTGGATCAATAAGGAGGAGACGTCCCCGGGCTGTACATGTGTTGAACGCGGAGGCGTCGTCCGTTCGGCGCTTGGATCGGATCTTCCGCGGTTCGAATCGCCGCGAGTACGACTCCATCAACCGCGTTCTTGTAACGCTTCCGCTTAGCGATCTTCAATGGTATGAAGATGCACTCTCTCTCTCCCGTTGCTAGCTTCTCCTAGATTGATCTTGGTGACACGTAGGAAAATTTTGATTTATTACTACGTTCCCCAATAGTGGCCTCATGAGCTAGGTCTATGCGTAGATTCTATGCACGAGTAGAACACAAAGTAGTTGTGGACGATGATTTGGTCAATTTGCTTACCGTTACTAGTATTATCTTGATTCGGTGGCATTGTGGGATGAAGCGGCCTGTACCGACCTTACACGTACGCTTACGTGAGACAGGTTCCACTGACTGACATGCACTTGATGCATAAGGTGGCTAGCGCGTGTCTGTCTCTCCCACTTTAGTCGGATCGGATTCGATGAAGAGGGTCCTTATGCTGGGTAAATAGCAATTGGCATATCACCGTTGTGGATTTTGCGTAGGTAAGAAACGTTCTTGCTAGAAACCCATAGCAGCCACGTAAAACATGCAACAACAATTAGAGGGCATCTAACTTGTTTTTGGAGGGTATGCTATGTGATGTGATATGGCCAAAAGGATATGATGAATTATATATGTGACGCATGAGATTGATCATGTTCTTGTAATAGGAATCACGACTTGCATGTCGATGAGTATGACAACCAGCAGGAGCCATAGGAGTTGTCTTAATTTATTGTATGACCCGCGAGTCAATATAAACGCCATGTAATTACTTTACTTTTTGCTAACTGTTAGCCATAGTAGTAGAAGTAATAGTTGGCGAGACAACTTCATGGAGACATGATGATGGAGATCACGGTGTCATTCCTGTGACGATGGTGATCATGCCGCACCCCGAAGATGGAGATCAAAGGCGCAAGATGATATTGGCCATATCATGTCACTTTATGATTTGCATGTGATGTGTATCCTGTTTACATCTTATTTTCTTAGAACGACGGTGGCATAAATAAGATGATCCCTCACTAAAATTTCAAGAAATGTGTTCCCCCTAAAGTGTGCACCATTGTGAAGGTTTGTTGTTTCGAAGCACCACGTGATGATCGGGTGTGATAGATTCTAATGTTCGAATACAACGGGTGTAAGCCAGAATTACACATGCAAAACACTTAGGTTGACTTGACGAGCCTAGCATGTACAGACGTGGCCTCGGAAAACGAGAGACCGAAAGGTCGAACATGAGTCGTATAGTAGATGCGATCAACATGGAGATGTTCACCGTTGATGACTAGTCCGTCTCACGTGATGATCGGACACGGCCTAGTCGATTCGGATCATGTATCACTTAGATGACTAGAGGGATGTCTATCTGAGGGGGAGTTCATCAAATAATTTGATTAGATGAACTTAATTATCATGAACTTAGTCTAAAAAATTGTCTTTACAATCTATCTTGTAGATCCAATGGCCCACGCTAATGTTTCCCTCAACTTCAACGCGTTCCTAGAGAAAACCAAGCTGAAAGACGATGGAAGCAACTATACGGACTGGGTCCGTAACTTGAGGATCATCCTCATAGCTTCCAAGAAAGCATATGTCCTTGAAGCACCGCTAGGTGACACACCCATTTTCCCAGCAACTCAAGACATTATGAACGCCTAGCAGTCGCGTAGTGATGATTACTCCCTGGTTCAGTGCGGCATGCTTTACAACTTAGAATCGGGGCTCCAAAAGCGTTTTGAGCAACACGGAGCATATGAGATGTTCCAAGAGTTGAAAATGGTTTTCCAAAGCTCATGCCCAGGTCGAGAGATATGAAGTCTCTGACAAGTTCTACAGTTGTAAGATGGAGGAAAATAGTTCTGTCAGCGAACATATACTCAAAATGTCTGGGTTGCACAACCGCTTGTCTTAGCTGGGAGTTAATCTTTCAGATGACTCAGTCATTGACAAAATCCTCCAGTCGCTTCCACCTAGCTACAAGAGCTTTTTGATGAACTACAATATGCAAGGGATGGAGAAGTCCATTCCTGAGTTATATTCGATGCTGAAATCAGCGGAGGTGGAGATCAAAAAGGAACATCAAGTGTTGATGGTGAATAAGACCACTAGTTTCAAGAAAGGCACAGGTAAGAAGAACTTCAAGAAGGACGACAAGGGAGTTGCCGCGCCCGGTAAGTCAGCTGTCGGGAAGATGCCAAAGAATGGACCCAAGCATGAGACTGAGTGCTTTTACTGCAAGGGAAATGATCACTGGAGGCGGAACTGCCCCAAGTACTTAGCGGATAAGAAGGCCGGCAACACCAAAGGTATATATGATATACATGTTATTGATGTGTACCTTACCAGCGCTCGTAGTAGCTCTTGGGTATTTGATACCGGTGCGGTTGCTCATATCTGTAACTCAAAACAGGAGCTGCGGAATAAGCGGAGACTGGCAAAGGACGAGGTGACGATGCACATCGGGAATGGTTCCAAGGTCGATGTGATCGCCGTCGACACGCTACCTCTACATCTACCCACGGGATTAGTTTTAAACCTCAATAGTTGTTATTTAGTACCAGCTTTGAGCATGAACATTGTATCAGGATCTCGTTTGATGCGAGATGGCTACTCATTTAAATCTGAGAATAATGGTTGTTCTATTTATATGAGAGATATGTTTTATGGTCATGCCCCGCTGGTCAATGGTTTATTTTTATTGAATCTCGAACGTGATGTTACACATATTCATAGTGTGAATACCAAGAGATGTAAGGTTGATAATGATAGTCCCACATATTTGTGGCACTGCCGCCTTGGTCATATTGGTGTCAAACGCATGAAGAACCTCCATGCGGATGGACTTTTCGAGTCTCTTGATTATGAATCATTTGACACGTGTGAACCATGCCTCATGGGCAAAATGAGCAAGACTCCGTTCTCTGGAACAATGGAGCGAGCAACCAACTTGTTGGAAATAATACATACTAATGTATGCGGTCCAATGAGCGTTGAGGCTCGCGGTGGCTATCGTTATGTTCTCATCCTCACTGATAACTTAAGTAGATATGGGTATGTCTACCTAATGAAACACAAGTCTGAGACCTTTGAAAAGTTCAAGGAATTTCAAAACGAGGTAGAGAATCAACGTGACAGGAAAATAAAGTTCTTACGATCAGATCGTGGAGGAGAATATTTGAGTCACGAGTTTGGCACACACTTAAGGAAATGTGGAATTATTTCACAACTCACGCCGCCTGGAACACCTCAGCGAAATGGTGTGTTCGAACGTCGTAATCGCACTCTATTGGATATGGTGCAATCTATGATGTCTCTTACCGATCTACCGCTATAATTTTGGGGTTATGCTTTAGAGACTGCCACATTCACTTTAAATAGGGCACCGTCTAAATCCGTTGAGACGACACCATATTAATTATGGTTTGGGAAGAAACCTAAGCTGACGTTTCTGAAAGTTTGGGGATGCGATCTTATGTCAAGAAACTTCAACCTGAAAAGCTCGAACCCAAATCAAAAAAAAGCTTCTTCATAGGATACCCTAAGGAAACTATTGGGTATACCTTCTACCTCAGATCCGAGGGCAAGATATTTGTTGCCAAGAATGGATCCTTTCTGGAGAAAGAGTTTCTCTCGAAAGAAATAAGTGGGAGGAAAGTAGAACTTGATGAGGTACCCCGTCTTGAACTGGAGAGTAGCGCAGCACAAGAAAATGTTTTTATGGTGCCTGCACCGACTAGAGAGGATGTTAATGATGATGATCATGAAACTTCGGATCAAGTTTCTACTGAACTTCTTGTAGGTCCACAAGGACACGTTCCGCACCAGAGTGGTACGACAACCCTGTCCTGGAAATCATGTTGTTAGACAACGGCGAACCTTCGAACTATGGAGAAGCGATGGCGGGCCCGGATTCCAACAAATGGCTTGAAGCCATGAAATCCGAGATAGGATCCATGTATGAGAACAAAGTATGGACTTTGGTGGACTTGCCCGATGATCGGCGAGCCATAGAGAATAACTGGATCTTTAAGAAGAAGACTGACACAGATGGTAATCTGACCGTCTATAAGGCTCGGCTTGTCGCTAAGGGTTATCGACAAGTTCAACGAGTTGACTACGATGAGACCTTCTCACCCGTAGCGAAGCTGAAGTCTGTCTAAATCATGTTAGCAATTGCCGCATCCTATGATTATGAGATATGGCAAATGGACGTCAAAACGGAATTCCTTAACGGTTTCCTTAAGGAAGAATTGTATGTGATGCAGCCGGAGGGTTTTGTCGATCCTAAGAATGCTGACATGGTATGCAAGCTCCAGCGCTCCATCTATGGGCTGGTGCAAGCATCTCGGAGTTGGAACATTCGCTTTGATGAAATGATCAAAGCGTTTGGGTTTATACAGACTTATGGAGAAGCATGTATTTACAAGAAAGTGAGTGGGAGCTCTGTAGCATTTCTCATATTATATGTGGATGACATACTGTTGATGGGAAATGATATAGAACTTTTGGAAAGCATAAAGGCCTACTTGAATAAGTGTTTTTCAATGAAGGACCTTGGAGAAGCTACTTATATAATAGGCATCAAGATCTATAGAGATAGATCGAGATGCCTCATTGGTCTTTCGTAAAGCACATACCTTGACAAGATATTGATGAAGTTCAATATGGATCAGTCCAAGAAGGGGTTCTTGCCTGTATTGCAAGGTGTGAGATTGAGCACAGCTCAACGCCCGACCTCGGTAGAAGAAAGAGAAAAGATGAGTGTCATCCCCTATGCCTCGGCCATAGGCTCTATTATGTATGCCATGCTTTGTACCAGACCTGATGTGAACCTTGCCATAAGTTTGGTAGGGAGGTACCAAAGTGATCCCGGTATGGAACACTGGACAACAGTCAAGAATATCCTGAAGTACCTGAAAAGGACTAAGGATATGTTTCTTGTTTATGGAGGTGCCGAAGAGCTCGTCGTAAAGGGTTACGTCGATGCTAGCTTCGACACAGATCTGGATGACTCCAAGTCACAAACCGGATACGTGTATATTTTGAATGGTGGGGCAGTCAGCTGGTGCAGTTGCAAGCAAAGCGTCGTGGCAGCATCTACATGTGATATTTGTAAAGTACATACGGATCTGAATGTCGCAGATCCGTTGACTAAACCGCTTCCACGAGCAAAACATTATCAGCACCAGAACTTTATGGGTGTTCGATTCATCACAATGTAACTAGATTATTGACTCTAGTGCAAGTGGGACACTGTTGGAAATATGCCCTAGAGGCAATAATAAAATGGTTATTATTATATTTCCTTGTTCATGATAATTGTCTATTGTTCATGCTATAATTGTATTAACCGGAAACCGTAATACATGTGTGAATACATAGACCACAACATGTCCCTAGTGAGCCTCTAGTTGACTAGCTCGTTGATCAATAGATTGTTGGGGAACGTAGTAATTTCAAAATTTTCTGACGCACACGCAAGATCATGGTGATGCATAGCAAAAAGCGGGGAGAGTGTTGTCCACGTACCCTCGTAGACCAAAAGCGAAAGTGTTATGACAACGCGGTTGATGTAGTTGTACGTATTCACGATCAACCGAGCCTAGTACTGAACGTATGGCACCTCCACGATCTGCACACGTTCAGCTCAGTGAAGTCCCACGAACTCACGATCCAGTAGAGTGTCGAGGGAGAGCTTCGTCAGCACGACAGCGTGATGACGGTGATGATGAAGAAACCGGCGCAGGGCTTCGCCTAAGCACTACGACGATATAACCGAGGTGGATTATGGTGGAGGGGGGCACCGCACATGGCTAAGAGATCAATGATCAAGTTGTGTGTCTATGGGGTGCCCCCTCCCCCGTAGATAAAGGAGTGGAGGAGGGGGAGGAGGCCGGCCTCCTAGGCGCGCCCCAAGGGGAGTCCTACTCCCACCGGGAGTAGGATTCCCCCTTCCCTAGTTGGATTAGGAGAGAAGGAAAGGGGAAGGAAGGAGGAAGGAAAGGGGGGCCGGCCCCCCTCCAATTTGGATTGGGCTTGGGGGGGGGGCACGCCCCCTCCTTTGCTCCCTTCTCCTCTCTCCCACTATGGCCCAATAAGTCCCATATACCTCCCGGGGGGTTCCGGTAACCTCCCGGTACTCCGGTAAATGCCCGATCTCATCCGGAACCATTCCGATGTCTAAATATAGTCGTCCAATATATCGATCTTTATGTCTCGACCATTTCGAGACTCCTCTTCATGTCCGTGATCATATCTGGGACTCCGAACTACCTTCGGTACATCAAAACACATAAACTCATAATATCGATCGTCACCGAACGTTAAGCATGCGGACCCTACGGCTTAGAGAACTATGTAGACATGACCGAGACATGTCTCCGGTCAATAAGCAATAGCGGAACCTGGATGCTCATATTGGTTCCTACATATTCTACGAAGATCTTTATCGGTCAAACCGCATAACAACATACGTTGTCCCCTTTGTAATCGGTATGTTACTTGCCAGAGATTCGATCGTCGGTATCTGAATACCTAGTTCAATCTCATTACTGGCAAGTCTCTTTACTCGGTCCGTAATGCATCATCCCATAACTAACTCATTAGTCACATTGCTTGCAAGGCTTATAGTGATGTGCATTACCGAGAGGGCCCAGAGATACCTCTCCGACAATCGGAGTGACAAATCCTAATCTCGATCTATGCCAACTCAACAAGTACCATCGGAGACACCTATAGAGCACCTTTATAATCACCTAGTTACGTTGTGACATTTGGTAGCACACGAAGTGTTCCTCCGGTATTCGGGAGTTGCATAATCTCATAGTCATAGGAACATGTATAAGTCATGAAGAAAGCAATAGCAATATACTAAACGATCAAGTGCCGAGCTAATGGAATGGGTCAAGTCAATCACATCATTCTCTAATGATGTGATCCCCTTAATCAAATGACAGCTCTTGTCTATGGCTAGGAAACTTTACCATCTTTGATTCAACGAGCTAGTCAAGTAGAGGCATACTAGTGACACTCTGTTTGTCTATGTATTCACACATGTACTAAGTTTCCAGTTAATACAATTCTAGCATGAATAATAAACATTTATCATGATATAAGGAAATATAAATAACAACTTTATTATTGCCTCTAGGGCATATTTCCTTCAGTCTCCCACTTGCACTAGAGTCAATAATCTAGATTACACAGTAATGATTCTAACACCCATGGAGTCTTGGTGCTGATCATGTTTTGCTCGTGAGAGAGGCTTAGTCAAGGGGTCTGCAACATTCAGATCCGTATGTATCTTGCAAATCTCTATGTCTCCCTCCTTGACTTGATCGCGGATGGAATTGAAGCATCTCTTGATGTGCTTGGTTCTTTTGTGAAATCTGGATTCCTTTGCCAAGGCAATTGCACCAGTATTGTCACAAAAGATTTTCATTGGACCCGATGCACTAGGTATGACACCTAGATCGGATATGAACTCCATCCAGACTCCTTCATTTGCTGCTTCCGAAGCAGCTATGTACTCCGCTCACACGCAGATCCTGCCACGACGCTTTGCTTAGAACTGCACCAACTGACAGCTCCACCGTTCAATATAAACACGTATCCAGTTTGTGACTTAGAGTCATCCGGATCATTGTCAAAGCTTGCATCGACGTAACCATTTACGACGAGCTCTTTGTCACCTCCATAAATGAGAAACATATCCTTAGTCCTTTTCAGGTATTTCAGGATGTTCTTGACCGCTGTCCAGTGATCCACTCCTGGACTACTTTGGTACCTCCCTGCTAAACTAATAGCAAGGCACACATCAGGTCTGGTACACAGCATTGCATACATGATAGAGCCTATGGCTGAAGCATAGGGAACACTTTTCATTTTCTCTCTATGTTCTGTAGTGGTCGGACATTGAGTCTGACTCAACTTCACACCTTGTAACACAGGCAAGAACCCTTTCTTTGCTTGATCCATTTTGAACTTCTTCAAAACTTTATCAAGGTATGTGCTTTGTGAAAGTCCAATTAAGCGTCTTGATCTATCTCTATAGATCTTAATGCCCAATATATAAGTAGCTTCACCGAGGTCTTTCATTGAAAAACTCTTGTTCAAGTATCCTTTTATGCTATCCAGAAATTCTATATCATTTCCAATCAACAATATGTCATCCACATATAATATTAGAAATGCTACAGAGCTCCCACTCACTTTCTTGTAAATACAGGCTTCTCCAAAAGTCTGTATAAAACCATATGCTTTGATCACACTATCAAAACGTTTATTCCAACTCCGAGATGCTTGCACCAGTCCATAAATGGATCCCTGGAGCTTGCACACTTTGTTAGCATCCTTTGGATCGATAAAACCTTCAGGTTGCATCATATACAACTCTTCTTCCAGAAATCCATTCAGGAATGCAGTCTTTACATCCATTTGCCAAATTTCATAATCATAAAATGCAGCAATTGCTAACATGATTCGGACGGACTTAAGCATCGCTACGGGTGAAAAAGTCTCATCATAGTCAACTCCTTGAACTTGTCGAAAAACCTTTCGCGACCAGTCGAGCTTTGTAGATAGTAACATTACCGTCAGCGTCAGTCTTATTCTTGAAGATCCATTTATTCTCGATGGCTTGCCGATCATCGGGCAAGTCAACCAAAGTCCACACTTTGTTCTCATACATGGATCCCATCTCAGATTTCATGGCCTCAAGCCATTTTACGGAATCTGGGCTCATCATCGCTTCCTCATAGTTCGTAGGTTCGTCATGGTCAAGTAACATGACCTCCAGCACAGGATTACCGTACCACTCTGGTGCGGATCTTACTCTGGTTGACCTACGAGGTTCGGTAGTAACTTGATCTGAAGTTACATGATGATCATCATTAGCTTCCTCACTAATTGGTGTAGGAGTCACAGGAACAGATTTTTGTGATGTACTACTTTCCAATAAGGGAGCAGGTACAGTTACCTTCAAGTTCTACTTTCCTCCCACTCACTTCTTTCGAGAGAAACTCCTTCTCTAGAATGGATCCACTCTTAGCAACGAATGTCTTGCCTTCGGATCTGTGATAGAAGGTGTGCCTGTTGGGGATATTACTACTGAGTATAAACCGTCCAGGAGGGGCCGGGTTATACCCATAATGAGTTACTTATATTGAAGCCCATGAAGGCATGGAAGATGGCGCTTTACAGAGGAGATTGGACAAGAAGGCCCAAGGCCCAAGGACGGATTAAGGCCCGTAGACGTAAACCGCCATATGATGTAAGACTTGTATTGTAAGGAATATGAGATGAGTCACCGAGTCAGACACGTTGTATGAGTCGGCCAGGACTCTGTAGACCGCAGGGCGTCAACCCATGTATATAAGGGGACGACCCGGCGACGGTTTAGGGACAGAAACAACAACTCGAGAGCCAGGCATAGCGGATTCGCTCCCTGGTCATCGAAACCCTAGCAATTCCACATCAACTGGATTAGGCCTTTACCTTCACCGCAAGGGGCCGAACCAGTATAAACTCCTTGCGTCCTTTGTCCCGCTTTAACCCCTTTAAGCTAACTACGTTGCGATGGCTCCACGACTAAGTCCTTACATTAGGACATCTGTCGTGACAAAACCAGGTCAGTTGGCGCCCACCGTGGGGCTGTCGCACGATGGTTTCGAGTTCTTAGAGGGCAGCTTCGAAGGGCTCAAGGGATACACTGTGGGCCGAATGACCAAGAGTCGTCGCGGCAAGCTCTACATCGACGACGCAGGCTGGGGCCCCGAGGCCGGCTCAATTGAGTGCGGGTACCGGGTCCCCTTCGGCGGCATTCATGTTTTCATTGGCAAGATCGGCGAACCGGGCCCTGAGCCGGACATCTGCACCGACATCGTCGAAACGGCTCAGCGTGCGAGACTCGCCCGGGTTCAGCCTGCCATGAAGTGTGCCGTCGTGGGAGTCATCCACGGAGCGGAATTTGAGGTTAGATCGGCATCTGGTGGTGAAACCGTCGTTTACTTTGATGACAAGTTATCTACTGGAGAGACCGAGTCATTGTACCACCTGCAAGATGGCCGGTTTGGGGGCTGTTCCGATGGCGACAGTATTCCAGACCCCTTCGATCTGCCGAGCCGGGCTGCGATCTTTATGGCCGGTACACAGCCTGTGCAGCACTCTTCGACCGCAGCAACAATGATTTCTAGATCAGTAGCGGCGACAGCAGCCGGGGCAGGAGGCCCTGCGCGATCGCCGGCTCAGGTTTTGTCTGACTTATTTGACGCTTTGGCAACGCTACTAGCGGCAGAAGTTAATCCGGCGAATCGGGATGAGCATAACGTGGAAGTTGCGAAGGTGAAGGATCAGATAGCTCAGGCCAAAGCAGACCTAGCAGCTGAGGACACCAGGGTGGCTGCAGAGCGGGCTGAGTTGGAGGCACAGGCTTACCGACTTATGTTGGATCAGAGCGCGTCAAATGATGTCATGAGGAGAAGGTACCGATCTCACCTGCCTCTGCTTTATGAGGCAAGGAATCTCTTTAACACGCCAGGAGCAGGAACCAGTAACCAGCCAGTGGTAAACCGGGTGGAGGCACCTGGAACGGGGGCGCCGATTCAGCCGCGCACGATGGATCCGCCCCGTCAGAACAATGTCCTGTCGCAGCACGTCTCAACGCCTCCGGGCCATTACTCTAACCCGTTGGATAACATAGTCGCCGCCGCTTCACGATTGGCGGCGCTCCCGATCGAAGGAGAGTCCCCAATAGAGGTTGAGACACAACGGGCTAGAGAGCTCCTTCAGACAGCCTTGACTCGGCAGCAGGATTATTCGTACAGCCGCGAGAGGATTCATTCCACTCCTCACCCAAGACGGAGTTACAGCAGGCGTATTGATGAACCGGCTGTGTCAAGCAGTGCGCGGAACCGTAACCCGCCTCGAGGGCATAATCCGATTGGGGGTGCTAATGCTCAGGATGTGGTGGATCATGGAAGGGCACGTCGAGAAGCCGAGTTAGCGGCGCAGTACGCGGCCCGTCAGCTTACTCCGGTTTGTCCAACAACTTCGGTGGAACCAGGAGTTGCATCCAGCTCTTTGGGGTGCCGTGTCTTACCCCGGCTCTACGTAATGTACGGCTGCCCAAGGATTTCAAGGGTCCACGTAAGGTGCCCAATTACACTGCCGATTTACCCCCTGAGTCATGGATCGAAAGCTATGAGATGGCTATGGAGATGCTGGATATGGATGATGCGACATGTGCTAAATATTTCACCATGATGTTGGAAGGAACAACTCGCACTTGGCTGAAGAATTTACCAGCTAACTCCATTGGGTCATGGGCCGAGTTAAAGGCCCGGTTTATCCAGAATTTCAAAGACACGTGTAAGCAGCCCATGTCAATAGTGGACTTAGCTGCCTGTGTCCAAGAGGAAGGTGAATCAACAACCCATTGGGTGCGCCGGGTTTCAGAAATTTTGCATTCGTCGGACCGCATCAATGCCGACACATCAGTTTTAACGTTGGAAGGCAATTGCCGGTTCGCACCTCTGAAGCTGAAGTTGGGACGGCTCAAACATCACTTCAATGACATGGGGACGCTTATGGCAGCTCTGGTTAAGTATGCCGACTCTGATAGTACCAAGGACCCTGAGTCTGACGATGAAAAGCCGGGAAAGGGAAAGAAGAGTGGCAGCGCCAAAGGGCAGCAGCATAACCTGGTGGGTCATGGAAACAACGGTAAGCGTAAAACGGATAACAGTTTAGATTTTGTGGCTAACACCAACATGTAGGATAATGGTCAGCGTCGTAAGGGTAAACTGCCCCCGCGGAGTGGAGGATCAGGTCCCAATCTCGAGCGCATGTTAAACCAGCCTTGCCCAAAGCACGGGTCGCGAGAAAGGCCAGCCATGCACCTCTGGAAGGATTGCTTTATTATGCGGGAGTTCAAAAATTCGGATCTTTCCCGATATGACCATGGACCGTTCGGCGGTTCAGGACCTGGTTCTCATGGGCCGGGTTATGGTGGAGGCAGTTCTGGCTCAGGATTTCAAGGTAATCAAAGCGGACATGGCAATCAGGGTAGTCAAGGCAACCAGGGTGGTTATAATCATCAGGGGAGTCGGCAGCAGCAGCAGTAGTCAGGTTACCAGAGCAACCCGAAGCAGTTGAATAGTGGGCAGTATCATGTCTTCACCACTAGCCTATGCAAGCGCGATCAGGAGCTTCATAAAAGGGCAGTGAACTCCGTGGAACCGGCAGTGCCTCGTTACTTGCGCTGGTCTGAACAGCTCATTGTGTGGAGTCGAGAGGATCATCCGCCCCGGGTTGGTAATCCGGGTCATCTGGCATTGGTGGTGGCGCCTCAGGTTGGAGGGTATAAGTTCACCAAGGTGCTCATGGATGGGGGGAGCAGTATCAACATCCTTTACTATGAAACCTTCCATCGCATGGGGTTGACAGATAAAAATCTTAAACCGTCAAACACCGTTTTCCATGGAGTGTACTTCGCCGCCAAGAAGCTGAAGCCCTACTTTCAAGAGAATCTCATCACGGTCATGTGCACCGCCCCGCTTGCCGAGATCATAGGCAGCCGGGATGCATCCGACCGGGTGGCTAAGTGGGCCATTGCGCTGGCTCCTTACATGATCTTCTACCAGCCCCACACCGCCATCAAGTCCCAAGCATTGGCCGACTTCCTTGTCGACTGGGCCGAGACCCAGTACCTACCGCCGGCTCTCGACTCCACTCATTGGCGGATGCATTTCGATGGATCCAAGATGTGCACCGGCTTGGGAGCCGGCATCGTCCTCACCTCTCCCAAGGGCGACAAGCTCAGATACACATTGCAAATCCATTTTGCCGCCTCCAACAATGTGGCTGAGTACGAGGCGCTCATACACGGGCTCCGGCTAGCCAAAGAGCTCGGCATACGCTGGATCCTATCTTATGGCGACTCGGATTTAGTGGTCCAGCAGTCATCTGGCGACTGGGATGCCAAGGACGCAAACATGGCGAGCTATCGATTCCTCGTCCAGCAAATCAGCGGATACTTTGAAGGGTGCGAGTTCCTCCACGTGCCACGGGCCGACAACGAGCAAGCAGATGCCCTGGCACGGATCGGCTCCACCCGACAAGCTATACCAACCGGTGTCTCTCTCCAGCGCCTCCTCAAGCCGTCTGTCAAGCCGTCTCCAGAATCGGACTCTATCTTTGTACCGCCTGCCCCTGATGCAGTCGGATCCGACTGGGGGAACCCAGCAGGCGGCTCGGGGACTTCGACAAGCGGCCCGAGGACTGCCATAGTCTCACCCGGCTCGGGGACTTCAGAACCCGGCCCGGGGAGTACAGCAGTCGGCCCGGGGACTGCAGCAATCGGCCCGGGGACTGCAACGACACAACAGGCGGTGGCCGACTCCAACTCTCCACCACCCAACCCACCCACCCGGGTCACAGTAGCCGTACTGACAACAGAAGAAGTCACAGCTCCATCATGGGCCCAGCCCATCCTCAACTTCCGAGTAAACAGAGAGCTGCCGACTGATGAGATCTCGGCAAGACTAGTTCAACGCCGAGCCGGAGCATACGCAATAATAAACAGAGAAGTTGTTAAGCATAGCGTCACTGGAGTCTTCCAGCGCTGCGTCGAGCCAGAGAAGGGCATAGCAATCCTCAAGGATATCCACCAAGGCGAATGCAGCCACCACGCGGCCTCAAGATCACTTGTCGCCAAAGCTTTCCGCCATGGTTTCTTCTGGCCGACTGCTTTAGAAGACGCCAAGGAATTAGTCAAATGCTGCAAAGGATGCCAAGGCTTCAGCTCCAAGCAACACCTGCCGGCTTCCGCACTCAAGACCATCCCCCTCACCTGGCCCTTTGCCGTTTGGGGCTGGACATGGTGGGCCCATTCAAGACAGCCCGCGGCGGCATGACACATCTGCTTGTCGCCGTGGACAAATTCATGAAGTGGATTGAAGCAAAGCCAATCAAGAAGCTGAACGGGCCGACTACCGTGACATTCATCGCAGACATCACTACTCGGTATGGTGTACCACATAGCATCATCACCGACAACGGCACGAATTTTGCCAAGGGAGCACTGGCACGTTTCTACGCGACACAGGGCATCCGACTGGACTTAGCATCCGTTGCCCACCCGCAGTCAAACGGCCAGGTTGAGCGAGCAAACGGCCTCATCCTCTCCGGCAACAAGCCCCGACTGGTCGTACCACTGGAGCGTTCAGCCGGCTGCTGGCTCGATGAGCTGCCGGCTGTCCTCTGGAGTCTGCGTACTACCCAAACAAGTCAACCGGCTTCACTCCGTTCTTCCTTGTATATGGTGTCGAGGTTGTCATCCCAACTGACATCGAGTTCGACTCGCCTCGGGTCACCATGTACATGGAGGCGGAGGCCAAGGAAGCGCGAGAAGACAGCGTTGACCTGCTGGAAGAAGGCCAGCTGTTAGCACTCAGCCGGTCTGCCATCTACCAACAGGGTTTGCGCCGTTACCACAACCGGAAGGTCAAGCCAACATCCTTCCAAGAGGGCGATCTTGTGCTCCGGCTGACCCAGCGAACAGCCGGCCAGCACAAGCTCTCGGCCCCTTGGGAAGGCCCTTTCGTCATCAGCAAGGCCCTAGGCAACGACTCCTACTACCTGATCAACGCACAGAAGCCGAGAGCACGCAAGAGGGATGATTCCGGCAAGGAGTCGGAACGACCATGGAACGCCAATCTCCTGAGAAGATTTTACAGTTAAAAGCAGTATGTATCATGCTACCTTTTTATATTAAGTACAAGACAACGGGCCCCCCGAGGCGCACTCAGGGACTGCCCTCCTTTATCTATGAATGACGAGTGTCATACCCATGAATGTACTATTACATTTGATTCTCTATCTGGCACCGGGTTCGACTAGTCGGCCCGGGGACTGGCCGCCTTGAGTTATATTAAAAGTTCTACCTAAAGTCAGACAAGTAGTGTGCCAGCACCCGAGCCCTATCTTGTCATAAGTCGCAGCTCGAAGAACCGACTATCCGACTGGCAAGAGCCAAAGGCAGGAAAGGATGCCCACACGAAAAACAGCTAAGGACTAACGAACTTATATAACACAAGCCGGCCTCCCACCACGCCTACCGGCTGTCAGAACAGCTGGCTTGCCGGTTTCCCAGTCACTTCGCTACAATCCAAGAAAGCTAGAGTACTTGCCCTCCCAACCAGCCAAGCACTTCTCCAGCCATAGACTGCAGAGCAGCTGTCCGGCTGGGAAGGCGGCAACCAAGGGAGGGCGGCAAAGGAAATAGCCAAACGATGAAAAGCAAAAACAATGGAAAGCCAAACACATGCATGATTATATTTACACATAAGGCCTTCAACAGGCCGGCAGTCAATATAGTTTGAATACACCCCCGGTGGGTGGAACTACGCAAACTTAACGAAATATTGTTCAAAGAGTAATAAAACAGGAAAGTAAAGGCAGCAGATTAGACTAAGGGCGCAACAGGGGAGCCGGGCTGGTCGGTGGAGACGGCAGCACCGGCTGGAGGAGTGGCCAGCTGGCGAGTCTCGGCTTGATCATCGCCGGCTACAGGCGGTGCGCTCGCACGTGCCTTGTTGCTGGAGGCACGGTCAAGCTGAGGCTGGCCGGCTGCTCCACCATCTGGCATGGCGTCTTCACCCTCCTCCTCCTCCTCCTCGCCCTCGTCGCTGGAGTCGATCTCCTCCACCGAGTCCTCGCCATCTGCTGGGTTCAGCCCGAACCACTCTTCCGGCTGGGCAACGCCGTTGTCATCCACCTCAGGAGCAAAGGCGCTGGTGTCGGTGTAGTCGGCGATCGCCGAGGCACGCTGGATGATAGCCGGCCGCACCGGCTCCAGCTCCGTGTCAGCCTCCTGCCGCCAGGTGGCCAGCTGGTCCAAACTCAGCTCAGGATACCAGGCTTTGACGAACTCCAGCGCCCGCCTGGCGCCTGACCGAGCCGTAGAAGCCTTCCAGGCCTCAAAGCGGCCGGCCGCTACCTCCAGCCAGTCGGCAGTCCGACTGGGGGTGCGGGGAATCACCTCGCCGGGCCAGGGAGCGGCCAGCACCTGCGCCCCAACACACTGAAGCCGGCGGAGCACGAGGTGAGCCGGCTGGAGGCAGGCTTGAATCGCCAGGAGCTGTTCCTCAAGCGACCGGCGAGCGTTCGGCAACATCTTAGTGCCAGCCTGCCTCTGCGCCTCGCGGTGGGCCTCGATGACCTGGTTGGCGGCAATAGAGTTGCCAGGGAAGTACTCTGCACAAGAAAGAAGAGAATACCAAGTTAGAGAGTGAACCAAACGGCAAGCGGCAAGCAAGGAACAAAGAAGAGGGCGGCCTACCGTCAACCAAGTCTTCGATTTGGCCGTAGCCGTTGATCAACGACTGCCTCGCCTCGGCCCAGCTCACCGCCTCGGTCTCATATTCGGCTTGGAGGGCGGCCTCGCTATCCTGCACCGCCTTCAGGGGCGCCTTGTGGCTCTCCTCCTGGTCGGCCCGCTTCTTGACCAGGCGGTCACGCTCCTGAGCCAAGGCATCGAACTCGGCTTCCTTAGCGCGAAGGGCGGCCTGAGTCCCACCCAGCTGCTCCCTCAGTTTGGCGTTGGCCGCTGCAGATATGGCAGAGAAGAAAAGAGCAATAAGAAAGAAGTCGTCAAGAAAGATCCGACCTGATTGCTCAGCAGTCGGCCCGAATCTCGGGGACTACACCCAGTGGGTGCGCTAACGCGCCCCCACGTGAGATAAAAGATGAAGCACTTACCGCGGCTCTCAGCTAGATCAGCAGTCTTCTGGGTCAGCTCCCGAGCCTGGGAGTTGAAGGTAGCCGCACGGAGGTTGTGGTAGTTCTGCAAGTCAGACAGAGAAGCAAATGAGAACAAGAGAGCAAACAAAGCCTATTAAGAAGTTCCAAGCCGCCCGCTCAGCAGCCGACTCGGAACTCGGGGACTACACCCTATGGGTGCGCTGACGCGCCCCCATGGAAGAAACCAAGATCAAGAAGCAAAAACGGGAAGACTTACCTGAATGGCCGCCCGTGTCGCGAGGAACTCGTCATTATACTGCCTCAGCATTGCGGCCTGGGACTGAAGCCGGTTCCGGACTTCTTGCGCCGCCACATTCACCACGGCCGTCCCACCACCTGGCGTCCACCCCGAGCTGGCGCTAGCCGTCTCCACGTCCTGGGCCGACGAGCTGGAGCCCGCGACCTTTTGCGGGTCCGGAGCCGAAGTTGCCTTCCCCACGCGCTGGCGCAATGGCGACTGGACCACCAGGACCGTCCTCACAGCCGGCTCGCTCCCAGCCGATTGCGTAGGCGGCGCGTTAGGCAGGCTACCTTGGGCCGCCCCAGTCGGCGAGGGCGGTGCCGCCTCCCTCTCCTGGATGACGACGTCGTCCTCCCTCTCCAACCCCGGCAGGTCGCCGCCGGCTTCCTTCGGCGGGGGCTCCGGGATCTCGGGCGTCGCGACATGCAGGGGGGTGACAAGCAAGGCCCCCTCCGCTGTCGCTGCGGCTGCAGCCTCCACCTGGGCCTTGGCCGCCGCGTCAGCACGTGCCTTCGCCGACTCCTCGGCCTCCTCATGTGCCACCTTGGCAGCAGCCGCCCTCAGCTCTTCTGCCTCCCGCTCCTCCCGCGCCTCCCGCGCATTTCGCTCCGTCGCTTCTTGAAGCTCGGCACGGGGGTCCACACGGCGGGTGCTCCCAGATCATCCCGGCGATCCAACCACGGAGGCGGCAGCAACCCGCTCAAGAGAAAGCGGAGCCCTGATGTTTGAGACAAGACAAGGATTCAGAAATCGACAAGAAAAGAAGAAAGAATATGCAAGAGAATCTACACTTATACCGAAATCGTTTGTGGCTGCTTCACCACCTTGCGGAAGTGGGCCGCCTTCGCGGCCGCCTCATCCCGTCTGGTCGCCGCCGCCCCGCCCTTGGGCTTCTTCGGCCGACTGCCGAACAAGCCCGACGCGACCCGGTGCTTCTGCGCGCCACCCTGAGCAGGCGGCGCGACGGAGGAACCCGCGCCAAGGTCGGACGCCGGCTGGCGGCATGGGACAATTTCCGCCTCGTCGTCATCCGGCCAGTCGTCGAAGCTGGCTCCAAGCCCGGAGCCGCCTGCGTCGCCGCCGGCTTCGCCGCCTCCCGCCTCGGTGTTGTCATCCATGGCGGCCGCCCCCAAGTCGGGGTCCTCCAAGTCATGCTCCGCCCGGTCGGGGAGAAATCGGCGATCCGCCCCCGCTGTCCCGACCGCAGGTCGAAGAAGAGGGCTCTGCCAAGACGTGCCGACTGGTCAGAGTCGGCCAAGAAAAACTTGGTGGCAAAACTAAAAGAAGAAAAGATAAAGAAAGCATACCATAGGCGGGGGATGAGCACGGGAGTATGGCTCCTTGCCAAACTGCCACTCTGCGGAGAGCTTGCAGTTCGCAAGATAATTCACCATATGAGCCACCTCGTCATGAGGCATCTCTTTGGTGCACATCCGACTCGGATCGAGTTGGCCGCTCATCTGACAGATCAGATGAGGGCGGCCTTGAAGCGGGAGCACCCGGCGCACGACGAAGGCGGCCAGCAGGTCGGACCCAGTCAGGCCCTCCGACTGGATCATTACCCAGAGTCGGGCGACGGTGGCGGCTCCAGCCGGCGGCAGCGTCACGGCCCGATAGGACCACTGGGGCCGCCTCCCAGCCGGCGGGCCAGCTACGTAAGCCGGCAAGTTGACGTAGTCGCCTTGCGGGGCAACGTTCTTCACGTAGAAGTACGATTTCTGCCAGCGCTTCACCGACTGGATCAGCGTGATGACGGGGAAGGGGTTGTCGGCTGCTGGCCTCCGCATCGCGATGAAGGCGCCGCTCTGAGCCGGCACGCCCTGCATGCGGGTGCCGAGCTTGGTTTGGAAGAATTCCCCCCAGATCTCAAGGGTGGGAAGAACGCCAAGAAAGCCCTCACACAGAGTGACGAAGGCGGACAGCAGCACCACCATGTTTGGAGTGAGGTGGTGCGGCTGGAGCTGATAAAACTCGAGGAAGGAGCGGAAGAAGGCGCTCGCGGGCAGATCGAGGCCGCGCAGGAAGTGTGAGCGAAAGATTACCCGCTCGCCTTCCTCCGGCGCCGGCGTGATCTCCTTCTCCGGCGCGAGACGGACCCGCACCTGGTCCTTGCCGGGCAACCGCCGCGTCTCGCGGAGGAAGCCGATGTGGTCCGTATGGACGTTGGAGCCGTCCCAGTCTCCGCCGTACTGCATGATGGCGAGAAGCTGGCGAGAAAGGGTGCGGCAGCGGAGAAAGCACGGCCCCGCGGCGGGGAAGCTGCTGGGTGGTGCGAAGATTGGTGGGACGGCGCGGCGGCAAGATGCTGCTGCGACGGAAAGGAGGAGGAAGAAGATGGCGGAGAGAGGACGAGCGTGCGAGCGTCTGCTGCTTCCCCTCCTCCCCCTACTTATAGCCTTGTGTGGCGAAGCCGAGGAGGCGAGACGTGGGGGGAACGTGAGATTAACTGCACCCACTCCCCCACGTCCCGCGATTATTGCGCCCTAACGACGTGCAGAAACTATCGCCGGAAGGCGTGCGGCCCGCTTTGGGCTGCAGAGAATCAGCGCCTTGGGCCTAGGCATAGGAGTGGTGGGCCCCCGGCCTGCGGCGACGTCTTGTCGCGCGCGTGGGTTGGCAGGCTTTTTTCAGCCGGAGAATGCCACGTGGTACGCGGGCAGCGAGCGGCCGGCCCGCAACCCGGCGTGCGCACCAACCGACTCCCGCCTTCAGACTTCAGAAATTTCGCCAAGACAGCACACCCAACCGAAGCCGGCTCCCAGCCGCTGGCTCGTCAAGATAAGAACCTGACCGAGCTTCTCGACCTCCTCTCAGCCTCGAAGCCCAACCAGCTTCGGGGACTACTGTCGGAGATAATGGCCACGGGTAGCCTAACCGACTCCCCCTGGCTCTTCGAAAAATTATCAGGCCAATCGAGCCTTCAAGCATCCAGAGCATGGGGTCGCCTTCCTCTGGCCAGCTGTCCCCAAGGCCGACTACCAGAAGGCGACCCGGCCTCGAAAACCTTCCCGAAGAAAGCTACGAGATGGCCGACTCCAGGAAGCCGGCCCTGAGAGGGCCGACTCCCAGAAGCCGGCCATGAAGATGGCCGACTCCCAGAAGCCGGCCAAGACTGCACCCACATAACGGCGATAAGACGGGGCGTGGCCGCAGTACAGCCTACTACCCCCGAATCCCGGAGCATGCATGGCCACTGGGCGCCGTACGGGTCAGCCATCCCCCGTCCGGCGCGGCACTGTAGCCATGTTGACCTCGACGTCACCCACGACATGCGCCAGTATGGCCCGCGGGCGGCGGGCCCCTTTAGCCAAAGAGACGCTCGAAGGCGGCCCGGCCTCCCCTAGTCGGCCTGGGGCGTAGCCGGCTCCCAATAGCCGGCTACCTCCCTCCCTCGAAACATGTGCATCATTAAGGAGACAAGACGAGGTGAGGCTACAGTGAGAGCCCGCAAGGCGGCGGCACTGTAGCCACGCTCACCTCGACAAAGCCCTCGTCATCAAGGGCGAGGCAACAGTAACCAGCCGCCGACAAGGCCCCCAGGCGGTGGGGCCGGCCTGTCGGCCAAGAGGCCGGCAGCCGGCGGGACCCACCAGTCGGCGGGCCCCAACGGCCGGCAGAGAAGCCGGCGAGCACAGACACTGACGGCTGGGACCCGTGCCCAGCCGGATTACCATTGTACCCCTGGGGGGTAGGCCTATATAAATCCCCCAGGACACCCATGCAAAGGGTTGATCTCATAGAGTTTTACACACCACATAGACTTGCCCTTCTTCTTCCCCTAGCCAAACAGCTCAAGGAGCACTTGTAGCTACTCGTGTTGATCTAGTGATCATGCGGAGACCCCGCAGAGCAGGACTAGGGGTGTTATCTCCACGGAGAGCCCCGAACCTGGGTAAGATTCACCGGCGTGCATGTCTTCGCCTTATCCCGTTACCAGGCACCGGCGATGTCTTACTGGCTCCCACAATGATAAGCCACCCGTTGGCATATGTCGCACCTACCTCCCGACAGCTGCTCAACAGCCTCCGTAAGTCTCCCCTTTCTCTTACCATAGATCTGCACTTAGGGTTTCTGTCGTTCATCAGTGTTCGTCGCCGCCCTTCTTTTCCCTTACTTATATCCATTCATTAGATCCAAAAATCACCTAGATCTCGCGCGGTAGTAGTTTAAACCACATAGATCTCGCGCGGTAGTAGTTTCAGCACCTGTTTGATATCCAACTCATCTCAACTTGGTGAACTTATAGTACGCTGGAATTTAGGTCAGAATATATTTTGTTTTCTCAACGCGCGGTAGATCTGAAATTACCATAGCAAGATGTGAAACCTGTTTTCCCTTCACTTAGACATCTTTAATACCAGATAGGGCGGTTTAACTTCATATACAGAATGATGACCCAGTAGATACCATTAGTCCCCTGTTGAACCGCCAATGCATTACACTGTTTCCATCGTCAGATTCCGGTTTACGAATAACCAAATCCAGTTTATCAATAATCTTGTATCCTTATGTCACTGTATAGCTGTCCACTGTAAATCTTAAACCGGCTATAATCATGTTTCAGATTTCCCTTGTCATGGCCAAACAAGTCTATGAATGCAATTGGGCTCTCTCTCGAGTAACCGAGGAGCAATTAAACAACCTTGTTAAAATGGGCACTTTAGCCAAGAAAGATGTTATCCACTGGAGGGTCCCTGGCCCGGAAAATCCTCCTACACCCCAGGATGGAGAGGTAATCGTGTTTGTTGATCATCTCGGGCGAGGTTTTAGCCCTCCCGGTTCAAAAAAATTCTGAGATGTACTAGCCAATTTTCAGTTGCGCCCTCAAGACATCGGTCCCAACTCTGTTACCAACATCTGCCACTTCCAAGTATTCTATGAGGTTTATCTGCAAGAGGAACCTACATTCGAACTGTTGAGGGATTTCTTTCACTTAAACCGTTGCACCGAGTTCTCAGATGGACCCAATACGGAACTGGGCGGAATGGCGGTTCAGAAGAGGAAAGAAGTCACCTTCCCTCGTCCCAAACTCCACATTCACCCCAAAGAGTGGAACCAAACTTGGTTTTACTGCATGGATACCTCTCCGTCTGACGAAAACCCCCTGCTGGGTTACGGCCCTGAACGCCTGAGCAACACACACCCTTTCCCTCAGAGGCTGACTGCAAGAGAGAGGGCCAACTATGCTCCTCAATTATCATAGCTCAGAGCCTTCATGGCAAACGGTTTGACAGGAGTTGATCTTGCTCGCTGTTGGATAAGCTGGAGTATTCTGCCCTTAAGCCGGCGCCTCGGTTTGATGTGTGAGTACACGGGGAGTTTGAAGGATGCTCAGCGACACATTGACATTCAGCTTACAGACGAAGAAGTCACTGAGGCTGTAAAGAAAATACTGAACGAACCGGAGGCCGTCTGTGCCCAAACCGGACTACTCCCCTTCTGCACCTTCAACAAACCACAAGCTATAAGAATCATATAATCCTTTGTATCTGAATTTGCTTCTGTCCAAATATTCTCTGAAAGTGTGATTATTTTCTGACAGGGTGATGATCCATTCTGGAACAAAAAACCATCACAAGACAAACCGGCGAAGCCGCAAGACAAACCGGTCAAGCCAGTTCGTCCAAAGACCAAGGTTGTTAAGAAACCTGCCAAGAGAAGGACCACCGCATCCTCTGATCTACGAGCTGATGACGATGTGCGTAATCCGAAACCAGAGGTAGAACTTGACTCTCTTGGTTCATTTTTTGTACATCTCATTGACAATGATTATTATCAGGATGACGCTAAAGGCAATCATGCTGAGGACATAGAGGTAACCATTCTTTCCTCCGATTCAGATCCTCTGCCAACATCAAAAATCCGTCAAGCAAACCGGAAAGTAAAATTTTCTCACCCTCTTTCTTACTTGGACCCAAACTTTCTTTTGAAGACGCAGCAGCACGAGGCTCGCCGTGCAACCCGGCACAACGGTCAGGTAGTTACCTCCGCTGGTTTACCGAATAGTCCGGTTCGGAAACGCCGATCCGAGGTCTCTTATCCCATTGATACTTCATACCCAAAAACAGGTTGTTTTCGCCAGCCTCTTAACCCGTTTGATTCAAATTATCAGGGTACTTCTCACTCATCCTCTGGCGAGTCATCGGCCACATAGCTTCCACCCCTCAAAACAGTTCCTGGGTAAGCTATGCGCATGTTTTTATTCTTGATGTGTTATCTTTACATACTGTACTTGATACTTATGTCTATCTTTTTCTCAGCGCCAAACCAAGACCTAGCAAGAAAGCTCGTTTAAACAAACCGGCTGATGTTAATGTAGCTGCTGAACTGGAGACAACTCCAGATCTGGAAGAACCGACGCTGACGCCATGCTTCACGATCCGCCGCTTCAAGACCATGATTTCCTTGCTGAACAAGTGCAAGTTGACACTACAAGCCATGCAGACCGGCCAACCAGCCCTGTCCGAACTGATGACAAACCGGTCAGTCCAGCTAAGGACACTGATAAACCGTCAACTCCGGTGAAGGCTGCTGATGAACAAGATGATGACGTTATGATTACTAGTACTGGCCACACCACTCCTGGCAATCCTGTAGCTTTGTCAAAGCATACTGCCAAGGATGATCTCTCTGCTATCGGGAAAGGCAAATGGAATGCCGATTTATCAAGCTACGCTCATCTCAGTGCTCAAGATATTCACTCTGGCTTTTTGAACCGTCTGTATACTAGCCGTGACTATGAAGCTAGTTTGGTAAACTTGATGAAGGAGCGATATGAGGTAACTACTGTTTTTCTCTTTTGTCCAATTGCAGTTTATCAATTCCTAGTAGCCCCCAAGTGACGGTTTATGATACCGATCTAAACCGGGACTTTTGTCATAACTAATCTTTGCATAGTTAGCCTCCAGGGACCAGATTACCTCTTTAAGATGAATCAGTTGCTTTAAAATTTGCCATACCGCTCTTTCACCGGTATAGCCTCCAAGGGCCGGTTTAACTTTATAAAGATGAACCGGGACTATAGAAGACTCCCATACCAACAGCTTTTTGAGCAAACACACATTAGCCCCCAAGTGCCAAGATTAATACTTGTATTGAGCTTGGGACTTGTAGAAATTTCTGATCAAGAGCAAACACACATTAGCCCCCAAGTATCAAGGGCATAACTTGTTATGGGCTTGGTACTTAAAATATGTAACGTCAACTCATTATACATCTGCCCCTTGACAGGCGGAGCTGAGCAAGAAAGACTACCAAACCACTGATCTGCAAGAGAACATCAAAACCCAGCAAGCTGAAGCCTCCAAAGCGAAGGAAGAGTTGACCCGCGCTCTAGGCGCTATGGAGAAACTGAAAGAGGGCTTCAATAAAGAGCGGGCGGATTGGGAAACTGAAAAAGCCGCTTTGATAAAAAGGGCTGAAAACGCAGAAGCCGCTCTTAAACCGGTGGTTGACGAGCTGACTGGTGTAAAGCGGCAAGTGCATGCTATGACCGCTGCTGTGTTTGGTAAGCATCCTTCCTTTATGCTTTCAACATATCCTCCCATGCGTTGCCGGTTTAACGATGTTTGTAATGATATAGGAACTCGCATTAGCCATCTGGGCTCTGATGTACAGAAGAAGTTGAAAGCTGCCTATACGCTGATAGAGCAACTGTATACCGGCGCACAATGGATTATCTGCACCGCTTCTCACAATAAGCCGCCCCCGACGTTGATCAAGGATACCTTAGACAGGCTATCTATGTTGCCTGCCCGGATAGAAGAGTTGAAGAGGTCTGCTGCAAGGGCTGGCGCTCTGTCCGCACTAACCCGGGCAAAAGCATGGGTGCCTGATCTGGATCCGTCGGACATGGCTAATGGCTACCCAAGCCTAAAAGAAGATGGATCAGAGTTTGGCACTAATGATCTCCGCGCCATAAACCGGGAAGTACGTCCACTAGCCTGTCAACTTGCTGAAGAGGCTGATCTTTCATTTTACCAGGCGAGCTATGATACCCATAACAAGCGGGTTGCTGCACCAACTCCTAAGGCTCAAAACCTGATCCTTCCAATCCGTAAGCACACTTATGCCCCTGATATTGAACCGTCCACCCTTATAAGTGATGAGGCTGTGTTTTAAGCTTTAACTGGGATCGACTGGACAACTGTTGACTTCCAGCCGCTGGGTAGAGATGAAGAAGTTGAACCGGTGCAAGATGACCTGCAGCCGTCAGGTCAAGCTGATAAGCAATCATAATCCGGGGGCCGGTTTAGTCTGCCACGCTGCAATGCTTATTGTTAAACAATTATCTGTTGGGCACTAAAATGCCTTGTAATAGGCTAGTTAAAATACTTGGTTTGTTATGCCTTCGTGCATATTTATCTGCAACTGATGCGTGTTGATCCGCCATGCTTCAGATATGATGTTCATAATCCATAGCTATTTATTCAAGCTGTTCCTGTAGAGAAGAAGCTTAAAGCGCCCTGGCGGTTTACCACCGGGCGGGTCATGATACCCAACTATATATATGACCAAGGTTTATAACCAAGGTTGTAAAAGATAACCAAATATGGAAATATATGATACCTGTGACTTTTAGGCATAGTGTTGGCTGACCAACCTTGTAATGAGGGTAATAACCCAAATCCGGAGTAAAAGTATCTCCTGCTATATAATGTCGGTTTACAATAAACCTGTTCCGGGTTGTGATAAACACCGGTTTATTCCATACTGCTGACTATAAGTCAAAACCAGACCGGGCTGATAGTCTCCGGATTATAGCTTGGTCATGTACTGACAACTTGTAGTTGACAGCCTAACCGGGTTGATAAACACCGGTTTGAAAACATCACAAATCTTAGCAAAAGAAAAAGAAACGTAGCAAAAGGCAAATAAAACCGTTGTAGTCGAGGCTTTTCACGGGCTGCCAGGCCCCAAATTTGATCAAGAGGTGTTGCTACGGTTCGGGTTCGACCAAGCCCCCAAGTGATGCTGTGGCATTACGCTGATCAAGAGGTGTTGCTATGGTTCGGGTTCGACCAAGCCCCCAAGTGATGTTGTGGCATTACGCCGATCAAGAGGCGTTGCTATGGTTCGGGTTCGACCAAGCCCCCAAGTGATGTTGTGGCATTACGCCGATCAAGAGGCGTAGCTATGGTTCGGATACGACCAAGGTCCCAAGTGATGCTATGGCATTGCGCCGATCAAGAGGCGTAGCTATGGTTCGGATAGGACCAAGCTCCCAAGTGATGCTGTGGCATTGCGCCGATCAAGAGGCGTAGCTATGGTTCGGATACGACCACGCTCCCAAGTGATCTAATATCAAGCTTTGAGAAGCCAAATCAAGGGGCAAACCGGACGCCGCTTTGTAAGCTCCATGTAACCACACATGATGTAAGAAAACAACAGATACCCCGCTTTAGCTGAGGTTCCGGTTTATTATATTGATCATAATATATACAATGTCATAATATGTACATAAGCAGAGCATGTAGCTCAAGTATAGTAGGGCCAAAGATGAGCAATATTCCACGGCCGGTTGGTCTCCTCCTCCGATTTACGTGAGTCTTTGCGCTCTCGAACATCGATTAGGTAGTATGACCCGTTGTGCAGATTCTTGCTGACCACAAAAGGTCCTTACCAAGGTGGGGATAGCTTGTGCATATCCATCTGATCCTCGATGAGTCGAAGCACCAAATCTCCTTCTTGAAAGGTTCTGGTTCTAACTCGGCGGCTATGATAACGACGCAGATCTTGCTGATAAATCGCTGAACGGGCTGCCGCCATGTCACGCTCCTCATCTAACAGGTCAAGAGCTTCCTGCCGTGCCCTCTCGTTGTCCGCTTCAACATATGCCGCTACACGGTGTGTATCCTGTCGATCTGTTGGGTGTGGTATTGATGCTCCATAACACTGAAGGTAACTCCTCAACCCAACAACCCGGCGTCCGTTGCAAAGGAACCATAAGCCGGGGTTTGATGCCTCTCAAGATCTCTTGATCGGCCCTCTCTGCTTGACCATTGGACTGGGGATGAGCCACTGATGATACATCAAGCCGGATGTGCTCACGTTGACAGAACTCCTTCATGGCACCCTTTGACAGATTGGTACCATTGTCTGTTATAATGCTGTGTGGAAAGCCAAACCGGAAAATCACCTTTTTGATGAATTGAACCGCCGTGGCTGCGTCACACTTACTAACTGGCTCTGCCTCCACCCACTTCGTGAACTTATCAACCGCCACCAAGAGGTGGGTCTTCTTGCCCTTGGACCTCTTGAAAGGCCCAACCATATCCAGCCCCCAAGTTGCAAACGGCCAGGTGATTGGAATCATCCTGAATTCTTGAGCCGGTACATGAGCGCGTCTTGAGAATTTCTGACAGCCATCACATCTTCTGACCAAGTCCTCGGCATCAGCGTGAGCTGTCAACCAATAGAAACCGTGACGAAACGCCTTGGCCACCAAAGATTTTGAACCGGCGTGGTGACCACAATCTCCTTTGTGGATCTCACGCAAAATTTCACGGCCTTCCTCAGGAGATACACAGCATTGAAACGCCCCTGTCACACTGCAATGATGTAACTCTCCATTGATAATAGTCATGGACTTGCACCGCGGGTTATCTGCCTGGCCAAAGTTTCATCCTCTAGTAAGTCGCCCCGGTTTATATACGCCAGATATGGAACCGTCCAATCCGGGATAACATGTAGAGCTGCCACCAACTGAGCCTCCGGATCAGGTACAGCCAAATCCTCTTCACCAGGAAGCTTGACGGACGGATTATGCAAAACATCCAGGAAGACATTAGGTGGAACCGGTTTACGTTGGGAACCCAGGCGACTTAAAGCGTCCGCCGCTTCATTCTTCCGCCGGTCCACAATCTCCACCTGATATCCTTTAAAGTGACCTGCAACAATATCCACCTCACGACGATATGCTGCCATTAGTGGGTCCGTGGAATCCCAAGTGCCGGACACTTGTTGAGCCACCAGATCCGAGTCACCGAAGCACTTAACTTGGCTTAGGTTCATCTCCTTAGCCATCCGAAGACCATGGAGTAAAGCCTCATATTCAGCTGCATTGTTAGTGCAAGGGAACATTAAATGGAGAACATAACAAAACTTATCACCTCGTGGGGAAGTTAATATGACTCCAGCCCCCGAGCCCTCCAATTGCCTAGATCCATCAAAATGAATAGTCCAATAAGTATTATCTGGTTTCTCTTCTGGCGCTTGTAGTCCTGTCCGATCATTGATGAAATCCACAAGCACCTGAGATTTGATCGCCGTTCGGGGTATGTATTTCAACCCATGAGGCCCGAGCTCGATAGCCCACTTAGCGATCCGGCCAGTTGCTTCCCTGTTCTAGATTATATCCCCCAAAGGAGCAGAGCTGACCACCATGATGGGATGACCTTGGAAATACTGCTTAAGCTTCCGGCTTGCCATAAAAACCCCATACACCAATTTCTGCCAATGCGGGTACCTCTGCTTGGACTCAATAAGTACCTCACTGATATAGTAAACCGGCCGCTGAACCGGATACTCCTTTCCCGCCTCCTTGCGCTCCACCACAATAGCCACACTAACAGCCCGAGCATTAGCTGCCACATATAGCAACAATGGTTCTTTATCCACTAGAGCGGCGGGAATCGGCGGATTAGCCAGCTGTCGCTTTAATTCCTCAAATGCTTCATTAGCAGCGTCACTCCAGACGAAGTTATCCGTTTTCTTCAGCATCTGATACAAAGGGATGGCCTTCTCATCAAGGCGACTGACAAACCGGCATAACGCGGCAATCCGGCCTGCTAGGCGTTGAACATCATTGATACACTTCGGTTTGGCCTGCGGGTTTACACCAAAAAGCCCAGGAGCTTCCCTACAGGTACACCAAAGACACATTTGGCCGGATTAAGCATCATTTTATAAACCCGCAGGTTATCAAAGGTTTCCTTCAAGTCATCAATCAATGTCTCCTTCTTCCTTGATTTTACCACAATATCATCTACATAGGCATGAACATTGTGGCCGATCTGTTTATGAAGACAATTCTGCACACACCGTTGATAAGTCGCCTGTGCACTCTTGAGCCCAAAGGGCATGGACACATAGCAGAAGGCTCCAAAGGGAGTTATGAAAGCTGTCTTCTCCTAGTCCTTCACTGCCATTTTGATCTGATGATAACCAGAATATGCATCCAAAAAACTTAAACGCTCACAACCTGCCGTAGCATCAATAATTTGATCAATACGGGGAAGGGCGAAAGGATCTGCTGGACAAGCTTTGTTGAGATCTGTGTAGTCCACACACATACGCCAAGTGCCATTCTTCTTGAGGACCAGCACCGGATTAGCCAACCACTAAGGATGGAATACTTCAACGATAAATCCAGCCGCCAAGAGCCTGTCTACTTCCTCTCCAATAGCTTTGCGTCTTTCCTCATTGAACCGGCAGAGAAACTGCTTGACCGGTTTATATTTAGGATCAACATTGAGAGTGTGCTCAGCGAGTTCTCTCGGTACACCTGGCACGTCAGAAGGCTTCCATGCAAAGATGTCCCGATTCTCACGGATGAACTCGATGAGCGTGCTTTCCTATTTCGGATCCAAGTTAGCGCTGATGCTAAACTGCTTGGACGAATCGCCAGGCACGAAGTCAACAAGTTTAGTCTCATCAGCCGATTTAAACTTCAGGGCCGGATCCTGCTCCATAGTTGGTTTCTTCAACGAAGTCATATCTGCCGGATCAACATTGTCCTTATAGAACTTCAACTCTTATGTTGCACAAACCGACTCAGCATAAGCCGCATCACCTTCCTCACACTCCAGAGCAATCTTGCGGCTTCCATCCATGGTTATAGTTCCCTTGTGACCCGGCATCTTGAGCTGTAGATAGACATAACAAAGTCGTGCCATAAACTTAGCATAAGCTGGCCGTCCAAATAGTACATGACACGGGCTTCTGATTTTCACCACTTCAAAGGTCAAGGTTTCTGATCTCGAGTCATGCTCATCTCCAAAATCCACCTCCAGAGCTATCTTACCAACAAGATATGCCGACTTACCAGGCACCACACCATGGACCACCGTATTAGACAGTTTAAGATTTTTATCTGTTAGCCCCATGCGACGAAAAGTTTCATAATAAAGGATATTGATACTACTCCCTCTGTCACATCCCTAGTTCTGGTATGACCTAGACTAGCTAGTCATGTGTGCATCATGTTTAAATTCCATTTAAATCTAAAGTGGGGATCTGTGAAACCCTCAGAATCATTTCTGGAAATGACCCAGATAAAAATTGCTCCAAAAGGGTCCAAGAAAATGTTCATGTTGCTCTCTGAAAATATTGGACAGAGATAAAAATCAAACCAATATTTTTAGGAGCTCATAAATATTTATTTTGGGCATTTGGAATTAATGCAGTAATTATTTGCTTTGGATATATATTGTTTTATATATAAAATATTGTCCAAAAATTATGCCATTTGTTGAGGAGTTCTGGAATAATACCACTACCCCTACAAAAATTGGCATAAGAAAATAAAATGGGTTATCATTTTTATTAAACCAAACAAATGTTAGAAAAATAAAAAAGAAACAGAAAGGGGAAAACCCTTACCTGGACTTACCTGGGCCACTTGCTGGCCTGGCTCTGTGCCGGCCCAGCTGACTGGCCAGTGCCAGTCGTCCCCTTCCTCGCGCCAGGAGGACAGGGGCACGCGCTCGCCGCCCGCGCGCATGCGCGCCACCTCCTGCTTCTCCCCTCGTCGCCTGGATCGCCCGAACGACGCCACGCGCTGCCCCGCACCTCTCTCGCTCTCTCCCATGCCCATTCTCTCCTCTCCCTCGCTCTCTCGCACGACGGCTGAACGCCCCCGTCGCCGCCGCTCGCCATTGCCGCAGCCACCGCCTCCCCCTCGCCTTTCCGACACGCGCAGGAGCTCCGCCTCCTCGCTCTGAAGCTCTCCGCCGAGCCACGCAAGCCGGAGCACCCCGTGGAGCCGTCGCCGTCGCCATCTTCGCCTCCGGCCGCCGTGGATCCCCATCGCCGCCCCGCCGACTCCAGCCCTTCCCCGAGCTCTCCAACGACGCCCGCCGATCCGCTGTGAGCCCCGCGTCGGTTTCCCCTCCTCTCCTGCCTCCCCGTGCTCTGTAGCCCGCAGCCGCTCGAGCCCGAGCTCCGGCCGCCGCCGCGAGCTTCGCTTCGGCAAGCTCCGGCACCCTGCGTCCTCCCGTCGCCTCCGCTGGATGCGGACGAGCCCGGGCTACGCCCCGGTGCCCTCAGCCGCCGCCCCCGTGGCCTATATCGCGGACGCCGCCGCGTCCAGAGGTCGCCGGCGACGACCTCTCCGGCCTGCCATGTGGGCCCGACTTGTCTGGTGATTAGCTTAAGGCTAATCACCCTCTAATCTACCCCTGTGACACTGACCAGTGGGCCCCAGCGCCCACTAACCTTAATTAGATTAGAATAACCCCCCGTTTAACCCTGTGACACTGACGTGTGGACCCCACACGTTAGGTTTGACCTGGTCAGCCACGTTTGACTCACTGACGTCATGCCACTGTCATGCTGACGCAGTTTTTCATTTTCTGGTTTAAAATAAATCAGGAAATTCCAGAAATTAGTAAAACTTCTAAAATTCATAGAAATTCAACCGTAGCTCAGATTGAAATAATTTATATATGAAAAATTATCAGAAAAATGCAATCTATCCATCTGTACTAGTTTCATGCATGACAAACCAAATTATACCTACTATATAAGTGAAAACATATAAATGGCATATATAAGGACTTAAATTAGAGTTGCATTTGAACCTTTGGTTCAAATGGATCTCTCCCAAGTTGAATGCTATATGCATTGGCTCAAAACACATCACATATTCAAGCCATATTCATGCATCATATTGTTGCATATGATTGTGTTTTGATTGTCGACACCGTTCCTTCTCGATAGGTCCTGCTCCGGAGAGTGTTCCAGAGTACCTGTCTGAGGAGCAGTGCCACCCTGTTGATCTATCAGGCAAGCAAACCCCCTTTGTTCATTCCGTTACAATCCTACTCTCTCGCTCCTGCTCTCTTTTACTGCATTAGGGCAACAACGATTCAACTGCTACTTTATGCTGCGGTAGTTGAACCTATTCCTCTGCATGACCTGTCACTGCCACAGTAAATAGTTGAAACCCACTAGCATGTGTAGGAGTTGATTGAGCCATGTTGTGTTCCTACCATGCCATGCCTGCTATTGCTTAGAGTTGTGTCAGGTCTGGTTCATTGGGAATGAATTGGAGTGTTACGATATGTTCTGGTGCCGAGAGTTAAGCCTGTGAACATGATTTGGTAAAGGTAGCGGTGAGAGGCCATGTAGGAGTACATGGTGGGTTGTCTCATTGGAACCGTCTTTAAGCACTGAGTTCTGTGTATGTTGTCCAATGACTAGCTACTACCACACATTGGGTTCCGGTAACTCGACCCCTCTTGACTTATTAACCAACTTGATCTCTGTCCAGGAGTTGCAACTAGTTTCTGGTGTTTGTAGGTAGTGCTATTTTTCTACCGAGTGGCACCCGGCAGGGTGGGCTTGGGACAGACTAGGCACACATGGCCCGGTGTACCGAGTGGCACCCGGATGGTGGGCTCGGGAACCCTGTACACATCGTTTGGGGCCGTGAGCGACACCCCGGCCGGATCTCCTTGCGGATGGAACCCGAATAGGCGATAAACCTGGACTAGAGTCTTGTGTGGTTAGTCAGGTCATGGCCGACACCCTCGCCAGGCTTCCGCTTGAAGGTTGCCGAGGTACATGACATGTACATGGCGGTAAGTGGCGAGAGCGTGTGTGACGCAGTACACCCCTGCAGGGTTATCATGATCTATTCGAATAGCCGTGTCCTCGGTTATGGACTTCTTGGATGCTTACGTGGTACATAGACAACTTGAAGTGGATACTCTAAAATGCTCAAGATAAGTGTGAGTGCTATGGATGGCTTCTCGTAGTGAGACGGGAATGAATCCATAGTGGTGTATTGAGGTGGTGATTAGTGGACTCGTGTGCGCCTTTCTTACCTCAAAGAAGTTTCTCGTAGTCGTAGAATAGGATAGCCACTGAGTCAAAGCTGGCTTGCTGCAACTAAAACCCACACTACCTTCTTGATACAAATGCATGTATGATAGGATCTGATGTAAGTCTTGCTGAGTACCTTTGTACTCATGTTGCTTTATTTATGTTTTTGCAGCGGAGACTTCAGTCTTATTAGTAGATTCGCTTGGACTTCGACGGGTAGCTTGTACCTCAGCTACGATCTTGCACCCTTGGGAGGGTCTTGTAGATAGTCAGGCTTCTCAGCCTTTTTCCTTTGTAGTTGTCTGTACCCAGACATGTAATGCTTCCGTTGCTTGTATGCTCTGAATGATGGGTCATGTGACCCCTGTTTGTACTTAATGCTATGTGGCTCTTCTGGGCCTTGTATCTATATGAGTTTGCGTTATGTTGTGATGCCATGTTGTACAACACATACTTGCATGTTATGCGTACGTGTAACGTGTATTGCAATGTGTGGGATCCGACAATCTAGTTGTTTATCATTGGCAGCCTCTCTTATGGGGAAATGTAGTCTAGTGCCTCCTTGAGCCATAGTAGTCCGCTACAGCCCGGTTCACCGGAGTCCTGCTAGCCCAACACTACTGCTCTGGACACTTGACTGGCTGGCATGTGTTTCATTTCGTTCATGTGTCTGTCCCTTCGGGGAAATGTCACGCGGTGACATCCGGAGTCCTGCCTAGCCTGCTACAGCCCGGGTTCCCGGAGTCCTGTTAGCCCAGTGCTACAACCCGGATTCACACGCTGCTGACCGACACGCTCGATGTTGATTCATGTATGTCTGTCCCCATACGTTAGTGCCGCTTTGGGTTCACGACTAGCCATGTCGGCCCGGGTTCTCTGTCATATGGATGCTAGCGACATTGTCATATACGTGAGCCAAAAGGCGCAAACGGTCCCGGGCCATGGTAAGGCGACACCCGTGGGAATACCGTGCGTGAGGCCGCAAAGTGATATGAGGTGTTACATGCTAGATCGGTGTGACTTAGAATCGGGGTCCCGACACCCTCCGTCCATGAGCACCTTAGTGAATTTATAACCTCCCACCTGAGGTGACACCACCAGAGCCAGATGATCCGGATTGTCAACCCGGGGTGGATGATCTTCTCTACTCCACACAATGGGCTGCTCAGACCAGCGCAAATAACGGGGCACCGCCGGCTCAACGGCATTCACCACCCTTTTATGAAGCTTCTGATCGCGCTTGTCCAAGCTAGTGGTGAAGACATGATACTGTCCGCTATTCAACTATTTCGGGTTGCTCTGGTAACCCAACTGCTACTGCTGCTGATTGCTCTGATGATTATAGCCACCTTGGTTACCTTGATTATTTTGATTGTTATGTCCACCCTGATTGCCATGGAATCCTGAACCGGAATTTCCTCCGCCATAACCCGGCCCATGAGAGCCAGAGCCCGAACCGCCTCCTGATCCATGATCATACCGGAAAGAATCAGAATTTTCAAACTCTTGCATGATGTAACAATCTTTCCAGAGGTGTGTGGACGGTTCCTCCTTCGTCCCATGCTTTGGACAGGGCTGGTTTAACAGATACGACAAACGGTCCGGGTTAGGATTTGGCATTGCATTGCGCCGGGGCGGTTTACCCTTACGCCGCTGGCCCTTGTCGTGTGCATTAGTGTTGGCCACAAAGTCTAAACCGTGGTCTGCTTTATGCTTGCCACCGTTTCCATGACCCGCCGGGTTGTGGTGCTGCCCCTTGGCATTGCCGCTCTTCTTTCCCTTCCCTGTCTTATCATCGTCAGACTCGGGATCCTTGGTACTATCCGAGTCGGCATACTTCACCAGTGCAGCCATGAGGGTTCCCATGTCATTACAATGACGTTTGAGCCGTCCCAACTTCAACTTCAAGGGTTCAAACCGGCAATTGCCTTCCATTGTTAAAACTGCGGTGTCAGCGTTGATGCGGTCTGATGAATGCAAAATCTCCGAAACCCGGCGCACCCAATGGGTTGTTGACTCTCCTTCCTCCTGGACAGAGGCAGCTAAGTCCACAATTGACATGGGCTGCTTGCATATATCCTTGAAATTCTGAATAAACTGGGCTCTCAACTCGACCCATAACCTGATAGAATTAGCCGGTAAGCTCTTTAGCCAAGTGCGGGCCGTTCCTTCTAGCATCATGGTGAAGTACTTCGCACATGCCGCATCATCCACGTCCATTATCTCCATGGCCATCTCATAGCTTTTGACCCATGTTTCAGGGGATAAATCGGCGGTGTAATTCGGCACCTTGCGCGGGCCCTTGAAATCCTTGGGCAGGCGCACATTGCGCAACGCTGGGACAAGACATGGCACTCCCAAGGAACTAGAGGTAACTCCTGGTTCCACCGATGTGGTTGGACAAACCGGAGTAAGCTGACGGGCCTCGTGCTGCGCCGCTAACTCGGCCTCTCTACGTGCTCGAGCCCGGTCCACCACCTCCTCAGCATCACCAGCACCACCCGCCGGGTTATGGCCACGAGGTGGATCACGGTTCCGCGCATTGCTTGATACTGCCGGTTCATCCATACGCCTGCTGTAACTCCGGCTTGGACGGGGAGTGGAATGAATCCGATCGCGACTATATGAATAAGCCTCCTGTTGAACCAAGGCTGTCTGAAGAAGCTCCTTAACCCGACGCATCTCGACCGCTGTTGGAGAATCGCCTTCGATCGGGATGGCCTCCAGCCGTGAAGCGGCAGCGACAATGTTGTCCATTGGGTTAGAATAATGACCCGGTGGCGTGGGGACATGAGGTACCACAACGTTGTTCTGACGAGGCGGATCCACCAAACGTGGCTGAACCGGCGCCCCTGCTCCGGGTGCCTCTCCCCGGTTTACCACCAGCAGATTACTGGTCCCTGCTCTTGGGGTGTTAAAGAGATTTCTAGCGTCATAAACCGGCGGCAGGCGAGATCGGTGCCTCCTCTTCAGGACTTTGTTCGACGCACTCTGATCCAGCATAATCCGGTAAGCTTGTGCATCCAAAGTGGCCCGCTCCGCGGCTATCCTGGTATCCTCAGCTGCTAAGCCGGCTTTTGCCTGGGTGATCCGATCTTTCACTTTCGCGATTTCCGCATTGTGTGCATCCTGATCCGCCGGGTTAACCTCCGCCATCAGCGTTGCCAACACATCAAACAAATCAGATAAAACCTGAGCTGGCGGTCACACAGGTCCTCCTGCCCCAGCCGCTACCGCCGCTGCGGTCGAAGAGTGGAGCGCTGGTTGCGTGCCGACCATGAAGATCGTCACCCGGTTTGGCAGATTAGAGGGGTCTGGAATACTGTCGCTATCGGAACAGCCCCCAATCCGGCCATCTTGTAACTGATATAACGACTCAGTTTCTCCAGTTGATGACTCGTCGCCGGAATAAACGATGGTCTCACCACCAGATTCCGATCTATCCTCAGATTCCCCTCCATGGATAACTCCCACGAAGGCACACTTCATGACAGGCTTGACCTGGGCAGATCTCGCATGCTGAGCCGTTTCGATGAGGTCGATGCACATGTCCAGCTCAGGGCCCGGTTCGCCGATCTTGCCAATGAAAACGTGTATGCCACCAAAGGGGACCCGGTACCCGTACTCGATTGAGCCGGCCTCAGGGCCCCAGCCTGCATCGTCGATGTAGAGCTTGCCGCGACGACTCTTGGTCATCGGGCCCACAGCGTAACCCTTGAGTCCTTCGAAGTTGCCTTCCAAAAACTTGAAACCATCGTGTGATAGCCCCACGGTGGGTGCCAACTGTCGTGGTTTTGTCACGGCAGATGTCCTAGAGAAAGGACTTAGTCGTGGAGCCATCGCTACGGGTTAGCTTAAAGGGGTTAAAGCGGACAAGGGACGCAAGAGAGTTTATACTAGTTCGGCCCCTTACGATGAAGGTAAAAGCCTACGTCTAGTTGTGATGGAATTGATGGGGTTTTGATGACTAGGGAGCGAATACGCTTTGCCTGTGTCTCGAGTTGTTTTCTATTGTCCCTGAACCGCCGCCGGGTCATCCCCTTATATACATGGGTTGACGCCGTCAGTTTACAGAATCCCGAGGCCGGCTCATAATCGTGTCCGGCTCGGTCTCTGTTACTTCTATCTTACAACACAAGTTTACATATCAGTGCCGGTTTATGTCTACAGGCCTTAAACCGGCTTTGGGCCTTGGGCCTTCATGAAGCGTCACCGTCTATCTTCATGGACTTCAGATACAAATGAACTACTTACGGGGTTAACCCGGCCTCTCCTGGCCGGTTTACGCCCAGTGGTAATATCCCCAATAGTAGTTATCCTCCGCTTTCCGAGGAGGAGGTGAGCCTCGGCAATGAGGACTTTATCGTGCCTGAGGAACCCCTCGAGCTGGAGCACTTTAAGCGCCAGCCAATAGCCACTGCAAGGAGCCTGAAAAAGAAGCAGCAGCAGCTTCAAGCTGATCAAGATCTGCTCAACGATAAATGAACTGATGTCCTGGCAGCCGAAGAATACGGCCTTTAGCGCCCAGCCAAAAGTTACCCGCAGCGTAAATTGCTACCTCAGTTTGATGATGAGGCGTTGGAGCCCATACCATCATCGCGAAATGCGGCTGACCGACCACCATGGGGTCGGGACAAAGCGGCAACTCAAGCCGAACACCGGCCTGCTCCAGCTCACTGTAAGGGTAGAGATAAAACAGCTTGGGGACATACCTACGACCTGCAGCAAAAATTGGATAATAATGCAGGACATACTAGATCGATCTACGGATCGTGAGGGCATGCCCCGACGCGTGAGGACGGCCACCTATTAGGACGTAACAAGCCCAGTCATGCCCGGGCCGAACTCCGCAGACGGACTCCATCGGAGCTATGTCGCGATGTGGCCCGATATAGAGGCGCCGCACACCCTCTTTGCTTCACTGATGAAGTAATGGATCATGAATTCCCAGAAGGGTTTAAACCCGTAAACATCGAATCATATGATGGGACAATAGACCTTGCGGTCTGGATAGAGGATTTCCTCCTCCAAATTCATATGGCCCGTGGCGACGATCTCCACGCCATCAAATATCTCCCACTGAAACTCACAGGACTAGCTCGGTACTGGTTGAACAGTCTGCCAGAAAACTCCATCGGCAGCTGGGAAGACTTGGAAGAAGCCTTCTTGGAGAACTTCCAAGGAACATACGTCCGGCCTCCGGATGCAGATGATTTAAGTCATATAGTCCAACAGCCCGGAGAATCAGCCCAGAAATTCTGCACTAGGTTCTTAACTAAAAAGAACCAGATCATCGACTGTCCGGACGCCGAAGCCCTAGCGGCCTTTAAGCATAGCATCCGCGACGAATGGCTCGCCGGACATCTTGAGCAGGAAAAGTCGAAGTCCATGGCGGCCCTTACAGCACTTATGACCCGCTTTTGCGCAGGCGAAGATAGTTGGCTAGCCCATTGCAATAATAATGCAAGCGAACCCGGTGCCTCTGAAGCCAAGGATAACAACGGCAAGCCCCGACGCAACAGACACAAGCATCGAATCAATGGCAACCATACCGATGACACGGTGGTCAACACCGGATTCAGTGGCTCCAAGTCCGGTCAGCGGAAGAAGCCATACAATAAGAACAATTCAGGCTCATCCATTCTGGACCGCATACTCGACCGTCCGTGCCAGATACATGGCACCCCTGAAAAACCAGCCAACCACACCAACAGAGATTGTTGGGTCTTCAAACAGGCCGGCAAGTTAAACACCGAGAACAAGGAGAAGGGGTCGCAAAGCGAGGACGATGACAAGGATACCCGGCAAGTGAACACAGGGGGACAGAAGAAGTTTCCCCCTCAGGTCAAAACGGTGAACATGATATATGCCACACACATCCCCAAGAGGGAGCGCAAGCGCGCACTCTGAGACGTCTATGCGATAGAGCCAGTCGCCCCAAAATTCAATCCATGGTCGTCGTGCCCAATCACTTTTCATCGTCGGGATCATCCGACCAGTATCCGGCATGGCGGATCAGCCGCACTAGTCCTCGACCCAATCATTGATGGATTCCACCTGACGCGAGTCCTCATGGACGGTGGCAGCAGCCTTAATCTGCTCTATCAGGATACAGTGCGCAAAGATGGGTATAAACCCATCCCGGATCAAACCCACAAAGACTACCTTCAAAGGGGTCATACCAGGTGTACATGCCCACTGTATGGGCTCAATCACACTAGAGGTTGTCTTCGGATCTCCGGACAACTTCCGAAGCAAGGAGTTAATCTTCGATATCGTCCCCTTTCGCAGCGGCTATCACACACTGCTTGGACGAACCGCATTAGCTCGATTCAACGCGGTACCTCACTACGCTTATCTCAAGCTCAAGATGCCCGGACCACGCGGCGTCATAACAGTCAATGGAAATACGGAACGCTCCCTTCGTACCGAAGAGCATACCGCTGCCTTAGCAGCAGAAGTATAGAGCGGCCTTTTCAATCAGAACCTCAATTCGGCGTCCAAGCTCCCGGACACTGTCAAAAGGGTCCAGACTATTCTGCAGCATGACATATCGGCTCATCAAGAGCTCGATTAGCAATTCGGCCTCTGCCCCGGTCCCGATCAGGTGGCGGCATTAGTACCGCGCGTACATAACTACGCATTCAAAATTCCATGGGCATCGACGGAGGCATAGCTAGCTCGTGATCCACAGTATGGCTCGACCGACCCCGGATACACAAATGCGTTCACTTTTACCCTTTTTGCTCCTTTTCAGGTTTCTTCTCCACAGGCCCTCCCTGAAGGCCGGATCACCTACCCATTCGAAGGATAAAATACACCAAGGCGGCAAGTAGCTCGGACACATAAGGGAAGCTCTAGGCGACCCCTTCAACGATCACTCTACCTATTTTCGGTACCCGCACGCAGCTTTGCCTTGGTTATGGCATGTTAAATAGCCCTATTGCCTATTGCACTACTTGTACAAATACGCTTTGACGTATTAATTATGCTATTATGGAAACTAGTTCGCAGTCCCAATATTTGTGGCACTGGCTTACTGTCCCTTTCCTTTTCCTTTTTCCTGATATTTTTATCAATTGCACCCGTACACTCTAGTACGCTTTCATTCGCCAGGGGCTTCATTATGCCCCATAATACGGCAACAAAGTCCGAACACTTTTACAGTATAGTTCGCACCCCGATCTTTAGCATTATATGCATCGGCTCCGAATCATGTCTTTGGTCAATAGTTGGGTTGCCCGGCTCCTGTGCTTACTACCTTACGTTCCTCTATATCGGCTAGGGTAGTAAAGGGACAACTACTGCGATTGTGCCCTGGTTCAACCGGCTGAGCACCTCAGTAGAGAAAGCCGAAAACTAACTATTATGATGCAGCGTGAGCCGGTCAGCTGTTCGAGAGGTTACAAATCGTTAGAGGTTTTTTCCGCATTTCGCGAAGGATCGATTTTCACCCGATCAGGTGTCTACAGCATCCCAAGTTCGGACTTACGAACACTAGGGGCTGCGCCTAAATTTTTATCTGTCAAACTCCTATGGCTAAGTGAGGGTGGTAAAGCCGTATAGTCCGATTGCCTGGTTCGCAGCGCTAACACCTCCTTAACGGACAAAAAAAAATCTTTCGATCAAGTGTGTTTTGGCGCCAACCGAACACCCCTGTACTTCCTACATGGGGGCTGAAGCCGACGACTGGCCAACTCTCAGATTTAATAAAAAACGGCCGCGCAGGAGGTAAAACAAATTTTTTAAATACAAGCATTATATTACATAACGGCTTTGTTTTATCATACAACGCAGGGATAATACAAATGTATTCATTCAAAAACAATATCCTTAGCACATTGGTCCGCCACAATGCGGGATCCCTCTAGGACACTATCAAAATATAGTTCGGGCTTGCGGTGCTCTTTGCCCTCAGGCAGCCCATCGGTCAGAAGCTTGACGGCGTCCATCTTCGCCCACCAGACCTTGACATGGGCAAAGGCCAGGCGCGCGCCCTCGATGCAGACCGACTGCTTGACAACGTCCAGCCGAGGACATGCATTCACCAGCCGCTTCACGAGTCCGATAGAGCTGCTGGGTATAGCTTCGGCAGGCCACAGCCGGATTATCAAATCCTTCATGGCCAGTTCGGCCATCCTATGCAGCTCGACCAGCTATTTCAGCTGATTGCTAAAGGGCACTAGATGTTCTGGTGCAAGGTACTGCGACCAGAATAGCTTCTCCGTTGAGCTCCCTTCTTCGGCCCGGAAGAACTCCGCAGCATCGGACACACTGCGTGGCAGATCCGCAAACGCCCCTGGAGAACCCCGAATCCTGGTTAGTAAGAAATACTTCTTCTTCACATACTTGCTTTGCATACTAAATGCCTTACCCGCTGCAATCTTCTTGGCCTCCTGGATCTCCTGGAGGGCGCCCTGGGCTTCAACACGGGCCTCTTCTGCGATTTGGCGAGCCTTGGCGAGTTCGGTGTCTCGAGCCGAAACGTTGACCTCCAAGGTCTCGCATTTTTTAACAGCATCCTGGAGCTCTTGCTGAACCTCGGTAAGCCTGGCCTTGAGCTTCTTACGGGCAGCTTGCTCCTTAACAGCTTTCCCTTCGGCTTCGGCCAGGGCCCTCTTAAGGGATTCGACCTCGGTCGTCGCTCCTACACATATCATGACACTATGGTCAAATAAGAATCGTTTATTCTTTCCGAATATACAGCAAGTCATTACATACCTTGCTGGTCCTCCAACTTCTTCCTCGCTTGGCCGAGCTCCTCCTCGGCCTGCTCCAGTTTCTGCTTTAGTCCGGAGACTTCGGCAGTGTGTGAGGTCGCGGCCAGCAACGACGCCTGCTCAAGTCACATAAGACATATTTAGTGAGTTCCCTGCGAGGTTTAATTGATCCCCTATCCGGCTCTTTCTTTTCGAACACCGGACAGTGTCTCAGGGGCTACTGTCTATATGGGGACTATTTCTTTTGCGTCGCTTACCTCAAAGCCGGTCAGCAGATTGCTGCAGGCTTCAGTCAGTCCGCTCTTGATGGACTGAACCTTCTCAATCACCGTACCCATAAGGATACGGTATTCATCCACAATGGAAGCGCCTCGTAGCGCTTCCAGCAGAATATCCGGTGCCTCTGGTTGGACAGAGGTCACCGGCGGAACAGGCGCACCTACTTCCCTCGAAGGAGGCTGCACGCCAGATTCTGGAGCTGTATAGGTCTCCGAAACCGTCCCCGGCTGGGGGCCGAATTGAACATGACCCCCATCGCCAGTCTCCGTGGGGATTTGCTTCCCCATGTGTTCGGCGACCGAGGTTTCACCCTCTGGCGCCACCCTGACAGCCTCCTGAATCTCTCCCTGGTCGGAGAAGGTCCTTTGGGACACCACCTCGTCGCCCTTGGCCGTGGGAGAGTGAGTGGTCGGCAGGGACTCACTGGCCATCGCCTTTGAATCCAGCGAACCTCTTGAGGAGGATCGCTGGGAGCTGTCGTGGGCCGGACTGTAATAGCACAATTTAATATATTAATACCATGAGGCTGGACACATGGACATGCACAAGTTTTTAGTACTTACATGCGGCCAGGGGCTTGGTCCCGGGGGGCCGCTCCGGACTGCTGTCGACATCCCACACGGAGTTATCCGCGAGGGGGCCTTTTCCCCTCTTGGGCGCCTCCGCCTCCAAATTTGTAGAGGCCGCCCTCTTCTTCCTTCCCCCCTCAGGGGGGAGTTGCTTTCTTCCTCCTCCTCGTCGTCTTCTTCGGTGGCTGAGGAGTGAGTTTGGTCTTCGGACGACATGTCCGAAGCTCCCGGCGGGGGCCACTTCGGACCCCCTTGGCCTTCTTCTCCGGCGCCTTGTAGGGTGCTGGAACCAGCATCTTCTCCAGGAGCGGGATGACTGGTTCTTCGGGCAGCGGAGCCGGACATCGAATCCGCTCCGCTTTCTCTGTCCATGCCTGAAAAGTGAACAGTAAAGTTTTTAGATATCTTCCCTGAATAACTAAGAGGAGGATGCACCTTGAGACATAAATGATTTACCGCACTGGCAGGGTGGGCAAGATCGTGCACGGTCCAAGTCTATGGCCGACGGCGTCTCGGTGCCCTTGAAGAGCAACTTCCAAACATCTTCATGAGTGGTTTCGAAGAGCCTCTTCAAAGTCTGGTGCTTCTCCAAATCAAATCCCCATAAAGGGCATGTTCGGCTTTGGCATGGAAGGATCCGGCAAACAAGCATCACCTGGATCACATTGACGAGCTTGATGTTTTTATCCACCATGGTCTTGATGCGCCATTGCAGCGCTGTCAGTTCGTCTGACGAAGACTAGTCCAGACCCTTCTTTAGCCAGGAGGTGAGCCGCATCGGAGCTCCGGACTTGAACTCTGGAGTCATGGCCCGAGTGGCGTCACGAGGCTCTGCGATATAGAACCACTGCTTCTGCCACTCCTTGACGGTCTCCAAAAACGTACCTTTGGGCCATGAGACGTTGGGCATCTTGCTCACCATGGCTCCTCCGCACTCCGCGTGTTGGCCATCCACCACCTTCGGCTTCACGTTGAAGATCTTGAGCCACAGCCTGAAGTGGGGCTGGATGCGGAGGAAAGCCTCGCACACGACGATGAATGCCGAGATGTTGAGGAAGGAGTTCGGGGCTAGATCATGAAAGTCTAGCCCATAATAGAACATCAGTCCGCGGACGAAGGGGTGGAGTGGAAACCCTAGCCCGCAGTCGAAATGAGGGAGGAACACCACCCTCTCATTGGGCTTCGGCGTGGGGACGACTTGCCCCTTGGCTGGAAGCCGGTGGGTGATTTCTTTTGCCGGATACCCAGCCTCTCGAAGCTTGGCGATGTCCTTCTCCTTGACGGAGGAGGCCTCCATTTGCCTCGGCCTCTAGATCTGGACATGATGGAATGCTTTCTTGGGGTGGAAAAGGCAGGAACTTGGGCGCTGGACCTCGTGAATGGAAGGGCAGAGAGAGAGAAGGCGTGGGTGAAGAAAGGGAATCCTTATCCCCTTATAAAGGTAGTAAATATCAAGCGCCTCCCCACTCGCCTTAAAACTCGCCTATTCCCAAGGGTTGTGCAAACGGCACGGTTGGGTTACCCACGCCCGTATTGATGAGAATCCCGCAATAAGGGGACACGATCTCTGCTTTGACAGGACGTGCCAATGGAAACCGCATCTCGAAACGCGGAACGGCAGACGAAGACGGTTCGAAATAATGACCGGGTAGATGTGATGTCACATTACAATAAAGTTGTCAGCGGATTAGACTTGTGGAATATTATACTCTCTACGGCTCTGTGTGGTGCTTGTGTTACAGGTCCGGATACATTCTTCGGGTCCGAAGACTATCTTGGAGTATTCGGGAAAGGGAACCCGCCTTGCAATGCCGAAGACAATCTGCGCGCCGGACACCTCGTCATTGAAGCCTGGTTCAGGGGCTACAGGGGAGTCCTGGACTAAGGGGTCCTCGGGCGTCCGACCTGTTAGCCATGGGCCGGACTGATGGGCCGTGAAGATACGAAGACCAAAGACTCCACCTGTGTCCGGATGGGACTCTCCTTGGCGTGGAAGGCAAGCTTGTCAATCAAACATGAAGATTCCTTTCCCTGTAACCGACTTTGTGTAACCCTAGATCCCTCCGGTGTCTATATAAACCGGAGGGTTAGGTCTATAGGACCGGATACTCATTACCATAGTCATACAAGCTAGACTTCTAGGGTTTAGCCATTACGATCTCGTGGTAGATCAACTCTTGTAATACTCATATTCATCAAGATCAATCAAGCAGGAAGTTGGATATTACCTCCATAGAGAGGGCCCAAACCAGGGTAAAAATTGTGTCCCCCGTCTCCTGTTACCATCGATCCTACCCTACAAAAAAATACACTTCCGTGATGATACGTGTTTGTCACAGTAGGTCGCATTTTCTGTCATGCATGTACATCCATGACAAATTTATGACAAAATCAAGATAGTCATACCTGTGCTGTCGTACAAGTGTTCCATGACATTACCAAAATTATCATCATGGAAGTGTCCACTTCCATGACGATAAATCACGCGTCACAGAAGTGCTTTCGTCAAGGGTGACCGACACGTGGCATCCACCGTAACGGAACGCCATTAAGCTATCGGATCGGGTTTTGGATCCGATAACCCGTTAACAGCCCCGACCAATGGGGATTTTCCATGTGTAAAATCATCATTGGCTAGAGGAAACACGTGTCGGCTCACCGTTGGGACAGATGTCATCCGCTCATTGGACCGAAGGGGCCTATGATACGGCGACACGTGGCACGGCCCAATAGAGGCCCATTCCTGATTCAGACAGTGAGTTTGAATAGCTTGTGCAAGCGGTAGTGGCCAGTAACTCGAACACTAAACCAAGACAGGACTTTGGGGTTGTCTCGCTGTCTTCAAGATAGTCTTCCTTAGCTGTTTTATCAGCTTTGTTGGAGACCAACAAGGATGTGTCACTATCCTGAACCTTATCTGCATTACTTCCTTTACCATTGCTTAATAAGGCACTCTTCCCCAATATTCTGTCATCATTCTAAAAGAAGAAACAAGCAGACACGTAACAAGTTTAGCATGTACTACTATATGAAACTCATTTTGGTGAACCAGTTCATTAGTAAGGTGGACAGGATTAAACTACCAAGTCTTCTATTGCCAAGTACTAGTACATAATAAAAGCATCAAACACACATATATCTATGTCCTATGGTCACTGCATTGTCTTGCCAAATCAAAATAGAGACACGGTTCAAATCATATCAGTTCAAGACAAAGCAGCAGTAAAAGAATACAAAGCGTGGGAAACTACACGACACAACAAGATTTCAGATGGGTACCACGGGTCTACATGTACAACAACACTATTGGCTCTGTTGTGATGCTAGTAATGTGCATCATATGAAAGTCAACTGTATACACAATTGAAATTGAAATCAACAGCGCTATTGATAAGAGCAAACCTGTTAAAGAAACATGCGTGAACATACCTGCTGTGCCATTGGAGTTTCAATTGGATCCTTCAATTTAAAAATAAGTTTGTATGAGTAAATACAGTGATACAAGAGCAAAGCAATCATAGTTAAAAAAGGCACGCCTAAGCGAGCGCTTAAGCGCGCCTAGGCTCTAGGCGTTGGCAAAATGCATTGCGCATAACTACGCATAATCTGTGCATAACTGCGCATAAGCATGCACTTTGGTCAGTAAAGCGCAAGGCGGTGGCAAAAACGCACAATTAACGCCTAGTGCTTTTTTGAACTATGATAGCAATGGAATCTTAAATTAGAACAGTTGTTCTTCAGGTTTAGGCACTTGTTCTACATGAACAGAGTACAGTAAGACGCAAGAATATAATACTTAAAAATAGAAAATGAGATCATAGACCTTACCACATTTTTGGTTCGGGACCAGTACAGAACAAGGCGTTCCCAGTCATCGTCCAGTAAATGTGTCTCAGGAGAACGTAAGTGAATTTGATGAGTTTCTTTGCCCGTGAAGTACGTTTTCTTCAGGTAATTCCGATACTGCCAGCAATCATTCTTGAAGATAGCAGAGGTATTAGCACAGGTACCTCATCCTGAGTTTCCAAATCGGTCCTTCTCTATAGAGAAAAATGGGAAAATTTGCTGTATTATAACCATCATGGAGGTAGGATGTATGGGACGAAGCAAAGTAATTGCCATGAATAACATTACTTACACATAACTCCTGGACAAACACCTGCAATTGGCATTTTCCTTCATCTTCAGTATAATATTTCCAAGATGGGAAGATACGCACATACGATTTAACAACATCAAATGCGATAGATGCTAAACTACGACTAGCTGGTTGTGCTTCCTCCACAGGAATAGGCGTACTAACTGGTGGAGTTGGGGTTCGCCGTGATAGTACTGGCCCTTTGGGCACTGGAGCTGCCTTACTAACTGCTCTTGTTTGGGAGCTATGTGGTGGAGATGGTGTTGTGTCAACAGGAACTGGGTTACTATCGGCTGGGGTTGGGGTTAGATTGGGTGAAGCTGGTTCTCTGTCCATCGCAGTAGGGGTACAATCTGCGAGAGTTTGGGTTATGTGTGGTAGGGCTGGTTCTTGTGCATGTACAACCGGGGTGCTATCTCCACCAAGAGGTAGCACTGTTTTATTTGAAGACCGTGTTTTTAGTCCGCTAGATACTGGCATCACCCGCTCCAATTCAAATGGCTGATAAACAGGAAACATAGTTGAATGTACAGACATTGTATGAGAGACAGATGCAATAGATAGTGTGGAAAAAAGAGGGCACGAAATAGTTGACATGTATATTGTTTAACTAAAACGGATAGCATGACATAATTTCACATATATGATGTCTATCTAAACTGGATAGCATAGCATAACATAATTCAAAGATATGATGAATAACTAAACAGGATCGCATGACATAATTCACCTACATGTTATCTAAGTAATCAGGATCACATCATTTAATTCACATATGTGATTTATATGCTAAACAGAGGGCATTCGATATGATGTCTGAACTAAGAACATGGTGTTGAATATTGTGTATATGATGTCTAAACTATGCAATGCAAGACACCGTATGCATGATATGAGTAGTATAACCGTGCCAAGTTAGAGCATACACCTCAGTGGGGGAATAGGACTGGTCATCTGTCTCTGAATCCATCTCTGAGGAGCTATCGGGACCCAACAAGAGATCTGCTTCGACAGGTAGCACTGTCTGCTCTGAAGGCCTTGTTTTCACTCCAGATTTTTCCATCTCCCACCCAAATGGCTGATTCACAGGAAGAGTAGTTTAATGTACAAACATTGTCGACAAATGGAAATGTAATGAAGAAAAGGATGGGCAAGATATCATTCAAATATATGATGCCTGGTTAAACAGGATGGCATTGCACATTTCACATATATTATGGCTGGCTAAAAGACATGAGACTGCATAATTCCCATATATGATATAGAAACTAAACAGGTGGCATTACAGAACCTGTCTAAACTAAGCAGATGATATATATGATGTCAAAAGTAGGCACTGCAAGGCAACATATGCATGATATGACTAACATCAGCATGCCAAGGTAGAGCAAACACCTTGGGGGGTAAATAGGAGTGGTCAGCGGCATCTGAATCTGCCTCAGAACAGATATCTTCCTCTGGATTACAATCTGGAGAGGGGTGGGGAGGGTTTGCCATTGAACCCACCATGGAGCGATGTCTGCATGACATTGCATTGCCGCGCAAAACTCTTCTCTTTTTCTCTACATGTTCAGCAAGACTGTGTACAATATCTGACATGCAAACGAAAAAAAATGGTGAGATTATGTAAGGAGAGCACGCAGAAATTTAGAGTGATGGTAACAACCAGTGGATCGACGTTTTTCCGTTGAACCAAAATAGCCCTAATGGATCGACGTGAATGTATAGTAATAAGTGATGCAACAAGTGTACAACCTCTTTGCCGTAGCCGTGTCGACCTCAGCATCATTGGGTTGGTCGCTGAAGCAGTTGAGGCAGAGGTGGCTGTCGGAGGTGTGGAGGAAGATCTAAGGAATCTGTAGATGGCGTCCAGGGCACTGCTCTGTTGTGATGGATCGTTCTGTCGTTGGAGCAGCTCCGGTGAGCCGTAAGACGTCAAGGCTGAAGCAGCACAAGACAGACATCGTCAATCTCAAGTGGGATTCTAATAGCATCTCCAATAGATGATGTAAAATGGATGTAAAATTAACATCACCAAAAACCACCTGACTACAACAGATGAGGTAAAAACTGTTGACTCTGAACTTAACTGTCGAAACTGAAATTTACTGTGGAATCTCAATGCTACTGTCAAAACTGAACGCAATGGTAGCAGAGAGGCACTTGACATGTAGTTTAGGGAGGGCCTGCAGTTCATCTTCAACCTGCACCCCCTGAGCCGCCAGCCACCACCGGCCGAACCGCCGGCCCCAGCGCCGCCTCGCTGCCCCGAAACAACTCGCCATCGCCGCCCCGGCCAGCCCTCTAGGACCCCCGCCCCCACCCTGAACCCTAAGATAGATAGTGGGGTACCTCTCCGGCGAGCCCCGTCCCCGCTGCGGGTGGTTCTTCCTTAACTCCGGCGAGCCCCCCAACCCCTGAAAATCGACTGACCCAAAAGTCGATTCAGTCGACTGAAGTGTGGCTTAATCGGAGCAGAGCAGCAGCACGAGCGAGGGGGGGAGCAGCAGCAGCAGCTGGGCGAGCGAGCGATCAAGCGAGAGCCGGAGCAGCAGCAGCAGCGCGAGCGAGAGCCGGAGCAGCAGCAGCAGATCCGGCTGGTATGGACGCCGCCGCCGAAGGGGCCTCGCACTGGGGGAGAGCCGCCGTGGAGATGTCGCCCGCGGCGCCGGCTTCAAGGTAGCCGCTCCATGGGGGTGCGGGATGGAGCACCGTCAGCGCCGGGAGGTCGAGTTAAGGAGAAGGTGCGATGCGATGAGTGTACAACCTCTTTGGTGGCGCCGAGTAGGCCTCGGCTTCGTCCGAGGAGTCGGTGAGGATGCTGCGGTTTCCGTGGAGCAGGTTAAGGAGGCGTTGTGGGGATGGAGCAGCCGCGATAGATGAGGCGATCGTCGGAGCAGCTCCTTGGAGGTGGAGGACGGGGCGGCTGAACCGGCGGGACGGCGAGATGGACGACGGATCCTCATCTGAGGAGGTGGACGAGGGACGTCGAGCTGTTGCGGTGGACGACGTCGTCGGGGAAGAGGCTCTGGCTGGGCAGCGGTGACGTGGCGGACGGAGGAGGGTGGGTTTTCGCAGCTGGAGCGGAGAGGTTATGGCGGCCTGGGATTTCGAATGGCGAAAAGGGGGCGATGGGAGGGGGTGAAGCATGACTTAGGGACGCGCTTGTCCAAAATGTAGGGTGTGTTACAAAAGTACCCCCCACCGATTTGAACTAGCAGCCATTTCGGCTCAGGGTTAGAAGGGGGATTTCGCATGTCGGGATTTGGCAGCTGGAGGGAGTTTTCGCGCGCGTTGTAATTTCGAGATAGCAAGGCGCGGGTTGTGAAGGCGCCAGTTTTGGAGCACGATATCTGAATTTTCGGGATATAACAAGACGCGGGTTGAATTTTAGGGACAAGCCTAACGTGTAGTAATATTGTACTTGTACGTACCAAATCAATTCGCACTTCCCTCAACCAAAAAGAAAATGAAAAAAATAAAACTATTCACACCACACAAAGAGAGAGTCTTGCCCCGTTTTACTATACAAATGCTATTCAAAGCTACTCCCTCCTTCCATCTATATAGGGCCTAATGCGTTTTTCGATGCTAACTTTGACCAAATATTAGAGCAATGATATATGACATGCAACTTACACAAAGCACACCGTTAAATTCGTCTGTGAAAGGTTCTTTCAATGATAGAATTTCCACATTGTGCATATCATGTACTATTAATCTTGTCAATAGTCAAAGGCGGTCTTAAAAATCTCATTTTGCCCTATATAGATGGAAGGAGGGAGTATGAATCCATGTTATGTCCGATTAAATTTTTTCGCTTGCTGTATAATGCATGTAACCTACTCATACCAACATTTTAGTGCATTCCAAATGTCTATACTACCGCTGCAATTCGAACTAAATTTGAATTCGTTTCTCTATTTCAATAAGAATCTACAATCATTATTGTTGCCAACTTCAACCATCATAGTTTCCTTGCTATCCGCCAGATATAAATCGGACGGCCTATAATGCAGGATGGCAGGCACACCATCATCAACAACTCCGTTTTTTATAAGAGTAGAGATAAAATATATTAAATGTAGTATAACATGTTCATAACCACACCATGGGTATCACCGTTATATATATTCACACATGCGTCGGTTTGAAACACTATGATAAATTCTTCAAATATCTGAATTCGCTTTTTATAATGAAGTATATATGATCTCTATTCGTCTTTTACACCCACACGACCCTCTTATCTTTGTAGCTAGTGCTAACTTTCTCTTGTGCATGCACACGCCCGCATCCCTCTCACCCTCCCTCAGCATTCTCTAGCTCCATCACGCAAATTCGTCTTTTCACTTTAGGTCGTTCACCCACGGTGTGTGTAGGCCCCCCAGCTCCTTCTTTACGGCACACATTGATCGATATGCCTCTCTAGCCAGGTGTGCCTAGCATAAACACAATCTTCCCCTCTTCTCTTGTCACCGTCCATGCCTTACTCCCACCACTCTTTTCATCGTTCTCGTACTCGCACACTCCTCCCCCCTCGATATAGTATGCCTCTCGTACCACCTCCTACATGCATCCCTCTCTCTCTATCCTTCTCCTCGTGCCTCATTTGCTTCTAACACACACATGCATGTATACCGATCGATCTCCCAACATATACCTAGATCGACTTTAACTACCCCCCCATCGATCGACGTACATCACAAGTTATGTCTCTCCTTTCTCTAACAAAGGGCGATTGATCTTCCTATGTAGTTACGTCTGCTTACCACAGCCACAGCGTCCCCCCTCATCATTCGTGCACATATGCATGGATGCCGATGGATCTCCCTTAATACAGGAGGCAGATCGATCTCCTTAATACATGAGGTAGGCCTCTCTCCTCCTCCACACATATACCAGCCATTGTACCTCTATAGTTAATTGGGCCTCCCTCTTCCCCCACCACACACCGATAGTCGAGCGCTGCAGGTAGGTATCCATGCCACAGAGACAAACTGCACATGTCCCATCTCATGTTCCCGTAGGCCAGCCACTCTATATCTTTGACGTAGGCACACACAAATTCAATGGCACTCTTTATCGATCGCGCGCGCACACACACACATACATCATCCCTCTCTTCGATTCTATGGACACCTCAAGCCAATGATACCTCCACTCTCTTCTCGTGGATCGCCCCCTCTATATATATGTTATATCAAGGACTCTATTTCACACACATTGCATATGTTATATTTTTTGATTGACCCCCCCCAAAACTCTCAAGAACCCACACACTATATCTCTCTAGGTTTGTATCTCTCTCACACAACCCCACGTAGGTGTGTACGTATACAAGAAGAGAATAGGTGCACCGTGCATGTACTCACGCTTCGTGCCCAGCCACACCCGCGCGGGTACACGGTGGAGCTCATTTCTTTACGAAATGGCAGCCCACGTGCTAATTTGAACGCATGTAGTGGTTGTTTACCTAGGGAGGTCGTGTACCACGCGTGCACGAAACAATGTTCGACTTGACGCGTTGCCGCCTTATTTTTAAATAAAGTTATAGCACTCAATGGCACGTACACAGAATATAAAATGATTTTTATGGAGAAAAAGGTAGTCCGCTCACTATATACAATGGAGCCTGCCTGCCTGGTTTGTCGCTCTTCAGAGTATCTCACACAAGGCTGCGGTGGCCTCTCTCTCTCACCATTGGTCACTGATCCGGCCGCATCCCATCCGCCGGGGGAAAGGGAGTGCGGTGGCCTCTCTCTCTCTCACACCGTTGGTCACTGATCCGGCCGCATCCCGTCCGCCGGGGGATAGGGAGTGCGGTGGCCTCTCTCTCTCTCTCACCGTTGGTCACTGATCCGGCCGCATCCCGTCCGCCGGGGGAAAGGGAGGAAGTGCATCGTTTCTCCGCTTGACGACGCTGAGGCAGCACGTCCCGATCTGCGGTACACGCCGTTCTCTCTGACCAAGCTCCGGTGCGGCAGGGCCTACGCCACCTGCTCGCAGATTCCGCCCGCCGCCGCTCACCTAGTTACATCCGGACGACCTCCAGGTATCCCCTCCGGCCTTGCTCCACTGCCCGTCTTCCCACGTCGCTGCATGTGGATCTTCCGTAGTTCTTTGCCCAAAATGTAGCTCGTCCGGCGTACTTTCCATATTGCATTCTCGTCCTCACACCATTTTAGACAAACACAACTGTGTTGCTATCTTCCCTTAGGACAAGGAATATGCTTCTTTTTTGTCGTCGCATGTGTCATCAACTGTTATTGGCCAGTAATTGTTTCCTTTCTACTCGTTGCTATTGCGACCTTTTGGTGAACTGCACAAATCACTATTTTCTTAAGAGTGTTTTGTGCAGTTGTACTAAAATGTCACACGGGCAACGTCTCTACATTTCAGTGCGACTGCACAAAGGGAGATTGGTTTTGCTCTATCCTCCTCATCCAACTCCGAGCCTAATCTTCTCCAACTAGTTAGTCTTAAGAGAGACTGCAAAGGTGACCGGCTTCTATTTGTGTGTTTATTGTTTCATCAGCAGTCCTCTATTATCGTAATCACACTTAATATCTTTGGAACAGGAACGCTCAGCTCTATTTTAGTGGAACTGCACAAAATGATCGGAATGTTGCATGCTCCAGACAGCTACTTTTTTTCCCAACATGCCTTGTTGATTTAGACAGAGCTGAGGGGACATTGCTGCCAATGAAAGCATGGATCAATTTTAATTTAACACCTTCTCACAACTCTGTCTTCAGTTGTGATGTAATTATTAGCTCTGATCTGCTAATAATTGACATGCATTAGCAAGGAAGTTAGTTTTTTATTGTTTCCAAAAGAGCATCGATGGCAAGACACGCGAAACAAAAGCTGAAAGCTCACACCATTGTACAATTTCATGTTGCTGGAAAATTATTTGTATAGTACGTCAATTATGTAAACAAATGGTGGAAGCTTGATAGCATTGCCAGAAGCCTCTTCATCATCCGGGTCCATGTGCCATGCACAAAATTATACTCCTTCGTTCCTAAATATTTGTCTTTTTACAAATTTCAAACGGGCATATTTAGAGTGTAGATTCACTCATTTTGCTTCGTATGTGTACTCCCTCCGTTACTAAATATTATATTCGTCTTTCTAGAGATTTCAACAAGTGACTACATACGTAGCAAAATGAGTGAATCTACACTCTAAAATATGTCTATATACATCCGTATGTGCCAGTCCATTTGAAATCTCTAAAAAGACAAATATTTGAGTAGTCACTCGTTGAAATCTCTAGAAAGACAAATACTCCGGAGTATATTTAAGAACCGAGGGGGTAGTGCACAACTGCATGGGAGACTCAGCCCGGTCGTTGCGCCGCATTAATAGTGAGTAATGAGCAGTCAAATCATAAGCCCCACCTTTCCCACTGTAAGTTGCTCTGAAGTAGCAACCATCAATACGCTCTTCTTTGAATCTGCTCATACTACTCCATCCGTCACTGTTTATACAGCGTGCTTCAGAAAAAAGAAAAAAAATCTATGGGACCAAGGCGACTAGCGATCGGCCTGAAAAATAGCATTGGTAGTTATAGCACGGCGTCTATTACTAGAGGGAATAATGCATACACACATGCATGCAATGCTTCCACCCCGGGTACACACATGCATGCACTTACTCCACTCCGTAGTAGTACAGTACATGGAGAGAAAATTGTGGACTTGATTGCGGTTACCACGCCCTAATTAATTGAGCATTAAACAAAACGCGTCTAAAGTCTCTCTGGTGGTGGAAATGCATTGAGAGAAATGCATCATACTGAAGCGCGCCCTGTAAACTGTGACGGAGGGAGGAGTAGTATGAAGGTGCAAAACCAAGTACGCGTATGGCCAGTCGGTCAACGCACCTCCTCTTGGCATATCACTGACATGTGGGACAGGAGTGTGAGCAAACCGATCTCAATTGACGGCAAAGAGCCAACCCGCCGTTCCTTGAGAGAGATGAGGAGCGAGAACACACAGACGGGCTCGCACGGAGGCCAAGATATATTCGAGCATGGTTGGTTGATCGATATCATTCATTACATGTTGGGCTGCCGTTTTCCGCCCTTCTCCGGAATAAACATGTACTTTATCAGAGATAAAAAAAATAAGAGTACAGATGCTCCACCATGCGGTTCTAGTAGTAGTACTACTCGTACTACTGCGCTTGGCTCTTCGCCTCTTCGTGAAGTCGAACAATGATGGTACTCCGCATGTTGGGTACTACAGTGTATGCCCCTGACAATCTGACACCGAATGGACTGATGCATGTCCACCGAGGGTAGGTTGCATTAGTCAAAAGGCGTAAGCGAGCTTCACCTTGTCTTGCAAGCTTCTCCTCGTTCTGCGAGTTGACGGGACACACCAAAAAGTAGTGCTAGTCCATACTCCCTCCTTTCCGGTTAATATGGCTTAATCTTTTTTGCGGGTAAATGAGAGAGCTTTATTCATATATAAGCATTCTTAGGACGATCAGCCAAGACACTGGTCACTAGGAAGCGAGGTACCCCGCAAAAAAAGAAGTAGGAAGCGAGGTGTTTCATCAAGCCAGCTCTCGGCCACATTCAAAGTGCAGCAAGCACGGTTCGCACGAAGATGCGCCGCAAGGTTTGCTGACCTGTTTACATGCTGAATAACAAAAAAAAGAGGAAATATTACCGAGCACTACTATTTGTAATAGGATATGAGCCAGAATTAAGCGAGAATTGTGGCGAGTGTTCCATGCAATCAACTTCCATTATCACATGCGAGAACCCTCGAAGAGAAGCAAATGTGTTAAAGATTGCTTTATCACATTTTAAAATTATAATAAGAGTGCACACGCTCCTCCATCCGGTTCCTAGTACTAGTATAGTACGTACCTTTATAGACTATAGTAGTAGTACTAACTTTGCGCTTGGCTGTTCGCCTATTCGGGAAGTCGAACAATAATAGCACTAGTAGTATAGTGTATGCTTCTGGCAATCTGACACCGAATTAACTGTTGCACGTCCACCGCCTGAGCGTGGGAGAGCTTGCATTAGTCAAAAGTTTCTCCTTGTCCTGCGAGCCACCGCGCGCAAGCTTCTCCCGTCCTGCAACCTTCTCCTCGTTCGGCAAGTTGACGGGACACAGCAAAGTAATGCTAGTCCATACTGCCTCCTCTGTGGTTAATATGGCTTAATTTCAAACGAGATAAATACACTGTCTGTCACTGTATATTTGTAAAAATACGGTCAGTGGACTTCATAATACGCTCATTGCGCTCAATATATATATTTTCCGGTGTTTATACGGTCACTAGCTCACCCTGACTGAGTATGTGTGTGCATGCACGTGTAGGTTGAGCACTTGAGCGTGACCGTGTGTGTTCCGTCGTGTGCTCGGACATGCATGCATTAGGGCATCGCGCGCGTTTTTGCGTCCATGTGTACGTGTGACTGTTGCATACACGTAGGGGGAGTACGTGTAGGGGCCACTAAGGAGCAGTCAAATCACACAGTAAGTTAGTCGGAAGAAGCAACCATCATTTCACTCTTGAATGACACGTACGCAATATAAAATGGTTGATATGGAGAGAAAAAGAAAACCACTATATATACACTAGCAGGAGCCTAAGCTACAAGCCTGCTTGCTTAGGTTGCTCTCTTCACAAGCATAGAACAACGGGCCTGATCCCACTGCTGGGGGAAGGGAACAATGTTCTGCGTAGACGCGGTCAACATCGGCGAGGGAGAAAACCCACTGTCGGTGCGTCCCAATCGGGGGTCACCGCGGTATGGGCCGATGCCGCGTCCCAACCGCCCTTCTAGCTACAGCCCGACGTCCCAGGTAGTCCATCTTCCTTTTGGAGCCGGCTTGCTCCACTGCCGTAGCTCCATCTCCATGTCGATCTTTCTCTACTTCTACCGGCTTCTACTTGTGATGAGTTTATGTCTCATGAACTAGTGCCAGTACTATTATTCTAATCACACTTCTTCAATATCTTTGCCATCAGGGATGCTCAGGTCGATTTTAGTGGAATTGCACAAAAGCATCGTATGATCCGAGGGTGCCAGCCGTCTTTCCTTCAACAGGTTCTACCTGGCCAGGAAATTAAATCATGTTCAGGGTTTAGGGTTTAAGTCGTAGTGACCCCATCAGTAGTTTTTCTTTCGTACACGCTCTCACAACTTTTTTCTTTAGTTGTGAAGTAAATATTGGCTATGATCTGTGAATCATTGAGATGCATCAACATGCGTGTTAGTTTTCCTATGTATTTGATGGAATGTTGTAATGGGGCAACCTTGGAATAGGAATGAAAATGGAGTGGAAAGTTTCCGTTTTTCCGGAGAAAAAATGGAAACGGAGAGAAACCAACATTTCGTTTCGTTGGATCGCGCCATCGAGCAAAACCAACGTTTAAATCACGTCTGTCGTGTTCGTGTCTCATCCTCCTCCATGGCTCAACCCCACACGGTCGCTCGGCATGCCACTCACCGCAAACCGAGTATATGATAACTTTCTCGCCTGCTTGTCGATGGATCGCGCCATGGAGTACTAGCACTACTGGAAGAGATTGACGAGTTGGGGAGGACAGCTAGCTGTAGCACGGACTCCCAAGAACTTTTTACATGCATGTTGTAGCCGGCTATTGCGACCTTTGAACGCGGAGCAGCCGCGTGCACCCGGAAGCGGCGCGGGCGACGCTCTCTCGGCCGGCGCGCCGCTTCAATGCCGACGGCAGTGAGAGGTCGCGTCCGCTCTGGCCGGGCATGAATGCGGCACTGACCGTAAGGGCGGGAAGCATGCGCGGGTGATGAAGAGGGTTCGGGTTGGTCAGGACCGGCCGTGGCAGCGGTCCGGACGTGCGCAAACAAGAGATGATGTACGTTAATATTGCTGTGTATATAATTAACAACGTAAATAATGTGCCAGTTTGACAAATATGATTGGAGATGGAGATGGAAATGGAATTTTACGTAAACACGGATATGCATGTCTATGCCTATGTGTGTGTGCGCGACGACTCTCGCGACCTGGAAGCGGGGGCATGTTTTTGATCGAGTTTTCTTTCTTGGTACGTTAGAAAAAATTTCCGCCAGTTTTCGTTTCTTTTTTTCGGGAACGCGCGTATTCTATTTAAAACCACTGCTATGGAGAGATTTTTTTACTCCATTATAGCCTCTTTTTTGATAGAGTTTCTCGCGTCTCGCTCTCTCACCCTCTCCATATCAAAACAAGATGACAGTGTCCACTCTATCTCTCTCCTCACCGGTGGTCACAGATCCGGCCGAATCCCGTCCGCTGCGGGAGGTGAGGAGGTGCATCGTTGACGTTGTCGCTGTCGACGACGGAGGAAGCCGATGCGCACCATCCTCTCGGAGCCGGCGCTGGCGCAGACGAAGATCCTCCGCGCCCTTGTTCGCTGCCGTCGTGTGGGCAGATCCCGCCCGCTCGCCTAAACGACATCTCGCCCACCTGAGGTATAACTTCTTGTACTAGTCTAGCTCCCCAGGTCGCTGCGTGCGGGTTTTCTTCTATGCGACTACTCCCCAGCTCCCCATGGATAGTAGCTAGGGTTCGTCGGCTAGTCCAACATTACCTACTAGTACTATTATAGAGGAAATGCCACTCGAAAAGTTGTCCTGATTTATGCCTCGGTGGATGTATACATGTTGTTTCGACAAAAAGTACATGGTGGTTGTGCGGTCATTGTCCATATGGTGGTAGTACTATCACTGGTTAAATGAAGAAATGCTTTTTTTCTCGGGTATCCTGGTTTAGTTCCCATCAAGATAATTATGATGCTTCTGTTTGTTGGTGTACTTTTCATTAATTCTTATTGACAATTGAGATGTCGTTGCTAACCCTTTTTTATATTTTTGGAAACAGCGATGCGTGTCTCCATACCCGGGCATGTCTTCCTCAATTTTCGTGGAACTGCACAAAATTGGATGGCCATTGTTGTTCCGCCTCACTGTCCTCTGCCACGTGGTTCTTCCTTCCTCGAGCTTGATTACTGAGAAGAAACAGACCACAGTGAGGATTTGTCGAACTTCATAGGTGCCTCACCCAAACTTGATGCCAAATGGATGATGCATCACCACGATGACCTATCGATGCTCATGGTTGCGCCTCATGGTTGCGTCGGCTGGTGAAGCTGATCGATTTTCAATGAAAACAACATGTCTTCCATCAGTGCTCTTTGCTTGTTACGCACAAAGATGATATCCTTCGTCAGTTCACCTTGGTTGCGTTGGAGACGCAGTCGTCTTTCACGTTGGTGCAATTTTATCACACAATTGGCTATGAACCAAATGTTTCCTCGAAGAAGGATCGATGTTGGTACTAAGAGCATAAGTTTTGTATTGATTTCTAAGCCTTCTCACGACTTTGTCTCCAGCTCCCCTGTAATTTTATTTGTCCAGCTATTAACTTTGATTTAAAAAATGGTGTGGACTAAAAACCCGAATGGACATAGTAGCCCTCCATTTTTATTTACTCCGCATATTAGATTTGACTGAAGTCAAACTTTGTAATACTCTCAAACCTTTCCGATAATTGAAATTAAAATTCTTTATTTGTACACACTCTCACACGTTTCCGATAATTTGGCGCATGTGTGGTTGTTCACTTAAGGGAGGGTAGTGTACCACACGTGAAGGACAGGAAGTGCAACCAGGACGCGTGGGCGTGGATCGTTAGTTCATCGGAAGTAGTACTAGTTTTCTTCACTGTACATTAAATAAAGAGTTTCGTTTCGTACTTACACAATTTAAAACGATTGTTATGGAGAGAATAAGAAAACCACTCCACTATATATTAGACGTATACACGAGAGTACTATATGGACGCAGCTTCATTGACTTAGTGCACCTGCCTTTGGATTTATGACAGGTGGGCCCAAAATGTGGCTGGCTCACCTGTCATACAGCCAAAAGCAGGTGCAGTGAAGGCACCGGAGCTCAGTCCGTACTACAGTAGTATATATATAAGCGGGAGCCAGAGTGCTTATTTGCTAGGGTTTGCACTCTCCACACGCTCGCCGCACTACATATATGTTACACACTGGAGGCTCAGCGTTCATTTGCTAGGGTTTGCTATATTCACAGCCTCTCACCCTCTCTTCACCAGATCTAAACAAGACTGCGTTGGCCTCTTGTCTCTCTCTCCTCCCTCACGGCTGGTGAAGGAGGCGTCCGTATCCCGTCGCACCGGGAAGGGGAGGAGGTGCAGCGTTCACTCTATCGCCTTCGGCGAGGGAGGCAATCCACTGCCGGTTGCGTTGTTCTCTTTCACCCAGCGCCTGTGCGGGAGGGCCACCAACCCCTTCTTCCTCGCTGTCGTACGTAGAGTGGGCAGATCCGGCCTCCCGCCGCACGCCTTGCCACATCCCGACGACCCTAAGGTATAAGTTTCTTGGAAACCGTCGTTGCTCTAGCTGCATGTGGATCTTTTTCGATCTGTAGTCGAATCTAGGTCTTGGTTCAAAGAGGAAAGAAGGGTGCGGTGGGCTGGAACAAGAATCTAGGACGTGGTTCAATGAGGAAAGGAGAGGCGGAAAGTAGTATAGACTGGCTATCCAACCGCTTTGTAGGTCGAAAAGGGAAAAAGGGGGTAACCCAGTACACACATCTGTAAGGAACCGATCTCTTTGTTGAAAAGGGCAAGAAACTGGGGGGTCGGGTAGTTTGTGCAGGACTAGATTTGCTGCCCTCACATAGGAAGAAGGTTCAAAGAGAACAAATATGGGACCAGCGCATATATGCTGCTTGGCTACATATTCTGCATCACCCATTTATACGTGTGGACGCACATGGTGCTGGCATGTCCCATACAGCTATTTTTCTGTTGTTAATCTAAGAATTCCCCCGGAAAATTGAAGCAATGCCACTGTTAAAAGTAAATTAAATTTTTTAACGAATGTTTTTTCAAGAGAATGTCTCTGTTAAGATGAATCAATGCAACCGTTTTAGAAATGCTACTGTCCTACTTTGTTTTCCATCCAAGATAAGTTAGATGCTTCTTTCTGTCACCGTTTGTTTCATCCTCCTTTATCGGCAAGTAATTGTTTCCTTTTTTGCCTCTGTTAAAACAGGGCTATCGATTCAACTTGTTTCTATTGCGACATTTTGCTTCGCTACTCGAAACACTTATGTTTTAAGAGTGTTTTGTGCAGTTCAACTTGAATGTCACACAGGTGACTTTGCTTAATTTTGGTGGAACTGCACAAAAGGAAATCGAGATTCGTATTTTATCTTTGTCCGTCTCATGAAAGGTTAGTACAGGCCTTCATCCACATGATTGTGCAGTGTGCTTTGAGATGTTGTGCTACTTGTATTGGTACTGTTTTAAATAAATGTTGAATTGAAGCTATTGTATTGCTGTCTTTTCCCATTAAGTAGTGAACAAAAATGGGACCAACCCAGACATGATGCTTGTTGCTTTGTTACAACAAACTCTGCATCACCCCCTTTATAAGTAGATGGAAGCACATACTATTGTTGCGCCCACTCTCCCCTGGAACTGTTTATGCTTTTCGTTAATCTAATGCCGCTGGTAAAATTAAGCAATGCCACTCTCACAATTAATTAACTACTGAATCTTAGTTCAAAACTGCAACACTTGTTAGGAATGGTACTATCCTGCTTTGTAGTTCTTTCTACATGTTTAACCAAGGTATTGTTAAGATAATGTCTCTGTTAAAATGAATCAGTTGCATTGTTTTAGGAATGGTACTTTTCTGCTTTATCGTTGTTTATACATGTTGAAACAAGGCATTGTTAAGATAATGTCTCAGTCAATATGAATGAATCACACTGATGGAGAATTGCTACTCTCCTGCTTTGTTTCCCATTAAGATAAAGTAGATCAGTAGATGCTTTTCTTCTGGGAGTACAAGTCATCAACCGTTATTTCTCAGTAATTGTTTCCCTTATACCTATTGTTGCTTACAGGGATATCAAAATTAAAGCTCGGTTTTATTTCGACTTCGATTATAGTTGAACTGCACAAAAGGAGCCAATGTGTCCAAGGCAAACTGCTGCATTACTGGGTCCAGTTGGTCGTTCCACTTTGCAGAAAGAAGCAGTCACTGTTTGCGCTACATTACAGAAGGAATGACTGAGAAGCTTTACAGAGTATTATTAGACACCGGTGACATGACTAGTCTGCAGAGACCATTGGCAATTTAACAACACGTGGAGTGCCCTGGGCAAAAATTGCCCAAACAAGTACAAGAAGCTACGACAGGACTCCACGATCATAGGCATTACATATTTTGAATGGGAAAAGCTTGTCAAAGTTTAATCATTGATGTTAGCAAGAAGAGGTTAGTTTAATATATTGGAATTGGAAAACCTTGTCAAAATTTGCTCATTGATGTTAGCCAGAAGACATGCATTTGATATTTTTGAGTGGGACGCCCTTGCTGTGAGCAGCGTCGAGTGTTTTTTCCTATTCATGTGTTCAGTTTAGAAGTAAATAGTTACTCTGCTGAGATATTCCTGTGTTAAGAGTTTGTTCTAAATATTGTCTATGTAATGCCAGGCCTTGTGTTTGATTGCAAAGTTGAGCTTGGAATGTTGTGGCATGCGGCATCACGAGCTGTTCACTGTGCCTCCTGAGAATAATGCTTCGTATTGTTTTGCATGTCGATCTAATGCCAGTGATTTCCTTGTTAAGAAGATCATCCTCTTCTGTTGTTTCCGTGCTTAAGAAGTTCATCGTCTGATGTTTCATTCATAGCCTATACGACAAGTCGGGTAGGTTAGACGTGAAACCATATGATCTTCCGACCAACTCATGATATTAGGCCGTGATTGGATCGTCGTTTTCCAACTAAAACCACTTGTAAAACTGACGCTTGTAAATTAAAGCAGATGGTCGCGGGCGAAGGCACTTGGTTGGTCGATTTCGACTAGTAAAATATCGGAAGTACTTCACACACGATAAAAACGCTGAACGACTCTCGGACGATTGCTAATCCAGCCATTAGCTGCTGTTTCAGCCTTGCCCATGGATGGCATGATACGCACGTCGTGCATGTATCGTCTGGTAATGTCGTCCATATAGCAGTGCTCATAAAATATACACTGGTCTCTCAAATTACACGTGTAACCCGCCGGTTTTACTTACAGACCTCGGGCCCTCGGTTTCATTACGCCTGTATTTTACGCGTTGTTTCCGATGACGAGTAAATTACACTTGTATGTTAATACAGGTTTGAAATAAACCAGAGCTCCCAAGTGCGGCCTTACCGTTTCATGCCGTCTCAGTTTCTCGAAGGTGCTCATAGGTGTCCGATGATCCTGGCTTCCTGAATGAGCAGCGGGCGCTGTATCAGACCATCCGTAGGGCCCGCGAGGCCCTCTCCGTTGTCCTTCGAGTTGTTGCGCTCGCCGTGGCGCCGAGCATTGTTAACATCATCAACGAACATGAGGATTCAGGAGATGACTTTATTTTGACTGGATGACACTAGGGACCCACTAGGGCCATAGCCGTACGTACGCAAGTGCCTCCTTATTATGTACAACTATATTTTTTTTGCTTTCTCCTGGTTTCCTGACATCACGGTCCCACACCATTGTCAACCTATGTAGTCAATATAAACGAGAGAATTGCACAAGGTGCGGCCGACAGCTGGGACCAAGCAGCTCGAGCAGTATTTGTGTTTTTGAGGCATGAGCACTGCAGAGTTTTTCTTGGCGATGATTTCATTGTTGTTCAGAGGAGAGAAGGGTATTAACTGGGCAGGCTGTGGCCCGTCTAGCCCAGGCCAGATATCCAGCCCAGATACTAATTTTTTCAAGATGAAAATGGCTAGCCCAGCTATACGTCTTTTTGAGGAATACCCAGGCAAGGTCAACTTGTTATTCTCCGCCCCGCTGGGCTGCAAATCTTTCCTAAGAGGGATGCATTAGGCTTAACAGGAAAATTGGCTTTAAAAATAATAAATGGGATGTAATTATAAAAACTGGGCAGTAACTATAAAAAATGCACCAAACACGAAATTAGTTTATAAAATATTATTTATGGATTTTGAAAATCTTAAATTTTCTTTGTTACGCGCGCAATGTTTCGTTGGATTTTTACGTAATACAAATTTATATTTAATCTGACTAGAAATTTCAGGATAAAAATATTTCGGATCCCATCAAAATGTGGGAAATTTTATTGAATCCTGTCTTCAACGGTTGGTTGAAATTATTAATCGTTGTCCTAGCTAGAAAATGGGTTGTACTTTTAACAAACTATAAATGGGATGTTGTAAATTCCATTAGAATTCAAAAATGGGCTGTACATTCTTACAAAACGCAAATGGGCTATAAGTTCTCTGCCACACACTTGTGGGCCTACTAAGTGACGCGTCCCCTAAAAAAATAAGTTGACGCGTATGCAAGGCTTTGTCAACTTATTATAGTCAGCACACGGTTCTAGCAGCAGTGGCCGTTGGATGTCTATCCAACGGATGTCGTGCTTCTTCTTCAATCTCGGATATTCTTAGCTTCGGCCGCCCAAAAAATGATTCCTCCCCCTGACATCTGGGGCGCACCGTTTCGAAGGCTGACCTGTGGGCCTACTAAGTTGGAGCGTACCAAGGGCTTTGTCAACTTAGTCAATATAAATGATTCTAGCTTCAGTGACTGTACGATGTCCATCCAACGGCCGTAGTTCTTCTTCAACCTCTGGTCTTCTTGGTCCAGCCGCCCAAAGCAGCGCTGGTCGTGCCGCCTGCTCCTGCCTCCCGTGGCCGGTTGTGCTGTCGCGGAGGCCTCACCGCCCCCATACTACTCCCACCGCTGGCAAGGCCATCCGTCCACTCACCCACACCCCCTGTTATTCTGCGGCGACAGCAGCCTCACACCGCAGCCGAACCAGTGAACCCTCGTACTCCTCTTCGCGCGGGCTTCCACTGCTGCGTCTTCCCCGGCTCCGCGTCGTCCCCTTCCTAGGCCTCGCCATTGTCCATCGCCCTGGTGCTCTCGGCGCGGCGTGGTCAACGTGGTCAACGACCGACTTCCATCCGAAGAGTACTGTACGTGGAGAGGCTGACAGCTGGGTCCACGGCGGCCGCAAGGAAGTGCCTCCTTATTACGCGCAAAATAATTATTCCTCCACCTGACAGCGGGGACCCACCGGACGGGCCACCAGTATTTTGCAAAAAAAATTGTTTCCCCTGACTGCTGGGACCCACCGAACGGGCCACCGTATTTCGCAAAAAAACGTTCCCCCCGCTGTCAGCTCGGACCCACCGGAAGTGCCTCCTTATTATGCACAAAAAAATGAATAATCCCCCGGCTAGCTGGGACCCACCTTGGTGGGAGGTTGATTTGTGGGCCTACTAAGTTGACGGGGACGAACGGCTTTGTCAACTTAGTCAATATGAACGAGTCTAGCTCCAGTGACCGTACGATGTCCATCCAACGGCGGTAGTGCTTCTTCAACCTCTGGTCTTCTTACTCCAGCCGCCTAAAGTAGCGCCGGTCGTGCCGCATGCTCCTGCCTCCCGTGGCCGGCTGTGCTGCTGCAGAGGCCTCACCGCCCCCTACTATTCCCACCGTTGGCCAGGCCCTGCGGCGACGGCAGCCGAACTAGTGAACCCTTGTACTCCTCTCCGCACGGGCTTCCACTGCCGCGTCTTCCCCGGCTCCGCATCGTGCCCTTCCTAGGCCTCACCGTCGTCCACCGCCGTGGTGCTCTCCGCGCGGTGTGGTCAACGGGGTGAAGGAACGACTTCCATCGGAAGAGTACTGTACGTGGAGAGGCTGACAGCTGGGTCCACGGCGACAGCCCAGTTTTTTGTGATTTGCCATTTAAGTCGCTTTGTCAGGCCTGTTGGGCTGCAAATCTTTCAAGACGAGGAGAGCTTTCATTCGGCTGGCCGAGAAAATGGCCCATCAGTAATGAGAAATGGGTTGTACATTTTTAAAACACATAAAACCGGCAATTAGTTTCAAATATCTTTTTTTCATTTTAAGATTTTAAATTACATTAATTTTTATGCGTGGAGAATTTGTTTGATTTTATATTGATATACATTTATTTTTAAAATCAGTTTGAATGTGAGTCGAAATTTCGGGATTAAAAACAGTTCGGACCGCACCGAAATATGTAAAATTTCGTATAATTTTTTAAGCGTGGCCACAATATGGGTTGTAATGCTAACAAAAAGAATATGGGCTCCCAAAAAAACCTTAAGAATTAGCAAATGGGCTGTAAACTATTAGAAATAATGGTAGATGGGCTCTATGCTGTTTTCCACAGATTTGAGGCTTTCCTAAAAAAAAGGTTGATGCACAAGCACTGACTGTTGGATGTCCATCCAACGGCCGTCGTGCTTCTTCAATCTCTGCTCTTCCTGCTCCAGCCGCTCAAACAAGCGCCAGCGGGACTGCCTGCTCCCTCCTCCCGCGGCCGGCTGTGCTGCCGCGCAGGCCTCACCGCCCCACCGTACTCCCATCGCTGGCCTAGCCATCCCTCTACTCACCCACACCTGTTGTTATTCTCCGGCAACGGCAGGCGAACCAGTAAACCCTCGTACAGTCGTACTCCCCTCCGTGTGGGAAACAACTGCCGAGTCTTCCCTGCCTCCGTGTCGTCCCCTTCCTAGGCCTCGTCGTCGTCCACCGCCGTGGTGCTCTCGGCGCGGCGTGGTCAATGTGGTCATTGACCGACTTCCATCGAAAGAGTACTGTGCGTGGAGACGCTGACAGCTGGGTCCACGACCGCAGCAAGGAAGTGCCTCCTTATTATGCGCAAAATAATTATTCCTCCAACTGACAGCGGGGACCCACCGGACGGGCCACCGTATTTCACGAAAAAAACGTTTCCCCGCTGAGTGCTGGGACCCACCAGCTACACCTTCGCACGCAAGGAAGTGCGTCCGAGAAAAAAACAAAATGATTCGCCCCCCTGACTGCTGGGACCCACCAGCTACATCTTCGCACGCAAGGAAGTGCCTGACAGTCGGGACCCACCTGGTCGAAGCGTACGTAGCGTTGTCATTCTGGTCGCGAACGTGTATGTACATATATACTGGTGGATGTAGAGGCGCGCACGTGTCGTAGTAGAGGCGCGCACGTAGCATGTACACGTACGTACAGCGGCCAGGGTGCAAGAAAGAAAATGCGGCCATGTATGTGTACATACGGGCGGGGTCTCGAACGCCTACTCGCGCATACGTACGGCGAGGGCTCGTTGACATGGCTGGGTCGGAACGGAGAAACAGCGTCGTCGTCGTGTTCATGGGGAGGCAACGAAATGCGTCGTGTTCATGGGGAGGCAACGGAATGTGTCGTGTTCATCGGGAGGCAACGGAACGCGTGGGAGCCAACCGGCAGGGTCAGAATGGAATGCGTGGTCGTGTTCATCGGGAGGGCTTGGACAGAACAGGCGATGGAAACGAGGCCTGGCGTACCACAGAACGGAGGAAACGGCCTTGTGTTCGACCGGCCACGTTCGAAACTGGATCCTGTTCATCGGGAGGGGTCTGGCGTACCGCAAAACGGAGGAAACGGACCTCCTACGGTCGAAACGGGGGTCATGTTGATCGGGAGGGGTGTGGCATACCGCAAAACGGAGGAAAAGGACCTCCTACGGTCGAAACGGGGGTCCTGTTGATCGGGAGGGGTGCGGCGTACCATAAAACGGAGGAAACGGACCTCCTACGGTCGAAACGGGGGTCCTGTTGAACGGGAGGGGTGTGGCGTACCGCAAAACGGACGAAACGGACCTCCTACGGTCAAAACGGGGGTCCTGTTCATCGGGAGGGGTGTGGCGTACCACAAAACGGGACTCCACGGGATACTGTTCATCTGCACCGTCGACCTCCTCCAGCCTCCACGGGCTACCGTCGACCTCCTCCTGCCTCCACGGGCTCCTGTTCATCCAGCCTCCACCGCGCACTACTCCACCGGCTACTGTTCAACCACCCCTCCACGGGCACCCCTCCACCGTCTACTGTTCATCCAGCCCTCCACACCACGGGGTCCTGTTCAACCACCCTCCACGGGCACCCCTCCACCGTCTACTGTTCATCCAGCCCTCCACACCACGGGGTCCTGTTCAACCACCCCTCCACGGGCACCCCTCCACCGTCTACTATTCATCCAGCCCTCCACACCACGGGGTCCTGTTCAACCACCCCTCCACGGGCACCCCTCCACCGTCTACTGTTCATCCAGCCCTCCACACCACGGGGTCCTATTGATCCAGAGGCAACGCCACCGCTCACTGTTCATCCAACCCCCCCTGCAACGCTCACTGTTCATCCCAGAGGCAGCATCGGTCGGCTTCAGTTAGTAGCAGTAGCGAAGGAATCGCTCGATCGGGTTCAGTTAATAGCCATCGATCGATCGCTTGGGTTCAGTAACGCATAGCCTACAGTGCAATCGCTCGGGTTCAGTTAGAGCCCAACGCCTCGCTCGGGTTCAGTTAGAGCCAACGCCTCGCACACACGCGCGTACGTGTACGAGAGAAATGCGCATTGCTCGGCCCCCGACCTCCCACCGTAACCGGGAACTCCCCGAAATTTTCCTCGCCCTCGCTTCTACCACGGTTTTTTCCGTCATGGACGGCCCAAAGAATGTCATGCAGCTGCGTCTCCGGCCCGCCCAGGACAAAAAGCCCATTTTCTGTCATGATTTTTTGTCATAGAAGTAGGAGCCCACCACATCTATGATGATACCGGGTTTTGTCACAATTATCGTCATAGAAGTGTCATATGTATGACAGAAAAAAAATTCGTTCGGCCCAAAATGTCACGGATGTGTCTTTTTTTTGTAGTGCTAGACGCACAGTTCGGGACCCCCTACGCAAGATCCGCCGGTTTTGACACCGACAGGGAGGAAAGTAGAACTTTATGAGGTAATTGTACCTTCTCCCGAATTGGAAAGTAGTTCATCAAAGAAATCAGTTCCAGTGATGCCTACACCAATTAGTGAGGAAGTTAATGATGATGATCATGAAACTTCAGATCAAGTTACTATCGAACCTCGTAGGTCAAACGGAATATGTTCCGCACCAGAGTGGTACGGTAACCTATTCTGGGAATCATGTTACTAGACCATGATGAACTACGAACTATGAGGAAGCGATGATGAGCCCAGATTCCGCAAAATGGTTTGAGGCCATGAAGTCTAAGATGGGATCGATGTATGAGAACAAAGTATGGAGTTTGATTGACTTGCCAGATGATCGGTGAGCCACTGAGAATAAATGGATCTTCAAGAGGAAGACGGACGCTGATAGTAGTGTTACTATCTACAAAGCTTGAATTGTCGCAAAAGGTTTTTGACAAGTTCAAGGTGTTGACTACGATGAGTTTTTCTCACTCGTAGCGATGCTTAAGTCTGTCCAAATCATGTTAGCAATTGCCGCATTTTATGAAATCTGGAAAATGGATAAACAAAAGTGCATTCCTTAATGGATTTATTAAAGAAGAGTTGTATATGATGCAACCAGAAGGTTTTGTCAATCCTAAAGGTGCTAACAAAATATGCAAGCTCCAGCGATCCATCTATGGACTGGTGCAAGCATCTCGGAGTTGGAATATACGCTTTGATAAGTTGATCAAAGCATATAGTTTTATACAGAATTGCGGTGAAGCCTGTATTTACAAGAAACTGAGTGGGAGCACTACAGCCTTTCTGATAAGTATATGTGAATGACATATTGTCGATCGGAAATGATGTAGAATTTTTTGGAAAGCATAAAGGAGTGTTTGAAAGGAGTTTTTCAAAGAAAGACCTCGGTGAAGCTGCTTACATATTGAGCATCAAGATCTATAGAGATAGATCAAGACACTTGATAAGTTTTTTCAATAAGTACATACCTTGACAAGTTTTTGAAGTAGTTCAAAATAGAACAGTCAAAGAAAGAGTTCTTGCCTATGTTGCAAGGTGTGAAGTTGAGTAAGACTCAAAGCCCAACCACGGCAGAAGATAAAGAGAGAATGAAATTCATTCCCTATGCCTCAGCCATAGGTTCTATAAAGTATGCCATGCTGTGTACCAGACCTATTGTATACCCTGCCCTGAGTTTGGCAAGGGAGTACAATTTTGATCTAGGAGTAGATCACTGGACAGAGGTCAAGATTATCCTTAGAGGACTAAGGAAATATTTCTCGGTTATGGAGGTGATAAAGAGTTCGTCGTAAAGAGTTACGTGGATGCAAGCTTTGACACTGATATGGATGACTCTGAGTCTCGATCTAGATACATATTGAAAGTGGGAGCAATTAGCTAGAGTAGCTCTGTGCAGAGCATTGTAGACATAGATATTTACAAAATACATACGGATCTGAATGTTGCAGACCCATAGACTAAAATTTATCTCACAATCAAAACATGATCACACCTTAGTGCTCTTGGGTGTTAATCACATAGCGATGTGAACTAGATTATTGACTCTAGTAAATACTTTGAGTGTTGGTCACATGGCGATGTGAACTATGGGTGTTAATCACATGGTGATGTGAACTATTGGTGTTAAATCACATGGTGATGTGAACTAGATTATTGACTCTAGTGCAAGTGGGAGACTGAAGGAAATATGCCCTAGAGGCAATAATAAATGTGTTATTTATATTTCCTTGTATCATGATAAATGTTTATTATTCATGCTAGAATTGTATTAACCGGAAACTTGATACATGTGTGAATACATAGACAAAACAAAGTGTCCCTAGTATGCCTCTACTAGGCTAGCTCGTTAATGAAAGATGGTTAAGTTTCCTGACCATAGACATGTGTTGTCATTTGGTGAACGGGATCACATCATTAGAGAATGATGTGATGGACAAGACCCACTCGTTAGCTTAGCATTATGATCGTTGAGTTTTATTACTATTTCTTTCTTCATGACTTATACATGTTCCTCTGACTATGAGATTATGCAACTCCCGAATACCGGAGGAACACCTGGTGTGCTATCAAACGTCACAACGTAACTAAGTGATTATAAAGATGCTCTACAGGTATCTTCGAAGGTGTTTGTTGGGTTGGCATAGATCGAGATTAGGATTTGTCACTCCGTGTATCGAAGAGGTATCTCTGGGCCCTCTCGGTAATGTACATCACTATAAGCCTTGCAAGCAATGTGACTAATTAGTTAGTTGCGGGATGATGCATTACGGAACGAGTAAAGATACTTGCCGGTAAGGAGATTGAACTAGGTATGATGATACCGACGATCGAATCTCGGGCAAGTAACATACCGATGACAAAGGGAACAACGTATGTTGTTATGCGGGTTGACCGATAAAGATCTTCGTAGAATATGTAGGAGCCAATATGAGCATCCATGTTCTGCTATTTGTTATTGACCGGAGATGTGTCTCGGTCATGTCTACATAGTTCTCGAACCCGTAGGGTCCGCACGCTTAACGTTCGATGACGATTTGTATCATGAGTTATGTGATTTGATGTACCGAAGGTTGTTTGGAGTCCCGGATGAGATCACGGACATGACGAGGAGTCTCGAAATGGTCGAGACGTAAAGATCGATATATTGGAAGGCTATATTCGGACATCGGAAAGGTTCCGAGTGATTCGGGTATTTTTCGGAGTACCGGAGAGTTACGGGAATTCGCCGGGGAAGTAATGGGCCTTAATGGGCTTTAGTGGAAAGGAGAGGAGGGCCTCAAGGGGTGGCTGCCCCCCCCATGGGCTGGTCCGAATTGACTAGGAGGGGGCGGCGCCCCCCTCTTTCCTTCTCCCCCCTTCTCCCTTCCCTTCCTTCTCCTACTAGGAATAGGAAAGAGGAGGGGAAACCTACTTGGACTGGGGAGTCCTAGTAGGATTCCCCATACCTGGTGCGCCCCCTAGGGCCGGCCACCACTTACCTCCCCTCCTTTATATACGTGCCTAGGGGGCACCCCATAGACACACAAGTTGATCTTTTAGCTGTACGGTGCCCCCCTCCACAGTTACATGATACGTCTCCAACGTATCTATAATTTATGAAGTATTCATGCTATTATATTATCCATCTTGGATGTTTTATGGGCTTTACTATGCATTTTTATATTATTTTTGGGACTAACCTATTGACCCAGAGACCAGTGCCAGTTCCTGTTTTTTTCCTTGTTTCAGTGTTTCGAAGAAAAGGAATATCAAACGGAGTCGAAACGGAATGAAACCTTCTGGAGAAGTTATTTTTGGAAGGAAAGCAACCCGGAAGACTTGGAGTCCACGTCAAGGAAGCAACAAGAAGGCACGAGGCAGGGGGCGCGCCCACCCCCCTGGGCGCGCCCTCCACCCTCTTGGGCCCCTCGTGGCTCCCCTGACGTATTTCTTCCTCCTATATATACCAATATACCCTAAAACCTTCGGGGAACAGAAGAGATCGGGAGTTCCGCCGCCGCAAGCCTCTGTAGCCACCGAAAACCAATCGGGACCTTGTTCCGGCACCCTGCCGGAGGGGAGGAACCCTCACCGGTGGCCATCTTCATCATCCCGGCGCTCTCCATGACGAGGAGGGAGTAGTTCACCCTCGGGGCTAGGGTATGTACCAGTAGCTATGTGTTTGATCTCTCTCTCTCGTGTTCTTGATTTGGCACGATCTTGATGTATCGCGAGCTTTGCTATTATAGTTGGATCTTATGTTGCTTCTCCCCCTCTACTCTCTTGTAATGGATTGAGTTTTCCCTTTGAAGTAATCTTATCGGATTGAGTCTTTAATGATTTGAGAACACTTGATGTATGTCTTGCCGTGCGTATCTGTGGTGACAATGGGATATCAGGTGATTCACTTGATGTATGTTTTGGTGATAAACTTGCAGGTTCCGCCCATGAACCTATGCATAGGGGTTGGCACACGTTTTCGTCTTGATTCTCCGGTAGAAACTTTGGGGCACTCTTTGAGGTTCTATGTGTTGGTTGAATAGATGAATCTGAGATTGTGTGATGCACATCGTATAATCATACCCAAGGGTACTTGAGGTGACATTGGAGTATCTAGGTGACATGAGGGTTTTGGTTGATTTGTGTCTTAAGGTGTTATTCTAGTACGAACTCTAGGGCTGTTTGTGACACTTATAGGAATAGCCCAACGGATTGATTGGAAAGAATAACTTTGAGGTGGTTTCGTACCCTACCATAATCTCTTCGTTTGTTCTCCACTATTAGTGACTTTGGAGTGAATCTTTGTTGCATGTTCAGGGATAGTTATATGATCCAATTATGTTATTATTGTTGAGAGAACTTGCACTAGTGAACGTATGAACCCTAGGCCTTGTTTCCTAGCATTGCAATACCGTTTGTGCTCACTTTTATCATTAGTTACCTTGCTGTTTTTATATTTTCAGATTACAAAAACCTATATCTACCATCCATATTGCACTTGTATCAGCATCTCTTCGCCAAACTAGTGCACCTATACAATTTACCATTGTATTGGGTGTGTTGGGGACACAAGAGACTCTTTGTTATTTGGTTGCAGGGTTGCTTGAGAGAGACCATCTTCATCCTACGCCTCCCACGGATTGATAAACCTTAGGTCATCCACTTGAGGGAAATTTGCTACTGTCCTACAAACCTCTGCACTTGGAGGCCCAACAACGTCTACAAGAAGAAGGTTTCGTAGTAGACATCAAGCAGTTTCTGGCGTCGTTGCCGGGGAGGTGAGTGCTTGAAGGTATATCTTTAGATCTTGCAATCGAATCTTTTAGTTTCTTGTTTTATCACTAGTTTAGTTTATAAAAGAAAACTACAAGAAAATGGAATTGAGTTTGTCTCATACGCTTCGTCTTTTTAATATCTTTCGTGAGTATGATGGAAAGGAAAATTGTGCCAGTGTTAGAAGAAGAATGCATTAAAATGTTTGGTACTAAATCTTTGAATGATGAGCATGATTGCAATGTTGTTAGTATGAACTACTTGAATATCCATGGTGCTAATGATGATTGCACTAGTTATGATGAAAATGTCTCCTATAAACATGTCAATTTTTGTGGAGTGCATTGGGTTTGCAAGTACACACCAAATAGGGAAGATAGATTTTGCAAGAGTCATAAGCACTTAGAAACTAAATTGTTGCAAGAAAGGCTAGATGTTTGTGCTGAAGATTTAAATTTTCTTGGCCGTACTTGTGGACTTTGCAATGAACAGGGTCATTTAGCTATCCGATGCAAATTGTTTCATGATCTAATTGTGTCCAAAAATTGTGATGACTTGATTTCCCTTGCACATTATAATGAACTTAGTTTGCTTATGGGCTACGAAGAAATGAAACGTATAACTAAGCATCTTCCAGAATTTTCCCGTTATAAACTTCTTGGTTTTGATCTAGAGGAAATTTATATGTATTGTGCGGTGAATTGCATTGAAAATCCTTATATTGCCAATTACATAAAGAAAATAAAGCAAATAGAAGATGAAGAGAATACTAATGAAAGGGAAGAGACTTCCCAATATCCCCCTATTATTTCTTATGATGAATCAGGTAACGAGGAGGAGCCTTCTATTCAACCAATCTCATCAATAAGGAGCTCCAAAAAGAGGATTGAACCCACAAATGATGTGGTGAAGAAGAAGCAAAGAAAAAGGAAGAGAGGTAAAAAGATATCTCTCCCAAATAATGTTGCTCCTATTATTGTCGTGCCCCATGAAAATGAATCAAAAATAATTGTGGAAGATGATGCACTTGATGATGATCTCGTTATGCCTATTGCTTGTTGTGATGATTATGATTGGGAAGATAATGATACTTCTTATGATCTTGAAAATCTTTTTGGCACTTGCTTGGAAGAATATGATAATTGCTATACTATTGGTGCTATCCATACTATTAATGATGAGAGTGATTATGCTTATGATATGAAAAGGCCCAAGCTTGGGGATGCTATGTTTGATGAAGATGATGTTTTTGAGAATATATTTGCTGCAATTAATGTTTGTCCCAAGCTTGGGGATGCTATGTTTAATGAAGATGATATTTTTAGTCTCCCAAGTTTTGATATGCAAATTTGTTATGATGATAGCATGCCTCCTACTTATGATGATTATATTTATAAAAGTGGGTTTGGAAGAGTGTCAACTTTAGGAAGTAATGATCCCACTATTTTGGAGGATGTTGAATCTTATAATATTTATGAAAGTGGATTTGGAGAGGTCATGACTTTATTTAGTGATGTATCCACTATCTTGGAAGAGGTTTCAATCGATTATGATGAGAGTAAAGTTGCTACTTATGATGATTATAGTGATAAAACTTATGCTATAAAAAGTAGTGATGATTATATTTATAAAACTTGTCATGATTATGAGTACCCTTTTTCTGAACATTACTCTTTTAATGTGGAAACAATTTATAGTATTCAAGTCTCTTATGATACTCCCACTATTCCGAATGAGAAGAATTTTGCTTATGTGGAGAGTAGTAAATTTTCTATGCAAGTAGATCATGAAAAGAATGCTTTAGGTGCTGGTTATATTTTTGAATTCATTCATGATGCTACTTAAAATTATTATGAGGGAGGAATATATGCTTGTAGGAATTGCAATAATATCAAGTTTCCTCTCTATGTGCTTAAAGTTTTGAAGTTATGCTTGTTTTGCCTTCCTATGCTAGTTGATTGTTGTTCCCATAAGTTGTTTGATCACAAATCCCTATGCATAGGAAGTGGGTTGGACTTAAATGTGCTAGTCATATTCTTCATGATGCTCTCTTTATGTTTCAATTCTTATCTTCTATGTGAGCATCATTGAAATCATCATGCCAAGCTAGGGGCGTTAAACGTTAGCGCTTGTTGGGAGGCAACCCAATTTTATTTTAGTTCATTGCTTTTTTGTTCTGTTTAGTAATAAATAATACATCTAGATTATGTTTAGATGTGGTTTTGTGTTTTAATTAGTGTTTGTGCCAAGTAGAACCTTTGGGAAGAGTTGGGTGAAGTATTTATGATCATGCTGTAAAAAACAGAAACTTTAGCGCTCACGAGATTAGCTTCAACGTTTTACTGGAGAGTGATATTTAGTTGATTCCTTTTGCATATGATTACTAGACAAATTCCTAAGGTCCACCAATTTATTTTAGAATTTTTGGAGTTCCATAAGTATACGTTTGGTACAGATTACTACAGACTGTTCTGTTTTTGACAGATTCTGTTTTCATTGTGTTGCTTGCTTATTTCGATGAATCTATGGCTAGTAAAATAGTTTATAAACCATAGAGAAGTTGGAATACAGTAGGTTTAACACCAATATAAATAAGGAATGAGTTCATTACAGTACCTTGAAGTGGTGTTTTGTTTTCTTTCGCTAACGGAGCTCACGAGATTTTCTATTAAGTTTTGTGTTGTGAAGTTTTCAAGTTTTGGGTAAAGATTCGATGGACTATGGAATAAGGAGTGGCAAGAGCCTAATCTTGGGTATGCCCAAGGCACCCCAAGGTAATATCCAAGGACAACCAAGATCCTAAGCTTGGGGATGCCCCGGATGGCATCCCCTCTTTCGTCTTCGTTCATCGGTAACTTTACTTGGAGCTATATTTTTATTCACCACATGATATGTGTTTTGCTTGGAGCGTCATTTTATTTTCTTTAGCTTTGCTTTCTGTTTGAATAAAATATCAAGATCTGAAATTATTAAATGAGAGAGAGTCTTCACATAGCTACATAATTATTTAACTACTCATTGATCTTCACTTATATCTTTTTGGAGTAGTTTGTCATTTACTCGTGTGCTTCACTTATATCCTATGAGTAAATGGTTGAATGATTTTGTCGGTGTGGAACGACACCTATGGGATCACAAGAATCCCTACTACGGTTGCGGGGGCGCAGGGTTGCGAGGAGAGCAGGGCTAGTAGACAGCACAGGGATCGTTTACCCAGGTTCGGGCCGCGAGGATGCGTAAAACCCTAGTCCTGCTTTGGTGGGTGTATTTCTGAGAGTTCTTGAGCTCTTGAACTAGCTGTGGTCAGTGCGTGGTTCGAAAGAGCCGAATCCTTCTCCAGTATGCCATGGGCCTCCTTTTATAGTTGAAAGGGGCTTCCACAGTGACACACAGGAGGTGGAAAGGCGTACAGTGCTCTGAGCTTATCGCTCGTATTACAGGACAAGACGCATTTAATGCGTAGCTTAGGTATCCCCTTGCTTTATTGGGGATGGGGGCGAGGCCCGTCCCGTCCGTCGCCGCTCCTCCTCGCCTTGACACGCGCCCTGGCCAGTGAGGTGCGTGGTGCCATGTAGGCAGCCAGGCAGCTGAGGTGGAGCGGTGGCGGAGCCTTCACGAAGATTTGCATGCCGCCACGCAGGCGCTCGATGAGTTGGCCTGGCAGCTGCATGTTGCCACGCAGGTGCCCGCCCAGCTGGTTGGGCTGGCAGCTGCATGTGAACGGTGGTGGAAGCTTGTCCGGCGCGGGTTTGGCAGTGGCCCCGCTGGCGTCCTTGGAGAGGGCCTTGCCGGGTGGCCCGGCAAGGGTCTTGCCGTGGCGTGCTGTCGTCCCCGGCAAGGACCTTGCCGGGGGTCTGGTGGCCTTCCTCGGAAGGGATCTTGCCGAGGATCGTCGTCTTCTAATCCTCATCTGATCTTGAATATGTCTTCACAAAGATCTGCATGCCACCACAGAGGTGCCTTCCCGAGCCCTGGCCCCACGTTGATGATGGCGCTGGGGGCCGTGGGCTCAAGGGCGGCTCGCTCTGTTGGTGTGGGGTGAGCTGTCCCGGCAAGAGTCTTGCCGGGGCCGCTGAGGCCGCCCGACAGGGGTCTTGCTGGGGGAACCTACTTCGTCCCTCTGCTCTTTGTGGTCTTGGCCTTGGCATTGCTTTGATTGTCTTGAGCTTCGGTCTTACCTTGGCTCCGACTGCCCGTGCACAGGTAAAGGGGTACAAAAGCGTGCCCCTATTTTTGTACACCGACAGGAACCCCCGGGCCTGGGCCACACATAAGCGCGACACGTTGTTGGGCCAGGCCCAAAATGGTGCGCGGGCAGGTGGGGCGGTTTTTACCGTGGTAATACTCTTCGCGCGCTTCGCTTCCCACGACTTGCGCGAGCGGCGCGGCGTGGAGGGGCGTGCGTGATGTGGGCGGCATGCGTGGGGCGGTTTCCACACGCATGCGTCATATCGCAGTAAAGAGGCGGCTCGCGCCCTCCCCGTAAAAAGAGGGAGGCGTGGAGGCGCGGCTCATTCACTGAGCGGGGCCGGGGTGCGGTCTTCAAGGCGTCCACTCCCCACGATCACGGGGTGGGGAGAGGTCGCCTCACCCGTCCCCTTAGTTCTGCATGTCTGCCATGCGTCTTTCATGCGCTCCGGGTGGCAAACGGTGGAGGCGGGAAACCGGGCCGTCGCTGGTTGGGGCAGCGGGTCGGTCCTGATTCCTTGCGCCTGCGGTGTTTGGATTGGCCGAGCGGGGCAGCCGAGCCTCAACCCGTTCCTTTATAAAGAGGGGGAAGGGGGATGGCATCCTGCATTCTTCCATCTTCTATCTCCTCCTGCTTCTGCTTCTTCCTCTCAGCCGCCATGGAGAAGGGGAATCCTGGTCCCTCGACGGTGGCGGCGAGGGTCGCCGCTCGACAGCGCGTCCCTCCTCCTCCTGAGCCCGCGGTGGCGGAACCGGCCGCGAGCGGAAGGGGGAGGGGGCGAGGCCGTGGCGAGGCCTGGGCAGAGGCCGTAGCGCTCGGCGAAGAGGAGGACGGGGCGGCACGCTGGCCTTGCCCCTGCCAACGATGCCCTTCCCGATGGAGGGCCACGTTGAAGACCAGCCTTGCGAGTTCTTCATCAGGCTGCGCCGGCCTCCGCGTCGTCGTCTTTGTCTCCCTGTCCCGTTTGCTCGGGTGATGGAGCGTGACCCGCCCCAGACCCTCAGGTTGCACATGTGGGGCTATGGGAACGGGGCACGCGGGTTGACGTCGACTTCCCGGATCCTCGGGTTATGTACCTCCGCCGTGGATGGAAGACATTCGCCCGCATCCATAGCCTGACGGCGGGGCTCGTCCTCTACTTCAAATTAATGGAGGACGGCCTGCTCTCCGTCAAGGTCTTCGGAGAGTTTGGAACTCGCCTGAAATGCTGCGTGGAGAGCTCCTCTGATGGAGATTCCGACGATGGAAGCTCTTCCTCGAGTGAAAGTGATGAGGAGGACAGCGGGGACGAGTCCGACTAGGCGTCAGACGCCCCGCGCCTGGGCGGGTGCGGCAGCAGCAGCATCTGCACCTGGCCGCTCCTCCGGCAGGGTTTTGCCGGGGGCGGGGCCAGCTCCTTGAACTTCTCGGGGCCGTCTCCTTGGGCGGCTGGCGTCGGGAGGTTGCGGAAGAGGAAGAGGGCGGGCGGCAAGGCCATCAACTCGGAGTACGCAGGCACCGACGCCTTCATCGCGTACTACCGGTCCTGCCGCCTCGTCTTCCAGCTCCTTTCCGGCACCGTCATCACCAGCCCGCCCGTGGGCGGCCACCGAGGTGTTCTCTTGGTGCTTTCTGCTGCTCGTAGCTCGCCTAGGCGTCCCTTTTGCCCTCTCGCCTCCTTGACCTGCCTCCTGAGGAGAGGGACAAGAAAAGGACCATGGGCACCTTATCTCTTTTTTTTAATCTGTAAGCCTGCGGGCCTTGTTAAATTTAAAGCTTGTAATCCCCTTTGTCCATGTTTTTCATTTCGTACGAACTGTACCTGTATGGGATGTTTTTAATGAAAAAGGGATGCTTGCCGGGCTTTTCGATCGTGGGTAAATCCCGCGACAAGGAGCGAATCCTCGTTATTGTTTAAGATAAACGTTTTTCGCTCGGCAACTGCCCTTGCCGTTCCCCCCACTCCATTCGACCGTTCTCGCGCTCTTGGCGGAGGCAAGGATGAAGTGGGCTTCAGGCTCCTCGTTCTACCTCCTTGCCGCTGCGGCTACAACCAAATTCGGACCCAGGAAATAATCCTTAGGTATATGAAAAAGGGAGCACGACGGCCTAGAGATAAAAACGAGGCTTCACATGCCCCAGTCCTGTTTCGAAATGCATGACAGGGGATAAAAAGACTTATCTGGATCTGCAGCCCCCGGCAGTCTTATCTTGCTGCGGTCGGATCCTCGAGTTTGTAGCCCCCAGCAACTCTGGTTTGCCGGGGTCGGGACGCCGGTCCGTTTCCTTTCTTCCAAGTAGCTCAGCAGAAGTGCTCATGTGCCCTGCGAACCAAAAAAGGATAGAAGAGGAACAGATAGACGCGCACTCGACCTCTAAGCTAGGGGTTAGTCGCTGCTGAGCACTATCAACCCTAACCGAGGAAGAGACTCGACCTAGCATGCATGCTATGACTTAGGGCGCCAGCGCTTCATTTATTTATGCTCAGGGTCTGCGCCTGGCTTTGTACAAAGGGTCATATGCCTTGCCGGCAAAGCTTGTACAAAAGGTGGCTTGCCGGGAGGCCCGGCAAGCCGCGCCTTACGGGTAAAACTTGCGAAGATGCTCAATGTTCCAGGAGTTGCTCACTGGGATGGCATGCTCGGTCTCCAGGCGGACTGCGCCAGGCCTGGTGACTCGTATTACCCGATAAGGGCCTTCCCACTTTGGTGTCAACTTGTTGGAATTCTTGGCCGACTGAACGCGCCGAAGAACAAGGTCGCCTTCCTCAAAGCTTCGGGCATGAACCTTGCGGCTATGGTAGCGGCGCAAGGCTTGCTGGTAGCGTGCCGCTCTCACAGCCGCCCGAAGACAATCTTCCTCAAGGAGCGTCATGACATCTTGGCGCAACGGCTCTTGCTCAAGCTCATCATAAGCGAGCACTCGAGGTGACCCGTATATGAGTTCCGTGGGGAGAACTGCTTCTGCCCCGTATACCAGGGCAAAAGGTGTCTGGCCGGTGGCTCCATTTGGCGTCGTCCTGATCGACCAAAGAACCACCGGCAACTCATCAATCCAGCGCCTTCCACTCTTGTGCAGCTTGTCAACGGTCTTCGTTCTCAGGCCTCGCAACACTTCAACATTTGCCCTCTCCGCTTGGCCGTTGCTCCGTGGATGTGCCACGGAAGCAAAACAGACCTTGCTGCCGAGGTCTTGGATGTACTGCATGAAGGTGTGGCTTGTGAACTGCATGTCGTTGTCGGTGATGACTCTGTTTGGCACACCAAAACGGCAGACCAGTCCTTTGAAGAACTTGACGGCTGACTGAGCAGTCACCTTCCTCACTACTTCCACCTCCGGCCACTTTGTGAACTTGTCGTTTGCAACGTACAAATACTCAAAGCCCCCGACAGCGCGGGGGAAGGGCCCAGTATATCGAGCCCCCAGACCGAGAATGGCCAGGAGAGAGGGATTGTTTGAAGGGCTTGAGCTGTTTGATGAAGCTTCTTTGAATGGAACTGGCATGCTTCACACTTGGTTACTAGTGTCGTCGCATCCTGGAGGGCAGTGGGCTAGAAGAAACCTTGCGGGAACGCCTTCCCGGTAAGGGCCCTCGGCCCTATGTGGGAGCCACATATGCCTCCATGTATCTCTGCCAACAGCTCCAGTCCTTCCTCCCGGGGGATGCACTTGAGTTTCACACCATTCAGTCTTCTCTGGTACAGGACGTCATCGATGAACTGGTACAGGGCGGACCGACGGGCTACTTTCTCCGCTTCTTCCTGCTTCTCAGGAAGCTCCCCTGTTTGGAGGAATTGGACGGTATGCTGTGCCCATGTCAGAGCCTGGGGCTCGACGGCAAGGACCAAAGGCATCTCTTCCGCCATGGGAGCGGCTGTCTCTACGGCCAGGGCTTGACGCCCTGCCGGAGCCAGTTGCTGTTGGGCAGGCTCAGCGTCCGCGGCAGCACCCTTGCCGGCAGCCCTAGGGGTTCGGTAGGAAAGTACTTGCCGGGACCTGATTTCCTCCGCTTGTTCTGCCCCGCTGATGGTTCAACGGATGGTTGAGTTAACCGGAGCAAAAAGGTACCTGGTTCCACAGGTAGCTTGAATGCGGCACGCTTTGACAGGTAATTGGCGATGTCGTTCTCCGCTCGGGGGACGTGCTCCGCCTGGATACCGTCAAAGCGTTCCTCCAGCTTCCTCACCTCATCTACATAAGCTTCCATAAAAGGGCTCTGATAATCCTTGTTGACCTGCCTGACAACGAGCTGCGAGTCACCCCTAACGATGAGCTTCTTAACCCCGAGGTCTGCCGCGATCCTGAGACCGGCCAGCAATCCCTCGTACTCAGCAGTGTTGTTGGTGGACATCTCCCTGGGGAAGTGCATCTGGATCACGTACTTGAGGTGCTCCCCAGTGGGTGCGACGAGCAGCACACCGGCATCGGCGCCTTGCAGCGAGAAAGCCCCATCAAAGTACATGATCCAGTCGCGGTCTGCTTCCTTGCCGGGGAGAGTGGTCTCCTGGATTTCTTCGTCAGGCGTCGAGGTACATTCTACGATGAACTCCGCCAAGACTCTGCTCTGAATTGTCGAGGTACTTTCAAACTTTAAACCAAAACTTGATAGCTCCAAGGCCCATTCCACAATCCTTCCGGTTGCGTCTGGGTTATGCAATATCCGTTGCAACGGGAGGTGGGTGACGACAGTGATCTCGTGGGCTTGGAAGTAGTGACGCAGCTTCCTCGAGGCCATAAGGAGGCCGAAGAGCAATTTTTGCACGCCGGAATACCTCGACCTAGCCCCCTGCAAGAGGGAGCTGACGAAGTACACCGGGTGCTGCATCATCTTCTTCTTCGGCACCACCTCACTCGACTGCGAGGGCACTGCCTTGGTGGCACCAGACTCTGTCGGGGGCCGCGCCTTGTCGGCACCAGGCCCTGCCGGGGGAATCTTTCGCTTGCCATCCGCTGGTTCTGCCGCCATTGCTGCCTCCTCGTCGACCTCCCTCTGTGCCACCAGTGCGGCGCTGACCACTTGATTTGTCGCCGCCAGATATAGCAGCAACGGCTCTTGTGGTCTTGGTGCAACCAGTATTGGCGTGGAGGAAAGGTATTTCTTCAGATCCTGCAGTGCTGCCTCGGCTTCTGGGGTCCACTCTATTGGGTCTGCCTTCTTCAAGATTTTGAAGAAGGGAAGGGCGCGCTCGGCGGACTTGGAGATGAATCGGCTCATGGCGGCAACGCAGCCGGTGAGCCGACGCACATCCTTGATCCGCTTGGGCGCCTCGATCTGCTCAATAGCCTTGATCTTGTCTGGGTTTGCCTCGATCCCGCGCTGTGACACAAAGAACCCGAGAAGCTTGCCGGACGGAACGCCAAAGACACACTTCTCAGGGTTCAGCTTGAGGTTGATCTTGCGCAGGTTAGCAAATATCTCTTCCAGATCTTGCACAAGAGTTGGCCCGTCCTTGGTTTTGACCACTATGTCATCCATGTAGGCCTCTATATTTCTATGGAGCTGAGGTTCAAAACCAATTTGGACTGCTCTTGCGAACGTTGAGCCAGCACTCTTCAACCCGAAAGGCATCCGTAAAAAGCAATACGTACCACATGGGGTGATGAATGTTGTCTTCTCTTCATCCTCTTTTGTCATGAAGATCTGGTCGTAGCCTGAGTAGGCGTCGAGGAATGATAGCAGATTGCACCCGGCCGTGGAGTCAACAATCTGGTCGATGCGTGGCAACGGGAAGGGGTCCTTAGGGCAAGCCTTGTTGATATCTGTGTAATCAATACATAGTCTCCACTTCCCATTCGCCTTGCGCACCACTACCGGATTGGCCAACCACGTTGGGTGGAGCACTCCTCTCATCAAACCCGCCGCTTCCAACTTCCTGATCTCCTCTGTGATGAACTCCTGCCTCTCCAAAGCCTGCTTTCTGACCTTCTGCTTGACGGGCCGCGCGTGGGGGCAGACAGCTAGGTGGTGCTCAATCACCTCCTTGGGAACACCGGGGATGTCGGATGCTTGCCATGCAAACACGTCGACATTTGCCCGCAGGAAGGTGATGAGCGCGCCTTCCTATTTGTTGTCGAGGGTGGAGCCTATGGTGAAGGCCCCTCCCGTGCCATCCTCCTTGACGGGCACCTTCTTGGTCTGCGGCGGCTCGGCCCTGGGTCTCTTGCTCTTGTCGGTAGAGCTCTCTGGCACGTCCTCGACGGTAGCACAACACTCCGAGGAGGTGCGCTTGCCGGAGTGGGTGCGAGAGGTCTTGCCGGGCTTCTTCTTCCCTTCCGGGGCTTCAGCGGCAGGAGCAGGTGCCTTGGTGGCAGCCGCTGGAACTGCTTCCCGGTAGAGCTGGTCGGCGCAGATCAGCGCGTCCTTCTTGTCGGAGGGGACGGAGATGATGGTCAACGGCCCAGGCATCTTTAGCATGTTGTAGGCGTAGTGTGACGCCGCCATGAACTTGGCTAGTGCTGGGCGGCCGAGGATCCCGTTGTAGGGCAAGGGGATCTCGGCTACGTCGAAGACGATCCTCTCCGTCTTGTAGTTCAACTCTCCTCCAAACGTCATGGTCAGTGTGACCTTTCCCTTCGGCTGGCTCCTCCCCGGATTGACCCCTTGAAACATGCCCGTTTCCTCGAGGTCTCCATCAGGGATTTGCAACTTTTTGATCACGACAGGCGAGATCAGGTTCAGGCCGGCCCCGCCGTCAACCAACATCTTGTTCACTCTGAGGTTGCGTATCGTTGGTGAGACCAACAATGGCAAACACCCGACCGCGGTACTACGGTCAGGGTGGTCCTCGGCGTCAAAGATGAGGGGCGTGTTGGACCACTTCAGCGGCTTCTGAGCGTCGAACGACGGCTCTGCTGCTGTAATCTCACGCGCCCACTGCTTGAGCTAGCGATGAGAGGTATGCAGCGAGGCGCCGCCATCGACGCACATGGCCTCCGTAGCCTTCTGGAACCCTTGCTCACCAGACTCGTCATCCTCGTCGTGATCATCGTCTTCTTATTTCTTGTCGCGGCGCCGGGCGGGCCTCTCTTGCTGGTTGTCCTTGCCGGGGCGGCCTCCTTGGCCGCCACGCTTCTTGCCGGACTCCTCCGCACCGTCCCGGTCCTTCTCCTTGTCCCGCCTCTCGTACTCAGCCTTTTGCTTCTCACCAAGCAGCTCGACTTGCCCGTAGTTCTGGAGGTTGTGACCCTTGGTGCGATGGATCTTGCAGTATTGCTTGCCGGAGCTTCCTGGCTTGTCGGTAGCTGCCAAGGCTCGGCAGGCGGCGCACCCGGCAACCTCCTTGCCGGGGGCGTCTGCTTTGACCTTCTTGCCGGCACCGGTGTCGTAAGATCCCTCAACGGCAAGCACGGTCTTGCCTTTGCGTTTCCTGTTGCGACGCCGGCCCTTCCTCGTCAGGGTAGCAGCGTCTTCATCGGTAGAGTCGGTTTCCGCGCCGGCGTCTTCGCCGGGGTACTTCCTTCCCTCTTCAGCCTGGGCGCACCTATCGGCCAGAACGTAGAGCTCGGCCACGTCCTTAACTTTGGTCATCGCCAGCTCTACGTGCATCTTGCGATTGCGCACGTTCTGGTGGAACGCGCTAATCACAGCGGCGGGATGAACGTCGGGGATGTTGTACTGCACCCGGCTGAATCTCTGGATGTACTTGCGTAGGGTCTCCCCTTCCTTCTGGGGAATGATGTGCAGATCACTGGCCTGGCCATGAGCTTGGTGGCCTCCTGTGAAGGCACCAACGAACTCATGGCACAGATTCGACCAAGAAGAAATGGAATCCACCGGCAAGTGCATCAACCAAGACATCACATTGGGCTTGAGCGCCAGCGGGAAATAGTTGGCAAGCACCTTGTCGTCGCGAGCCCTAGTAGCCTGCATCGCGATGGTGTAGATGCTGAGGAACTCGGACGGATGGGTTTTGCCAGTGTACTTCTCACTGACGTCGGGCTTGAACGTGCAGTGGGACGGCCAATGGAACTGCCGCAGCTCACGGGTAAAGGCCGGGCAGCCCACCTCGTAAGGTAGGCCGCCGGAGCCCCCCGGTGCCAGGTGGTCCATAGCAGGTCCTGCCCGCTTGTCCGACTGGCGGCGCGTTTCGCGTCGACGCTCGGCGGTGGTTCGAGCGTCTTCGTGAGCTCGTTCCCGAAAGACCTGGCGCTGGTCGCGGAGGGTCCGCGGGTCGGACGATGCTATGGAGATGTTATCACAAGCGTCATCACGACGGGCCGACGCCCGCGGCGGCTGGTGAGGAGGAGAAGAGTGCACCGTGGCCGCAGCTTCCTCGGTCCTCCCAGCGCCAGCATGTGGTGGCTCGGTGGGGCGCCGACCTGAGGGCCCCGCTGGTCGCGGATCGTATTTGTTGGCGACGACGACGAGGCTCTGGATGGTGGCCCTCCACTCGTCGAGCTTCCCGCAGCAGGAGAGAAATCAAGGAGCAGCTGCGCACGCGCCAAAGCTTCCGCTGGTGTGGGCGGCGGCGACAGCTGCGTGGTTCGCGGTGCGCTTCGACTTCTAACTATGTTAGAAGGAGCTCCGTCACGACCCAGCGGCTGCGTGCCATTTTCGCCAGCGCTTCGGCGAGCGTGTTGAACCCCTTCATCTTACCGATGACACAGGCGGTGCCCAGGGTCACCAACGCGGTGATGCTGTTCGGCGCGCACACCATGGGAAGAACGCGCGGTGGTCGCCGGTGTAGGCGTCCTGGAGGTCTCCGCGCCGCCCGGAGTCGGCACAACGACACCCCCGGAGGGCCCCGCGCTGCCTGCGGGGGGCCCAGCTCCGTCTTTGGATCCAGGACGTGTAGCCGGTCGTCTGGCGCGCGAACGACGCCGCTAGCCAGGCTCCGACTGCCTGGGCGATGCTGGTGCTCGCTGGCCGTGGCCCGGGTCCTGTCTACGACCGGTCCGCTGCTCGTCCGCACACCGGCACGGGCCGTTCGGCTCCCAACGAGCCGATCGCCGTGGCCGTCTTCTTCTTAGGGGCCATGGCGACGAAGAACTGCTAAGCTAACTACCAGACCAGATTCTCACAATTGCGCCCCCTACATGGCGCGCCAAAGATGTCGGTTGGAACGACGCCTATGGGATCACAAGAATCCCTACTACGGTTGCCGGGGCGCAGGCTTGCGAGGAGAGCAGGGCTAGTAGACAGCACAGGGATCGTTTACCCAGGTTCGGGCCGCGAGGATGCGTAAAACCCTAGTCCTGCTTTGGTGGGTGTATTTCTGAGAGTTCTTGAGCTCTCGAACTAGCTGTGGTCAGTGCGTGGTTCAAAAGAGCCGAATCCTTCTCCAGTATGCCATGGGCCTCCTTTTATAGTTGAAAGGGGCTGCCACAGTGACACACAAGAGGTGGAAAGGCGTACAGTGCTCTGAGCTTATCGCTCGTATTACAGGACAAGACGCATTTAATGCGTAGCTTAGGTGTCCCCTTGCTTTATTGGGGACGAGGGTCAGGCCCGTCCCGTCCGTCGCCGCTCCTCCTCGCCTTGACACGCGCCCTGGCCAGTGAGGTGCGTGGTGCCATGTAGGCAGCCAGTCAGCTGAGGTGGAGCGGTGGCGGAGCCTTCACGAAGATCTGCATGCCGCCACGCAGGCGCTCGATGAGTTGGCCTGGGAGCTGCATGTTGCCCCGCATGTGCCTGCCCAGCTGGTTGGGCTGGCAGCTGCATGTGAACAGTGGTGGAAGCTTGTCCGGCGCGGGTTTGGCAGTGGCCCCGCTGGCGTCCTTGGCGAGGGCCTTGCCGGGTGGCCCAGCAAGGGTCTTGCCGTGGCGTGCTGTCGTCCCCGGCAAGGACCTTGCCGAGGGTCTGGTGGCCTTCCTCGGCAGGGATCTTGCCGAGGATCGTCGTCTTCTAATCCTCATCTGATCTTGAATATGTCTTCACAAAGATCTGCATGCCACCACAGAGGTGCCTTCCCGAGCCCTGGCCCCATGTTGATGATGGCGCTGGGGGCCGTGGGCTCAAGGGCGGCTCGCTCTGTTGGTGTGGGGCGAGCTGTCCCGACAAGGGTCTTGCCGGGGCCGCTGAGGCCGCCCGGCAAGGGTCTTGCCGGGGGAACCTGCTTCGTCCCTCTGCTCTTTGTGGTCTTGACCTTGGCGTTGCTTTGATTGTCTTGGGCTTCGGTCTTACCTTGGCTCACTTCCCATGTTCTGCTTGGTGTGGTCGTGGGCGCGACTCCGACTGCCCGTGCACAGGTAAAGGGGTACAAAAGCGTGCCCCTATTTTTGTACACCGACGGATTTGAATGTCATAAATCTGAAATTATATATATGCCTTTCCCATGGGGAGTAATGCCTTTGCATATAAGAAGTAGAGGTGGTGAATTTATTGAAGGTTAGCAAACATTGTATTGGTCACTTGAACAATTCATGAAAGAATATTGAAGGAAGAGAGATTTCACATAATATACTATCTTGGACATCTTCTATGATTGTGAGCCCCATTAATTATTTTCAAACCTGAGCAAATTAGTTGAAGTTGGACAAGGAAGACAACATAATGAGTTATGCTTGGGTATATTTGTATAGCAGTTATATTGTTATGGATCCTCTAACATGTGGTGCTTGCTATTTAGAATCCTTTGCTAGCCAATATATCTGTACTAAGCAGGAATACTCCTTGTGCATCCAAAATCCCTTGAACCAAGTTTCTTCCATGAGTGTCCACCATATCTACCTATATGCGGTATTTACCTGCCGTTCCAAGTAAATTTGCATGTGCCAAACTCTAAACCTTCAAATAATAATCTGTTTTGTATGCCCGGATCGCTCATGTAGCGACTAGGGGCTGTCAGTATCTTCCATGCTAGGTGGGTTATTCTCACAATGAGTGGACTCCGCTCGTCATTCACGAGAAAATGGCTGGTAACTGGGATGCCCAGTCCTATGATCAAAAGATCAAAAACAAAATCGCAAATAATTTAAACAAACTCTCCCAGGATTGATGTTAGTTGGAGGCACCCGTTGTTTCGGGCAAGCCATGGATTGATGATTGTTGGTGGAGGGGGACTAAAAATCTTTACCTTTCTGTTTGGGAACCGCCTATAATGTATGTAGTATGGAAGATATTGGGAACTCTTGGTCGTTATGTTGACAATGAAAGCATATCTCTCAAAATTATTTTCATCTCTGTTTTTGCTTCGAGCTGCGGCACCTCTGCAAATCCCTGCTTCCCTCTGCGAAGGGCCTATCTTTTACTTTTATGCAAGAGTCAGTAGTATTCCTTCTCATTCCAACCTACTCTTTAGTTGGCAAGCATCATGTGATGGAAATATCTATGCATATATGGCCATTCGAGTATATTTGAGCATGAATTATTACTATTGACATTACCCTTGAGGTAAAAGGTTGGGAGGCGAAACATTAAGCCCCTATCTTTCTCTGTGTTCGATGAATACTATTTGTTCTAAAAATATGCTTTGAGTGGTAGCAATCATGGAAGACTAAATGATAGTTGAGTATGTGAAGTTTGCTGAATCAAAGCTCTGACATAGACTCTTCCTGAAAATAAGATGAATTGTAATTGTTTGATGACTAAATAACACGGTTTGTTAATTTTCAAGAAAGTCTATTTGCCTATACTTTAACATGTGAATAATTTGTTACTTGATCATGCAAAATTCTATGAGTTGAGCTACTATTATGACATATAATGATGCTAGAAAAAGTGATTGGAACTATCATTGATCAAACTTGTGCACTTGCTAGCATTCACACTTCATAAATTATTTCTTTTATCATTTACCTACTTGAGGACGAGCAGGAATTAAGCTTGGGGATGCTGATACGTCTCCAACGTAGCTATAATTTATGAAGTATTCATGCTATTATGTTATCCATCTTGGATGTTTTATGGGCTTTACTATGCACTTTTATATTATTTTGGGGACTAACCTATTGACCCAGAGCCCAGTGCAAGTTCCTGTTTTTTCCCTTGTTTCAGTGTTTCGAAGAAAAGGAATATCAAACGGAGTCGAAACGGAATGAAACCTTCTGGAGAAGTTATTTTTGGAAGGAAAGCAACCCGGGAGACTTGGAGTCCACGTCAAGGAAGCAACGAGGAAGGCACGAGGCAGGGGGCGCGCCCACCCCCCTGGGCACGCCCTCCACCCTCGTGGGCCCCTCGTGGCTCCCCTGACGTATTTCTTCCTCCTATATATACCAATATACCCTAAAACCTTCAGGGAACAGAAGAGATCGGGAGTTCCACCGCCGCAAGCCTCTGTAGCCACCAAAAACCAATCGGGACCTTATTCCGGCACCCTGCCGGAGGGGGGGAACCCTCACCGGTGGCCATCTTCATCATCCCGGCACTCTCCATGACGAGGAGGGAGTAGTTCACCCTCGGGGCTGAGGGTATGTACCAGTAGCTATGTGTTTGATCTCTCTCTCTCTCATGTTCTTGATTTGGCACGATCTTGATGTATCGCGAGCTTTGCTATTATAGTTGGATCTTATGTTGCTTCTCCCCCTCTACTCTCTTGTAATGGATTGAGTTTTCCCTTTGAAGTAATCTTATCGGATTGAGTCTTTAATGATTTGAGAACACTTGATGTATGTCTTGCCGTGCGTATCTGTGGTGACAATGGGATATCACGTGATTCACTTGATGTATGTTTTGGTGATCAACTTGCGGGTTCCGCCCATGAACCTATGCATAGGGGTTGGCACACGTTTTTGTCTTGATTCTCCGGTAGAAACTTTGGGGCACTCTTTGACGATCTATGTGTTGGTTGAATAGATGAATCTGAGATTGTGTGATGCATATCGTATAATCATACCCATGGATACTTGAGGTGACATTGGAGTATCTAGGTGACATTAGGGTTTTGGTTGATTTGTGTCTTAAGGTGTTATTCTAGTACGAACTCTAGGGCTGTTTGTGACACTTATAGGAATAGCCCAACGAATTCATTGGAAAGAATAACTTTGAGGTGGTTTCGTACCCTACCATAATCTCTTCGTTTGTTCTCCACTATTAGAGACTTTGGAGTGACTCTTTGTTGCATGTTGAGGGATAGTTATACGATCCAATTATGTTATTATTGTTGAGAGAACTTGCACTAGTGAAAGTATGAACCCTAGGCCTTGTTTCCTAGCATTGCAATACCGTTTGTGCTCACTTTTATCATTAGTTACCTTGCTGTTTTTATATTTTCAGATTACAAAAACCTATATGTACCATCCATATTGCACTTGTATCACCATCTCTTCGCCGAACTAGTGCACCTATACAATTTACCATTGTATTGGGTGTGTTGGGGACACAAGAGACTCTTTGTTATTTCGTTGCAGGGTTGCTTGAGAGAGACCATCTTCATCCTACGCCTCCCACGGATTGATAAACTTTAGGTCATCCAATTGAGGGAAATTTGCTACTGTCCTACAAACCTCCGCACTTGGAGGCCCAACAACGTCTACAATAAGAAGGTTGCGTAGTAGACATCATTACACACCTCGGTCATATCATCGTAGTGCTTAGGCGAAGCCCTGCGCCGGTAACTTCATCATCACCGTCACCATGCCATCGTGCCGATGGAACTCTCCCTCGGCCTCAACTGGATCAAGAGTTCGAGGGACGTCACCGAGCTGAACGTGTGCTGAACACGGAGGTGCCGTACGTTCGGCGCTTGGATCGGTTGGATCGCAAAGACGTTCAACTACATCAACCGCGTTACTAAACGCTTCCGCTTATGGTCTACGAGGGTACGTGGACGACACTCTCCCGCTCGTTGCTATGCATCATATAGATCTTGCATGATCGTAGGATTTTTTTTGAAATTACTGCGTTCCCCAACAGCATCCACAAGTGGGACACACCAAGATGAAGAAAACGAGGAAGTACACCAAGATGAACCTCATAAACCTCCTTCTCCACCTAGACAAGAGAACGACAACGTCAACAATGAAGAAGGCCAAGAAGAAGAACAAAATGATGAAGAAGATGTTCCACCCCGAACCAAGCAAAAGCTCTCACGAGTTTGAGCAAGAGTCTCAAGAGACCATCCCGTCGAACAAATCTTCAATGATATCCAACCGGGAGAATCACTCGCTCTAAAACTTGTTTGGCAAATTTTTGTGAACATTATTCATTCGTCTCTAGCATTGAACCTATGAAGGTTGAAGAAGCGTTGGAAGATACGGATTGGATAAATGCCATGCATGAAGAGCTACACAACTTTGAGAGAAACCAAGTGTGGACATTGGTCGAGAAGCCAGACAACAACCACAACATCATCGGTACCAAATGGGTGTTTCGCAACAAGCAAGACGAAGATGGACAAGTGGTTCACAACAAAGCACATCTCGTCGCCCAAGGCTACACTCAAGTCGAAGGTATGGACTATGGTGAGACATACGCCCCCATTGCTAGACTTGAGTCCATCCGCATCTTACTTGCCTATGCTAATCACCTTGATATTACTTTGTACCAAATGGACATTAAAAGTGCTTTTCTAAATGGTGAAATTGAGGAGGAAGTTTATGTTAAACAACCTCCCGGCTTTCTCAAACCTAAGAAACCTGACCATGTTTACAAACTTCACAAAGCTCTTTATGGTCTTAAACAAGCTCCTAGAGCATGGTATAAATGCTTGACTAAGTTTCTCTTATTGAAAAAGGCTTTGAGATTGGAAAGATAGATTCTACTCTTTTTACAAAAAGGGTTAATGGTGAATTATTTGTGTGCCAAATTTACGTTGATGATATCATATTTGGTTCGACTAACCCTCATTTTAGTGAAAAGTTTGGAAAGCTAATGTTGGAGAAGTTTGAGATGTCTATGATGAGTGAACTCAAGTTCTTTCTTGGTTTGCAAATCAAGCAAACTAAGGAAGGCACCTTTGTTTCTCAAACAAAGTACACCAAGGACTTATTCAAGAAGTTCAACATGCAAGAATGTAAAGGTATGAAAACACCCATGCCTACTAGAAGACATCTTGATTTGACTAAGGATGGCGAATCGGTTGACCAAAAGGTTTATTGCTCTATGATTGGTTCATTGTTATATCTATGTGCCTCCCGTCCCGATATTATGCTAAGTGTGTGCATGTGTGCATGATATCAAGCGGCCCCCAAAGAATGTCACCTTAAGGCTGTAAAAAGGATAGTGAGATACTTAATTTATACACCAAATTTTGGCATTTGGTATCCTAAGAGGTCTTCTTTTGATCTTGTTGGCTACTCCGATTCGGACTATGCCGGTGACAAGGTTGATAGAAAGTCTACTTCGGGTACTTGTCAATTTCTTGGTAGATCTCTTGTGTCTTGGTCCTCTAAGAAACAAAACTCGGTATCCTTATCCACTACCAAAGTGGAATACATTGCCGCCGGTTCATGTTGTGCTCAATTACTTTGGATGACCCAAACTCTTAAAGATTATGGCATATATGTGAAACATGTTCCATTTGTTGGAAATATGCCCTAGAGGCAATAATAAATTGGTTATTATTATATTTCCTTGTTCATGATAATCGTTTATTATCCATGCTAGAATTGTATTGATAGGAAACTTAGATACATGTGTGGATACATAGACAACACCATGTCCCTAGTAAGCCTCTATTGACTAGCTCGTTGATCAATAGATGGTTACGGTTTCCTGACCATGGACATTGGATGTCGTTGATAACGGGATCACATCATTAGGAGAATGATGTGATGGACGAGACCCAATCCTAAGCCTAGCACAAGATCGTGTAGTTCATTTGCTCAGAGCTTTTCTAATGTCAAGTATCATTTCCTTAGACCATGAGATTGTGCAACTCCCGGATACCGTAGGAATGCTTTGGGTGTACCAAACGTCACAACGTAACTGGGTGGCTATAAAGGTGCACTACAGGTATCTCCGAAAGTGTCTGTTGGGTTGGCACGAATCGAGACTGGGATTTGTCACTCCGTGTAAACGGAGAGGTATCTCTGGGCCCACTCGGTAGGACATCATCATAATGTGCACAATGTGACCAAGGAGTTGATCACGGGATGATGTGAGTTACGGAACGAGTAAAGAGACTTGCCGGTAACGAGATTGAACAAGGTATAGGATACCGACGATCGAATCTCGGGCAAGTAACATACCGATAGACAAAGGGAATTGAATACGGGATTGATTGAATCCCCGACATCGTGGTTCATCCGATGAGATCATCGTGGAACATGTGGGAGCCAACATGGGTATCCAGATCCCGCTGTTGGTTATTGACCGGAGAACGTCTCGGTCATGTCTGCATGGTTCCCGAACCCGTAGGGTCTACACACTTAAGGTTCAATGACGCTAGGGTTATAGGGAAAGTATGTACGTGGTTACCGAATGTTGTTCGGAGTCCTGGATGAGATCCCGGACGTCACGAGGAGTTCCGGAATGGTCCGGAGGTAAAGATTTATATATGGGAAGTCCTGTTTTGGTCACCGGAAAAGTTTCGGGTGATATCGGTAATGTACCGGGACCACCGGGAGGGTCCCGGGGGTCCACCAAGTGGGGCCACCAGCCCCAGAAGGCTGCGTGGGCCAAGTGTGGGAGGGGACTAGCCCCAGGTGGGCTGGTGCGCCCCCCCCCCCACCAAGGCCCAAGGCGCATGGGAGAGTGGGAGGGGGCAAACCCTAGGTCCAGATGGGCCTTAGGGCCCATCTAGTGGGGCGCCCCCCCCTCTCCTCCCCTTTGGCCGCCGCCCCCAACCCTAGATGAGATCTAAGGGGGCCGGCCCCCCTCTCCCCCCACCTATAAATAGTGGAGGGGTGGGATGGCAGCAACTACCCATGGTCTGGCGCAGCCCTTCCCCTCTACCAAGTCCTCCTCCTCTCCCGCGGTGCTTGGCGAAGCCCTGCGGGATTGCCACGCTCCTCCACCACCACCACGCCGTCGTGCTGCTGCTGGACGGAGTCTTTCCCAACCTCTCCCTCTTTCCTTGCTGGATCAAGGCGTGGGAGACGTCACCGGGCTGCAAGTGTGTTGAACGCGGAGGCACCGTTCTTCGGTGCTTAGATCGGAATGAACCGCGATCTGAATCGCAACGAGTACGACTCCTTCATCCGCGTTCTTGCAACGCTTCCGCATCACGATCTACAAGGGTATGTAGATGCACTCCCCTTCCCCTCGTTGCTAGATTACTCCATAGATTGATCTTGGTGATGCGTAGAAAATTTTGAATTTCTGCTACGTTCCCCTACAGTGGCATCATGAGCTAGGTCTATGCGTAGTTTCTATGCACGAGTAGAACACAAAGTAGTTGTGGGCATAGATGTTGCCAATTCTTCTTGCCGCTACTAGTCTTATCTTGTTTCGGCGGCATTGTGGGATGAAGCGGCCCGGACCGACCTTACACGTACGCTTACATGAGACAGGTTCCACCGACTGACATGCACTAGTTGCATAAGGTGACTAGCGGGTGTCTGTCTCTCCCACTTTAGTCGGAACGGATTCGATGAAAAGGGTCCTTATGAAGGGTAAATAGAAATTGGCATATCACGTTGTGGTTTTACGTAGGTAAGAAACGTTCTTGCTAGAAACCTATACAAGCCACGTAAAAACTTGCAACAACAATTAGAGGACGTCTAACTTGTTTTTGCAGCATGTGCTATGTGATGTGATATGGCCAGAAGATATGATGAATGATATATGTGATGTATGAGATTGATCATATTCTTGTAATAGGGATCACGACTTGCATGTCGATGAGTATGACAACCGGCAGGAGCCATAGGAGTTGTCTTTATTTTTTGCATGACCTGCGTGTCATTGATTAACGCCATGTAAATTACTTTACTTTATTGCTAAGCGCGTTAGCCATAGAAGTAGAATTAATCATTGGCGTGACAACTTCATAAAGACACAATGATGGAGATCATGATGATGGAGATCAAAGGAGCAAAATGATATTGGCCATATCATGTCACTATTTGATTGCATGTGATGTTTATCATGTTATGCATCTTATTTGCTTAGAACGACGGTAGCATAAATAAGATGATCCCTCACTAAAATTTCAAGAGAAGTGTTCACCCTAACTGTGCACCGTTGCGAAGGTTCGTTGTTTCGAAGCACCACGTGATGATCGGGTGTGATAGATTCTAACGTTCGAATACAACGGGTGTTGACGAGCCTAGCATGTACAGACATGGCCTCGGAACACATGCGAAACACTTAGGTTGACTTGACGAGCCTAGCATGTACAGACATGGCCTCGGAACACAAGAGACCGAAAGGTCGAACATGAGTCGTATAGCAGATACGATCAACATGGAGATGTTCACCGATGATGACTAGTCCGTCTCACGTGAAGATCGGACACGGCCTAGTTTGACTTGGATCATGTATCACTTAGTTGACTAGAGGGATGTCTATCTGAGTGGGAGTTCAATAATCAGATGAACTTCATTATCATGAACATAGTCAAAAGGTCTTTGCAAATTATGTCATACGCTTTAGTTCTACTTTTAAGATATGTTCCTAGAGAAAAATTTAGTTGAAAGTTGGTAGTAGCAATTATGCGGACTGGGTCCGTAAACTGAGGATTATCCTCATTGCTGCACAGAAGGCTTATGTCCTTAATGCACCGCTCGGTGTGCTGGCCTCAGCGTCGTCTGTAGATGTTACGGAACATCTGACATATACGTTTTGATAACTACGTGATAGTTCAGTGCGTAATGCTAATGGTTTAGAATTGTGGCACCAAAGACGTTTTTGAAACGTCGCAGAACATATGAGATGTTCCGAAGATTGAAATTGGGATTTCAGACTAGTGCCCACGTCAGGAGGTATGAGACCTCTAACAAGTTTCTTGAGCCTGCAGACTAAGGGAGAAGAGCTCAATCGTTGAGCATGTGCTCAGATTGTCTGAGTGCCACAATCACTTGAATCGAGTGGGAGTTAATCTCCCAGATGAGATAGTGATGGTTTTCCATAGTCACTGCCACCAAGCTAGTAGAGCTTCGTGATGAACTATAACATATCAGGGATAGACATGATGATCCTTGAGCAACTCGCGATGTTTGACACCGCGAAAGTAGAAATCAAGAAGGAGCATCAATTGTTGATGGTTAGTAAAACCACTAGTTTCTAGAAGGGCAAGGGCAAAACGGATACTTCATGAAACAGCGAGTCATTTGCTGCTCTAGTGAAGAATCCCAAGGTTGAACCCAAACCTGAGACTAAGTGCTTCTGTAATGAGAGGAACGGTCACTGAAGCAGTACTACCCTAGATACTTGGTAGATGAGAAGGCAGGCAAGGTCGACAGAAGTATATTGGATATACGTTATATGAATGTGTACTTTACTAGTACTCCTAGCAGCACTGGGGTATCAGATACCGGTTCGGTTGCTAAGTGTTAGTAACTCGAAATAAAAGCTGCGGAATAAACGGAGACTAGCTAAAGGTGAGATGACGATATGTGTTGGAAGTGTTTCCAAGGTTGATGTGATCAAGCATCGCATGCTCCCTCTACCATCGAGATTTGGTGTTTGCGTTGAGCATGATTGGATTATGTTTATCGCAATACGGTTATTCATTTAAGGAGAATAATGGTTACTCTGTTTATTTGAATAATACCTTCAATGGTCTTGCACCTAAAATGAATCTCGATCGTAGTGATACACATGTTCGTGCCAAAAGATGTAAAATAGTAATGATAGTTCCACATACTTGTGGCACTGACATTTGAGTCATACTGGTATAGAACGCATGAAGAAGCTCCATGTAGATGGATCTTTGGACTCAGTCGTTTTTGAAAAGATTGAGACATGCGAACCATGTCTATTGGTATATATGCATGAAGAAACTCCATGCAGATGGATCGTTTGGACTCACTTGATTTTGAATCACTTGAGACATGCAAATCATACCACATGGGCAAGATGACTGAAAGGCCTCATTTTCAGTAAGATGGAACAAGAGAGCAACTTATTGGAAGTAATACTTTTTGATGTATGCAGTCCAATGAGTGCTGAGGCATGCAGTGGATATCGTTATGTTCTTACTTCACAGATGGTTTGAGTAGATGCTGAGTGTATTTACTTGATGAAACACAAGTCTGAATTATTGAAAGGTTCAAGTAATTTCAGAGTGAAGTTGAAGATCGTCGTGACAAGAGGATAAAATGTCTGTGATATGATCATAGAGATGAGTATCTGATTTACGAGTTTGGCACACAATTAAGACATTGTGGAAAGTGTTTCACAATTAATACCGCCTGGAACACCATAGTGTGATGGTGTGTCCGAACATCATAACTGCATCCTATTGGATATGGTGCATACCATGATGTTTCTTATCGAATTACCACTATCGTTTATGGGTTAGGCATTAGAGACAACCGCATTCACTTTAAAAGGGGCACCACGCAATTCCGTTGAGACGACACCGTTTAGAGAAACCTAAGTTGTCGTTTCTTAAAAGTTTGGGGCTGCGACGCTCATGTGGAAAAGTTTCAGGCTGATAAGCTCGAACCCAAAGCGGATAAATGCATCTTCATAGAATACCCAAAACAGTTGGGTGTACCTCCTATTTCAGATCTGGAAGCAAAAGTAATTGCCTCTAGAAACGAGTCCTTTCTCGAGGAAAAGTTTCTCTCGAAAGAATTGAGTGGGAGGATGGTGGAGACTTGATAAGGTTATTGAACCGTCACTTCAACTAGTGTGTAGCAGGGCACAGGAAGTTGTTCCTGTGGCACCTACACCAATTGAAGTGGAAGCTTATGATGGTGATCATGAAACTTCAGATCAAGTCACTACCAAACCTCGTAGGACGACGAGGATGCGTGCTACTTCAGAGTGGTACGTGATCCTGTCTGAGATATCATGTTGTTGGACAATACTGAACCTACGAGCTATGGAGAAGCGATGGTGGGCCCATATTCCGACAAATGGTTAGAAACCATGAAATCCGAGATAAATGGATCTTTGAGAAGAAGACGGACGTGGACGGTAATGTTACCGTCTATGAAGCTCGACTTGTGGCAAAGAGTATTTCCACAAATTCAAGGAGTTGACTACGATGAGATTTTCTCATCCGTAGCGATGCTTAAGTCCGTCGAAATCATGTTAGCATTAGCTGCATTTATGAAATCTGGCAGATGGATGTAAAAACAAGTTTCCTTACCAGTTTTCGTAAGGAAAGGTTGTATGTGATACAATCAGAAGGGTTTTGTCGATCCTAAGGATGCTAAAAGGTATGCTAGCTCCAGCGATCCTTCCATGGACTAGAGCAAGCATCTCGGAGTCAGAATATAAGCTTTGATGGAGCAATCAAAGCTTTTGGGTTTATACAAAGTTTGTTAGAAACTTGTATTTACAATAAAGTGAGTGGGAGCGCTACAACATTTCTGATAAGTATATGTGAATGACATATTGTTGATCCGCATGATGTAAAATTTCTGGAAAGCATAAAGGGTTGTTTGAAAGGAGTTTTTCAAAGGAAGACCTGGATAAAGCTGCTTACATATTGGGCATCAAGATCTATAGAGATAGATCAAGACGCCTGATGATACTTTCAAAGAACGCACACCTTGACATGATTTTGAAAGAGTTCAAAATAGATCAGCAAAGAAGGAGTTCTTGGCTGTGTTACAAGATGTGAGTATTGAGTAAGACTCAAGACCTGACCACAGCAGAAGAGAGAGAAAGGACGAAGGTCGTCCCCTATGCTTTAGACGTAGGCTCTATAGTATGCTATGCTGTGTACCGCAGATGTAGTGTGCCTTGCCATGAGTTGGTCAAGGGGTACAATAGTGATCCGGGAATGGATCACATGACAGCGGTCGAACTTATCCTTAGTATCTAGTGGACTAAGGAATTTTCTCGATTATGGAGGTGAAAAGGAGTTCGTCGTAAAGGGTTACGTCGATGCGAACTTTGACACTAATCCAGATGACTCTGAGTAGTAAACCGGATTCGTATAGTAGAGCAATTATTTGAAATGGCTCCAAATAGCGCGTGGTAGCATCCACAAGATGACATAGATATTCGTAAAGCACACACGGATCTGAAAGGTTCAGACCCGTTGACTAATAACCTCTCTCACAAGCATAACACGATCAAACCAGAACTCATTGAGTGTTAATCACATAGAGATGTGAACTAGATTGTTGACTCTAGTAAACTCTTTGGATGTTGGTCACATGGTGATGTGACCTATGAGTGTTAATCACATGGTGATGTGGACTAGATTATTGACTCTAGTGCAAGTGGGAGACTGTTGGAAATATGCCCTAGAGGCAATAATAAATTGGTTATTATTATATTTCCTTGTTCATGATAATCGTTTATTATCCATGCTAGAATTGTATTGATAGGAAACTCAGATACATGTGTGGATACATAGAGAACACCATGTCCCTAGTAAGCCTCTAGTTGACTAGCTCGTTGATCAATAGATGGTTACGGTTTCCTGACCATGGACATTGGATGTCGTTGATAACGGGCTCACATCATTAGGAGAATGATGTGATGGACGAGACCCAATCCTAAGCCTAGCACAAGATCGTGCAGTTCGTTTGCTCAGAGCTTTTCTAATGTCAAGTATCATTTCCTTAGACCATGAGATTGTGCAACTCCCGGATACCGTAGGAATGCTTTGGGTGTACCAAACGTCACAACGTAACTGGGTGGCTATAAAGGTGCACTACAGGTATCTCCGAAAGTGTCTGTTGGGTTGGCACGAATCGAGACTGGGATTTGTCACTCCGTGTAAATGGAGAGGTATCTCTGGGCCCACTCGGTAGGACATCATCATAATGTGCACAATGTGACCAAGGAGTTGATCACGGGATGATGTGAGTTACGGAACGAGTAAAGAGACTTGCCAGTAACGAGATTGAACAAGGTATAGGATACCGACGATCGAATTTCGGGCAAGTAACATACCGATAGACAAAGGGAATTGAATACGGGATTGATTGAATCCCCGACATCGTGGTTCATCCGATGAGATCATCGTGGAACATGTGGGAGCCAACATGGGTATCCAGATCCCGCTGTTGGTTATTGACCGGAGAACGTCTCGGTCATGTCTGCATGGTTCCCGAACCCGTAGGGTCTACACACTTAAGGTTCGATGACGCTAGGGTTATAGGGAAAGTATGTACGTGGTTACCGAATGTTGTTCGGAGTCCCGGATGAGATCCTGGACGTCACGAGGAGTTCCGGAATGGTCCAGAGGTAAAGATTTATATATGGGAAGTCCTGTTTTGGTCACCGGAAAAGTTTTCGGGTGATATCGGTAATGTACCGGGACCACCGGGAGGGTCCCGGGGGTCCACCAAGTGGGGCCACCAGCCCCAGAAGGCTGCATGGGCCAAGTGTGGGAGGGGACTAGCCCTAGGTGGGCTGGTGCGCCCCCCCACCAAGGCCCAAGGCGCATGGGAGAGTGGGAGGGGGCAAACCCTAGGTCCAGATGGGCCTTAGGGCCCATCTAGTGGGGCGCCCCCCCTCTCCTCCCCTTTGGCCGCCGCCCCCAACCCTAGATGAGATCTAAGGGGGCCGGCCCCCCTCTCCCCCACCTATAAATAGTGGAGGGGTGGGATGGCAGCAACTACCCAAGGTCTGGCGCAGCCCTTCCCCTCTACCAAGTCCTCCTCCTCTCCCGCGGTGCTTGGCGAAGCCCTGCGGGATTGCCACGCTCCTCCACCACCACCACGCCGTCGTGCTACTGCTGGATGGAGTCTTTCCCAACCTCTCCCTCTCTCCTTGCTGGATCAAGGCGTGGGAGACGTCACCGGGCTGCACGTGTGTTGAACGCGGAGGCACCGTTCTTCGGTGCTTAGATCGGAATCAACCGCAATCTGAATCGCTACGAGTAATCCTCCTTCATCCGCGTTCTTGCAACGCTTCCGCATCGCGATCTACAAGGGTATGTAGATGCACTCCCCTTCCCCTCGTTGCTAGATTACTCCATAGATTGATCTTGGTGATGCGTAGAAAATTTTGAATTTCTGCTACGTTCCCCTACACCATTGCTTTGTGACAATGAAAGTGCTATTAAGATTGCTCATAATCTCGTGCAACATTCTTGAACTAAGCATATTGAAGTTCGACATCATTTCATTCGAGATCATGTTGCTAAAGGTGACATTGATCTTAAGCATGTTCATACCGATAAACAATTGGCGGATATATTCACCAAACCGCTTGATGAGAATGTATTTTGCCATTTGAGAGGTGAATTGAACATCATTGATGCTTCAAATTTGGAGTAGATACTCCATTTGGGTACATGCAAGGCATGAGCCTTTGACTAGTCCTTGATATTTCTCTTATGATGATGATCATATGTCTTGGATATATTTGCACCCTTGCATGTTATCTAACCCTCGTAGGTACTTGGATGAAGCTAAATCTATGAGACTGCAAATCACTCACATCTTGAGCAATCTCTACATCACCAAGTCTCTACAACATGGTGGTTGAAGACAAGGAAGCATGAATCCCTTCAACATATCCTTTGACAATTTCATTTGATATCAAATTTTCTTGATTTTCATTTTGGATACACAAGTGCTCTTCCTTGCTAGACTAACCCATGTAGGTAGATGAACTCAAACTACAAGTGGTGCTCCCAACTCTTGATGTGCTACATCAACTTTGAGCATCCCACACAAGTTCAACTACATGATCAAGTTCAACACCACCACCCAAGGTATGTTATTCCATCTTAGAGAAGCTTTACCCCAAGTAATGGGTCAAAGCAGCTCAACAAGATGTGAATACATCAAAATGCTTAAACAAAAAATGGTAACCCCATTTTGAGCTTAAACGATGAGTATGACCTACGATCAAGTGTTCTCACTTGACTCCTCAGTCAATATACTCTAACATAGGTGACCTTGTCGCCGACCAATTCTAGATGAAGTTCTCTAGTGTTTCTCTGTGTTCTTGCATTTGTTTCCTGCATTTTTGTTCCCCTTCTTTTATCAAAAAAAACTTCATCTAGATCTCTTTATTTTCTCTGTTATGTTCTGCATTCCCTGCATCCAATTCATTGCAAATCCTTCAGTTAATTCCTTGCAAATCTTTGTGAAATCTTATTTGCCTAGTGAGCTGAGGTGACAAATGTTCTCTCTGTGCTGAAATCGGACACACCGGATTGCTTATTTCGGTCAAACCGAACCATTTCGGTGCCACCAAAGAAAACAACTTAGTGTTACCAATTTCAATGCTAAGAAGACACTTTGTCATTTGCATCCTGCATAATTGTTCCAGCTCCACTCAATGATTCTTGTCCTCTACCAGCATCACATTCTATATGCTGCTTTGGTATGTGACTCAAGGACCAAACCTATTTTGACTCACACTCCAGAAGATCCCTTCTCGGAAATTGATGTCAAAGGGGGAGAGAGATCACATCAAAGCTTAATCACTTCAAGGGGGAGAGTGCTTAATCACATCAAAGAGCCCCAGATGCTTGGTATTCAAGAGGAGAGAAGTCACATGTCTATAAGAGGGGAAAGACATGTTAGTTTGTATCATGATTATTTTGCTCTGATTTTCTTTTCCCTATCTTCTCCCATTATCCAATATAAGATTCAGGGGGAGAAAGGGGAATGAAATCTTCGAATTCATTGCATATCTTTACTCTTTGGGGACATGTCTCTACTCAAATAGAGTACCTAGTACTCACTCACTACATGTCATCCCAATCTTGGTACTCTTGTGGTTTGCGGTTCTTGTTCTGTTTAGTAGATGTTTCTGTGTTATCTAACCTTGTTTACTCAGGTTCATCTCTTCCTAAGCCAGCTCAAGACCACAAGGTAAGTATATGCATCACACTCATGTGCATGAAAATCTCTTGCTGATGTACATACTGTTTGCAAGAAGGACTCATGAACATGAAGGTACAATTCCTATGCTCACATCATTTACTCTGATGCATATAGCCAAGATACATGTAACACACTGCTTGCTCTGTCATGTTTATGCATTCACATGCTTTTACATTCCATATTCACATGATTGCATACATGTAGGGGGAGTCTATGCATGTTACATGTCTTTCCAAAGCTTTACTTGCTATTCTCTATATCTTTATCTAAAGCTTTGATGTATGTTGTCATCAATTACCAAAAAGGGGGAGGTTGAAAGCACAAGTACTCCCTGGGTGATTTTGGTAATTAATGTCAACATATCTCTTGTTGGACTAATACTTTTATCTAGTATATTTCAGATGAGTTCAACAGTGGAGTGGCGTGGACAAGAGGATGTGGAACCCCTTCAAGATGCTATAACTACAAAAAAAATACACTTCCGTGATGATACGTGTTTGTCACAATAGGTCGCGTTTTCTGTCATGCATGTACATCCATGACAAATTTATGACAGAATCAAGATAGTCATACCTGTGTTGTCGTAGAAGTGTTCCATGACATTGCCAAAATTATCATCACGGAAGTGTCCACTTCCATGATGATAAATCGCGCGTCACAGAAGTGCTTTCGTCAAGGGTGACCGACACGTGGCATCCACCGTAACGGAACGCCGTTAAGCTATCGGGTCGGATTTTGGATCCGATAACCCGTTAACAGCCACGACCAATGCTGATTTTCCACGTGTAAAATTCTCATTGGCTGACGGATCCACGCGTCAGCTCCGCGTTGGCACAGGTGTCACTCATCCAACGGTCGAGATGGGCCTATGATATGTTGACATGTGGACCGGCCCAAAAGTGGCCCACAAAGTTTAAATGGGCCGGCCCTACCGAAGGCCCATAAGATTTAGCGGACCATAATGGGCCGGCCCAGCTAAAGGCCCACAAAATTTAGCAGACCATAATGGGCCGGCCCAGCTAAAGGCCACACGATTTTGCAGACCATAATGGGCCGGCCCAGCTAAAGGCCCACAAGATTTTACGGACCACAATGGGCCGGCCCAGCTAAAGGCCCACAAGATTCTGCAGACCATAATGGGCCGGCCCAGCTAAAGGCCCAACATTCTCTGTCAAATCGGCCCGTCCATGGCCTGTCCTAAACTTGTCATCAACGCGGCCCATGGTCATTTCTGGCCCGTTAACAGTCCGCTAAGTAATTGGGACGAATTACTGCCCGGTGTATTTTCAGCCTGTTAAAGGTCCGGCTTCATTTGGGCCCATTTACAGGCCATCAAAACTTTCGGCCCATAAACGACCGTGAAGGATTTGGGTCATATTCGGCCATGTCTGACATTCGGCCTGTTAGAGGCCCACTATAGCTTTGGGCCACTTTCGGCCTGTTGTCATTTTCGGCCTGTTAACGCCGTACGTAAACCATGGGCCATATGTGGCCCAACGTCATATTGGGCCCATTAACGGCCCATATAAAAATGACGATAATCTAGCCCGACCGAAGTTCCGGCCTGTTAAAGGCCCGTGTATTAGGTCGGCGCATTTACGGCCCGTCCGAATTTCGGCCTGTCAAAGATCCGCATCGTAAATGGGCCCAATCTCAATTTCGGTCCATTAAAGGCCCATGTTTTTATGGGCTCGAGATATTTACACCTGTAAACGGCCCATTTTTACTGAGGGCCCAAATTATGTTTAGGCCTGTTAAAGGCCCACTATGGGCACAGGCCTACCAGAAAAATATGAAAGCTTATGCTGATTTAGGCCCAGATATTTTTAGTGGGCTACATGCCAATTTCGGCCCGTAATCGTTTTTAGCCCAATTGGAATGGGCCCGACGAATTTTGGCATGTTGGGCTCCTACGAAGCTTTCGGCTGAATACATTACTAAGATAAACCTACACTATACAAAAATAGCGTCATAATTACTGCAGCCTGAGGCAGCATCATAAATGTTGTATCACAACAAAATAAATTCCAACCATACAACAAAAGGCCTGTTGGCATAAAGTTTACAGTCCTTCCAGATAAAAGCACCATCAGATGTATAGAAGCACAAATCATTTGACCTGAGTGCTAATGTTTCAGGCTGTAGAATCTAATGGAGCAGCATGATCTCCACCTTTTTCCGCCATTGCTCTTGAACAACGTAGCGAATGTCTGATAGTCTGGTTTCAAAACCATTCATATCTTGACGACATTTCTCAACCACTATTCTTGTTTCCGAAACAACGTCCATTAGGGATTGGACTTGTGTCTGGAGCGCAGATATATCACTCTGTCTAGCAGGAAGATTATGTTCAGTAGGCGATTTGGACGAGGTTACCTTGACAACCAACCCAGAATTACGCAGGAAGGTGCTTTTTGCACTGTTAGTGGAGAGATACTGACGCACTGCAGCAAGAGGTGACATTGTGCCTGTAGTAGCCTCGTCACCTTCAGGTGGTTGTGGCTGTTCAATCATTTGTTCCATAGCTTCCTGAAAGTTTGAATTTGTAGATTAGTGTACCAGATAAGTTACTAATGAGACAAAAACAAACAAAGTAGGTTAAACGTTTATACATAACATATTTTGGTGAACTACTCTAATACATTAGCATGTATTGTAGTGCCAACTACATAATAAAATCACTTTCGGAACATATGTCCATGTAGCATGCCTACTGTATTGTCTATTTCCTCACATTCGTTGACATCTAAGGATAAAGAGACATGGTTTAAAGTAGGATGAACATAGTATGACATCATTCATATCATGGGCAAACAGATATAAAACAAACAGGCTATTTTATCATTGTGTGCGCACGTGAACATAACAACTAGATTACAGATCAAGACCAAAAGAATATCCTTCATCTCTTTTAAACCATGTAAGGTGAAAAGATACGTTAAGAAAACTGTGAATAAAAGTGAACAGAGTAACTGACATTGGCTGCAAACCAAGTAGTTAAATGAACACATCACAGTACCAATCAGTTCAAGGCAGGAGGAGTAAGGACTTACAACAGCGGCTTGAACTGGTGTGCTCACCCTTCATCTTGCTGGTGTGGCAATCCTTGAAGATTTGCACTGCGTTCGGTTTAGGTTCTTTTTGGTCCGCACGGGCTTTCCTCTGTATTTGGAACAAGTCAATATAGATACGATAATATGGCACAAAAAAAAGAAGGAAGTAGCAGCTATTTACAAGAGCCTCGCAGTGTGCAATATAGCTACGAGATCCTGTTGTCTGTTGGAATTTCACTTTAGAACGGTTGGTTTTGTTCTTCAAATAGTTAGCCTAGAAGAAGATACACTTGTAAGGCACATACATAAATACAAGTTCAATATGTGGTCTGATCAAATACATATAGCCTACCTGATACTTTGGATCAGATCAGTGTTTAACGAGGGTTGTCCAGTCTTCATCTGTAATATATTCCACTGGAGATGTTTGGGCGATTTCATTGTTAGCCTTGCCTTCAAATTGAGATTTTCTAAGGTGGTACCGATACTGTCGTAGAGCAGACTGAAAAACATGAGTGCATGCTTGTTTAGTTGCATCATCTTTCGGATCCAACTTGAACCTCATCTATTGAAAAAAGAATGTGAGTCTTATTAGGAGGAAGCTAGAAAGTATGGGACAGAGCAAGACAATATTACTAATTGTGATGAATAACATTACTTACGGATAAATGGTCAAGGAAGGTGTTAAATTGGGTATTGTCTTTCTCATTCCTGTACTGGATCCACGTTGGGAGGATACGTGCATGACACCTAACGGCAACGGCTGCCTCTGATACTAACTTGGCTGACTCTGTAGCATCACGTGGCCTTTTTAAACCTGCCTCAAAATGGATCTCCATTCTTCCTCCTTTAGATTTTGTTAATCTGTCAAGCATTATCCCTGATGTCTGTTTCCGCTTGCGCCGTGGTGCTAGTTCAACAACGAATATGGAAAGTGTTAGTGTACATCAAACTGTGAGAGTACATATAAAGGAGCATGCAACTGCAACTTGACTCGGTCAGGTACCGTCTTGGTGTTGATGCTCATGAGGTTCATCTGATCTTGCCAAGTCCTGTTGTGTCAGCAGTGCTTCAGAAGTAGTGTTAGGTGTGAAGGCAGCTTGGGAACTGGCCAGTTCCGGAGCAAACGAACGAGTAACTGGTTGAGATGCTGGTACAGTTGAAGCGGATGCTGCAGCTGGTGGAGCAGGTGATACTATGTTTGTAGATTTAGCCCGTGGACTTGGACCTTCTACTGCACTATAAGTACCAGCAGAATCTCGACGGCAGAACCTTTTCCGTTTCACCCGACGAGTAACAGCACTCCCTACTATATTATTTTCCTTGCTCTTTTTTGACTTTGCCATGTCAAGCTGTACCCACAACACAAAACAATAAAATCACTCTTCAGAACTCATTGATGCATGATACAGACAAGCAATACTTTGATGTAAGACAACCGTATGAGGATGGAATATGTAAGAAAAACAGGACGTCATGACATATTCACAGCTACGATGTACAAACTAAGTAGAAGGATTTTCAAGAAAATAGAAGTAATGCAAGCTAGACACCATATGAAAGATGCAACCAATATTACTCTGCCAAGTTAAAAGTGTCATGTCATAAGTGGCAATTCAAAAAATTAGAAGCAGTACAATGTAGAAATCAATGCAAGATGCAACCACTATCAAACTGCCATGTTAAAAGCGTCCAATCATGAGTGACTGATGCGGGATACACAACAGCAGTACTTTGATGTAAGAACATGGTATGATAGATAGATGCAGTGTATTCTAGACACAGAAAGCCATGTCATATGCACATGTATAACGTATGAACTCAGCACGTGCAACTTAATCAAAATAGAAGAAATACAGGCTAGACAACATATGCAACATGAAACCAATTATCACACTGTCAACTTAGAGCAAGCACCTGCGATGGTGGAGTATGGGAGATGAACTCATCATGTAGACTTGGGACTTCAACTTCATTAGCAGTAGCAGTGGCAAATCTAGAGAGTCTCTATTTGCGTCGGTCCGGAGGACCGCCAACATCCCCTAACTTACTCTTTCCTTCCTATTTTCTGATATTGCCTTATGAAGTCAAAACCACAAGAAGATGAATAAAATTAGCTCTGCATAACTGGTTGATGCATGATACAGACGAACACTACTTTGATGTAAGGCAAGCGCAGGATAGGAGGATGGAATATATACAAAAAAAGACAGTGTTTCATATTCACACGTACGATAGGAGGATGGAATATGTATGAAAAAACAGTAAGCGGAAGGCATTTCAACAAAATTAGAAGAAATGAAAGCTAGGCACCATATGAACATGCAACCAATATCACTCTATCAGGTAAAAAGTTTCTCGTCGTAAGTGCCATTTCAAGAAATTAGAAGCAGTACAAGCTAGAAGACAATGCAAGATGCAACCTACATCACAGTCCCAAGTTAAATGTGTCTTATGGGTAAGTGATCGTTGCATGTATAAGTTGTAAGCTACGCAGATGCAATTCAACATAATCAGAAGCAATACAAACTAGACATGATACGGAAAACGCAACCACGTATAACAGTTCCAAGTAAGAGCAAGCACCTGTGATGGTGGAGTAGGGAAGATGTGCTCATCATGTACACGTATGTTCTAGAAACAGGAACACGTGTCATATTCACATGCATTATGTGTAAAGTAAGCAGATGCAATTCAAGTTAGAAGCAATACAAGCTAGACATCATACGCAACATGCAACCACATATAATAGTGTCAAGTTAGAGCAAGCACCTGTGATGGTGGAGTAGGGAAGATGTGCTCATCATCTACACAGCTACGTTGACTGTCCAGCCTTGCGTTGTCTTGCGAATCTTGTTGGGAGGATGGCGGAGTAGAATCTGTAGAGACCCCCTGTTTGAGTTGCTCCGAAGGACCACCATCATCCACTGCCGGACTAATTTCCTTCAGCTGTAATGATTTTGCATGGTGAAGTCAAACCGATAAGAAAAAGAAATAAAATTCGCTCTTCAGAACTCATTCATGCATGATACTGGCGAACACTACTCGGATGAAAGGCAAACACATGATGCGAGGATGGAATATGTATGAAAAACAGGATGGTGTGACATATTCACACCTATGATGTGGTAACTAAGCAGAAGGCATTTCAACAAATTAGAAGCACTGCAAGCTAGACACCATATGAAAGATGCAACCAATATCACTCTGCCAAGTTCAAACTGTATGGCGTTTCAACAAATTAGAAGCAGTACATGCTAGAAATCATATGCAAGACACAACCAATATCACAGTGGCGACTTAAAGGTGCCTTATCATAAGTGACTGATGCGGGATATGCAAGAATAGTAGTCTGATGTAGAAACAGGAACACATGTCATATTCACAGGCATTATGTGTAAAGTAAGCAGATGCAATTCAACAAAGTTAGAAGCAATACAAGCTAGACATCATACACAACATGCAACCACATATAATAGTGCCAAGTTAGAGCAAGCACCTGTGATGGTGGAGTAGGGGAGATGTGCTCATCATCTACACAGCAACGTTGACTGTCTAGCCTTGCGTTGTCTTGCGAATCTTGTTGGGAGGATGGCGGAGTAGAATCTATAGAGAACCTCCGTTTTAGTTGCTCGAAAGGACCACCATCATCCAATGCCTTGCCAATTTCCTTCAGCTTTATTGATTTTGCATTGTGAGGTCATACCGACAAGAAAAAGGAATATCATTCGCTCTTCAGAACTCATTCATGCATGATACTGACGAACACTACTCTGATGAAAGGCAAAGTCATGATACGAGGATGGAATATGTATGAAAAAATGGACGGCTTGACATATTCACACCTATGATGTGGTAACTAAGCAGAAGGCACTTCAACAAATTAGAAACACTGCAAGACACCATATGGAAGGTGCAATCAATATCACTCTGCCAAGTTAAAACTGTCTCGTCATAGGTGGCGTTCATCAAACTAGAAGCAATACATGCTAGAAATCATATTCAAGACGCAAACCAATATCACACTGCCAACTTAAAGGTGTCCCATCATAAGTGACTGATGCAGGATACACAAGAAGAGTAGTTTCATGTAAGAACATGGTGTGATAGACAGATATAGTATGTATCAAAAACAGGAAAGCGTGTCATATTCACATGTATCATGTGTAAGCTAAGCAGATGCAATTTACCCTAATTAGAAGCATTACAAGCTAGACACCGTATGCAACATGCAACCACATATCACACTGCGAAGTTAGAGCAAGCACCTGTGATGGTGGTGTAGGGGAAGTGCGGTCTTCAGGTACAGAGCTACGTTCAATATCTTCATTTTGGCTTGATGTTTCTTGAGAATCATGTGGAGAGGATGAAATTGCATTCTTTATAAGAGTATTGCGTCTCATATTAACCCACGCGCGTGACTGTCTCATCATAAGCGATAGACGCGGGATACACAAGAACAGTAGTTTGATGTAAGAACCTGGTGTGATAGGCAGATGTAGTATGTACCAAAAACAGGAAGGCGTGTCATATTCACATGTATAATGTGTAAGCTAAGGAGATGCAATTTAACAAATAAGAGCATTGATGAGGGATACACAAGAAAAGTAGTTTGATGTAAGAACATGGTTAATAGAAAGACGTAGTATGTACCAAAAACAGGAAGGCATGTCATATTCACAGGTATAATGTGTTAACTAAGCAGATGCAATTTACCCTAATTAGAAGCATTACAAGGTAGACACCATATGTAACATGCAACCACATATCACACTGCCAAGTAAGAGCAAGCACCTGCGATGGTGGTGTGGGGGAATTGCGGTGATCAACTAGAGAGCTACGTTGACTATCTTCATTTAGCCTTGCTGTTTCTTGAGAATCATGTGGGGAGGATGACACTGCACTCTTTAAACGAGTAGGGCATCTCACAGTAACCCACTCAGGTGACTGTCTCATCATAAGTGATTGACGAGGGATACAAAAGAGCATTAGTTTGATGTACGAACATGGTTAATAGACATATGTAGTATGTATCAAAAACAGGAAGGCATGTCATTATCAAAGGTATAGTGTGTAAAGTAAGCAGATGCAATTTAACCAAATTAGAAGCAATACAAGCTAGACACCATATGCAACATGCAACCACATTTGACAGCGTGAAGTTCAAGCAAGCACCTGGGATGGTTGTGTGTGGCAATTGAGATCATCAACTGCAGAGCTACATTTACTGTCTCCAACTGCTGACACTGCACCCATTAGAGCGCTGAAACGCTTAGTGCTTATCTTCGAATTACACTGGAGCAACTTCTGTCTTTTCTTTTCTGCATTCATCAACACTGCGTCAGACTCTGAAATACCCATGCATAAAAAAATAGTGTGAGTATGGGTGAAGTGTGTGCACAATTAGTACAGTGTAAAGGTAGCACATAGCAGGTCGGTGAGAAATAAATGATGGGAGACATATGATAGCTCTACAACATGCATGGCACACTAAATTACTACAAGAGTCTATGAAAATAATAGTCGACTAAAAGCAAATAGGTCAGTCTATTTTTTCTGCACCGTCCGATGTACAAAGAACGGGCAGATCGCCTTCATCTACCTCTAGCCAGTCAGTGTTGACGATCTTCCTCGAAACGCCAGCGACCACCGGCCCAGTATTCCACCCCTGCCTGCACCCTCCCCTCGACCTCACCGCACCGCCGTGTTTGGCACCGCCCCCCCCCCCCCCCCGGCCATCCATTCAAGCCCCGCCGACCTCCAGATCGGGCGCAAGCAGCTCCTGCGCCCCACACCCCTATGATAGACACCGATGCGCCGCTTCCCCGGGGAACAGGCGGACTAGGTGCTCCGCGCGCCTAAGCGGGTGCTGCTTCTTTTAATTGCGGTTTGACTGACCCTGAATTGAAATCCAGGTGGGCTACTGACCTCTAGCAAAGGTGAAATAGTAAAAGGGAGGAAACCTTGTGCATTTACTATCACGAAGAAGATGCAGTAAGAAGCGCTCAACTAGTTTCTTTCGTGGGATGAATACGGTGTGAGCGGAGATGTAAGATTTGCACGAATAAGGGAAGAGGAGTACCTCTTTCTGCTGGCAGTGTTGTGTCCTCCTTCTGTTTTTCCGACGATCTTCTTGTTGTTCGCCGGAAACCAGAAGTTGTGGAGGACGATGGAGCCTTGGACGAACCCATGGCCAAGTTGTTGAGTGTGGTGCGGTGGCCGTCTGTCGACGGCGGGGAAGCAGATCTGAGGCGGCGAACGACGGCGTAGCGGGAACAGCTCCGGTGCGGTGGACGGTTGCGACAGTGGAGCCGCAGCAGTGAGGTGCAGGACGGCGTGGTCGAAGTGGTTCTGGTACGGCGCACGTCGGCGTCGGCGTCATGGAGGCAGCTCTGCCTCGGCTTCAGCTGCTAAGTCCTTGAGGGCGTTGCGGTTGCGGTTGTGTTGGACGACGACGTCAGGGTACCGGCTCCGGCGTGATGGAGGAGGGCGGCGGTGGATTGGCCGCTATGGGGTGGAGGACGGAGGAGGCTGGGGTTTCGCGGCTGGTGGAGAGGGCGTTTTTGCGCCCATGGAGTATGAATGGGGAAACGGAGGGAGGCGAGGAACTAAGGGGGAACAATGTTTCGGTTTGAGACGCGCTTGTTTGAAATTTGGGGAAAGTTACAAACTTTGCCCCCATCTAAAATTTCGGACATATTGCGGGTTGGGGGTAGGACAGTCATGTCAGGTGTCCCAAATGTGGGCGGGATAGATTTCGGCCGAGCGCATGGGTAGGCGCCCACGGCGTATGAATGCTCCTCGGAGGCGGTTGAGACTGGCGTCTTGGTGAAGTTACAAACCTACCCCGGTTTAGACCTTTGGACATCGGGCCGATAGGCTACACGGGCCAGAGTCAGGACAGTAATTTCCTACCACCAAAACATTAGTCTCGCGCGGTTTCGGGTGACCAGAGGCCTATTTGGCTCTTCGTTCAATATTTGGGAGCAGAAGCATTAACGTTTTCGGTTCTCTTGAATTGAACTTTCAGGATTTGTCAAACTTCACAAATCTTTACTCTTGAAAATCCTAAAGCTACGATTATTTTGGAATGGAGGGGGTACATTTGAATATACATTGTACACGAGTATATATTAAAAAATATGCAACTTACCTCAGTTCATGCATGGTTCCAGATATAATCTCCTTGGTTGCAAAAAAAAGTTAGATATGCGTATGAATATATATAGCATGTTCAAACTCACAACAAAGATTGATGCCCCCTTTTACATCTGATTTACAAATGCCATTATCTCGGGTTCAAATAGATGAATGCACTTCCTATGAATTCGAATCTTCGAAACCCCCTTTATGTTGAATTCGACATGTATTCTATTTCGTAGCTAGCAATTTGGAATGTATCCATGCAAGTGACAAATGTATAAAGTGCTTCACACTAACACATGGAGTGCACTAATTAATGTTTATATATGAATTGCAAAAGCATCCATTGCCTGTATTTCAAACCGCTCTCACTCTATGGATCGATAATATGAACTAAACACATGCACATGCTAGAATTCAATAGAGTGTGGGTGTCTGATAGACTGATTTTCGTCGATACGCAATTTGCAAAATTCATGATCTCATCCAAAAATAATAATGCCATTTATATTTTAATTTAATGCGTAGAACCGCCTTTTACACGTAGATGCACTATGCCTCGCCCCGTTCTCACAAACGCGTTATATATCTCTCTATCTAACGCATAAGTGCACACACTTTATATGCATCGGCATTTCTCTTTCACACATGCTCACAATCTCTCTCAGGGTGTCGGGGTGTCTCACGCACATGCTCTCTCTGTTTCTCTCTCTCTCTTTCTGACTACTATGTACCACTCTTTTCACTAATCTCAGTTGGAAAACACTATTTCTCTCACATGCATATATACACATGCACGGTCTCTACTAGCCCTCTATACGCACATATATGTGCCTACGTGTCTCCCGCACGCACATTATCTTTAGGCCTCTCTCGCACACATTGCCCCCCCCCCCGACACACCTCTCTCTTAGTAGTTGGCAGATAGATTTCATCATATCATTCGGTAGGATACCCCTAGCTGTTAGGCTGGATGGTAATACGAGGCAAAGTTTTACCCTAGTTCGGATCGGACCCTTGCAGTTTGTCGGAGTAAATGGCCACGGGTAGCCTAACCGACTGCCCCTGGTTCTTCTGAAAAAATTATCAGGCCTTCGGGCCTCCAAGCACTCCAAGCATTGGGCCGCCTTCCCTGGCCGGCTACCTCTGAAGCCGACTCCCGGAAGGCGACCCAGCCTCAGCAACCCCTCCACAGGACGACTACGGGGTGGCCGGCTCCAAGAAGCCGGCCAAGAAGAATGCCGACTCCAAGAAGCCGGCCGAGACCACAACCACCAAAGCTGTTCCCACATAACGGCGACACGACGGGGTGTGGCCACAGTGCGGCCCACTACCCCCAAAGCCCGAGGCGAGCATGGCTACAGGAGGCCGTACGGGACGGCCGTCTCCCGTGCGGCTCGGCACTGTAGCCATGCTAGCCTCGACATCATCCACGACAGACTCTCGTACGGCCCACGGGCGGCGGGCCCCTTCAGCCAGAGAGAGGCATGAAGGCGGCCCGGCCTTTCCCAGTCGGCCAAGAGCATAGCCGGCCCCCAGAAGCCGGCTACTCCCTTCCTCGAAGCAGGAGCCCCATTAAGGAGACAAGACGAGGTAAGGCTACAGTGAGAGCCCCCGAGGCAGCCCACTGTAGCCACGCTTACCTCGACAAAGCCCTCGTCATCAGAGGCGAGGCTACAGTAAGCAGCCGCCGACAAGACCCTAGGCGGTGGGGCCGGCCTGTCGACCAAGAAGCCGGCAGCCGGCGGGACCCAGCAGCCGGCGGAGAAGCCGGCGAGCATAGACACTGACGGCTGGGACCAGAGCCCAGTCGGATTACCATTGTACCCCCGGGGGGTAGGCCTATATAAACCCCCCGGAGCACCCATGCAAAGGGTTGGGCTCTGAGCATAGAGTTGGCTTCTAAGCATAGCACACACACCATAGATAGAGAGAAGAGAGAGCTAGCCTTGTTCTTCTTCTCCCTTGAACCCAAACAGCTCTAGGAGCGATTGTAGCTACCTTTCCTGATCTAGTGATCATGCGGAGACCCCGCAGAGCAGGACTAGGGGTGTTATCTCCTCGGAGAGCCCCGAACCTGGGTAAGATCCGCCGGCGTGCATGTCTTCGCCTCATCCCGTTTCCAGGCACCGGCGACGTCTTATTGGCACCCACACAGATAAGCCATCCGTTGGCATATGTCGCACCAACCACCCGACATTTGGCGCCCACCGTGGGGCCAGGTGCACCGTCGTCCGGAGACCTGTTCTGGACGGGAACCCTCTTCCTCCCCCGCGAGCGCAGCCAACCTGCTGCGCCCAATGGCATTTGCCCCGACGCGCTGCAAGGCGTCGACGACGCCTGCGCAACGAGCTGCCTCGCCGATCTACTCGGCGAGACTCGCATCTCCGACGAGCCTGCGTCCGACGCAGGCACCGACTACCCCGAGAGCCGCCTCGTCAGCCTCCTCGACCAGCTTCACGTCTCCAGCGAGCCTGCTGCGGACATGGAGTCGGTCGGCTCCATCGACCCGATGCTCATCGACTCCGACACAGCATCGCTTGACGCCTACCCCTCCGACGTGGTGGTCTTCGACGACCCCCTCCCTCGAGCCGACAGCGGCAGCAGCGCTGTCACCGAAGTGCTGGTCATCAGCCACGTCGCCAACTCGGGCGAGAACGCCCACGACGCCCTGCAAGCGGCAATGCACGACCTCTCCGTCCCCATCCCGGCCGATGCCGACGCCGAGACCCTGGAGGCACGCTGCCTCACCCTCATCGCGGAGGGCTAGAAGATAGCCTCCATGAGACGCCTCACCGAGGCCCACCAGCGCGAAGTCGACCGCGCCGCCTTCGGTACGCCGCCGCCTAGCGGCCCGAGCCGAGCCGGCTTCGTCCAGAAACGCGGCGCGGCCGTCGCCAGCATGCTGGGGGCAGATCGCCCCGTCTACGCCACCCCGCTCGAGAATTCGCGAGCCGCCCAGGCGGCCGCAGAAGAGCTCAATGGGCTGGGAGCCGACGAGCACCCCTACATGACAAGACGGATCCAGCAGCTGATCGACGCGGCTGCAGAACGGCACGAAGCCGGCGCCCGTGCTGATAGTCATCCCCCACGCCGGGAGCACGCCGCGACGTCCCGCTCGTCGGCTGCGAGCGGCGCGCGCCAGAAGAAAGACAAGGAGCCGGCTGCCAGCCGCAGCCGGACTCGCATTACCATCGAGCGCGACGCGGAAGGCCGCCCTCGAGCGGTTGAACACCAAGGAAACCTGCCTCCTCCCCCGCCTCGAAGAGAAAGACGCCTCACTCCGCCGCCTATCACACACCCGACTCTTGGCGACCGACTCGGCCGCCGAGAAGGAGTCGGCGAGAACGACGCCCGCCACAGGATCGACCGCCTTGCTCGATCCTTGGCGTTAGAAGAAGAAGACGATGTCGGCCCGCCATGCTTTGGCCCCCGCATCCGCGACGAGCCCTTCCCTAAAGGGTTCTCGCTCCCCAGAGACACGCCCAAGTACAACGGCTCAGTAAAGCCGGAAGATTGGCTCATTGACTACTCCACGGCCGACAGCATAGCCAACGGCAATCGGCGCGTCGCCGTGAAGTATGTCCCCCTCATGCTGCAAGGCACGGCACGCACATGGCTCAACAGCCTCAAGCCCTACAGCATCAACAGTTGGCTGGACTTCACCGAAGTCTTCGTCCGCAACTTCACCAGCACCTACAAGCGGCCTCCCAAGCCTCGCCAGCTCTCCCTCTGCATCCAAGGGCCCAACGAGTCGACCCGCGACTACCTCACGCGATGGGCCGAGCTCCACAACTCCTGCGAGGGGGTGCACGAGGTCCAGGCCATCGAGTACTTCACTGCCGGGTGCCGAGAGGGCACCCTCCTCAAGCACCGACTCCTCTGCGACGAGCCGGCTACCCTCGACGAGTTACTAGTCATCGCGACAAGTACGCCACTGCCGACTCCTCGATGAAGACCGAACTCCGACTAGACGCCTCGGGAAGGTGATTGCTCCGGCTCCCAAGACGCCGGCTGGCGACCCTAATCGGCGCCCCTACCAGAACGACCACAAGCGCAAGGGCCCCATGCCGACTTCCTCCAGTCGGCAGGTGGCCACAGTTGAAGACGAGCAGCCCGAAGACCGGCCCGCTCCCAAGAAGAAGGGTGGCCGGCCGCCTTGGCAGCCGTCTTTCTCCTACGAGCAGGCTCTTGATGCCCCCTGCAAATTCCACAGCGGCGCGAAGCCGTCCAACCACACAACCCGGAAATGCCACTGGCTCACCCGCATCACCAAGGGCGAGGGGATGTTGCCGCCTCCGCCTCCCGGCCCGCCGCCTCCAGCCCCCCAGCAGCCGGCGGCTCGGCCGGCAGTCGGCGCCATCCAAGACGAATTTCCCGAAGAGCACGCCGCCTACGTCGTCTTCACCAGTCAAGCCAACGACAAGCGCAGCCGACGCCGGCAGCATCAAGAAGTGAATGCAGTCGCCACCAGCGCCCCCGAGTTCATGCACTGGTCAGAAAAGCCAATCAGCTGGAGCCAGGCCGACCACCCAGAGGTGATGCCTTCGCCTGGCTCCTATGCAATGGTCTTGGACGTCACCCTCGCGACGGAGAGGCAAGCTGCCAGATTTTCCCGCGTCCTGATATACGGCAGAAGCAGTATCAACATACTATACCGCGATACCATGGAGAAGTTGAACATCAAAGCGAAGCAGCTCATGCCGAGCCGCACCGTCTTCCATGGTATCGTCCCCGGCCTTTCTTGCTCCCCAATCGGCAAGATCAAAATGGATGTTCTCTTCGGAGACAAAGATCATTTTCGCCGAGAAGCGATATGGTTCGACGTAGTGGATTTGGAGAGCCCCTATCATGCACTGCTTGGCCGACCTGCTTTGGCCAAGTTCATGGCTGTGCCCCACTACGCCTACCTGAAGATGAAGATGCCGAGTTCGAAGGGGATCATCACGGTAGCCGGCGACTACAAGAAGTCCATCGAGTGCGCCATGGCCAGTAGCCAGCTGGCCGAGTCCCTCGTGGTGGCAGAAGAGAAGAAGATGCTGGAACGGGTTGTGGCCATGGCCGGCAAGCAGCCGGCCTTGTCCCCCAACACCAAGGATTGTGATGCGCAGGGCTCCTTCCAGCCTGCTAAAGAGACGAAGAAGATACCTCTGGACCCGGAGAACCCGGAGAGGTTCGCTGTCATTGGGGCGAACTTGGACAGTAAATAGGAAGGCGAGCTCGTCGACTTCCTCCGTGAGAATCGAGACATCTTTGCATGGTCCCCAAAGGACATGCCGGGTGTCCCGAAGGATTTCTCTGAGCACAAATTACATGTCCGAGCTGATGCGAAGCCGGTCAAGCAACCCCTCCGCCGACTGTCAGAAGAGAAGCGAAGAATTGTGGGAGAAGAGATAGCCCGGCTCCTTGCCGCCGGCTTTATCATGGAAGTGTTCTTTCCAGAGTGGCTTGCCAACCCAGTTCTGGTTCTGAAGAAGAATAACAAGTGGCGTATGTGTATAGACTACACCAGCCTGAACAAGGCCTGCCCAAAGGATCCGTTTGCTCTGCCACGGATTGACCAAGTGATAGACTCCACAGCCGGATGCGAGCTGTTAAGTTTTTTGGATGCATACTCGGGGTATCATCAGATCAAGTTGGACCCGGCTGACCGCCTGAAGACTGCCTTCATCACACCCTTTGGAGCTTTCTGCTACCTGACAATGACATTCGGCTTGAGAAATGCCGGTGCCACTTTTCAGTGTTGCATGCAGAAATGCCTCTTGAAACAACTCGGCAGAAATGCCCACGTCTACGTAGACGACATTGTGGTGAAGACAGAGAAGCGCGGTACCTTGCTAGAAGACCTGAAAGAAACATTCGCCAACTTGCGTCGATTCCAGATCAAGCTCAACCCCGAGAAGTGTGTGTTCGGAGTGCCAGCCGGCCAGCTGTTGGGCTACCTGGTCTCCGAGCGCGGCATCGAATGCAACCCCGTCAAGATCAAGGCCATCGAGAGGATGGAGATTCCCACCAAGCTGCGAGATGTGCAGAAGTTCACTAGCTGCTTAGCCTCCCTGAATCGTTTTATCAGCCGACTAGGAGAGAAGGCTCTCCCCCTGTACCGACTCATGAAGAAGTCCACTCACTTCGAGTGGAATGATCAAGCCGACCAAGCCTTCCATGAGTTGAAGAAAATGCTGACCACTCCGCCTGTCCTGGCTGCGCCGACTGAGAAGGAGCCCATGCTCCTCTACATCGCCGCGACTAGCCGAGTCGTCAGCACTGTTGTTGTGGTCTAGCGCCCGGAGGAAGGCCGAGCCCAGCTAGTCCAGAGGCCGGTGTACTATCTCAGCGAAGTGTTGTCCAGCTCAAAGCAAAACTACCCGCACTACCAGAAGATGTGCTATGGGGTGTACTTCGCTGCCAAGAAACTGAAGCCCTACTTCCAAGAGCACCCCATCACGGTCGTGTGCTTTGCCCCACTCGCCGAGATCATAGGCAGCCGGGATGCATCCGGCCGGGTGGCTAAATGGGCCATTGCATTGGCGCCCTACACGATCTTCTATCAACCCCGCACCGCCATCAAGTCGCAAGCATTGGCCGACTTCCTCGTCGACTGGGCCGAGACCCAGTACTTACCGCCGGCTCCCGACTCTACCCGTTGGCGGATGCACTTTGACGGGTCCAAGATGCGCACCGGCTTGGGAGCCGGCATCGTCCTCACCTCTCCCAAAGGCGACAAGCTCAAGTACACGCTGCAGATCCACTTCGCCGCCTCCAACAACGTGGCCGAGTATGAGGCGCTCGTACATGGGCTCCGGCTAGCCAAAGAACTCGGCATACGCCGGATCCTGTGCTACGGCGACTCAGACTTGGTGGTCCAGCAATCATCTGGCGACTGGGACGCCAAGGACGCGAACATGGCGAGCTATCGTTTCCTCGTCCAGCAGATAAGCGGATACTTCGAAGGGTGCGAGTTCCTTCACGTGCCAAGGGCCGACAACGACCAAGCAGATGCCCTAGCACGGATCGGCTCCACCCGACAAGCCATACCGACTGGCGTCTCCCTCCAGCGCCTCCTCAAGCCGTCCATCAAGCCGTCTCCAGAGTCGGATTCCATCTTCGTACCGCCTGCGCCAGATACAGCTGGATCCGACTGGAGAAATCCCGCAGGCGGCACGGGGACTTCGACAACTGGCCCGGGGACTGCCGTAGTGGCACCCGGCCCAGGGACTTCAGAACCCGGCCCGGGGACTGCAGCAGTCGGCCCGGGGACTGCAACGACACAAGAAGCGGTGGCCGACTCCAATTCAACGCCACCCAACCCACCCACCCGAGTCATGGTGGCCACATTAACAGAAGAAGAAGTCACAGCTCCCTCATGGGCCCAGCCCATCCTCAAGTTCCTAGTCAGCAGAGAGCTGCCGGCTGATGAGATCTCAGCAAGACTAGTGCAACGACGAGCCGCGGCATATACAATAATCAACAGAGAGCTTGTGAAGCGCGGCGTCACTGGAGTCTTCCAGCGTTGTGTCGAGCCAGAAAAAGGAGTGGCAATCCTCAAAGACATCCACCAAGGCGAGTGCGGCCACCACGCAGCCTCAAGATCCCTTGTGGCCAAGGCTTTCCGCCATGGTTTCTTCTGGCCGACTGCCTTGGAGGATGCTAAAGATATAGTCAGGAGCTCCAGAGGATGCCAAGTTTTTAGTTCCAAGCAACACCTGCCGGCTTCTGCACTCAAGACCATTCCCCTCACCTGGCTTTTTGCCGTCTGGGGACTGGACATGGTGGGCCCCTTCAAGACAGCCCGTGGCGGCCTGACACATCTACTGGTTGCTGTGGACAAGTTCACAAAGTGGATCGAAGCCAAGCCGATTAAGAAGCTGAACGGGCCGACTGCCGTGACATTCATCACCGACATCACTACTCGGTACGGCATGCCGCACAGCATCATCACCGACAACGGCACGAACTTCGCCAAAGGAGCACTGGCACGTTTCTGCGCGACGCAGGGCATCCGACTGGACTTAGCGTCTGTTGCCCACCTGCAGTCAAACGGCCAGGTCGAGCGAGCAAATGGACTCATCCTCTCCGGCATCAAGCCCCGACTGGTTGTACCACTGGAGCGATCGGCCGGCTGCTGGCTCGAAGAGCTGCCGGCTGTCCTCTGGAGCCTGCGCACTACACCCAACAAGTCAACTGGCTTCACTCCATTTTTCCTCGTGTACGGTGCCGAGGCTGTCATCCCAACAGACATCGAGTTCGACTCGCCTCGGATCACCATGTACACGGAGGAGGAGGCCAAAGAAGCAAGAGAAGACGGCGTGGACCTACTGGAAGAAGGCCGGCTGTTAGCACTCAGCCGGTCCGCCATCTACCAGCAAGGGCTGCGCCGCTACTACAACCGCAAGGTCAAGCCAAGATCCTTCCAAGAGGGCAACCTTGTGCTCCGGCTGATCCGGCGAACAGCCGGCCAGCACAAGCTCTCGGCCCCTTGGGAAGGCCCCTTCGTCGTCAGCAAGGCACTCGGCAACGACTCCTACTACTTGATCGACGCGCAAAAACCAAGAGCACGCAAGAGAGACGACTCCGGCAAGGAGTCGGAGCGACCATGGAACGCAAACCTCCTAAGACGATTTTACAGCTGAAAAGCAGTATGTATCACGCTACCCTTTTGTATTAAGTACAAACCAACAGGCCCCCCGAACAGTACTCGGGGACTGCCTTTTATTTATCTATAAATGACGAGTGTCATATCCATGAATGTATTATTACATTTTGAATTCTTGTCCGGCACCGGGTTCGACTAGTCGGCCCGGGGACTGGCCGCCTTGAGCTATATCGAAAGTTCTTCCTGAAGTCAGAAAAGTAGTGCGCCGGCTCCCAAGTCCTCTCTTGTTGAAAGTCGCAGCTCAAAGAACTGACTGTCCGACTAGCAAGAGGGAAGACAGAAAGGATGCCCACACGAAAAATGGCTAAGGAACAACGAACCTATATAGCAAAAAGACGGCCTCCAAACATGCCTGCCGGCTGTCAAAACAGCCGGCTGGCCGGCTTCCTAAAAAACTTAGCTTTAGTCCAGCAGAGCCAAAGTACTTCCCCCTCCCCAATCGGCCAGGCACTCCCCCGGCTACAGATTGCAGAGCAACTGTTTGACCGGGGAGGCGGCAACCAAGGGAGGGCGGCAAAGGAAAAAGCAGAAGGACAAAGAGCAAAGCACAAGGAAAGGCCACATGCATAAGCTATATATACATAAAGCCGCCAACAGGCCGGCAACAGACATAAGTTCGAATACACCCAGTGGGTGGAATTGTGCGAATTTAACCAAACATTGTTCTAAAGAGTAACAAGACAGGAAAAGCAAAAGACGGCAGACTAGGGCGCGACATGGAGGCCGAGCTGGTCGGTGAAGGCGGCCTCGCCGGCTGAAGGAGTGGCCGACTAGCGGGTCCCGGCTTGCCCACCACCTGCGGCAGGAGACGCACTCGCGCGCGACGTAGTGCTGGAGGCACGGTCAGGCTGAGGCTGGCCGGCTGCTCCACCAGCCGGCTCGGCGTCTTCATCCTCCTCCTCCTCCTCTTCGCCCTCGTCGCTGGAGTCGATCTCCTCCGCCGAGTCCTCATCGTGCGCCGGGTCCAGCCCGAACCATTCCTCTGGCTGGGCGACACCGTTGTCGTCCACCTCGGGGGCGAAGACGCTGGTGTCGGTGTAGTCGGCGATTGCCGAAGCCCGCCGGATGATGGCCGGCCGTGCCGGCTCCAGCTCTATGTCGGCTTGCTGCCGCCAGGTAGCCAGCTGATCCAAGCTCAAGCCGGGATACCAGGCCTTGAAGAACTCCAGCGCACGCCTGGCGCCGGAGCGAGCCGCCGAGGCCTTCCAAGCCTCGAAGCGGCCGACTGCCACCTCCAGCCAGTCGGCGGTCCGACTGTGGGTGCGAGGGACCAGTTGGCCGGGCCAGAGGGCGGCCAAGACCTGCGCCCCGGCAAGCTGAAGCCAGCGGAGCAGCCGGTGAGCCGGCTGGATGCGAGCCTGGATCGCCAGGAGTTGTTCCTCCAGCGAGCGGCCGGCGGTTGGCGAGATCTCAAAGCCAGCCTGCCTTCGCGCTTGGCGACGAGCCTCGATGGTCTGGTTGGCGGCAGTAGAATAGCCAGGGAAATATTCTGCGCAAGCAAGAAGAAGAAAGGTAGAAAAGAACACCAAAATCAGAAAACAAGCCAAAGTGGCAGATGGCAAGAAAGGACGGAGAGGTAGGAAGCTTACCGTCAACCAGATCTTCGATCTGGCCGTAGCCAGAGACCAGAGTCTGCCTGGCCTCAGCCCAGCCAGCCGCCTCCATCTCGAACTCGGCCTGGAGAGTGGCTTCGCGGTCCTGCGCCGCCTTCAGTGCCGCCTTGTGGCTTTCCTCCTGGTCGGCCAACTTCTTGGCCAGGCGGTCGCGTTCCTGCACCAAGGCGGCGAGCTCGGCATCCTTGGCGCGAAGGGCAGTCTGAGATTCTCCCAGTTGTGCCCTCAGACCGGCGTTGGCCGCTGCAGAGACGGCAGGAAAAGAAGAACAGTAAGAAGTCGTCAAGGAAGATCCGACCCGACTGCTCAGCAGTCGGCCCGAATCTCGGGGACTACACCCAGTGGGTGCGCTGACGCGCCCCCACATGAGATAAAGAACAAACCACGTACCTCGGCTCTCAGTAAGGTCGGCGGTCTTCTGAGTCAGCTCCCGAGCCTGGGAGTTGAAGGCGGCCGCTCGAAGGTTGTGGTAGTCCTGCAAGATGGACAGAAGACCGAAGTAAGAACAAGAATAGCAAAAGACAAATCCACCAAGATGTTCCAAGCCGCCTGCTCAGCAGCCGACTCGGAACTCGGGGACTACACCCAGTGGGTGCGCTGACGCGCCCCCACGGAAGAAATCAAGATCAAGAAGAGAAATCAAGATCAAGAAGAAGCAAAATGGGAATACTAACCCGGATGGCCGCCCGCGTTGCGAGGAACTCGTCGGTGAACTGCCTCAGCGCCGCGGCTTGGCTTTGGAGCCGGGTCCGGACGTCTTGTGCAGCCACGTTCACCACGGCCGTTCCTCCGCCTGGCGTCCACCCCGAGGTAGCGCTGGCCGCCTCCGCATCTCGGGCCGACGAGCTGGAACCCACGGCCGGCTGTGGCTCCGACGCGGCCTTCTGTGGCTCCGACGCGGCCTTCCCCGCACGCCGGCTTGACGGAATCCGGACCGCCGTCTCAGCCCTCACGGCCGGCTCGCCCTCCGCCGACTATGCAGGCGGCGGGTCAGGCCGGCCGCCTTGGGCCGCCCCAGTTGGCGGGGTCGGCTCCGGCGCCCTCTCCAAGATGATGACGTCGTCACCGCTTCCCCCCAGCCCTGGCTGGTCGCCGCTGGCTCCCCCTGGCGAGGGCTCCATGTCCCCAGGCGCCATGACGCGCAGCGGGGTGACCATCAAAACCTCCCCTGCCGCCGCCGCGGCCTCAGCCTCTGCTTGGGCCCTGGCTGCGGCATCGGCGAGTGCCTTCGCCGCCTCCTCCTCCCGTGCCGCCTGGGCAGCGGCCGCCCTCCGTGCTTCCGCCTCCCGCGCCTCTCGCTCCGCCCGCGCCTCCCGCGCACTCCTTTCCGTCGCCTCCTGAAGGTCGGCACGGGGGTCCACGCGGCGGGTGGTGCTCCCAGAGCCCCTTGGCGACTCGACGACGGAGCCGGCAGCCGCCCGCTCAGGTGACAACGGAGCTCTGATCGTTGAAAAAAAAAGACAAAGGTTTCAAGAACCACCAAAGAAAAGAAAGAAAGAGAGTACACAAAGAAAGCGAACTTACGCCGACATGGTCCGCGGTTGCTTCACCGCCTTGCGGACGCGAGCCGCCTTTGCGGCCGCCTCCTCCCACCTGGTGGCTGCTGCCCCGCCTCTGGGCTTCTTCGTTCGGCTGCCAAACAAGCCCTGGGCGGCGCGACGCTTCTGACCTCCACCCCGAGCTGGCTGCGTGGAAGAGGAACCCGCGCCGCGTCTAGATGCCGGCTGGCGGCGCAGGACGGCTTCGGCCTCATCGTCGTCCGGCCAGTCGTCAAAGGTAGCGCTGAGCCCGGAGCCGCCCGCTTCGCCGCCAGCTTGGCCACCACCCGGCTCGACGTCGTCGTCCATACCGGCCGCGCCAGGTCGGGGTCCTCCAGATCGTGTTCGGCCCGGTCGGGGACGAATCGGTGCTCCGCCTCTGACCCGCCGGCCGGCTGAAGCAGAGGGCTCTGTCGAAAAGAAAACCGGCTAAGTTAGAATTTGCTAAGAGGAACTCGGCAACAAATCAAAGAGAGAGGAAAAGAGACAAGGAGAACATACCGTAGGCGGCGGATTGGCTCGGCTATATGGCTCCTTGCCGAACTGCCACTCTTCGGTGAGTTTGCAGTTCGCAAGGTAGTTCACCATGTAGGCGACCTCCGTGCGCGGCATCTCCTTGGTGCACATTCGGCTCGGATCGAGCTGGCCGCTCATCTGACAGATCAGATGAGGCCGGCTCTGGAGCGGAAGAACCCGGCGCGTGACGAACGCGGCCAGAAGGTCGGGCCCCGTCAGGCCCTCCGACTGAACCATCACCCGCAGTCGGGCGATGGCGGCGTTTCCAGCCGGCGACAGCGTCACAGCCCGAAAGGACCACTGGGGCAGCCTGCCCGCCGGTGGGCCGGCTACGTAAGCCGGCAGGTTGATGTAGTCGCCCCGCGGGGCGATGTTCCGCACGTAGAAGTACGACTTCTGCCACTTCTTCACCGATTGGATCAGCGTGATGACGGGGAAGGGGTTGTCGGCGGCCGATCTCCGCGACGCGATGAAGGCGCCAGTCTGAGCCGGCACGCCCCGCATGCGCGTGCCCAGCTTCGACTGGAAGAACTCCCCCCAGAGCTCAAGGGTGGGGAGGACGCCGAGGTAGCCCTCGCACAGGGTGACGAAGGCGGACAGCAGCACCACCGCGTTTGGGGTGAGATGGTGCGGCTGGAGCTGATAGAAGTCGAGCCAGGAGCGGAAGAAGGCGCTCACTGGGAGACCGATGCCGCGCAAGAAGTGCGAGCGGAAGACCACCCGCTCGCCCTCCTGCGGCTCCGGCGTGATTTCCTTCGCCGGCGCGAGGCGGACCTCCACCTTGTCCGCGGCCGGCAGCCGCCGAGTCTTGCGGAGGAAATCGACGTGGTCTTCGCGCACGTTGGAGCCATCCCAATCCCCGCCGTACTGCTCCGTGGCGGGAGGCATGGCGAAAACTAGCGCGACGGCGGAGGAATGTGCGGTGGAAGAGCGCGGCGGCGAGGCGCTGTCGCAAGAACGGCGAGCAAGGAAGATGGTGGAAGTAGGAGGAGCGTGTGAGGGCCTGCCGCCCACCACCTCCCCCTACTTATAGCTTCGCGAGGCGAGGCCGAAGAGGCCGGACGTGGGGGGAAACGTGGGATTAACTGCGCCCACTCCCCCCACGTCTCGCGATTATTGCGCATAAATGCGAGCCGAAACTGCCGCATGGGACGTGCGGGCGGTTTCGGGATACAGAGAATCCGCGCCTGGGCCCGGGCGCGGACGTGGCGGGCCCCCGCCCTGCGGCGACGTCCCATCGCACACGTGGGCTGGTAGGCTTTCTGGCCATGGGAGGCCACGTGGTTCGCAGACGGCAAGTGGCCGGCCCGCGGCCCGGTGCACGCGCCAGCGGGCTCCCACCCTCCGACTCCGGAAGATTTCAACTCAGGCGGTGCGCCTGACCAAGGCCGCCTCCCAGCTGCCAGCTTGCTAAGATGGGAAGCTGATCGAGCTTCTCAACCCCTACTCCACCTCGAAGCCCAATCAGCTTCGGGGACTACTGTCGGAGTAAATGGCCACGGGTAGCCTAACCGACTGCCCCTGGTTCTTCTGAAAAAATTATCAGGCCTTCGGGCCTCCAAGCACTCCAAGCATTGGGCCGCCTTCCCTGGCCGGCTACCTCTGAAGCCGACTCCCGGAAGGCGACCCAGCCTCAGCAACCCCTCCACAGGACGACTACGGGGTGGCCGGCTCCAAGAAGCCGGCCAAGAAGAATGCCGACTCCAAGAAGCCGGCCGAGACCACAACCACCAAAGTTGTTCCCACATAACGGCGACACGACGGGGTGTGGCCACAGTGCGGCCCACTACCGCCGAAGCCCGAGGCGGGCATGGCTACAGGAGGCTGTACGGGACGGCCGTCTCCCGTGCGGCTCGGCACTGTAGCCATGCTAGCCTCGACGTCATCCACGACAGACTCCCGTACGGCCCACGGGCGGCGGGCCCCTTCAGCCAGAGAGAGGCATGAAGGCGGCCCGGCCTTTCCCAGTCGGCCAAGAGCATAGCCGGCCCCCAGAAGCCGGCTACTCCCTTACTCGAAGCAGGAGCCCCATTAAGGAGACAAGACGAGGTAAGGCTACAGTGAGAGCCCCCGAGGCGGCCCACTGTAGCCACGCTTACCTCGACAAAGCCCTCGTCATCAGAGGCGAGGCTACAGTAAGCAGCCGTCGACAAGACCCTAGGCGGTGGGGCCGGCCTGTCGACCAAGAAGCCGGCAGCCGGCGGGACCCACCAGCCGGCGGGACCCAGCAGCCGGCGGAGAAGCCAGCGAGCATAGACACTGACGGCTGGGACCAGAGCCCAGTCGAATTACCATTGTACCCCCGGGGGGTAGGCCTATATAAACCCCCCGGAGCACCCATGCAAAGGGTTGGGCTCTGAGCATAGAGTTGGCTTCTAAGCATAGCACACACACCATAGATAGAGAGAAGAGAGAGCTAGCCTTGTTCTTCTTCTCCCTTGAACCCAAACAGCTCTAGGAGCGATTTTAGCTACCTTTCCTGATCTAGTGATCATGCGGAGACCCCGCAGAGCAAGACTAGGGGTGTTATCTCCTCGGAGAGCCCCGAACCTGGGTAAGATCCGCCGGCGTGCATGTCTTCGCCTCATCCCGTTTCCAGGCACCGGCGACGTCTTATTGGCACCCACACAGATAAGCCATCCGTTGGCATATGTCGCACCAACCACCCTACACAGTTGAAGAAAGAGCCTACTCCTGGTACTGTATATTAGTGATAGGGGTGTGTAAAAAGTACACGTGAATACCAGGCATTGTGCATGTGTGTATACTATCGACGAACTAGCCCCCAAGCTTGTATAACATACTAAGGGCCTAGGGTTACAAATCATATACAGTCGGCTTATCACCAGTGGGGATAGAGTCCTCCGCGACTCTGGTAGCTTCGTGTTGTACGCCGAGTTCTCCACATGGGTCTTCATATAACACGTCTCGGTCCAACCTATATGTGGCGCAGGATGGAACCGACCCATGAGTCTTCATGTTGACCCACCACAACTAGAAATGATGTGCCCACCACACCACACACGCAATCGGCCACTAAGAAAATAAGCATATACAATAGTACAATGGTATCTAGCTCACGATACGTCTCAATATTTTGTTGATGACACTAACGGACTTTGCATTTGATGCGTGCTCCGTATTTTGTTGACGACACTTACGGTCATTGTATTTGAAGCGAAAGCACGATATGATCACTGGACTTCAGAATAAGCTCATCACAGTCACGACATACATTTTGTCGTGCTAACCAACATGTGGTTGGATGGTTAGAGGATAGTGGTTTCTCGAGCCCACCAAGGTTAAAGTCCCGGTGCTCGCATTTATCTTGTGTTAATTTCAGTATTTTCCGGCGATGTATGTTCAGTGGGAGGAGACGTTCCACTCGACTACGAAGCACCTATGGTGACTTCATAAAATCTCAAGATCATATATGCTGGCCCACTCTCTCGAAGGTGCTCCTAGGGGTAGGGTTCGCGTGTGTGTGCGCTTATAGCGGTGAGTGCTTGCGCGTATATATGAGCCCTTGCGTCTGTACCGTGTTAAACAAATACTCCCTCCGTCCCATAATATAAGAACGTTTTTGACACTAGTGTAGTGTTAAAAACGTTCTTATATTTTGGGACAGAGGGAGTACATATCATGATTATACGGTCACTGGCTCACCCGTACAACTCCGTATTTTGTTGATGACACAATCAATTGACCAGTCAAACGTTCCACGCGGCACAACTAGTGTTGCACCATCGGGGCGCGTAACCATGGGGCCCACCTGTCAGCCCGTATATGAAAGAAAGAAATGGTAGTTTGAGTCTGTACTGTGTTAATAAAATAGGAGTACATTTTAGGGTGATCATACGGTCACTGGCTCACCATACAGCTCCGTAATTTGTTGATAACACGATCAATTGACCTGTCAAACGGTCCACATTCAGCAGCGCACATTACCATAGGGCCCACCCTTCAGCGCGTATATGAAGGACAGAAATGGTAATAAATTAGTGGTCGGTGGGTATTCGAAGTCGTGAGACCTCTGGTTGGCAGTCACCGGCAGTTGGGGGGCGTTCATTGGGCGGTGGGGTGGGGATCTCCGGAGAAAAAGCTCGGCGGGGGGGTGGGGGGCTAGAGGGATGGCCGGTGCGGCGGCGGACCGGCGGTGGGGAGTGGTTTCGGGGAGGGCGGGCCGGCCGCGGGCGGCGGGGGCTGGCGGTTCGGCCGGTGGTGGCTGGCGGCTCAGGGGGGTGGAGTTTGATGATAAACTAGAGGCCCTTGATTTCGTATCCAACGGCTGGAAAATCTAATCACCGGAGATGAAAAAGTCAGTCGACTGACGTGTAGCCTCACCCCGCACGTACACATGCACGCACGCAAGACACGCACACATGTAGGCGTGCAACACTGACACGTACACACGCACGCATGCTGGCGTGCAACACTGACACGTACACATGCACTCACGAACACACGCACGTACGCACCCATGCATGCAACACTGAAACGTACCCTTGCACGCATGCAACACTCGCACGCCTGCATGCACACAGCACACGACGCAAGACACACGCTCAACCTATACGTGCATGCACCCTTTGTTAAGGACATGGATTGTTACGGGTATTAATCAATCTTATCTGTGATAAGCAGAACATTGATGTTTGCAACGGTCTTTATGAATCACAACGTATCAAACGGGCTATCAACATAGTAAGCTTATCTACATGAAAAAGATGACGTCACACTCAATGAACAATCATCGGTTTATGAAATGCCCGCTTCTGACCGCCCTAGCCCACCAAAGGTTCCTCTGCTGTGCGCTGCCTGCATTGGGTCACTGACATGCAGGCCATGCACCCAAAGAGCCCACACATCAGTGGAAGAACGGCGCGGTGTCCTAGGTCAGAGTCGAGGGCGCCACTCGAGGCACGCCCGGCTGAACACGCCTCCGTGCCGCATTCAAACGCCTCCATGAAACCCGCCCGTGTGGAAGCCGAGAAACCCACTCTGGACACACGTCCGTTCATGACCGGGCCGGCGTTAAACGCAACACCGGCCGAGCTCCTCCTGTCCGCCGTCTATGTAATCTCCTATTTAAACGAGGCCAAACGCCGGCCAAGAATCGCACACCTCCGCCGCTCCCCTATCTCCTCCACCATTTTGTCCACTCTTACAATGGCTTACGAAGAGTAGTTATTCCGCATCCAAGCCGGCTGGGTAGCCGCCAGATACGAGCTATGCAGCTCGCTGATCCACCTCCCTCCCCTCGCCCAACGGAGCCAGTTGCCGCCCCAAGCCGGCGCGTGGTTCAGCAACTCGCCGCTCCAGGCCAGCTCGACGAGGAGCGGCGCACGGGCGTCGTTGTTGCCGTCCACGCCGCCGCCTCGTACCGCGTCTCCCGTTTCTGTGGCCAAGACTCCCATGCCGGCGGCCGCGCCATGCAAGCAGCGACAGAAGCCGGGTGCGCGGAGAGCGACGAGTCGGTGGCCAGCGCCTCCGCGTCCGCCGCCATCATCAAGGAGAAGTAGAACACGGGAGGCCGCCGCCGCTTGGGTCCCATGAAGGCCACCGCGGAGGCGACGCCGGCGTACATAGCAGGTGTCTTGCCGGATCCTTTTGTTGCGAGGACCTTCGTCGACCCCGCATGGGCTCCACGGAAGAGGGGAATGTTAGGATGAACTCAAGCCAGTGCCGGCCATGGCGAAGTAGTGGCCGGTGATGAACTCGAACCGGTGCCGGCCACCATCATCTTCGGCACCAGCCAATGATATCAGTTGGGCAGTGGGGAAGCGAGCCATCCTTTGCACTGAAGCATATACCTCCGGGGCTCCCGGCAGTCCGGTGATCGTGCTGCCGGACATGAGGAACACAAATCGATCGGCGGGCGACCATTTAGGCCAGGTATTATATACATGTGCTGTCCAGAACTAGCACCGCGTAGTTCATTTGAATGTAATGAAATCCGTCATGTTTGTATGAAAATCCGGTATTTTATATGATTTTCGTCGTTGTTTATATGAAATATCAGTTTGTCTACGTGTTTGCGTGAATTTCGTCCGGTTGGTTGAGTTGCTGTCATAATGTGTGCGGCTACGGTTGGATGGCGTAATTTGCGGGTCGCCGGTCGGTCTGCGGGCGGCTCGAGCGGCGTTGTGGGACAAAAAAACACAGCTCATGCGAGCTCGTCTCCAACGTGCGCGCTGGAGGATGCATGACAGCATGAGCACCCGAGCCATTCCTCGTTCATCGGTGGCAAAGGCACCGGTGGACAAAAGGGTCGCCAATATTTTGGCTACCCCGGGCAAGATCCAAACAGCCCCTCCCAACAGATTCAAATCCCTCGTTCGCCGTGGAATTTTTCCATGTGTTGTTTTCATGGACTAGTAAGATGCCCGTGCATTGCACGGAACATCAAGATGCATTTTTTTACAAACTCCCGCATGCATGCAAGGCATAATTAATGTCCTCCTTTGCTAGTACCACGAGGCAAACACCATTAATATTCATCGATTAGTGTTAGTGGCCTTGTATATCTGCAAATTGTAATTTTGATAGTGGCCCCTTGTATATAAAAATGGAGGGAGAAAGATGAGAGATAAGGTGAGGAGGAGTGGGGCGTGGTGGTGACTGGTGGTCGGACTGGGCGGAGGCATGGGGATGGACGGCGCATTATGTCTAGGTTTGTATCTCTCTCACACACACCCACGTAGGTGGGGACGTGCACGAAGAGAAGAGGTGCACACACGGCGCACGTACTCCCGTCTCTTTCCCAACCACACCCGCGCGGGTACACAGTGGAGCTCATTTCTGTACGAAAAAGGCAGCCCACGTGGTAATTTGGCACGTGTACTGGTTGTCCACTTGGTGGAGGGAGGATCGTCTACCACGGGTGAACAAACAAATTGCGACTTGACGCGTTATGTTAAATTTAAAAAAGAGGCAAACCATGTGGGACCTACCTTAGAGGCAAGGCTCTATACACTGGAGTACTTTTGATGTGTCCCGTCAACTCGCAGAACGAGGAGAAGCTTGCTTAGTACGCCGTCTCCCCCACCCACGGGCGCGGTGGCTCGCAGGATGAGGTGAAGCTTGCTTAGGAGTAGTAGTACTACTACTACTACTACTGTACGCCTTTACGCCCGCTCCCTCACCCACGCGCGCGGTGGCTCGCAGCACGAGGAGAAAATTTTACAACTCCCTCCGTTTACTCCTCGTTCCTACTATGTACTTTGGTTAGTACTCCCTCCATTTACTTATACAAGGCCACTATAAAAAATACATTTTGCATCTATACAAGGCCACAAATAGTATTCGAGACAAAAGTTACTACTCCCTTCTTTCCAGTTTATGGCTCAATTTCAAAATCTCTCCAACCAAGGTAGACGGTGAGTGGTCGAATTAATTTCGTAGTTTGCACAAGTAATTAGTACGCTCGTTTTTCTCAAGAAGTTATGTTTACCGAGGCATTAATTAGAACGAATGCATGAATGACCACTAAATTTCCATGAACTTGTACATGCATTGGTTAGTTTCCTCTTGACACTGCTTGCGTTGGGTGATCTAACGCACCTCGAAATCCAACATGTAATGGTACTACTACTAGTATAGTAGAATTGAGACTTATCAAACGGAAAAACGAATGTGTTTTAGATGAGCCCTATAAACCCTAGTGGGTACGTACTCCGTAAAAACAATTTTTTCCAAAACTAAGTCGCTCCCTTTCATGAATTCTGTAGTATACTCCTCCGTCGACGCTCCCTTTCATGAATTCTGTACTTCTTGTCGCCGACATGTGGGACATATAGCAACTGGGTCGACGTGTCAAGCACCAAATAACAGTGCAGAACAGCAGGGGGGACGCACCCCACTCATACCGGCCCAGTAGTAGTAATGAGCAATGAGACGTCAAATCACAATGCCGCACCTTCCCAGACGGACGAAGCAACCATTATTTCACACTTCGGTTCGCCATCATCTCAAACCACGTAGTATTGCTTCTGCCTCAAGAGGGACACGCGCATCGCCTTGGTACATCATGACACGTGGGACCGCATGACAGGCCATGCTCCCCCGCCGATCGCTCGGTAAAATCACCTCATTTTTACTATATTTCCTCCGTATCGGTTTACTACATGGCATGCACGTCGTTCTAGGTTGAGAATTTAACTGGCTATATATGTGATGAACAGTACTCTAGCCTTTTAAAAAATGTATACTTTTGTACAGTAGTACTATCGATGGATTGCGCCATGGAGCAAAAATTGAAATTAAAAAAAGGTGGTACATATAGAGAGCGCTCGTCGCCAAATTATGCATATAGTACTATTAAAAAAGCTAGTACGTGCTTAATTGGGGTGCTAAATTCTATTAAATAAATACTAGTAGTATGTACATACTGAAGAGTTAAAGTAACGAGAAGAAACATAACATAGTTCTGCTGGGGGCTCAGCACAACACACCCCTCAAATTAAACTAAGCACACCTGAAATTAAACTGTGCAACTAATCCGGTAGACACTGCATTAGAAGTTTAGAACCACCATGAGCAACGACACTGCCACCTTACTCGGAGTCCTCGTCCACGTCCTCGACTTCGTCCTTGTCCCTCTTCCTCTTGGCCGATACTTCTTTGCTTGAACCGCACACTTGGCTGTTGCTCTTCATCCAACCCTTATAGATATTGAAACAAAGGTAGCCATCCATTGCAGCGTAGTGGATGTGGTCTATATCTAGTACATTCCGCTGCCATGCATGACGATGAAACGTGTAATGAGGTTTCTCCAGTTTATGGTACGAAGGATGAACCATGGCTCCTGCCAGGGTCAGCATTGAAGGCTGACAAGAGGGCACCAGCCGATTCTTCTGGAGGTCGAGGGGTTGCCTACAACAAGGCCTATCCAACCCAGGACTTCTTTGTCGTTCTTAAAGTCTACAGTAACGAATTTCACTGTTTTGTCCTTGAGGAAGTTCTTAAAATCCTGGCACTCAACGTCGGCATGGCATATGTGGTAGACCAAGCAAACATTATGTACACAAACCTGGATCACGGCGGGCTTCTTCCTCTCTTCGTCCTTTAGATCCTTCTCTCATCCTAGGACTATGGTGTACTCAACATCTAGCCCAGCGACCCACTCATCATTTGAGTTTTCAAACATGCGTCTGAAGCGAGAAAGGCATCCTTTCACCGTCGCGGAAGAACGGGTGCAGATGACGTCGAACTCATCGTCGGTGATGGTTCCAACCTTGTACTCACCGCTGATCATGGAGATTTGGGATGCCATGGATTTGGGAGGAGGGTTAGGATTAGTGGAACTGCCGAAATGTGAATGGACGGGACGACTAGGAGCGAACCGCCGTAGTATTGAAGGACGTGCGGGGACGAGTAGGAGCGAACTGCCACCGTGCGAACGGCAGGGTAGTGGCTTTCCATTCTCCCATGATACGGGCTTCCGAGAGCCCTTGGATCTGGGATCGAACGGTTGCATGGCGTGATTCTAGACCTATGGGTGAATATCCTATCCTGGAGGGTTATTCTGCAAATTTTCAGTAACTTAGCATGCGACCGTTTGATCTCAGATCCAAGGGCTGCCAGCAGCCCGTATCATGGTCGCGCCTACCATGACCGTCGCGTCGCTCGCGCGGTCGCGCCCTTGGAGATTTAACACGGTGCGTTAGGCTATCTGATGTTGGCATGTCATACATAGTCATCACTTAGTCACTCATACTACAACAAGGTTGGCTATAAGGTTGGCTATAAGTGTATTTTTTTACTCCTCTCTATCTCTTTCTTCGTACTCCCTGTGTCCCATAATATAAGAACGTTTTTGACACCAGTGTAGTGCCAAAAACGTTCTTATATTATGGGACACAGGGAGTACTAGTATTTATTGCATTTGCCAAGGAGTGACCTCTTCCAATGAAATGGTGTTGCTAAGTTTGCTTCATTTAATTAGCTATAGACTCAAAATTGTCTTTTCACCTAGGTACACGCGCTTAGCACCGTTTCTTCTTTGGGTCACCAAACTAGTCTCTCTCTTCTTGATTAACTTGCCACATCAGACTTTATGCCTATGTGGCAAGCTTAAGCACCTGTAGGAGCAAGTAAAAGTAAGTACAATAGTGTGCTTTACATGGCATTTTTGCATATGTGGAGGAAAGAGAGGCAAGGAAAAAGTGGAGAAGTGGGCTCTCATGCAAGAGCCAGCCTCTACTACATGGTGGAGCATTGGGAGAGGCACCTGTATGGAGGTGGTCAGGAATCAGGAGACTCACGCCGGTCGTAGCGCCGCAGTTGAAATGATAATGGCAAGTCAAATCATGGGGCCCCACCTGTCCAGCAGTAACTCGCTGTCAAATCACACAACCCTACGTTTGCAGCAGCCTACTCCCTCGTCTTCTCGCATCTCTGTCGAACCGACTAGGCGGAACTGCCCCGCCTACCGCGCAGGAAAAGCCCCGCCCTCGACTTTTAAATACAACTACATCCGCTTAAGAATCCAATGATATACTTTTTGTGACATAGTAACTCATATTTAGTTAGTCAAATGGATGACCTAGAACTACGTGCAGGCCCTATAAACCGAGACACCTAAAAATAAAAAAACCGAGATGGAGAGGGTAGTTCAGCACGTATCTTTTTAGATCAATATAGTCAGGATTCACCAAGGAGCAAAACCAAGTGGGAGGCTGCTCCTGTCGTGTTGGCGTAGCAACTCAAGCAGGGTCAGTCCGCACACGAAATGGCGACACACTTAACAGGACCCCTTTGGCCGACATGTGGCTCATCCACCGTCTTGTTCCACGTGCGATGCACCAAATTACAGTTCGGAGCAGCGGTTGGAATTGGAGGCACCCCGGTCGTAGCGCCGCAGTAGTAGAAAATGAGCGATGAGGGGTCAAATCATAAAGCCCCACCTTTCCCGCATTAAGCTGGACGGACGAAGCAACCATCATTTCACTCTAGGGCGCAAGAACATAAAGAAATGATGGTTGCTTCGTCCGTCAAACTTAGACTGCGGGGAGGTGGGGTTTTGTGATACGACGGCTCGTTACTGCCGTGCTACGACCGGGGTGACTCTCCGCCTACATACTACCTTCTAATTTGGTGGATGGCATTTGGGCCCGCGCGCTGCATGGCCCGCATGTCGGTGAACAAAAGTATAACGGCATTCAGTAGAGGGAGACGTTTCAATGACCTAGGAGGAGCCAGAAGCGGTAGAGTGTCTCCACTGTACTAGTAGTAATTGTTTTTCTGGGTAGCTGTAGAGTGTCTCCAGTGTACTAGTAGTAATTGTTTCTCTGGGCCCAAGACAAAACAGCCCATCCACACTAGTAAATAGTAAAATCAATTCAAAAGCCCATCCACATTGGGTGCTCTTCTTCCTCCTCGCTCCCACCCACCTCACGTCAGCTCGCTCCACTCGTACCCCCAAATTCCTCACCTCACTCCTACAGAAAACCCCAGCTCCCCTTCTTCCTCACTCCTACAGAAAACCCCCAGCTCCCCTTCTTCTTCGCTCGCACTACAACTAGGCTCGTCATTCGTTACTCTGCTCAAATCCGTGAGCGCGACGCGACGCCCTCGAGGAAAATGGAGTCGACTGACCCCAGCGCCAAGAAGATGAGGCTCCCACCAGCGGCGACGCCTGTTGTAGATCCCGCACCCGGCAGCGCGGGGAGAAGCGGCGACCCCGCCCCCACCGGATCCTAGGAACCCATAGAATCTCGGGTGGACCGCATCAGCGATCTCCCGGACGCCGTCCTTAGGGAGATCATCTCACTTCTCCCCACCAAGGATTGCTGCCGCACCCAAGTCCTCTCAATTCGGTGGCGCCATCTATGGCGCGCCGTGCCCCTTAATCTCGACTGTCGTCAGCTATCTCTCTTCAATGATTTTGAAATCCCCAGAGCCATCATCTCCTCCCACCAGGGCTCCGTTCAAAGCCTCTGCATCCCGTCATGCTACCTGAGCAAGCATACCATGCCCTGCATGGTGGACGCCTGGCTGAAATCCCCTGAATTCACAGAACTACAGCTGCTTGAGTTCTACTATTCCCCTGGAAATCACATACCACATACCGAACGCCATGAACTTGTGCCCTCAACACCGATGTCCATCTTGCGGTTTTCATCCTCTCTCCACACCGCCACCTTTGCGCTGTGCTACCTACCAGACAATCTGGTACTAAACCTTCGACTCCCATTTCTCAAGAAACTTTCACTTGTGCGGGTTCGTATATCGGAGGCCTCATTGCACAGCATCATCCACTCCAGTTGCCCTGCCCTGGAGTGCTTGGTGCTTGTTTTCACAGTTAGAATCGGTTGTCTCCAAATAAAGTCGCCTAACCTTGTAAGAATTGGAATTTCTTTTGACGGAAGGCAGCTCATCATCCAAGATGCCCCTTCACTTCAAAGGTTGATCCTTGATTCTAGTTATTCACCGTTGCAAATAACCGTCCTCTCTGCGCCTAAACTGGAGACCTTGGGTGTAATACATGATCTCTGTGCTCATTTCAATATGGTGTTTGGCTCCACAGTTCTTCAGGTACTTTATATTATCATCTACACTTGTTACCATAAGCTGCATTTTAAATTTCTGCGCATAATTTATATATCATCTTGGAGTACACATTTTGTACTAATATTATGTTCTATGCTCAGTGAAGAGTTTCTCCATGGATGGCCTATCAATGGTGCTGGATTCTGTCAATATCTTATATATCCAAATGAATAGTTTTGATCTGAACAAGATTATTGGCTTGCTGCAATGCTTTCCATGTCTGGAGAAGTTGTATATAAAGGTGATAATTTCACGCACATTGGAAGCCCGCGTATAGTGTACTAGAATTAACCGTTCAGCTTTTGCTCTTTCGACACTCTTCTTTTAGACCTTAACTGTTTTCAATCTTCATGTCTATTTAGGCAACAGGACGGGGTAAGAAAGTTATAACCAATTGGTGGATTCGTAAACATCGGGATTTTCTCACTTCTCATGAGATTCGATTGAAGACAATAACGCTAGAACGATATGTAGCCAACCGTGCAAACACAAGATTTGTCACATTCTTCCTGCTGAATGCGAGGTTACTATTGTCCATCAGGCTTAAGTTTATCAGCAGCATGGTTTTGACGGATGGGTATGTCGAAGAGCAAAAAAAGGAGTTTCAAGTGGGCAAAAGAGCTTCTGAACGTGCCGGGCTTCTATTTACAACATATTGTGGTCATAATCCAGTAAATTTTACGACCCAGGATGTTCATTCTATGGACCTGAACGATCCATTTGACTGTGACTGCCGAAAACAGTGCTGGAGTTAGATGTTGTTGCCCTTTTCAATCTGGTTTTTTTGTAAACCAGATGAACAATTAACCCTCGTGCTTTTGTATAGTTTGTAAGCTGGAGTTAGATGTTCCTGCCCTTTTCAACTCGGCTGTGACTGTCATATTTTCTTTGAAACAAGGCAAATGGCTTGCCATTCGTTTAATTTAGAGTGAAATATTGTAACAAATCCCAACCAAGGGAAATAACATCACTCTCACCGGCTGCTTGAGCTCACTATGCATTACAGAAGCCAAGTGATTAGCCCCCACCAGCACCCACAAACTTATTTCGAACTAGCACATCAAATGGGCTGTAAATTTTCATAGGAAAGGCTGCATGACCGTGACAGATTTGGATTCTGACATTTGGGACCCGCGAGGAAATAGCCTATCCAAGGTGGTGTCGACTTACTAGCCAGTCAACAAACGATTCTGCCTACCAGCCGTTGGATTGACATCCAACATCTGTCGTGTATCTTCTATCTCTTGTCTTCTTCTTCCTCCAGCCGCCCAAACCAAACCACCCCGTCGGCTTCGCCTGCTCCCGCCTCCCATGGCTGGCTGCGCCTCCGCCGCCCTACCGTACGTACCCTCCAACGTTGGCCAGCCCCTCCCTCTATTCCCCCACACGTCCTGTTATTCTCCGGCGATGTCAGCCCCAACACGCACCCGCGCCCGAACCAGTCAACCCTCGTACTCCCCTCCGCCTGCGACTGGACCGGCGCATCTTCAACGGCTCCTGTTCGTTCTGTCCGAGGCCTCGCCATTGTCCTCCGCCTTGCGGCCTTGGTTCGCTTGCCGTGCGCGGTGCGCCGCCCTCTTGCGTTGTCAACGGCCTCAACAACCGAGAGGAACAAGGAGATGACTGTACGTGGAGAGGATGACAGTAGGGACCCACCAGCGTCATGGCAGTACGCAAGCAAGTGCCTCTATAGTACAAGCCCAAAAATATGGTTCCTCCTAATGGTTGGACATCTGGGGCTCACGCCATTGTCAACGTAGTCAATAAACGAGAGAATTACACTACGATCGGCTGACACAAGGGACCCAGCAAGTCGCGCAGTTTTTTTAGGAACAAGCAGTTGTTATTTATACTAGTTTTAGCGACGGATCAGGGTAACAATGGGGCTGTGCGGGGGCTGTGGCCCGTCTAGCCAGGGTTTTATTTATGTTTACCACATCATGAGCCCAGTTGTGTTTTTTTCTTGCTGAAAATGGATAGCCCAGTTCTATTTTTTTTAAGAAATACCTAAACAAGGCCTACTGGCTTTATCGGCCCTGCTAGGCTGCAAATCTTTCAAGACGAGGAGAGTTTCATTCGGTTTGCCCAGAAATGGGTTGTACATTATTAAAACACATCAAACCGGGAATTAGTTTCAATTTTTTTTCATTACAAGATCTTAAATTCCATTGATTTTTATGCGTGGACAATTATTTGGATTTTATATTTATATAAATTATTTTTCAAAATAGTTTGAATGTGAATCGATATTTCTGGATTAAAAACAGTTGACCGCACCGAAATATGCAAAATTTCGTATACTTTTTAACCGTGGCCACAATATGGGGTGTAATGCTAAGAAAAAGAAGATGGGCTCCAAAAAAATTCTTAAGAATTAGCAAATGGGCTGTACATTATTAGAAATAATGGCAGGTGGGTTGTATGCTGTTTTCCATAGATTTGAGGCTGACTTGTGCGCCTACTACAGGTTGACGCGTATGCTTTCATAAAAAAAAGGTTGACGCACACGCAACGCCCTGTCAACTTAGTCAACACACGAGAGCAATGACTGTTGGATGCCCATCCAACGGCTGTCGTGCTTCTTCAATCTCTGCTCTTCATGCTCCAGCCGCTCAAACAAGCGCCGGCGGGACTGCCTGCTCCCTCCTCCCGCGGCCGGCTATGCTGCCGCGCAGGCCTCACGGCCTCACCGTACTCCCATCGCTGGCCTAGCCATCCCTCTACTCACCCACACATGCTGTTATTCTTCGGCGACGGCAGACGAACCAGTAAACCCTCGTACTCCTCCGCGTGGGAAACAACTGCCGAGTATTCCCTGGCTCCGTGTCGTTCCCTTCCTAGGCTTCACCGTCATCCACCGCCCTGGTGCTCTCGGCGCGGCCTGGTCAATGTGGTCAATGAACGACATCCATCGGAAGTGGAGTGTACGTGGAGAGGCTGACAGCTGGGTCCACGGCCGCACGCAAGGAAATGCCTCCTTATTACGCGCAAAATAATGATTCCTCCACCTGACAGCTAGGACCCACAGGAAGGGCCTCTGTATTTCATGAAAAAAATGTTCCCCTCGCTGACAGGTCGGACCACTAGCTATATCTTCGCACGCAAGGAAGTGCCTCCTTATTACGCCCAAAAAATGAATACCCCCCTGCTAGCTGGGACCCACCATATTGTTGGGCTGACTTGTGGGCCTACTAAGTTGACGGGGACGGAGGGCTTTGTCAACTTAGTCAATACTCCAGTGACCGTATGATGTCCATCCAACGGCCATAGTGTTTCTTCAACCTCTGGTCTTCTTGCTCCAGCCGCCCAAAGCAGCGCCGGTCGTGCCACCTGCTCCTGCCTCCCGTGGTCGGCTGTGCTACCGCGGAGGCCTCACCGCCCCCATACTACTCCCACCACTGGCCAGGCCATCCCTCCACTCACCCACACCCCCTGTTATTCTGCGGCGACGGCAGCCTCACACCGCAGCCGAACCAGTGAACGCTCGTACTCCTCTCCGCGTGGGCATCCACTGTCGCGTCTTGCCCGGCTCTGCGTCGTCCCCTTCCAAGGCCTCGCCGTCGTCCACCGCCGTGGTGCTCTCGGCGCGGCGTGGTCAATGTGGTCAACGAACAACTTCCATCGGAAGAGTACTGTACGTGGAGAGGCTGACAGCTGGGTCCACGGCAGCCGCAAGGAAGTGCCTCCTTATTACGCGGAAAATAATTATTCCTCCACCTGACAGCGGGGACCCATCGGACGGGCCACCAGTATTTTGTGAAAAAAATCATTTCCCCCTGACTGCTGGGACCCACCGGACGGGCCACCGTATTTCGCGAAAAAAAGTTCCCCCCGCTGTAAGCTCAGACCCACCGGAAGTGCCTCCTTATTACGCACAAAAAAATGAATACTCCCCCGGCTAGCTGGGACCCACCTTGGTGGGAGGCTGACTTGTGGGCCTACTAAGTTGACGGGGACGAAGGGCTTTGTCAACTTAGTCAATATGAACGATTCTAGATCCAGTGACCGTACGATGTCCATCCAACGGCCGTAGTGCTTCTTCAACCTCTGGTCTTCTTGCTCCAGCCGCCCAAAGCAGCGCCGGTCGTGCCACATGCTCCTGCCTCCCGTGGCCGGCTGTGCTGCCGCAGAGGCCTCACCGCCCCCTACTATTCCCACCATTGGCCAGGCCCTACGGCGATGGCAGCCTCACACCGCAGCCGAACCAGTGAACCCTCATACTCCTCTCCGCGCGGGCTTCCACTGCCGCGTCTTCCCCGGCTCCGCGTAGTCCCCTTCCTAGGCCTCGCCGTCGTCCACCGCCGTGGTGCTCTCCGCGCGGCGTGGTCATGTGGTCAAGGAACGACTTCCATCGGAAGAGTACTATACGTGGAGAGGCTGACAGCTGGGTCCACGGCCACAGCCCAGTGTTTTTGTGATTTGCCAAGTAAGTCGCTTTGTCAGGCCTGTTGGGCTGCAAATCTTCCAAGACGAGGAGAGCTTTCATTCGGCTGGCCGAGAAAATGGCCCATCAGTAATGAGAAATGGGCTGTATAGTTTTAAAACACGTCAAACCGGCAATTAGTTTCAAATATCTTTTTTTTTCATTTCAAGATTTTAAATTACATTAATTTTTATGCGTGGAGAATTTGTTGGATTTTATATTGATATACATTTATTTTTAAAATCAGTTTGAATGTGAGTCGAAATTTCGGGATTAAAAACAGTTCGGACCGCATCGAAATATGCAAAATTTCGTATAATTTTTTTACCGTGGCCACAATATGGGCTGTAATGCTAACAAAAAGAATATGGGCTCCAAAAAAACCCTTAAGAATTAGCAAATGGGCTGTAAATTATTAGAAATAATGGCAGATGGGCTGTATGCTGTTTTCCACAGATTTGAGGCTTTCCTAAAAAAGGTTGACGCACAAGCACTGACTGTTGGATGTCCATCCAACGGCCGTCGTGCTTCTTCAATCTCTGCTCTTCCTGCTCCAGCCGCTCAAACAAGCGCCGGCGGGACTGCCTGCTCCCTCCTCCCGGGGCCGGCTGTGCTGCCGCGCAGGCCTCACCGCCCCACCGTACTCCCATCGCTGGCCTATCCATCCCTCTACTCACCCACACCTGTTGTTATTCTCCGGCGACGGCAGACGAACCAGTAAACCCTCGTACAGTCGTACTCCCCTCCGCGTGGGAAACAACTGCCGAGTCTTCCCTGCCTCCGTGTCGTTCCCTTCCTAGGCCTCGCCGTCGTCCACCGCCCTGGTGCTCTCGGCGCGGCTGAAGGAAATATGCCCTAGAGGCAATAATAAAATATTATTTATTTCCTTGTATCATGATAAATGTTTATTATTCATGCTAGAATTGTATTAACCGGAAACATAATACATGTGTGAATATATAGACAAACAGAGTGTCACTAGTATGCCTCTACTTGACTAGCTCGTTAATCAAAGATGGTTATATTTCCTAGCCATAGACATAAGTTGTCATTTGATTAACGAGATCACCTCATTAGGAGAATGACGTGATTGACTTGACCCATTCCGTTAGCTTAGCACTCGATCGTTTAGTATGTTGCTATTGTTTTCTTCATGACTTATACATGTTCCTATGACTATGAGATTATGCAACTCCCGTTTATCGGAGGAACACTTTGTGTGCTACCAAACATCACAACGTAAATGGGTGATTATAAAGGTGCTCTACAGGTGTCTCCAAAGGTACTTATTGGGTTGGCGTATTTCGAGATTAGGATTTGTCACTCCGATTGTCGGAGAGGTATCTCTGGGCCCACTCGGTAATGCACATCACTATAAGCCTTGCAAGCATTGTGACTAATGAGTTAGTTGCGAGATGATGTATTACGGAACGAGTAAAGAGACTTGCCGGTAACGAGATTGAACTAGGTATCGAGATACCGACGATCAAATCTCGGGCAAGTAACATACCGGTGACAAAGGGAACAACGTATGTTGTTATGCGGTCTGACCGATAAAGATCTTCGTAGAATATGTGGGAGCCAATATGGGCATCCAGGTCCCGCTATTGGTTATTGACCGGAGACGTGTCTCGGTCATGTCTACATAGTTCTCGAACCCGTAGGGTCCGCACGCTTAAAGTTACGATGACAGTTTTATTATGAGTTTATGTATGTTGATGTACCGAAGGAGTTCGGAGTCCCGGATGAGATCGGGGACATGACAAGGAGTCTCGAAATGGCCGAGACGTAAAGATCGATATATTGGACGACTATATTCGGACTTCGGAAAGGTTCCGAGTGATTCGGGTATTTTTCGGAGTACCGAAGAGTTACGGGAATACGTATTGGGCCTTATTGGGCCATACGGGAAAGAAGGAAAAGGGCCTCAAGGGTGGCCGCACCCCTCCCCTTGGTCTGGTCCGAATTGGACTAGGGAAGGGGGGCGCCCCCTTCCTTCCTTCTCTTTTTCCCTTCCTCTTTTCCTATTCCATATGGGAGGTGGAATCCTACTAGGACTAGGGAGTCCTAGTAGGACTCCACACTTGGTGCGCCTCCTCCTAGGGTCGGCCTCCTCCTCCCTTGCTCCTTTATATATGGGGGCAGGGGGCACCCCATGGACACAACAATTGATCCTTGAGATCTCTTAGCCGTGTGCGGTGCCCCCCTCCACCATATTACACCTCGATAATACCGTTGCGGAGCTTAGGCGAAGCCCTGCGTCGGTGGAACATCATCATCGTCACCACGCCGTCGTGCTGACGAAACTCTCCCTCAACACTCGGCTGGATCGGAGTTCGAGGGACGTCATCGAGCTGAAAGTGTGTAGAACTCGGAGGTGCCGTACGTTCGGTACTTCATCGGTCAGATCGTGAATACGTACGACTACATCAACCGCGTTGTGATAACGCTTCCGCTGTCGGTCTACGAGGGTACGTGGACAACACTCTCCCCTCTCGTTGCTATGCATCACCATGATCTTGCGTGTGCGTAGGAAATTTTTGAAATTACTACGTTCTCCAACAGTGGCATCCGAGCCTGGTTTTATGCGTTGATGCTATGCACGAGTAGAACACAAGTGAGTTGTGGGCGATATAAGTCATACTGCTTACCAGCATGTCATACTTTGGTTCAGCGGTATTGTGAGATGAAGCGGCCCGAACCGACATTACGCCTACGCTTATGCGAGACTGGTTTCACCGTTGCGAGCACTCGTTGCTTAAAGGTGACTGGCGGGTGTCTGTCTCTCTCACTTTAGTTGAACCGAGTGTGGCTACGCCCGGTCCTTGCGAAGGTTAAAACAGCACCAACTTGACAAAATATCGTTGTGGTTTTGATGCGTAGGTAAGAACGGTTCTTGCTAAGCCCGTAGCAGCCACATAAAATATGCAACAACAAAGTAGAGGACGTCTAACTTGTTTTTGCAGGGCATGTTGTGATGTGATATGGTCAAGACATGATGTGATATAATGTGTTGTATGAGATGATCATGTTTTGTAACCGAGTTATCGGCAACTGGCAGGAGCCATATGGTTGTCGCTTTATTGTATGAGATGCAATCGCCATGTAATAGTTTTACTTTATCACTAGCGGTAGCGATAGTCGTAAAAGCAATAAGTTGGCGAGACGACAACGATGCTACGTGGAGATCAAGGTGTCGCGCCGGTGACGATGGTGATCATGACGGTGCTTCGGAGATGGAGATCACAAGCACGGTGCTTCGGAGATGGAGATCATAAGCACAAGATGATGATGGCCATATCATATCACTTATATTGATTGCATGTGATGTTAATCCTTTATGCATCTTATCTTGCTTTGTTTGACGGTAGCATTATAAGATGATCCTTCACTAAATTATCAAAGTATAAGTGTTCTCCCTGAGTATGCACCGTTGCGAAAGTTCTTCGTGCTGAGACACCACGTGATGATCGGGTGTGATAGGCTCTACGTTCAAATACAACGGGCGCAAAACAGTTGCACACGCGGAATACTCAGGTTAAACTTGACGAGCCTAGCATATAACAGATATGGCCTCGGAACACGGAGACCGAAAGGTCGAGCGTGAATCATATAGTAGATATGATCAACATAGTGATGTTCACCGTTGAAACTACTCCATCTCACGTGATGATCGGACATGGTTTAGTTGATATGGATCACGTGATCACTTAGAGGATTAGAGGGATGTCTATCTAAGTGGGAGTTCTTAAGTAATATGATTAATTGAACTTAAATTTATCATGAACTTAGTCCTGATAGTATTTTGCAAATTATGTTGTAGATCAATAGCTCGCGTTGTTGCTTCCCTGTTTTATTTTTTGATATGTTCCTAGAGAAAATTATGTTGAAAGATGTTAGTAGCAAAGATGCGGATTGGATCCGTGATCTGAGGATTATCCTCATTGCTGCACAGAAAAATTATGTCCTTGATGCACCGCTAGGTGACAGACCTATTGCAGGAGCAGATGCAGACGTTATGAACGTTTGGCTAGCTCAATATGATGACTACTTGATAGTTTAGTGCACCATGCTTAACGGCTTAGAATCGGGACTTCAAAGACGTTTTGAACGTCATGGACCATATGAGATGTTCCAGGAGTTGAAGTTAATATTTCAAGCAAATACCCGAGTTGAGAGATATGAAGTCTCCAACAAGTTCTATAGCTAAAAGACAGAGGAGAATAGCTCAAGCAGTGAGCATGTGCTCAGATTGTCTGGGTACTACAATCGCTTGAATCAAGTGGGAGTTAATCTTCCAGATAAAATAGTGATTGACAGAATTCTCTAGTCACCATCACCAAGTTAGTAGAACTTCGTGATGAACTATAGTATGCAAGGGATGAAGAAAGTAATTCCCGAGCTCTTCGTGATGCTGAAATCGACGAAGGTAGAAATCAAGAAAAACATCAAGTGTTGATGGTTGACGAGACCACTAGTTTCAAGAAAAGGGCAAAGGGAAGAAGGGGAACTTCAAGAAGAACGGCAAGCAAGTTGCTTCTCAAGTGAAGAAGCCTAAGTCTGGTCCTAAGCCTGAGACTAAGTGCTTCTACTGCAAAGGGACTGGTCACTGGAAGCGGAACTACCCCAACTATTTGGTGGATAAGAAGGATGGCAAAGTGAACAAAGGTATATTGGATATACATGTTATTGATGTGTACTTTACTAGTGTTTATAGCAACCCCTCGGTATTTGATACTGGTTCAGTTAGTAGTAACTCGAAACGGGAGTTGCAGAATAAACAGAGACTAGTAAAAGGCGAGGTGACGATGTGTGTTGGAAGTAGTTCCAAGATTGATATGATAAGTAGTTCCAAGATTGATATGATCATCATCGCACACTCCCTACACTTTCGAGATTAGTGTTGAAACTAAATAAGTGTTATTTGGTGTTTGCGTTGAGCATGAATATGATTTGATCATGTTTGTTGCAATACGGTTATTCATTTAAATTAGAGAATAATTGTTGTTCTGTTTACATGAATAAAACCTTCTATGGTCATACACCCAATAAAATGGTTTGTTGGATCTCGATCGTAGTGATACACATATTCATAATAATGAAGCCAAAAGATGCAAAGTTAATAATGATAGTGCAACTTATTTGTGGCACTACCGTTTAGGTCATATTGGTGTAAAGCGCATGAAGAAACTCCATACTGATGGGATTTTGAAATCACTTGATTATGAATCACTTGATGCTTGCGAACCGTGCCTCATGGGCAAGATGACTGAAACGCCGTTCTCCGGAACTATGGAGAGAGCAACAAATTTGTTGGAAATCATACATACAGATGTATGTGGTCCGATGAATATTGAGGCTCGTAGCAGGTATCATTATTTTCTGACCTTCACAGATGATTTGAGCAGATATGGGTATATCTACTTGATGAAACACAAAGTCTGAAACATTTGAAAAGTTCAAAGAATTTCAGAGTGAAGTGGAGAATCATCGTAACAAGAAAACAAAAGTTTCTACGATATGATCGCAGAGGTAAAATATTTGAGTTACGAGTTTGGCCTTCAGTTAAAACAATGTGAAATAGTTTCACTACTCACGCCACCTGGAACACCACAGTGTAATGGTGTGTTCGAACGTCATAACCGTACTTTATTGGATATAGTGCAATCTATGATGTCTCTTACCAATTTACCACTATCGTTTTGGGGTTATGCATTAGAGACAGCTACATTCACGTTAAATAGGGCACCATCAAAATCCGTTGAGACGACGCCTTATGAACTGTGGTTTGGCAAGAAACCAAAGTTGTTGTTTCTTAAAATTTGGGGTTGCGATGCTTATGTGAAAAGGTTTCATCCTGATAAGCTCAAACCCAAATCGGAGAAATGTGTCTTCATAGGATACCCAAAGGAGACAGTTGGGTACACCTTCTATCACAGATCCGAAGGCAAGACATTCGTTGCTAAGAATGGATCCTTTCTAGAGAAGGAGTTTCTCTCGAAAGAAGTGAGTGGGAGGAAAGTAGAACTTGATGAGGTAACTGTACCTGCTCCCTTATTGGAAAGTAGTTCATCACAGAAATCTGTTCCTGTGACTCCTACACCAATTAGTGAGGAAGTTAATGATGATGATCATGTAACTTTAGATAAAGTTACTACCAAACCTCGTAGGTAAACCAGAATGGGATCCACACCAGAGTGGTACGGTAATCCTGTTCTGGAGGTCATGTTATTTGACCATGACGAACCTACGAACTATGAGGAAGCGATGGTGAGCCCAGATTCCGCAAAATGGCTTGAGGCCATGAAATCTGAGATGGGATCCATGTATGAGAAAAAAGTATGGACTTTGATTGACTTGCCCAATGATCGGCGAGCCATAAAAAATAAATGGATCTTCAAGAGGAAGACAGACAGTGATAGTAGTGTTACTGTCTACAAAGCTAGAATTGTCGCAAAAAGGTTTTCGACAAGTTCAAGGTGTTGACTACGATGAGAGTTTCTCACTCGTATCTATGCTTAAGTCTGTCTGATTCATGTTAGCAATTGCCGCATTTTATGAAATATGGCAAATGAATAAACAAAACTGCATTCCTTAATGGATTTATTAAAGAAGAGTTGTATATGATACAACCAGGAGGTTTTGTCAATCCTAAAAGTGCTAACAAAATATGCAAGCTCCAGCGATCCATCTATGGACCGGTGCAAGCATCTCGGAGTTGGAATATACGCTTTGATAAGTTGATCAAAGGATATAGTTTTATACAGACTTGCGGTGAAGCCTGTTTTTACAAGAAAGTGAGTGGGAGCACTACAGCATTTCTGATAAGTATATGTGAATGACATATTGTTGATCGGAAATAATGTAGAATTATTCTGCAAAGCATAAAGGAGTGTTTGAAAGGAGTTTTTCAAAGAAAGACCTCGGTGAAGCTGCTTACATATTGAGCATCAAGATCTATAGAGATAGATGAAGACGCTTGATAAGTTTTTCAATGAGTACATACCTTAACAAGATTTTGAAGTAGTTCAAAATAGAACAGTCAAAGAAAGAGTTCTTGCCTGTGTTACAAGGTGTGAAATTGAGTAAAGACTCAAAGCCCGACCACGGCAAAAGATAGAAAGAGAATGAAAGTTATTCCCTATGCCTTGGCCATAGGTTCTATAAAGTATGCCATGCTGTGTACCAGATCTATTGTATACCCTACACTGATTTTGGCAAGGGAGTACAATAGTGATCTAGGAGTAGATCACTGAACAGCGGTCAAAATTATCCTTAGTGGAATAAGGATATGTTTCTCGATTATGGAAGTGACAAAAGTTTCGTCGTAAAGGGTTACATCGATGCAAGTTTTGACACTAATCTAGATGACTCTAAGTCTCGGTCTAGATACATATTGAAAGTGGGAGCAATTAGCTAAAGTAGCTCCGTGTAGAGCATTGTAGACATAGAAATTTGCAAAATACTTACGGATCTAAATGTGACAGACCCGTTGACTAAAATTATCTCACAAGCAAAACATGATCACACCTTAGTACTCTTTGGGTGTTAATCACATAGCGATGTGAACTAGATTATTTGACTCTAGTAAACCCTTTGAGTGTTGGTCACATAGAGATGTGAACTATGGGTGTTAATCACATTGTGATTATTGATGTTAAATCACATGGCGATGTGAACTAGATTATTGACTCTAGTGCAAGTGGGAGACTGAAGGAAATATGCCCTAGAGGCAATAATAAAGTATTATTTATTTCCTTGTATCATGATAAATGTTTATTATTCATGCTAGAATTGTATTAACCGGAAACATAATACATGTGTGAATATATAGACAAACAGAGTGTCACTAGTATGCCTCTACTTGACTAGCTCGTTAATCAAAGATGGTTATGTTTCCTAGCCATAGACATAAGTTGTCATTTGATTAACGAGATCACCTCATGGAGAATGACGTGATTGACTTGACCCATTCCGTTAGCTTAGCACTCGATCGTTTAGTATGTTGCTATTGCTTTCTTCATGACTTATACATGTTCCTATGACTATGAGATTATGCAACTCTCGTTTACCGGAGGAACACTTTGTGTGCTACCAAACGTCACAACGTAAATGGGTGATTATAAAGGTGCTCTACAGGTGTCTCCAAAGGTACTTGTTGGGTTGGCGTATTTCGAGATTAGGATTTGTCACTCCGATTGTCGGAGAGGTATCTCTGGGCCCACTCGGTAATGCACATCACTATAAGCCTTGCAAGCATTGTGACTAATGAGTTAGTTGTAGATGATGTATTACGGAACGAGTAAAGAGACTTGCCGGTAACGAGATTGAACTAGGTATCGAGATACCGACGATCAAATCTCGGGCAAGTAACATACCGGTGACAAAGGGAACAACGTATGTTGTTATGCGGTCTGACCGATAAAGATCTTCGTAGAATATGTGGGAGCCAATATGGGCATCCAGGTCCCGCTATTGGTTATTGACCGGAGACGTGTCTCGGTCATGTCTACATAGTTCTCGAACCCGTAGGGTCCGCACGCTTAAAGTTACGATGACAGTTTTATTATGAGTTTATGTATGTTGATGTACCGAAGGAGTTCGGAGTCCCGGATGAGATCGGGGACATGACAAGGAGTCTCGAAATGGCCGAGACATAAAGATCGATATATTGGACAACTATATTCGGACTTCGGAAAGGTTCCGAGTGATTCGGGTATTTTTCGGAGTACCGGAGAGTTACGGGAATACGTATTGGGCCTTATTGGGCCATACGGGAAAGAAGGAAAAGGGCCTCAAGGGTGGCCGCACCCCTCCCCTTGGTCTGGTCCGAATTGGACTAGGGAAGGGGGGCGCCCCCTTCCTTCCTTCTCTTTTTCCCTTCCTCTTTTCCTATTCCATATGGGAGGTGGAATCCTACTAGGACTAGGGAGTCCTTGTAGGACTCCACACTTGGTGCGCCTCCTCCTAGGGCCGGCCTCCTCCTCCCTTGCTCCTTTATATACGGGGGCAGGGGGGCACCCCATGGACACAACAATTGATCCTTGAGATCTCTTAGCCGTGTGCGGTGCCCCCCTCCACCATATTACACCTCGATAATACCGTTGCGGAGCTTCGGCGAAGCCCTGTGTCGGTGGAACATCATCATCGTCACCACGCCGTCGTGCTGACGAAACTCTCCCTCAACACTCGGCTGGATCGGAGTTCGAGGGATGTCATCGAGCTGAACGTGTGTAGAACTCGGAGGTGTCGTACGTTCGGTACTTGATCGGTCGGATCGTGAAGACGTACGACTACATCAACCGCGTTGTGATAACGCTTCCGCTGTCGGTCTATGAGGGTACGTGGACAACACTCTCCCCTCTCGTTGCTATGCATCACCATGATCTTGCGTGTGCGTAGGAAATATTTGAAATTACTACGTTCTCCAACAGCGGCCTGGTCAACGTGGTCAACGACCGACATGCATCTGAAGTGGACTGTACGTGGAGAGGCCGACAGCTGGGTCCACGGCCGCACACAAGGAAATGCCTCCTTATTACGCGCAAAATAATGATTCCTCCACCTGACATTAGGGACCCATCGAAAGGGCCTCTGTATTTCACGAAAAAACGTTACCGCCGCTGACAGCTCGGACCCACCAGCTATATCTTCGCACGCAAGGAAGTGCCTCCTTATTACGCACAAAAAAATGAATACTCCCCCTGCTAGCTGGGACCCACCATGGTGGGAGGCTGACTTGTGGGCCTACTAAGTTGACTGGGACGGGGGCCTTTGTCAACTTTAGTCAATATGAACGATTCTAGCTCAAGTGACCGTACGATGTCCATCCAACGGCCGTAGTGCTTCTTCAACCTCTGGTCTTCTTGCTCCAGCCGTCCAAAGCACCGCCGGTCGTGCCGCATGCTCCTGCCTCCCGTGGCCGGCTGTGCTGCCACGGAGGCCTCACCGCCCCTACTATTCCCACCGCTGGCCAGGCCCTGTGGTGACGGCAGCCTCACACCGCAGCCGAACCAGTGAACCCTCGTACTCCTCTCCGCGCGGGCTTCCACTGCCGCGTCTTCCCCGGCTCCCCGTCGTCCCCTTCATAGGCCTCGCCGTTGTCCACCGCCCTGGTGCTCTCGGCGCGGCGTGGTCAACGTGGTCAAGGAACGACTTCCATCGGACATGGACTGTACGTGGAGAGGCTAATAGCTGGGTCCACGGCCGCAGCAAGGAAGTGCCTCCTTATTACGCGGAAAATAATGATTCCTCCACCTGACAGCTGGGACCCACCGGACGGGCCACTGTATTTCGCAAAAAAAACGTTTCCCCCTGACTGCTGGGACCCACCAGCTACATCTTCGCACGCAAGGAAATGCGTCCGGGCAAAAAAAACGATTCGCCCCCCTGACTGCTAGGACCCACCAGCTACATCTTCGCAGGCAAGGAAGTGCCTGACAGTCGGGACCCACCTGGTCGAAGCGTACGTAGCATTGTCATTCCGGTCGCGAACGTGTACGTACATACTGGTCGATGTAGAGGCGCGCACGTGTCGTGGTAGAGGCGCGCACGTAGCATGTACACGTACGTATAGCGGCCAGTGTGCAAGAAAGAAAATACGGCCACGTACGTACATACGGGTAGGGTCTCGAACGCCTACTCGCGCATACGTACGGCCAGGGCTCGTGTACATGGCTGGGTCGGAACGGAGAAACAACGTCGTCGTCGTGTTCATGGGGAGCCAACCGGCTGGGTCGGAACGGAATGCGTCGTCGTGTTCATCGGGAGGGCTTGGACGGAACAGCCGATGGAAACGAGGCCTGGCGTACCGTAGAACGGAGGAAACGGCCTTGTGTTCGACCGGCCACGTTTGAAACGGGATCCTGTTCACCGGGAGGGGTCTGGCGTATCGCAAAACGGAGGAAACGGACCTCCTATGGTCGAAACGGGGGTCCTGTTGATCGGGAGGGGTGTGGCGTACCGCAAAACGAACGAAACAGACCTCCTACAGGCGAAACGGGGGTCCTGTTCATCGGGAGGGGTGTGGCGTACCGCAAAACGGGACTCCACGGGACACTGTTCATCTCCACCGTCGACCCCCTCCAGCCTCCACGGGCTACTGTTCATCCACCGTCGACCTCCTCCAGCCTCCACCTGCGACTGTTCATCCACGGGCTCATGTTCATCCAGCCTCCACCACGCGCTACTCCACCGGCTACTGTTCAACCAGCCCTCTCCACGGGCTCCTGTTCAACCACCCCTCCACGGTCTACTGTTCATCCAGACCTCCACCGTCTACTGTTCATCCTGCCCTCCACGGGGTGGTCCTGTTCATCCTGCCCTCCACGGGGTCCTGTTCATCCAGCCCCAACCGGCTCGATCGATCGGGGTCCTGTTCATCCAGAGGCAACACCACGGGGTCCTGTTCATCCACCCCCACCGGGAACTGTTCATCCAAACCCCCCCCCCAGCAACGCTCACTGTTCATCCAAAGGCAGCATCGATCGGCTTCAGTTAGCAGCAGTAGCGAAGGAATCGCTCGATCGGGTTCAGTTAACAGCCATCGATCGATCGCTCGGGTTCAGTAACACGTAGCCTGCAGTGCAATCGCTCGGGTTCAGTTAGAGCCCAACGCCTCGCTCGGGTTCAGTTAGAGCCAACGCCTCGCACACACGCGCGTACGTGTACGAGAGAAACGCGCATCGCTCGGCCCCCGACCTCCCACCGTAACCGGGAACTCCCCGAAATTTTCCTCGCCCTCGCTTCTACCACGGTTTTTTCCGTCATGGACGGCCCAAAGAATGTCATGCAGTTGCGTCTCCGGCCCGCCCAGGACGAAAAGCCCATTTTCTGCCATGATTTTTTGTCATAGAAGTAGGAGCCCACCACATCTATGATGATACCGGGTTTTGTCACAATTATCGTCATAGAAGTGTCATATGTATGACAGAAAAAAATTCGTTCGGCCCAAAATGTCACGGATGTGCCTTTTTTTGTAGTGTAAGGACAGAAGATTGGCAAAAGCTCAGAAGCTCAAGGCTCTAGATTTTCAGTTTAGTGATCCAAGATCACATTGAGTACATTGGAAAAGCCAATACTATTAAAAGGGATGAGGTGTTGCTTAATGGATTGCTTGCTCAAAATGTTTAGTGATATCCTCCAAAAGCCCTCAACCACTTTCTCATATCCACATATGTCCCAAACCAAAAGTCAAACTCGGCCCTACCGATTTGATCTATCCAGCACCACCAAGTTCATTTGACATAGCCACTGCCAAAAATCCTAGTCAGTTCGGTCTCACCGATAGGGATCTCGGTCTAACCGAGATGGGATTGCAAACTCTCTGTTTCCCTTCGTAACGTTTTGGTCCAGCCGAGATGAGCGATCGGTCCCGCCGAGTTCGCAATGCAAACTCTCTGTTTCCCTTTCATAACGTTTCGGTCTTACCAAAATGAGCGATTCGGTCCCACCGAGTTTGCCTAACCAACTCTCTGTTTTGCTTATTACCAAAATCGGTCTTACTGAGTTTGTGTAGTCGGTCAAACCGAGTTGAGGTTTCACCCTAACCCTAGCACATCGGTCCCACTGAGTTAATCATATCGGTCCCACCAAAAATCCTAACGTTCACATTTTGAACTAAATCAGTCTGACCGAGTTTCATGATTCGGTCCCACCGAGTTTGGTAAATTGTGTGTAACGGTTAGATTTTGTGTGGAGGCTATATATACCCCTCCACCCACTCTTCATTCATGGAGAGAGCCATCATAACGTGCCTACACTTCCAGCATTCATTTTCTGAGAGAGAACTACTCATGTGTTGAGACCAAGATATTCCAATCCAACCACAAGAATCTTGATCTCTAGCCTTCCCCAAGTTGCTTTCCACTCAAATCATCTTTCCACCAAATCCAAATCCATGAGAGAGAGTTGAGTGTTGGGAAGACTATCATTTGAAGTACAAGAGCAAGTAGTTCATCATCAACACACCATCTATTACCTTTTGGAGAGTGGTGTCTCCTAGATTGGTTAGGTGTCACTTGGGAGCGTCCGTCAAGATTGTGGAGTTGAACCAAGGAGTTTGTATGGGCAAGGAGATCGCCTACTTCATGAAGATCTACGCTAGTGAGGCAAGTCCTTCATGGGTGATGGCCATGGTGGGATAGACAAGGTTGCTTCTTGACCCTTCGTGGGTGGAGCCCTCCGTGGACTCGCGCAGTTGTTACCCTTCGTGGGTTGAAGTCTCCATCAACGTGGATGTACGATAGCACCACCTATCGGAACCACGCCAAAAATCTCCGTGTCTTCAATTGCGTTTGCACACTCCAATCCCATCCCTTTACTTTCTTGCAATTTGCATGCTTTACTTTCCGCTGCTCATATACTCTTGCCATGCTTGCTTGAAATGTATTGTGAATGTTTAAACTTGTGCTAAAACTCCACCTTAACTTGAAGAACTTAAAAATTTCCACTTTCCTTTGTTGAGGGTCTAATCCCCCCCTCTAGACACCTCTTCCCGATCCTTTCACCATAGCATTAAACTTTTGGGTCCAATCGGCCCCTTGCGGAATAGTGCATAAACTGGGGTTTAAGCTTCTGTCACTCTCGCAACCCACCATCTATTTACTACTCCATAATGCGTTCCCTTAGGCCCAAGTATCGTGAAGTGTCATGTAGTCGACATTCACATGACACCACTAAGGGAATCACAACATACATACCATCAAAATATCGCACACATATCAAATTCACATGATTACTTGCAACATGATTTATCACGTGACCTCAAGAACAAAGGTAACTACTCACAAATAATAAACATGCTCATGATCAGAGGTGTATTAAATGGCATCATGGATCTGAACATATAATCTTCCACCAAATAAACCATATAGTAATCAACTACAAGATGTAATCAACACTACTAGTCACCCCCTAGCACCAATCTATAGTTCCGGTAACAAGATTGAATACAAGAGATGAACTAGGGTTTGAGATGAGATGGTGCTGGTGAAGATGTTGATGGAGATTGCCCTCCCCAAGATGGGAGAGTTGTTGGTGACGATGATGATGATTTCCTCCTCCGGGAGGGAAGTTCCCCCGACAGAATCGCTCCGCCGGAGGGCAAAAGTGCTCCTGCCCAAGTTCAGCCTCGAGACAGCGGCGCTCCGCACCGAAAGTCTTCTCTTTATTTTTTCTAGGTCAAAATGACTTATATACCAGAAGATGGGCACCGGAGGTGGGCCGAGGAGGCCACAACCCAACAGGGCGCGCCTGGGGGGCCTGGCGCACCCAGGTGGGTTGTGCCCACCTGGTGGCCCCCCTCTGGTGATTATTGGCTCCAATATTTCTTAAATAATCCATAAAAAATCTCCGTGAAGTTTCAGCTCATTTGGAGTTGTGTAGAATAGGTGGCCTGACGTAGCTTTTTCAGGTCCAGATTTCCAGCTGCCGGAATTCTCAATCTTGGTGTGTACCTTGCAAATTATGAGAGAAAAGGCATTAGAATTACTCCAAAAAGCATTATTATGGATAAAAAAATTATAAATAATAGTAAGAAAACATGATGCAAAATGGACGTATCAACACCCTGTTTGAATTTTCTTTCAAAATTAGTGTTGGAAATATGCCCTAGAGGCAATAATAAATGGTTATTATTATATTTCTTTGTTCATGGTAATTGTCTATTATTCATGCTATAATTGTATTGTCCGGAAATCGTAATACATGTGTGAATACATAGACCACAACGTGTCCCTAGTAAGCCTCTAGTTGACTAGCTCGTTGATCAACAGATAGTCATGGTTTCCTGACTATGGACATTGGATGTCATTGATAACGGGATCACATCATTAGGAGAATGATGTGATGGACAAGACCCAATCCTAAGCATAGCATAAAAGATCGTGTAGTTTCGTTTGCTAGAGCTTTTCCAATGTCAAGTATCTTTTCCTTAGACCATGAGATCGTGCAACTCCCGGATACCGTAGGAGTGCTTTGGGTGTGCCAAACGTCACAACGTAACTGGGTGACTATAAAGATGCACTACGGGTATCTCCGAAAGTGTCTGTTGGGTTGGCACGGATCGAGACTGGGATTTGTCACTCCGTGTGACGGAGAGGTATCTCTGGGCCCACTCGGTAATGCATCATCATAATGAGCTCAATGTGACTAAGGCGTTAGTCACGGGATCATGCATTGCGGTACGAGTAAAGAGACTTGCCGGTAACAAGATTGAACAAGGTATTGGGATACCGACGATCGAATCTCGGGCAAGTAACATACCGATTGACAAAGGGAATTGCATACGGATTGATTGAATCCTCGACACCGTGGTTCATCCGATGAGATCATCGTGGAACATGTGGGAGCCAACATGGGTATCCAGATCCCGCTGTTGGTTATTGACCGGAGAGGCGTCTCGGTCATGTCTGCATGTCTCCCGAACCCGTAGGGTCTACACACTTAAGGTCCGGTGACGCTAGGGTTGTAGAGATATATGTATGCGGAAACCCGAAAGTTGTTCGGAGTCCCGGATGAGATCCCGGACGTCACGAGAGGTTCCGGAATGGTCCGGAGGTGAAGAATTATATATAGGAAGTCCAGTTTCGGCCACCGGGAAAGTTTCGGGGGTTACCGGTATTGTACCGGGACCACCGGAAGGGTCCCGGAGGTCCACCAGGTGGGGCCATCTATCCCGGAGGGCCCCGTGGGCTGAAAGTGGAAGGGAACCAGCCCTTAGTGGGCTGGGGCACCCCCCTTGGGCCTCCCCCCATGCGCCTAGGGTTGGGAACCCTAGGGGGGAGCTTCCCCCTTGCCTTGGGGGGCAAGGCACCCCTTCCCCCCCTTTTGGCCGCCGCCCCCCCTTGGAGATCCCATCTCCCTGGGCCGGCCCCCCCCCAGGGGGCCTATATAAAGGGGGGGAGGGAGGGCAGCAACCTACAGCCTTGGGCGCCTCCCTCCTCCCCTTCAACACCTCTCTCTCTCTCGCGGAAGCTCGGCGAAACCCTGCCGGAGACCCGCTACATCCACCACCACGCCGTCGTGCTGCTGGATCTCCATCAACCTCTCCTTCCCCCTTGCTGGATCAAGAAGGAGGAGACGTCGCTGCACCGTACGTGTGTTGAACGCGGAGGTGCCGTCCGTTCGGCACTCGGTCATCGGTGATTTGGATCACGGCGAGTACGACTCCGTCATCCACGTTCATTGGAACTCTTCCGCTCGCGATCTACAAGGGTATGTAGATGCACTCCCTTCCCCTCGTTGCTAGTACACTCCATAGATGCATCTTGGTGAGCGTAGGAAAATTTTAAAATTATGCTACGATTCCCAACAGTGGCATCATGAGCCAGGTCTATGCGTAGTTACTATGCACGAGTAGAACACAAAGAAGTTGTGGGCGTTGAGTTTGCAAATTCTTCTTGCCGCTACTAGTCTTTTCTTGTTTCGGCGGCATTGTAGGATGAAGCGGCCCGGACCAACCTTACACGTACACTTACGTGAGACAGGTTCCACCGACTGACATGCACTAGATGCATAAGGTGGCTAGCGGGTGTCTGTCTCTCCTACTTTAGTCGGAACGGATTCGATGAAAAGGGTCCTTATGAAGGGTAAATAGAAATTGGCAAATCACGCTGTGGTCATACGTAGGTAAGAAAACGTTCTTGCTAGAAACCTACAAACCACGTAAAAACTTGCAACAACAATTAGAGGACGTCTAACTTGTTTTTGCAACAAGTGCTATGTGATGTGATATGGCCAGAAGATGTGATGAATGATATATGTGATGTATGAGATTGATCATATTCTTGTAATAGGCATCACGACTTGTATGTCGATGAGTATGACAACCGGCAGGAGCCATAGGAGTTGTCTTTATTATTTTGCATGACCTGCGTGTCATTGAATAACGCCATGTAAATTACTTTACTTTGTTGCTAAACGCGTTAGCCATAGAAGTAGAAGTAATCATTGGCGTGACGACTTCATGAAGACACAATGATGGAGATCATGATGATGGAGATCATGGTGTCATGCCGGTGACAAAGATGATCATGGTGCCCCGAAGATGGAGATCAAAGGAGCATAATGATATTGGCCATATCATGTCACTATTTGATTGCATGTGATGTTTATCATGTTTTTGCATCTTATTTGCTTAGAACGACGGTAGCAAGTAGGATGATCCCTTATAATAATTTCGAGAAATTGTTCACCCTAACTGTGCACCGTTGCGAAGGTTCGTTGTTTCGAAGCACCACGTGATGATCGGGTGTGATAGATTCTAACGTTCGAATACAACGGGTGTTGACGAGCCTAGCATGTACAGACATGGCCTCGGAACACACGCAATACACTTAGGTTGACTTGACGAGCCTAGCATGTACAGACATGGCCTCAGAACACGGAGGACCGAAAGGTCGAGCATGAGTCGTATAGAAGATACGATCAACATGGAGATGTTCACCGATCTTGACTAGTCCGTCTCACGTGATGATCGGACACGGCCTAGTTAAACTCGGATCATGTTTCACTTAGATGACTAGAGGGATGTCTATCTGAGTGGGAGTTCATTAAATAATTTGATTAGATGAACTCAATTATCATGAACTTAGTCTAAAATCTTTACACTATGTCTTGTAGATCAAATGGCCAACGTTGTCCTCAATTTCAACGCGTTCCTAGAGAAAACCAAGCTGAAAGATGATGGCAGCAACTATACAGACTGGGTCCGGAACCTGAGGCTCATCCTCATAGTAGCCAAGAAAGATTATGTCTTAGAAGCACCGCTAGGTGATGCACCAATCCCACAGAACCAAGACGTTATGAACGCTTGGCAGCAGCGTGCTGATGATTACTCCCTCGTTCAGTGCGGCATGCTTTACAGCTTAGAGCCGGGTCTCCAAAAGTGTTTTGAGAAACATGGAGCATATGAGATGTTCGAGGAGCTGAAACTGGTTTTTCAAGCTCATGCCCGGGTCGAGAGATATGATGTCTTCGACAAGTTCTTCAGCTGTAAAATGGAGGAGAACAGTTCTGTTAGTGAGCACATACTCAGAATGTCTGGGTTGCACAACCGCTTGTCTCAGCTGGGAGTTAATCTCCCGGATGACGCGGTCATTGACAGAATCCTCCAGTCGCTTCCACCAAGCTACAAGAGCTTTGTGATGAACTACAATATGCAGGGGATGGAAAAGACCATTCCCGAGGTATATTCAATGCTGAAATCAGCGGAAGGGGAGATCAGAAAAGAACATCAAGTGTTGATGGTGAATAAAACCACCAAGTTCAAGAAGGGCAAGGGTAAGAAGAACTTCAAGAAGGACGGTAAGGGAGTTGCCGCGCCCGGTAAACTAGTTACTGGGAAGAAGTCAAAGAATGGACCCAAACCCGGGACTGAGTGCTTTTATTGCAAGGGAAGTGGTCACTGGAAGCGGAACTGCCCCAAATATTTAGCGGACAAGAAGAAGGCCGGCAACACCCAAGGTATATGTGATATACAAGTAATTGATGTGTACCTTACCAGTACTCGTAGTAGCTCCTGGGTATTTGATACCGGTGCGGTTGCTCATATTTGTAACTCAAAGCAGGAACTACGGAATAAATGGAGACTGGCAAAGGACGAGGTGACGATGCGCGTCGGGAATGGTTCCAAGGTCGATGTGATCGCCGTCGGCACGCTACCTCTGCATCTACGAACGGGATTAGTTTTAAACCTCAATAATTGTTATTTAGTGCCAGCTTTGAGCATGAACATTGTATCTGGATCTCGTTTAATTCGAGATGGCTACTCATTTAAATCCGAGAATAATGGTTGTTCTATTTATTTGAGAGATATGTTTTATGGTCATGCCCCGCTGGTCAATGGTTTATTTTTGATGAATCTCGAACGTGATGTTACACATGTTCATAGTGTGAATACCAAAAGATGTAAAGTTGATAACGATAGTCCCACATACTTGTGGCACTGCCGCCTTGGTCACATTGGTGTCAAGCGCATGAAGAAGCTCCATGCAGATGGACTTTTGGAGTCTCTTGATTACGAATCATTTGACACGTGCGAACCATGCCTCATGGGTAAGATGACCAAGACTCCGTTCTACGGAACAATGGAGCGAGCAACCAACTTATTGGAAATCATACATACCGATGTGTGTGGCCAATGAGTGTTGAGGCTCGCGGAGGATATCGTTATGTTCTCACTCTTCACTGATGATTTAAGTAGATATGGATATGTCTACCTAATGAAACACAAGTCTGAAACCTTTGAAAAGTTCAAGGAATTTCAGAGTGAAGTTGAGAATCAACGTGACAGGAAAATAAAATTCTTACGATCAGATCGTGGTGGAGAATATTTAAGTCACGAATTTGGTACACACTTAAGGAAATGTGGAATAGTTTCACAACTCACGCCGCCTGGAACACCTCAGAGAAATGGTGTGTCCGAACGTCGTAATCGCACTCTATTGGATATGGTGCGATCTATGATGTCTCTTACCGATTTACCGCTCTCATTTTGGGGCTATGCTTTAGAGACTGCCGCATTCACTTTAAATAGGGCTCCGTCGAAATCCGTTGAGGCGACACCGTATGAATTATGGTTTGGGAAGAAACCTAAGCTGTCGTTTCTAAAAGTTTGGGGATGCGATGCTTATGTCAAGAAACTTCAACTTGAAAAGCTCGAACCCAAATCGGAAAAATGCGTCTTCATAGGATACCCTAAGGAAACTATTGGGTATACCTTCTACCTCAGATCCGAAGGCAAGATCTTCGTTGCCAAGAACGGGTCCTTTCTAGAGAAGGAGTTTCTTTCGAAAGAATTGAGTGGGAGGAAAGTGGAACTTGATGAGGTGATAGTCACCCCTTCCGAACCGAAAAGTAGCGCAGCGCGGGAAAGTGTTCCTGTGGTGCCTACACCGACTGGGGAGGAAGTTAATGATGATGATCATGAAGCTTCGGATCAAGTTACTGAACTTCGTAGGTCCACAAGGACACGTTCCGCACCAGAGTGGTATGGCAACCCTGTCCTGGAAATCATGTTGTTAGCCAACGGTGAACCTTCGAACTATGAAGAAGCGATGGCGGGCCCGGATTCCGACAAATGGCTAGAAGCCATGAAATCAGAGATAGAATCCATGTATGAAAACAAAGTATGGACTTTGACTGACTTGCCCGATGAGCGGCGAGCCATAGAAAACAAATGGATCTTTAAGAAGAAGACGGACGCGGATGGTAATGTGACCATCTACAAAGCTCGACTTGTCGCTAAGGGTTATCGACAAGTTCAAGGGGTTGACTACGATGAGACTTTCTCACCCGTAGCGAAGCTGAAGTCCGTCCGAATCATGTTAGCAATTGCCGCATACTATGATTATGAGATATGGCAGATGGATGTCAAAACGGCATTCCTTAACGGCTTCCTTAAGGAAGAGTTGTATATGATGCAGCCGGAAGGTTTTGTCGATCCTAAGAATGCTAACAAAGTGTGCAAGCTCCAGCGCTCAATCTATGGGCTGGTGCAAGCATCTCGGAGTTGGAACATTCGCTTTGATGAGATGATCAAAGCGTTTGGGTTTACACAGACTTATGGAGAAGCCTGTGTTTACAAGAAAGTGAGTGGGAGCTCCGTAGCATTTCTCATATTATATGTGGATGACATACTATTGATGGGAAATGATATAGAATTCTTGGAAAGTATTAAGGCCTATTTGAATAAGTGTTTTTCAATGAAGGACCTTGGAGAAGCTGCTTATATATTAGGCATCAAGATCTATAGAGATAGATCAAGACGCCTCATTGGTCTTTCACAGAGTACATACCTTGACAAGATATTGAAGAAGTTCAGTATGGATCAGTCCAAGAAGGGGTTCTTGCCTGTATTGCAAGGTGTGCAATTGAGCACGGCTCAATGCCCGACCACGGCAAAAGATATAGAAGAGATGAGTGTCATCCCCTATGCCTCGGCCATAGGGTCTATTATGTATGCCATGCTGTGTACCAGACCTGATGTAAACCTTGTCGTAAGTTTGGTAGGAAGGTACCAAAGTAATCCCGGCAAGGAACACTGGACAGCGGTCAAGAATATCCTGAAGTACCTGAAGAGGACTAAGGATATGTTTCTCGTTTATGGAGGTGACGAAGAGCTCGTCGTAAAGGGTTACGTCGACGCTAGCTTCGACACAAATCTGGATGACTCAAGGTCTCAAACCGGATACGTGTATATTTTGAATGGAGGAGCAGTAAGCTGGTGCAGTTGCAAGCAAAGCGTCGTGGCGGGATCTACATGTGAAGCGGAGTACATGGCAGCCTCGGAGGCAGCACAGGAAGCAGTCTGGATGAAGGAGTTCATTACCGACCTAGGGGTGATTCCCAATGCATCGGGCCCGATGACTCTCTTCTGTGACAACACTGGAGCTATTGCCCTTGCGAAGGAGCCCAGGTTTCACAGGAAGACCAGGCATATCAAGCGTCGCTTCAACTCCATTCGTGAAAGTGTTCAAAATGGAGACATAGATATTTGTAAAGTACACACGGACCTGAATGTAGCAGATCCGTTGACTAAACCTCTCCCTAGGGCAAAGCATGATCAACACCAGGGCGCAATGGGTGTTCGATTCATCACAATGTAACTAGATTATTGACTCTAGTGCAAGTGGGAGACTGTTGGAAATATGCCCTAGAGGCAATAATAAATGGTTATTATTATATTTCTTTGTTCATGGTAATTGTCTATTATTCATGCTATAATTGTATTGTCCGGAAATCGTAATACATGTGTGAATACATAGACCACAACGTGTCCCTAGTAAGCCTCTAGTTGACTAGCTCGTTGATCAACAGATAGTCATGGTTTCCTGACTATGGACATTGGATGTCATTGATAACGGGATCACATCATTAGGAGAATGATGTGATGGACAAGACCCAATCCTAAGCATAGCATAAAAGATCGTGTAGTTTCGTTTGCTAGAGCTTTTCCAATGTCAAGTATCTTTTCCTTAGACCATGAGATCGTGCAACTCCCGGATACCGTAGGAGTGCTTTGGGTGTGCCAAACGTCACAACGTAACTGGGTGACTATAAAGGTGCACTACGGGTATCTCCGAAAGTGTCTGTTGGGTTGGCACGGATCGAGACTGGGATTTGTCACTCCGTGTGACGGAGAGGTATCTCTGGGCCCACTCGGTAATGCATCATCATAATGAGCTCAATGTGACTAAGGCGTTAGTCACGGGATCATGCATTGCGGTACGAGTAAAGAGACTTGCCGGTAACAAGATTGAACAAGGTATTGGGATACCGACGATCGAATCTCGGGCAAGTAACATACCGATTGACAAAGGGAATTGCATACGGATTGATTGAATCCTCGACACCGTGGTTCATCCGATGAGATCATCGTGGAACATGTGGGAGCCAACATGGGTATCCAGATCCCGCTGTTGGTTATTGACCGGAGAGGCGTCTCGGTCATGTCTGCATGTCTCCCGAACCCGTAGGGTCTACACACTTAAGGTCCGGTGACGCTAGGGTTGTAGAGATATATGTATGCGGAAACCCGAAAGTTGTTCGGAGTCCCGGATGAGATCCCGGACGTCACGAGAGGTTCCGGAATGGTCCGGAGGTGAAGAATTATATATAGGAAGTCCAGTTTCGGCCACCGGGAAAGTTTCGGGGGTTACCGGTATTGTACCGGGACCACCGGAAGGGTCCCGGAGGTCCACCGGGTGGGGCCACCTATCCCAGAGGGCCCCGTGGGCTGAAAGTGGAAGGGAACCAGCCCTTAGTGGGCTGGGGCGCCCCCCTTGGGCCTCCCCCCATGAGCCTAGGGTTGGGAACCCTAGGGGGGAGCTTCCCCCTTGCCTTGGGGGGCAAGGCACCCCTTCCCCCTCTTTTGGCCGCCGCCCCCCCCTTGGAGATCCCATCTCCCTGGGCCGGCGCCCCCCTAGGGGGCCTATATAAAGGGGGGGAGGGAGCGAAGCCCTGCCGGAGACCCGCTACATCCACCACCACGCCGTCGTGCTGCTGGATCTCCATCAACCTCTCCTTCCCCCTTGCTAGATCAAGAAGGAGGAGACGTCGCTGCACCGTACGTGTGTTGAACGCGGAGGTGCCGTCCGTTCGGCACTCGGTCATCGGTGATTTGGATCACGGCGAGTACGACTCCGTCATCCACATTCATTGGAACGCTTCCGCTCGCGATCTACAAGGGTATGTAGATGCACTCCCTTCCCCTCGTTGCTAGTACACTCCATAGATGCATCTTGGTGAGCGTAGGAAAATTTTAAAATTATGCTACGATTCCCAACAATTAGTTCTGTTGCTCAACTGTTATATATCAATACACAACACTCACCATTGTAATCCATTTATACAGTTTACTATTGCTACTAATAAGAAGATTTGATAAGATCAACTCTTCACATCCTATAAAACTCTTTTGTAAAACTTTACTTCCATGATCACTATCCATGAAAAATCAAAGATCCATTTATCTACTTTTTAAAGGTTTCTTCAAGTTTAAAACTTGTTCCTTGCATATGGACATCACTTCGGATTTTAAATGGTTTGAGTAATACCTATTTCAGTTGGGTGCCATCACTGCTTCCTTGTAGTGCACGTGTTTCATCTTTTTGAAATATTCAATAGATTCGATAATCTTTCCTCACCTTTGCATTTTGTCATAGTCTTAATTGAAGCTTCTACATTCTATGTAGTATATTCTATTGCTTAGTTTTACATACAAAATTATCACAGTACCTTTCTGGTTTAGTCTTGTTTTAACTTAAGCTGAAGATTCAACAATCTCAATAAGCTGTATCATTCTCCCACTTACTCCTTCAATGAGTAAACCTATACATTCTCTTGACAAACATTTTTGTCTTTGAAATTTTGTGTGAGATATACAAAACCTACAATCAAGCAATAGGCTGAATTTTTATAACTATTTATAGTTTTATCAGTCCTTTTAGACGGTGCATTTGTTTAGTGAATATAATATTGTTTCATTCATAAATCCCCAAAATTTAATAAAAAACAGATTGGTAATAAGAATTCCACAATTATTCAATTGTTTGCTAAACTTATGTCTTAGACATGTTTCTTCATGAAAGAAGAATTATTTTATCTTTTGCCATAATGATATTATATCTTCGTCCTGGTTTTCTTTGAACTATTTCAAATATCTTGGTTCTTACTTTTATCAAGTAAATCATATTTACTCATAATTTTTGATGAAGTATAATTTTCCACCACATTTTGTTATATCCATCGAATGTGATGCATTTAGTCAATTTCAAATAAAAGGCTTTTATGCTTCATCTATATGAAGATCAACTATCCAATACGACTATTTAGTGTCATACACAAGTGGTTTCATCAGTCATCTCAAGATGTTTAGCTTTAATGTTATAGATCATAAACTTCAAGATTTATCATGAATAAAGCATCTCAAAATAAAGGTTTAATAAAAAACATATTCTCATAATAATTCGAACAACTATTTCTTAAAACTTGTAGGAATATTCTTCGCAAAATCCATAGGATAATGCATTACATAACTCCGAAGCAAAATAACTATTATTTTATTTCTACGATAAATCTTGAAGATAAACTAAAGACATGACTTCGATGGTCTCCGAGTAGCGATCCCATCACCATTCCTGATTTGTATCACGACTTCATTTCTTCTCTCCTTGTGTGCTTTCTAGTCCCTGTATCGGTTTGCAAAATTGGAGCAGCCGATTAGTATCAAATACCCATACAGAAATTTACAAGTAGAATGACATTACTTCGTATAACTATTATACCTTTACCGAAAGAACCCTTCTTCTTATCTGCCAAATATTTCTTGCAGTTACGCTTCTAGTGTCCCTTCTTCTTTGCAGTAGAAACATTTAGTCTCTTTAGAGGCTCCGCCCTTGCTCTTCTTCTGAGACCCGCTCTTATCGCCTTCAGTAGATTTTTTTCTTGGACTTGTCCTTCTTCTTGGAACTGGTGGTTTTGTTGACCATCAACACTGTCTTGTTCTTCTGCATTCTAGCTTCCACAGTTTTGATCATAGCAAACAACTCGTTTGCACTTTTCTCCATCCCATTCATGTTGTAATTCATGATAAAGCCACCGTAAGATGGGGGAACGACGCCATGACGCTGGCGCCGCCTGACCCGGAGACCGGACCAAGGGTTTTCCACGAGCTTGAGGAAGGGAGTCAGATTAGGGCCAAAACAACACCTCCAGGGAGGGAACGGCGCTCGCAGGAGTCGCCTTTGTCAGCCTCATCTCGAAACAGGGATTTCTCCCAACCCAAACCATAGAACCCAACTTGCACCAGAGCTGCGCAAGCAGGCCAACCATCGCATCAGGAAGAGTCGCATCTTGCATCACAGTAGCCGCCACCACTAAGTCGTCCAGATCCGCCAAGATCGAGCTCACCACCTCCACGTCGCCCGGAGGGCGACAACAACACAACATCGCTGATTGGGGCGGAGCCCGAATCCATCCATGCCGGACATCATGGCATTCAGACCCTACCATCCATGCCGGCCCACGTCCACCTCCAACCACCCTCGCCGCCTCGTCGCCCGGACCTAGAGACCACACAGGAAGATGCAGGCGTCACCAGCCAAACACAGCGCTCCCCCGGCCAAGGGCGTCTTACACGTGCATGTGCCCGGGAGCGCGGGTTGCCGGATCCAGGAGCCTAGACCTAGCCTGCCCCACACCACCGCTCGCCCACCACCCAGCGCCGCCCAAGGCGGCCCTGCTACCGTAAGGGCCGCCGCCCGACGAGCAGCATGTGTCACCTAACGCAGGACCGCCGTGCTCCACCGGGACCACCATCTGCCGCGAGCTCTGCCCAAGGACATCCATCAACCTAATGGGAAACACCCCGCCACCACCCTCCGAGGGCACACACGGCTTCGCCAGCGTCCCCTCCGGTGACGGTGCAGTGGGGGAGGAGGGTGGGGCTAGTCCCCGGCGGTGCGACGTCGGAAATTGGTTGTCATATTTTTTTAATGATATTTGATTATTTGTAATATGAATAGTTGGATGAACAATATGACAACTAAAATTAAAAATACATATGATTTATTGTATTTAATTATAGAAATGAGGGTTTTCTCATGCATGTTTGCATGTTCAAGTGGGATTTTCTATGCATATTTACGTGATGAGGTGGTATGTGTACATGTTAAGAGAAATATGTTAATCGAATATCCAATTCGGAGCACGAGCTCATCTACACCATATGAAAAGTAAAATTAAAATAAATACAAAAAATTCAAAAAAAATGATTTTTTGTGGTGAAAGATGCTTGAGTGCGTGATGTCCGTGCCAAGTTCTAGTGCGTTCGAACATCTTAGTAGCTCTCGAAAAAATCAGATCCAAACAGTACATAACAGTAAACTTTTTGAAAGACCCAAAATTTGCCATTTTTTGCTGAGAGCCACTTAGATATCCAAATGCTTTGAAATTTGGCACGAACATCAGGCACTCAACCATCTTTCACCATAGAAAAAATGGTTTTTGTTTTAATTTTCTAGTAATTTAAGCAAATTTATTGTTCACTCCCGGGCTCCAAAACGCCTCGTCCGATGTTAATAATATGATTACCGAGGTGAGCCTTTTCTCATACATGTTGGCACGTTGAGGTGGAAGTTTCATGCATATTTGCATGATATAATGGCATATATGCAACTTAAAAAAAGACATATATGTATATTTAGATAATGTAGTGAGACTAGCTATTTAGATGTATAAAAGATATGATATTCCCTCTGTAAACTAGTGATCTAAACGCTATTATATTAGTTTACGGAGGGAGTACATTTTTGTGTAGACATTCCTCCATTGGACCACGGTATTGTTGTGCCATTGGACCACGCGATAGTTGGCTCAACATTTCACCAAGAGGCTCCCATGCTGCCATGCACGTGCCCAACATCTCCCCTTCACTTCACCCCAAGCGCGCTGGATCGTGGCTTTGGCCTACACTTGTCTTAATCTTAGCATGGGTGCTAAATTGACGTGCTGCTCTATCTTGATGCTTTTCTTTCGATGAAAGGAGCTCAATCTTCATCTTCATGTTACAAAAGATCATATCAGCCTAGTTTTCACGTGCGTCCACACAAATTTGCCTCCAGCTGGCTCACAAACACTGGCAAAAGCTTACGTACTTGCTTTCACCTTTTTTTTTAGGAACACTTGCTTTCACCTAATACACCGGGCCCACCATCCGACAGCGGCCACCCGGCCCATCTCTCCCTCACCACCTGTCCTTCCTCCCTGCTGGTCTCGTCCAAGACGTCGCCGTCTCGATCGGGCTATCAGAGACACCGCCCACTCCGAGATGGGGTCAACCACGGGACGCGTGGCCGCTTGTGCTCCGTCCGATTTTGACCCGACGTTCGCGGGGAGCGCCGGGTGGCTCTACCTACTCCGCCCCCCGACGGCAAAGCCGGATGTTTCCAGACGCTTCCATGGCAGAGGGCGCTTAAGATATTTTACTAGGGGGATTAGCATATTCTAATTCTACGGTCTCTTGCGTGAGTGGGTGCGCTATGTGTCATTGTCTTCCCTCCTTATAAAATACTAAGCATGATTGGTGCCGCAGCTTTGTCCACTAATACAAACCGAGCGGCCAGGACAAAAAATGGGAACAATCTAGATGCTGCCCAATGTTCTAGTACTACTACCAGTAGGAGTAGTCCAGTACCGGCACTTCGCCATATACACTTGGCACGGAGGACCGGATTGCTAGCTAGGAGTAGCAATACTCTGTGCCGATCTGAAAAGAAGTTGTGTTCATGGCATGGTCCTGAATCCTCTTGCACACGATCAAGCAAACATATGCTTCAATCCAACTGTTCTTTCTAGCCCTGCCCTATTGCTAGCTATAGTATATACATGTCGACATGTTCCAACATTTTTCTTCTTCATGATATTTTCCGCTGACCACCGGTAACAACTTTTCTTGCATCCATGACTAGCAACAAACACGCAAGCGATCATTGCTCCACTAGTCCCTGTCATCTCCATGGCTCCATTGCATATTTGTACGTGTTACATCAACCACCAAGAAAGGCAAGGGCATGCACAAACGGCCGATGCTTTTTTATATAGTTAAAAAACGGGCACCATCGCCATGGCTCGAAGAGGACCTAATCGCACAGATCTGCCAAACACGTGGGGCCCGCCATGATGGTGGACGAGCCGATTAAACTATGGTAATGGAACCATCGCGCACCACCGTCCAGCGACGCCATCGCTCATCCCCAGCCGTCCAGCTTGCCGACCGGTGACCTCATCTGCCGGGTAAAAGCAGCGCACGCATCTCGCCGCCGCCGTCCGATGGACGCGCTCGTCGATCTGACGGACGGCGTCAAGGCGGACTAATCAGCCATCCCTTTGTGTTGTCGCGTCATTAGCGATGATTCTCGTTAGTGCTGTTCTTTTGCTGGGTAGGCCCTTCCGAAACCCTGAAATTACTTGAGTTTTGTATATATATATGCTAGTCAAATAAAAGCTGCCTAGAGCTAGTAGTGTCGTCGTATTATATTATAAAGGGGTTGTTTGGTTCTACGCCTAGGAGTGCCACATTTTGCCATACAATATTCAAACTTGCTTATTTAAGACTAGCTTTTTAAAATAAGAGCTACAAGTTGGCAAGCCTAAAAAAATCTTGTCATACTTTTTGAGTGTATTTCTTTTTGAGTAACTATTAGATAGCACGTGACAGAAATAACTCTATGGTAATTACACTGAATGGTGTCAAACATAGAAATGGAACAACTATCTAAGATGCTAGTCTGTTGTTAACCCGTTCCTAATTATCTTTTATGAAACAATACGTACTTCATAATATTGTACTCCCTCTACAAAACGTTGCAAGACCACATGTATCTCAGGCAATCTCTCTAATGCTAGAATTTGTGTGTGTGTGTGTGGGGGGGGGGGGGGGGGGGTGGGTGGGAAGAATATTTTCGTTACTCCCTAGGTTCATAAACCCATGTCTTTTTTTGACATGATCTTCTTATACATCTATCTTTTACCGAGACTCTTACATACGTCTATGATTGTACTTATACATTTACATATGTGTACATGTTAGTATATTTTCTTAAAATCATAATGTCATAAAAGAGTTTTTTCATGACAAATCTTACAAATATTTTAGCCTTACATATGTGATATTTTTGCGAAAGTGAGAGGTGAATATTTTTTTGATATTTTTAAACTATGACCACGATAAAAATTCTGGAGTACATATCTAAGAACGAATGTACTATTGCTTACGCTTGCATGCCAACGCTCAAGTTATATTACCAAAATAAGCAGAGAGGAGAAACCATTGCATGAGTCACCAAAAATCCAGGGACCATCTTGAATTTTCATCATAGTTCGAGGGTCACTATGCAAAACGCATGTGCACGCGAATATGCGATGGATGGCTGGCATGGCATGGGGGTTCATCCATGCATCCATGCCATGCGCCCCTCCCGAAAATATCAAGGCCATGTCAGCCGCGCCCCCTGGCGATCTCGCCAGCCCCCAGCCGCGCACGCGCGAATAAGTATCTCCGCGCACCCACCGGTCACCGACCTGCGGGCCCGTCGCTCCACAGCCCAGGTGTCAGTCACGCAGGGCACCTCATGGGCCCTCCACCTCTCGACCCGCGAGCGAGTGAAATAACGGAGCAAACACTACACAGACCACCGCCTACCCCTCCCATTACGGAAAAAATCTTTTTCTCGCCTCTCCTCGCCCCTCGCAGTTTTCTCTCTCCTCCTCCTCCCTGCCTTCGCCCCCGCCCCCGTCCCGCCCCGCCCGCCGCGCAATCCCGTCGCCGGCGCTGCCGATTCGCCGCCCGAGCTCCGTATTGGAGCGCTCCCGACCGAGGTAAAGCTCCTGGATCCTCCCCTGCTTCCCCGAACTCCCCCAGCGCTCCGTTTTGTTCATTTTGCGCCGTGTTTGTTCCTCTGCCGCCTTGATTTTCGCTCGCGGCTCGTGGAGCCGGTAGGTTCGCGGGTAGTCCGTGCCTGAGTGTACTCGGGCGGTGTCTCGGCGATGGTTTTGGCTCAGAAGTTTGTGGTCTGGCCTCTGGCGGCGAGGTCCAGTTGATTGTGCTGCAGTTTCTCCTCGTAATCTCGAGTAGATCAACGGGAGGTGGACGCTTGTTCCTGCGGAATTCGGGGCGATTCCGGATTTTGCGCGAGTACTACGGATTCGAGCTGGGGCTTGCTGTGTCATTTGGGCGCGTAGATTTCACAGTTTCGGATGCGGATGTAACCGCTGGAGCGGAGATAGTTGGCTGAAAATCGTTTGGGGGTGAAGATGGTTCTATGTTAGCTTATAGTTTTCCATTTGAATCCAGAGCTAAACAGAACGTCACAAGCAGAAATCTCAAAAGAAGCGGGTGCTGTGTGTCTGCAAAATTTCACTTGCTTGCTTTTGAAATAATACCTGATGCGCAGAATTAAGCTCCACTCCTTTGGGTTCCGCTGCTGTTCAACTTCCGAGGCTTACGTGTTGGAATGGATCTATATTGCATTTGTCTACTTGCTATATTCAGCGTGGATGGATCTAACCGAATTTTCTAAATTAGAAACGTGAGATGTTCGATAATAGAAAAAAACATGTTAAGGCAAGTGAACTACCAATATTGTTTTACCCAAATTTGGTTAGCAGTCATCTGACTTGCAGTTATAGCCCCTCTGATATATGTGAATTGTGTATTATTATGTTCAGATTTGTATGAACTTGTACAGTAACTATAGGCTTACAAAGTATCTCTACTATTGTTTTTTCTTTCTCCTTTTCTTCTTTCTGTTTTTTGTTTATGGGGTCCCAGTTCCGAGTTGTTTGCTTTGTTTCCGCGTTGTTCCATTTTGGTGTTACTCATCTAATACAAACCGCACACGTTTTGATCTGACGCGTGTTCGAGAAAGATGGCATATCTTCTATTTCTTTTAATGAAAATGATAATGGCTGCTCCTTTTCTAGTTGAGAATTTGATGCTTCTAGTCGTGTAAAAACACACCGATTTTACACACATGGGCTCTTTCTTAAGTCCAAAAGACAATCCTCAGCTCCGAAACAAAATCGTTCAATTTGCAACCTAAAACTACCCCCCCCCCCCCCCCACACACACACACCCACACTCAACCCACCCATGCCAAAATAAAGAACATCTTTTGGAAGACGTGCCATTTACGTCCAAGGCAGCCATCTCTCGAACTCGAGGAATCATGTAGAGCAAAACTGGATCTGAAACCAATGATGAAGATGAGTAGATGACTGAGAGCCCTTGGATCCTGATCCAAGGGTCAGAGTTGGCGATTAGATATTTCTTTCCTTTGCTTCCGATTCCTCAAACCAAACACCAAACCAATGTGTTCCTATACTATCTTATTTCCCCAAGCATCTGGAATCATTCCATTCCATCCCATTCTCAAATTCCAGGATGGTTCCATTCCAGTCTACCTCATTCCTCAAACCACTAAGGGTTTTAGAGTTGAAATCCTTGTTCTGACTCTGGTAAGGGCTAGGAATGTAAACGAGACTTCTTTCTAGAAACATGTTGCCAAGGCTATGCAAAATTTGTTCCATTGGCTGGTTGGCCTCCTCTCTTTTTCCTTTGTCAAGTTTCGGCAATATTTCTTGTTTTAAAATTATTAAAATGACATCTATAATAATGTCCCTTTCCTTCTTTCGATTTTCCTTTTGCTATATTTTGCAATGCAGAGACGTTAAGCGCCTATGGTTGGAACTGGTTGATATGATATCTGGTCACATTGTGGGATGCAATCCCCCCTTAGTGGGGGGTGATTGAAGAAGTCAACAATAGGAGAACTTGCATCTTGCTGAAGTTTTCTGCTTCTGAGGCAAGTAGCTTATAAGAAGAATAGGGAATGGCATAGATGGATAAACTGACCGGTTATTTTAGCATGCTGTTGATTAAATATGCTTTTATTGCTAACTGGGGCAGTTTTTCTAATTTCTTTCTTTCTGAGTGTTCCTCTCTAGTTTCTTGAGCAGGCTCTTAAACTACCAAGTATGTCAGTGTCAAATGGGAAGTGGATTGATGGGCTCCAGTTCTCATCACTGTTCTGGCCCCCGCCACACGATGTGCAGCAGAAACAGGTACAATGCTCATAGTTTAGCTATGTTATATATGGTGTAACTTTGCGGACACCTGATGTTAATACGACGCTTCTGTTGTTTTTCTTTTTGAAGGCACAAATTTTAGCCTATGTTGAGTACTTTGGTCAGTTCACATCTGATAGCGAGCAATTCCCGGAGGATGTAGCTCAGGTACTGTATCTCTTAGCATAAATTAGTTTTGCTTCTGGTAAAATTTATATCAACTGTTAATATTTGTACCCTTCCATCTTTCTTGCTTGTGTGCAGCTAATTCAAAGTTGCTATCCATCAAAAGAAAAGCGGTTGGTAGATGAAGTATTAGGTAACATATGAACTTCTGATAGCTACACATTATTACTACAGGCATATGAAGAAATAAACTGACACTCTTGTTTTTTACATTTCGCCCAGCAACTTTTGTTCTCCATCACCCTGAGCATGGTCATGCAGTTGTACATCCAATTCTTTCACGCATCATAGATGGGACACTGAGTTATGATAGTCATGGTTCCCCATTCAATTCCTTCATCTCTTTATTTACCCAAAGTTCTGAGGTGAGGCCCTTACTTTCCTGGTTACTTTTAGTTCTCTTGCTTGATGCTGGTTGTGGTTGAAGTTCTGTCGCTCATGAAGTGTACTTTTGGCTGCAGAAAGAGTACTCAGAGCAGTGGGCCTTGGCCTGTGGAGAAATTCTTAGAGTTCTAACTCACTACAACAGGCCAATCTTTAAAGTTGCAGACTGTAACAACACCTCTGACCAGGCCACAGCAAGTTGTTCTGCCCAGGAGAAAGCTAATTACTCTCCAGGAAATGAACCTGAACGGAAGCCATTGAGGCCATTATCTCCTTGGATCACAGATATTTTGCTAACTGCACCTTTGGGCATTAGAAGCGACTATTTTAGATGGTGAGTTGACTCTAATTTCTTTTTATCTTTTTCTTATGAAACACGACTTAAGGCAATGTGACTATTAATAAGGAGCAAAATTAGCGAATGGAGAAACAGGGTAAATAGTAGAACCACGTGAGGAAAATAGTATTACTGTTACTGTTGTAAATCAACAGTTTGCTATCATACTTCAGGCCGAAAGTCAGGAGTAAGTGACCTGTAATCAAGACCAAACTGCAAGCATCTCCAATATGCTAATGGGAGTGTGTGCTAATCAACTCCAAATATGCTAATGGCAGTGTGCTAATCAACTCTAAATATGCTAATGGGAGTGTATGCTGTACATGAATAGTAAATGTCAACGCTTTTCAGCTTGTTGGAATATATTTTGTTACTGTTTTAAATCAACAGTTTGCTATCATACTTCATACACTTTGCAGTAATATTAGCTGATTACTCTTTGTTTCATTTTAAACCTATCAGGTGTGGTGGAGTTATGGGAAAATACGCAGCCGGTGGAGAATTGAAGCCTCCAACAACTGGTTAGTAACTAGATGTTTTCTTTATTCCATCGAGATTTTATGTCTTTGTTACTTCTTATTTTGATTATGCGGGTTTTCCAAGTGTGGAACACCTTTTCTTCTTGTAACAGATGCTAATTCTTGCCATAAACACAAATGATTAATTATATGTCTTTTTAATTTAGCTTACAGCCGAGGAGCTGGTAAGCACCCACAACTCATGCCATCCACCCCAAGATGGGCTGTTGCCAATGGAGCTGGAGTTATTTTAAGTGTCTGTGATGAGGAAGTAGCTCGTTATGAGACAGCAAACTTAACCGCGGCAGCTGTTCCTGCCCTTCTGCTACCTCCGCCGACAACACCCTTGGATGAGCATTTGGTGGCAGGGCTACCCCCTCTCGAACCATACGCTCGCTTGTTTCATAGGTAAGATCCTATCAATTGTCATACCAAGTCTGCTTTCCAGATTATACTAAACGTGTTACTCTCTTGTCAGATACTACGCAATTGCCACACCAAGTGCTACGCAAAGATTGCTTTTTGGTCTTCTTGAAGCACCACCGTCATGGGCTCCAGATGCACTTGATGCAGCAGTTCAGCTTGTTGAACTCCTTAGGGCAGCTGAAGATTATGCTACTGGCATGCGGGTATAACATACTGCACACTGGCTGTTGTTTCAGTGCCGTTAATCGTGATGCCTCACGATACAAATTTTCCATATCGTATGTTTTGGGTGTGCATGTTTATTAATCTTGGTAACTTTAAATTTCTGTCCAGCTTCCAAAAAATTGGTTGCATCTTCATTTCTTGCGTGCGATTGGAACTGCAATGTCTATGAGGGCTGGTATTGCTGCTGATACAGCTGCTGCGTTGCTTTTTCGCATACTATCCCAACCAACGTTGCTTTTTCCTCCACTAAGGCATGCTGAAGGAGTTGAAGTGCAACATGAACCACTGGGTGGCTATGTATCATCATACAAAAGACAGGTATGCAGTAGTTTCTGCATCTGGTTAATTTTTTATTACCTGTTTTTTCTTTAGTAAAGACTCGAAGCATAGTTAGTCTTTTCTGGGGCTTACGTATTCTAGGCTCTGTTGTTAAGTTACGTTACTGCATTAGTTGAGCTAAAACACTGCTACAGACAGATCATCCTTACAGTTAATTTCCATTCAGCATTTGATCATTTTTGCATACTTGCTCCTGTGGAATGCTTCTGTCAATTCGTCAATCACTTATCTTGTGGTTTACCACGTTCTATGACTACTGTTTTAGAGATTTCACACCAAAGCTGCGCATTCAACTATCGTTTTTATTTACACCCTTCCATGTGGGAATCCATGTTTTAGTTTTCTTGGTTTTACTGATTGCTGCCTTATGTCTGCATGACTAATTTACCTGCTTGCACTTTGAACTATTCACAGCTGGAAGTTCCTGCATCTGAAACCACAATTGATGCCACTGCACAAGGCATTGCTTCCTTGCTGTGTGCTCATGGTCCTGATGTTGAGTGGAGAATATGTACCATCTGGGAAGCTGCCTATGGTTTGTTACCTCTGAATTCATCAGCAGTTGATTTACCTGAAATCGTTGTAGCTGCTCCGCTTCAGCCACCTACTTTGTCATGGAGCCTATACTTGCCACTGTTGAAAGTATTTGAGTATCTACCTCGTGGAAGTCCATCTGAAGCGTGCCTTATGAGAATATTTGTGGCAACAGTTGAAGCTATACTCAGAAGAACCTTCCCTTCGGAAGAATCATCTAAAAGACCAAGAAGTCAATCCAAGAACCTTGCTGTTGCTGAACTCCGTACAATGATACATTCACTCTTTGTTGAATCATGTGCTTCAATGAACCTTGCTTCCCGGTTGTTGTTTGTAGTATTAACTGTTTGTGTCAGTCATCAAGCTTTGCCAGGGGGCAGCAAAAGACCAACGGGTAGTGAAAACCATTCTTCTGAGGAGGCCACTGAGGACCCAAGATTAACCAATGGAAGAAATAGGGTCAAGAAGAAACAAGGGCCTGTTGGTACATTTGATTCGTATGTGCTGGCCGCTGTTTGTGCTTTATCTTGTGAGCTTCAGCTGTTCCCTATCCTTTGCAAGAGCGCAACAAACTCAAACGTAAAAGACTCTACAAAGATCCTGAAGCCTGGAAAAAACAATGGGATCAGTAATGAGCTACAGAACAGCATTAGCTCAGCAATTCTCCATACTCGTAGAATTCTTGGCATCCTGGAAGCTCTTTTCTCCTTGAAGCCATCATCAGTTGGTACCTCCTGGAACTATAGTTCAAATGAGATAGTTGCAGCGGCTATGGTTGCCGCTCATGTTTCTGAGTTATTTCGCCGGTCGAGGCCATGCCTAAATGCACTATCTTCACTGAAGCGATGTAAGTGGGATGCTGAGATTTCTACCAGGGCATCATCCCTTTACCATTTGATCGACTTGCATGGTAAAACTGTGTCCTCCATCGTGAACAAAGCTGAGCCTCTAGAAGCTCACCTGACTTTTACATCAGTAAAGAGAGATGATCAACAACACATTGAGGAAAACAGCACCAGCTCATCGGGTAGTGGCAACTTGGAAAAGAAGAATGCTTCAGCCTCACACATGAAAAATGGTTTTTCAAGATCACTCTTGAAATGCTCAGAAGAGGCTAGGCGAAATGGTAACGTTGCAAGTACATCCGGGAAAGTTCCTGCAACTTTACAGGCTGAAGCATCTGATTTGGCGAACTTCCTTACCATGGATAGGAATGGGGGTTATCGAGGCTCTCAGACTCTCCTACGATCTGTTATCTCAGAAAAACAGGAACTATGCTTCTCTGTTGTCTCGTTGCTCTGGCATAAGCTTATTGCATCTCCCGAAACGCAGATGTCTGCAGAAAGTACATCAGCTCATCAAGGTTGGAGAAAGGTATGATTCGTGTGGCCATTGGCATAACACAACAATGCTTCAGTGACATTCTAATTTTGTTATCTTATTAACTGTACATCTGACATTTTTTTTACGTATAGGTTGTAGATGCACTTTGTGATGTTGTTTCAGCCTCACCAGCCAAGGCTTCAACTGCTATTGTTCTGCAGGTAAAGATTTATTCAGACTTTTGGTCGCAATGAAATTTGGTTCAGATTTTGGCTTCTTCTCCCTTGTTCATTTCTCACGTGGGAACATACATTGTCTTCATGACATATACATACGCATTTCCTGTCATATTTATGGACTCTTGTATGCAGGCTGAGAAGGACCTACAGCCCTGGATTGCTCGAGATGATGAGGAAGGTCAGAAGATGTGGAGAGTCAACCAGCGAATAGTTAAACTGATAGCTGAGCTTATGAGGAACCATGATAGCCCAGAAGCATTGATAATTCTTGCTAGTGCTTCAGACCTTCTGCTTCGTGCTACAGATGGGATGCTTGTTGATGGTGAAGCTTGTACCTTGCCTCAGTTAGAGGTAAGATACATATACAAACTTTCTTCACAGAATAGCACAAACATATCATCTGTCGTACTTTGTTGTCGTTAAAGTATCATCGACTCATTTTCTTGCTTTGGAAGTTGCATGTCACCGATTCTTTCTGACAACATTGTTCCTGTGATTGAATATGCACAGCTCCTGGAAGTAACTGCTAGAGCTATTCATCTCATCGTTGAATGGGGAGACCCAGGTGTAGCAGTTGCTGATGGCCTCTCAAATCTGTTAAAGGTATGTCATCTGCTCAGATCTCACCCCTATTCTGTTCATCAGAAACACACCGACGTTTAGAATGCTAACACTCATGTGGTTTGCAGTGCCGTCTATCGCCTACCATCCGCTGCCTCTCCCACGCTAGCGCACACGTACGTGCGCTCAGCATGTCCGTCCTCCGTGACATCTTGAACAGTGGACCACTAGGTTCCACTAAGATCATTCAAGGCGAGCAACGGAATGGCATCCAAAGCCCGACCTACCAATGCGCGGCAGCAAACACGGTGAACTGGCAAGCGGATGTCGAGAGATGTATAGACTGGGAAGCCCGCAGCCGCCGCGCCACCGGGATGACCCTCGCCTTCCTCACCGCTGCGGCTAACGAGCTCGGCTGCCCCCTTCCTTGCTGACAAGGCCATATTTGGAGCTGACAATCAGCGACACTTGACAGTTGGCGCGAGCAGTTGCTGCATGGTCAGCGAGCAGGATGGCTAATTAATCCCTTGCTCAAGGATGGCTTCCCAGTCTGCCCTGCCCCCATGATGTGATTCAAAACTGATGTATATTAGCTGATGTTCCCAATCATACGGAGCTTTTGCTCCCCCGGTGTGATTTTAACTTGCAATCTGACGTTAGATGTTCAAGCATATTGAACTGCTTGTGCTGTAACTTGTATTCATGATGTAACCGAAAGATGTCCGCTACGGTAAATGAAGACATGTCATTTTTCGTTCTCCACACACATGCCTATCTGCGGAGCTTCCCCACCGAGCCTGCACGTTTGCGTTACATAGCATGTGCGCAATGGTACCCATTGGTTGCTTTACCTGATTCTCCATCTACAAATGCTGGGGTCAATCACTTTTGTCGTACGATTCTATCAACATAGAATGATCTTTTTACATCAAACAGCGAAGCGAGCTCCCTGGTTCGTTGCTTAGATCGAAACCAGGGTCGCAATGAAGTCAGTATATACAACCTTCAAAGGCTGCAAAATTCAAAGAGATACGATAGCGAAAACACAGAGCTAGGGCAGCCGGACACAGTTCTGGCCTGCAAAACAGGAAACTCATGCAGGCGTCATAACAACCAAAACCTTTCTTTCGGTAGCGTAGGCGTAGTCTGTGTGATCCGTCTATCTTAGGATCGGCACTGTATGAGGACTACCTCACCATCTTATATTATTCGGTCGTGTACAGGGGCGAAGCTAGAAGAAAAGTTCAATGGGGTCATGTCTATGACAGTGGGGTCATCTTCTATTAATGAATAGTGATTAGTACTTAGTTTCTGAAGGATTTGCTGATTCCATTGGGGTCAATTGACCCCAATCCTTACAAGGCAGCTCCGTCCCTGGTCGTGTACTTGGTTCGGTGATTGCTTTATATATAAAACGAGACGAAAGCCTGTTTCAAGAAAAAATAACATCCAAAACCTACGCAATCATCCAGCTCCAGGAATCAGCAAGGAGTCATTATCGGTGACTGCATTAGCACGCCTGATTCCAGCGGCGAGGCCGGACTATAGAAGTTCTTCTTGCCACAGGTGATGGCTCCACGATCGGGTGAGCCAAACAGGTGCACCTGCTGTCAGAAAATAAGGGTTTAGCCCTATCCTCTATGCCTTTGCCTTATCGGTGGTGCCATTTACAATGCAATTTAAGACTAGAGGGCGAGGCCTACTTATCTATATCTATGCCTTTGCCTTTTGGGCGCTGCTACGCGTCCGCCGGCCAATGATTCTAAAATATCTGCCGCATCAATGGCTGTTGGATCCCCGCGCAGTTAGCTATCCGATGTAATGCCCGCGGCCCGCATGCCTCCTCATTATTTCCCGCAACAAGCGCGCTGTTGCAGAAACAAACAACCTTGCCCCCGACCCCGACCGAGCTGCGCCCAGCGCGGCGCCACCCCCAACCCGCCCATGTTCCTGCAACAAGACCCATGTTGCAAAACCTGCATTGCAAGATAACCTTTGTTGCAATACCATCTCCGACCTCTTCTCTGTATTCCTGCAACAAGACTCTTGTTGCAAAAATTTCAACAACATCTCCGGCCTCTTCTCTGCATTCCTGCAACAAGACCCTTGTTGCAAAAAAAAAAAAAATTGCAACCAAAGTGATGTTGTGGTAGAAGTTATGTGTCAGCATATCGAGCCGAAAAGCTTCAACACGGTTTGGCCTTGGACGAGCAGTCCAGTATGCTCTCAAACATCTTGGCGACGACCTCGGCGAGCTCGCCGCCGGCTAGCTGGATCGCCAGAAGCAAGACAACGAGCAACTGCGTCACCAGGGACTGCTCCTTGGCCATCTTCCTCAACGCCGCCGCCGAACAGTCGTCGTCGCAGACAAGCCTGGATGAGCTGTTGCTTTTCTTGATGTGCTCCTCTAGCGGCAACGGCGACGCAGGGGTTAGCCGGATGCGGAGGGACGACGAGCAGCGCCAAGGGGTGCGGCTCGCCGGCGAAGCGTGCGCGGGCCTACGGCGCTGGCCAAGCTGTTAACTCACAGTGAGTTTTAGCTACGGACGAGAAAACTATGGAGGTGTTTCGCTCGTGATAAGGATATCGGTGGAGTGGGGGCCCACGTGACGCGTGTCAATCGCTGAAGGAGGCGGACGCGGCATGGTTATCAGCCTACTGTTACCCAGTTACAGGGATGGCTGTCCTGAAACAACCGATGAGTTGCAGGAAAATGGACACGGCTTTGGCGGACGCGGGGACGCTGTTGACCGTCTAATCAACACACGATCGAACGGCCACGAAGCCGGCGGACGGGCGAGCGCGACCGGCGGGTAGAAGGTAAGCTTTTTCCTTTTTTTAAATGGATGGAAAAAGCTTACCTTCTACCGGCCGATCGCGTTTCTCTGAATTTTTCATTTGTTCACCGTCGAAATTTATTTTTCTATCTACTAATTTTTTGTGCGTCCGTCTGTTTTTTTATTTTAGCAATCCAGATTTTCATACTTGGGACACGTTGTGGCCCAGCCAAGCCAGCCCACTTATTTGCCTGCTCATGAAGCTGCAAAAAGTGTATTTGTCGCCCAGTGCGGCAGATAGTAAGAGCTTGGCACAGGGCGCCCAAAACTGCGCCGGCCCGTTTCGTTTTTCCTTGCAAATTTATTTTTATTTTCCCCTTATTTCGTAATTAAAACATTCAAAAAATTCAGAATTTGATTTTATTTTTGTCAAATTTTAGAATTTTTTTCAGAATTACAATTTTGTGTTCCCCTTTTTAAAAAATGTTTGGAGAAATATTTTTTCTCTTTCCGTTCTTTTTCAAAATTCAGGACATATTCATTTTTTTTTTCAAAAAATGTTTGGGATTTTCAAAGAAATGCATTTTGAAAAATATTCCAAATTCAAAAAATATTATTGTTTTAGTAAAATGTTCACAAATTCAAAATAATGTCCACGTTTGAAAACACATTTTATAAAATTGTTCTGAATGTTCAAAACATGTTCCATTTTCAAATGTCGGTCACAACTTCAAAAAATGTTTGTATTTTCATAAAAGGTTCATGTCTTAAGAAAATGATGCCGTTTCAATTTTTTTCATGTTTTTTTAAATGGATGGAATAATAAAAACATTGCTCGCAATTTCAAAAAATGTTCACTTTCCAAGTATTCGGCAATTCATATTTTAAAAAAAATTCAAGAAATGTTTTAATCTGACGTCGCAGTATGTTCTTAAATATTCACGCTAGCCATTCGTTTGTAGTAGGCATTTGTAGCCATGTATAGCAGCACGTGGTCGAGTCTTTAAGGTCATGTGTTCGATCGTTTAACTTGTGTTTTTTCTGGAAACACAGGTCATTTCGGTGCCTGCCAGTAGCTGGCCCAGACGTGATCGGTCGTGCGTTCCACGCACTATTTGACGCAACTAGCGTCATACATTAGCTCCCACACAGCTACCCTAAGAAAACCAAAAATATACGTACAGATTTTGTTCCATCCATTCCACATGTAGTTCCCCACTTTTTTCGTTTATCCCCCAGGCCGAACTGGGCCTACCACGCATTTCTTTTTCTGTCAGACTGATAAGCAGCGAAGAATTAAGGACGCGAGGGGATTGAACTATGAACCTTCCCTATTGTGCCGACGGACAAAGCCAATTCAGCTAGCTTGCAATTATGATAGGAACAATCCCACCTTGGAATTTTATACTAAATCACACCAGTTTTTATATGTCCCTAAGTTGTCTGGAAATAAGAAGGTTGTGTGAGAATAAGGAAATTGTCTCGAGAATCATGTGCAGAACGCGACACTCCACCAATTATTGCCCGAGGTAACTTGCATGTGCCAATAAAAGACAATATGCTGGTTGGCTATAGCCTATAATTGAAAAAAATTGTGGGCACGTGCTAATAAAAGAGAATATGCTGGTTTTGCTCTAATTAATAAAAATTGTGGGCAAATGAGGGCAAAAATAGTCGAAGAGAATAATTCCTGATAATGAAGGGACATTCATGCCTGGTTATGCGCTAATTATGCCAATCAAACAAAATTTATGCACTGCAATTAGTAATCCATCAGGTTACATCGTCGTAGGAGAGAGTGGTCGAAGCAACCGTGCTTCGAAGGTCACCGTGTAGCAACCAAATGAGGACGCAACCATAACTCTGAGAGGGAGGTGGACCCGGAGAAATAAAAATGCACTAGTTGGGTGGTCGCCACCACGCTGACCAACCCCACCACTATCAAGATCTCGCGGTCCAATCATGACCCCGTGAGAAGACCGCAGCTCCTCGCTCTGTCGCCCACCGCCGTGGAGATCGTTTTTGGTGGACATATCAATTATCTCTCCCGCCGGTTCTTGCAAAAAATTATCTCCCCGTTGCAACGCACGGGCATATGTGTGTTAGGAAACGTTGCATGGAAAACAAAATTTTTTCTACGCACACGCAATGATCTATCCATGGAGATGCATAGCAACGAGGGGGAGAGTGTGTCTACGTACCCTTGTAGACCGTAAGCGGAAGCATTTCTCAACGCGGTTGATGTAGTCGAACTTCTTCGCGCTTCAACTGATCAAGTACCGAACGCACGACACCTCCGCGTTCTGCACACGTTCAGCTCGGTGACGTCTCTCGCCTTCTTGATCCAGCAAGACGTCGATGTAGTAGATGAGTTCCGTTAGCACGACGCCATGGTGACGGTGATGGTGAAGTGATCCTCGCAGGGCTTCGCCTAAGCACTATGAAACTTTAAGCGTGCGGACCCAACGGGTTCGAGAACTATGTAGACATGACCGAGACATCTCTCCGGTCAATAACCAATAGCAGAACCTGGATGCCCATATTGGCTCCTACATATTCTACGGAGGTCTTTATCGGTCGAACCGTTATGACAACATACGTAATTCCCTTTGTCTATCGGTATGTTACTTGCCCGAGATTCGATCGTCGGTATCTACATACCTAGTTCAATCTTGTTACCGGCAAGTCTCTTTACTCGTTTCATAATACATCACCTCGTGACTAACTCCTTTGTCGTTTTTTTGCAAGCTTATGATGTGTATTACCGAGAGGGCCCAGAGATACCTCTCCGATACTCGGAGTGACAAATCCTAATCTCGATCTATGCCAACTCAACAAACACCTTCGGAGATACCTGTAGAGCATCTTTATAATCACCCAGTTACATTGTGACGTTTGATAGCACACAAGGCATTCCTTCGGTATCTGGGAGTTGCATAATCTCATAGTCGAAGGAATATGTATTTGACATGAAGAAAGCAATAGCAATAAAACTGAACGATCATTATGCTAAGCTAACGGATGGGTCTTGTCCATCACATCATTCTCCTAATTATGTGATCTCGTTATCAAATGACAGCACATGTCCATGGTTAGGAAACATAACCATCTTTGATCAACGAGCTAGTCTAGTAGAGGCATACTAGGGACACATTATTTGTTTATGTATTCACACATGTATTTAAGTTTCAATCAATATAATTTTAGCATGAATAATAAACCTTTATCATGATTTAGGAAATATAATAATAACCATTTTATTATTGCCTCTAGGGCATATTTCCATCAGTCTCCCAGTTGCACTAGAGTCAATAATCTAGTTCACATAACCATGTGATTTAACACCCATAGTTCACATCACCATGTGACCAACACCCAAAGAGTTTAGTAGAGTCAATAATCTAGTTCACATCGCGATGTGATTAACACCCAAAGAGTACTAAGGTGTGATCATGTTTTGCTTTTGAGAGAGGTTTAGTCAACGGGTTTGTCACATTCAGATCCATATGTATTTTGCAAATTTCTATGTCTACAATGCTCTGCATGGAGCTACTCTAACTAATTGCTCCCACTATCAATATGTATCTAGATCGAGACTCAGAGTCATCCGGATCGGTGTCAAAGCTTGAAGCGACGTAACTCTTTACGACAAACTCTTTATCACCTCCATAATCGAGAAACATTTCCTTAGTCCTCTTTAGGTACCTAAAAGGATAATTTTGACCGCTGTCCAGTGATCTACTCCTGGATCACTATTGTACCCCCTTTACAAACTCATGGCAAGGCACACAAAAGGTCTGGTACACAACATGGCATACTTTATAGATCCTATGACTAAGGCATAGGGAATGACTTTCATTCTCTCTCTATATTCTATCGTGGTCGGGTTTTGAGTCTTACCCAACTTCACACCTTGTAACACAGGCAAGAACCCTTTCTTTGACTGATCCATTTTGAACTTCTTCAAAACTTTATCAAGGCATGTGCTTTGTGAAAGTCCTATCAAGCGTCTTGATCTATCTCTATAGACCTTGATGCCCAATATATAAGCAACTTCACCGAGGTATTTCATTGAAAAATTCTTATTCAAGTATCCTTTTATGCTATCCAGAAATTCTATATCATTTTCGATCAACAATATGTCATCCACACATGATAACAGAAATGCTATAGAGCTCCAACTCACTTTCTTGTAAATATAGGCTTCACCGAAAGTATGTATAAAACCATATGCTTTGATCACCTTATCAAAGCGTATATTCCAACTCCGAGATGCTTGCACTAGTCCATAGATGGATCGCTGGAGTTTGCGCACTTTGTTAGCACCTTTAGGATTGACAAAACCTTTTGGTTGCATCATATACAACTCTTGTTTAAGAAATCCATTAAGGAATGCAGTTTTGACATCCATTTGACAGATTTCATAATCATAAAATGCGGCAATTGCTAACATGATTCGGGCGGACTTAAGCATCGCTACGGGTGAGAAAGTCTCATCGTAGTCAACCCCTTGAACTTGTCGATAACCTTTTACGACAAGTCGAGCTTTATAGACAGTAACATTACCATCAGCGTGTGACGCCCTCGATTCAATCGTACACTAATCATACACGCAAATGTGTACGATCAAGATCAAGAACTCACGGGAAGATATCACAACACAACTCTAGACACAAATTAAAATAATACAAGCTTTATATTACAAGCCAGGGGCCTCGAGGGCTCGAATACACAAGCTCGAAAACACAAGAGTCAGTGGAAGCAACAATATCTGAGTACAGACATGAGTTAGACAAGTTTGCCTTAAGAAGGCTAGCACAAAAGCAACATCGATCGAAAAGGCAAGGCCTCCTGCCTGGGAGCCTCCTAACTACTCCTGGTCATCGGCGGCCTCCACGTAGTGGTAGGCACCCTCAGTGTAGTAGCAGTTGTCGTCGAAGGTGGCGTCTGGATCCTGGGCTCCACCATCTGGTTGCGACATCCGAGAAGAATGGAAAAGGGGGGAAAAGGGGGAGCAAAGCAACCGTGAGTACTCATCCAAAGTACTCGCAAGCAAGGATCTACACTACATATGCAACATTATCAAAGAAAGGCTGTATATGTGGACTGGGCTGCAGAAATGCCATAATAGAGAGAAGGCCTAGTCCTATCGAAGACTAGCATCTTCTGGAAACCACCATCTTGCAGCAACAGGAGGGAGTAGAGTAGCATAAAGTAAAGTAGTAGTAGTGTTATCAACCTCGGCCAGAGATCCTTTCTCGACTCCCTGCGAGAAAGCAATCCCAGAGCCATACTATCCAGTTATCATCACAATCCATTTCTCATCACAAGTATCTAGTTCTAGTTGTATCGATCGGGATACAACTCCAAGTGTCCTTTACCGTAGGACAGGCTATCGATAGATGTTTTCTTCCCTGCAAGGGTGCACCAACTTACCCACCATGCTCGATTAACTCCGGCCGGACACACTTTCCTGGGTCATGCCCGGCCTCGGCCAAACAATACGCCGCAACCCGACCTAGGCTTAATAGAGAGGTCAAGCACGCCGGACTAATCCTATGCCCCCAGGGGTCATGGGCCATCGCCCCGGGAACTCCTGCACGTTGCGTCGGCGGCCGGTGAGCAGACCTAGCTACCTCCTTAAAAAAGGCGGGAGCTTACCAGTCCAACCCGGCGCGCGCCGCTCAGTCGCATGATGTCTATTAAGCTTCGGCTGATGCATACGACGCAGAACGCCCATACTATGCCCACGTGATGGTTAGTGCTATCAGGCCAGAAGCCCCTCGGATCAAATATCCAAATCGTAGTGGATTAGGAACGCGCGGTAACAAGCAGAGACTCACGAAAGATGTGACCCCGTTGCCCCGTCTCGAGGACTTGCGGCAAGGGCTAGGAATGCCGGCCATGCCTCGTAATTATCTCGCGGGCACCTTCCAGGTCAACCCGACTCCACATCACTCGCAATTAAGCTCGCGCGGGTACCCCTCAGGGTCGACCCGTCTTTAGTAACATGGTTCAGTGTAAAGTCATAGTAACCATGGTAACCGTGTGTCTAACACCAAGAGGAAAACCTGAGGAATCACCCTTGACGGATTCCACTTGATGTAATCATCAAGGTGAACGTAAGAGGAATCACCCCGAGGTTCACACTTGAGGGGTTGCACGACAGAGTCGTATCGGAAGTGGTTAAGGCGGAATCACCCTCGATGACCACGACCGAATAGCTACACTACAGGGTTAACATCAGAAGTGCTGTAGAGGTCTCACCCTCGGCACTCGATAGTAACCCAGTAGTGTCGAGCAACTAAGGGGAAAGTGATGTGCGGTGCCGGGGCCTGGTCTTCGATCCCGTTGATCGTGTCTTCAATGATGAAGCAGGGGCAACAAGGACAAGGTGGGGGTCACTAATGGATCACTAACCAACCTATACTAAGCAGTTTTAGGATAAGCAGGCAGGGTACAATGAGCAGGTTACAAAAGCATGCTATGCATCAGAATAGGAGCAAACAATAACAGTAGCAAAATCTAATGCAAGCATGATAGAATCGAATGGGCGATATCGGGATGATCAAAGGGGGGACTTGCCTGGTTGCTCTGGCAAGAAGGAGGGGTCATCGTCGATGTAGTCGATCACGGGGGTATCGGCGGCGATCTCGAGGTCTACCGGAAAGAAGTAACGGAGGGGGAACACAAATAAATAATAGAGCAATCAAAGCAACACAAAGCATAACATGGCAATATGATGTGCCGGGTGTGACCTAACGTATGGCTACACGATATAGTTGAATGGGGAAAACAACCGGGAATGTTTTCCCGGTTCCGGACCTGTGTCAGACAGATGATCGGAGGGGGAATGTTCTATGTTCAGCTAGTTAGGGGCATCTAATAGATGAATGGACCTTGTATTCAGATTCATCTCGTTTTTCTGAGCAACTTTCATGTAGAAAACATTTTCATCGGAGTTACGGTTTAATTACTATGAATTTCCTAAGTTTTAATGTTTTTCTGAAATTAATTGAATTCGAAAAAGAAAATAAGAATAACTTTTGTCACCTAGTACTTCTCTAGCCAGGGTCTATTACAGGTGGGGTCAGGGGGTTGGATTGATCCAGTCAAAGATGGACTAGTCAACTGTTGAATAGTGCAACTGGGTCCCGCGTGTCATTGCCTTTAGTTTAATAAAATGGTTATTAACATGGGTGATCCCACACGTCATTTGCTTAGGCTAAATTAGCACTAAGTAAATACCAACTAACCCTATAACTAAATCTAAACAAGGGTCGGCCTCCATTGGCAGAAGCAACAAAGCTGTTGAGAAACCGGGTCAGCCCGGAGGGGTGGCGGCGGCCGCGTGCAAAACGCACGGGCCGGCCCCTCCCGTTTCTCCTCTTTTGTTAAGTGGGTACTTATCCCTTGTCCACCTACCCCCTATATAAAGCAACGAGGAGCCATCATTGTAACACCTGATCATTGATTAATAAAGCTGGTCTCCTCCATCTCCCTGTGTCACTTTTACTTTCGCATACTTCGACTACTTCGACTACTTCGTCTACGACGCTCGCTCCCGCTCCGCAACCTCGGACCGGACTCGCCGGCGGAGTTGCGGAACACGTTATCAGCACGCTTCGCTCCATCAACTCTCCATCAAGCCTGCGTCAAGCCTGCATCACGCAGGCTTTCGTCGATCCCGCGGAGGTATAAGATCCGATCCCCACTCTTTGCAAAAATGGATTTCTCTCGTTACTACGATTCCGTTTTTGCGATTAGATTATTTTTCGGATACATCTACCTATGGTGTGGATTTCTCTCCCAAAAACCGAGCGGACGAACACGTCGCCGACCAATGTCGATGTTTTTGGATCACGAGAGACTTGTTGACTACACTATAGGGGAGTCGGTACAGATCGTGATCCCGATGATCACGGTACCGCCGCGTTGTACCCGACGTACACGCGTCGTGACGCCCCGAAGACGCACGATCTTGCCATCCCGAGGCAGATGACGACGTCCCCGTCGCCAAGCGCTCGACTGCCGTCGCCGCGCTCGCGTGCCCGCTGCACGCGCCGCCCCGCTGGTCGCCGGCACTGCCGTTCTGGCCGTCGCCGTGGCAGCACACCGCGCGCCCGTGGCCGTAGCCGCGCCACGCTGGCCGTGCTGCTCCGGCCGCGCCGCGCCGGGGCCGAGCCGCGCCGCCGCGCCATGGCCGCGCGCCCCGATGGCCGCCGCGTGCTGTGGCCGCCGCCGCCGCAGCCGCCGGCCGTGGCCGCGCCCCGTCCAGTGGCCGAGCGCCGCGCCGTGGCCGCGCCTCGCGCCGTGGCCGCGCCCCGCGCCGTGGCCGCGCCCCGCGCCGTGGCCTCGCGCCTCGCGCCGTGGCCGCGCCACGCCAGTGGCCGTCGCCTCGCCCGGCCCTGGCCAGCCTCGGCCGCGCCCGCGTGTGAGCCGCCGCCGCGCCCGCGTGCGAGCCGCCGCCGCCGCTCGGCTGCCAGGGGAAACCCTAGCGCCGTTTGCGTGCAGGAGGCAGCGCCGCGCATGGGCCGGCCCGCTGGCTCCTGGGCCGGATGGGCCCCGGTTGAGGGGATGCCTCCTCTAAAAAAAAGCGACGGCACTGGCTGCTGGGCCTAGATGGGCCGCGCGCCATGGGGATTAAAAAAAAGGAGGGGCGCCGGCTGTGGCGTAAAATTGCGGTTTAGCCCCTGTATTTTTCAGTTTTTACGCGTAGTTTATTCCTGCTGTAATATTTCGCGTAGAAACCCCTGGATCTGTCTGTTTTCGCTGAAAATGCGTATTTGGGCTTAAAAATACCTCGGGAATTCAATTTTTGGGCTAGTTTTCACATACTAGATGCGCTTAACATGCTATCTTTTGTAACATGATATTATTGTATGATTTTACTGCTGTAGATTAATTGTTTAGCACTCTTAATCATTTAGTAAGTCATATAATAGCATGTTTTAAATATTGGAACGTCATTTTATTGAATAAGTTTATCAACATCGCTTTGTGCAAAAGATTACCTGCTGTAATCTCATGATTTTTGCATAAATCGCAGATGGCCGGAATTGCCCACAAGGAGTTTCCTGAGTTGGCCCAGATAGGGCTGAACTACCTGTCATGGTCCTCGGACTGCGAGATCTTTCTCCAGGGCAAAACCCTCCTGAGGGCGATCGGTAAGGGGGCCCAGCTGGCCGTCACTGATCCCAAGTTCGAGACTGAGAATGCGCAGGCTCTGCACTTTCTCCGTCATCACCTGTCACCTACTCTGAAAGATGAGTATATGGCTGAGCGCAGTGCTTCTGGCCTTTGGACCGCTCTCAAGCAGCGGTTCGAGCGGCTGAAGTACACTGTGAAGCCACGTGCAGAGGCAGAGTGGATCCGTCTGAGGTTTGCGGACTTCAAGACGGTTGGGGAGTACAATTCGGCTCTGCACCGGATTTGTACGACTCTTCGGTTGTGTGGTACTGAGATTACCGACTCCCAGAAGATTGAGAAAACCCTATCCACTTTCCACCCCGACGCGGTCCAGTCCTCACGGAACTACCGCCAGGGGAACTACACGAGGTATTCAGAGTTGATTGACGTCCTCCAGGTGGCGGAGGCGCAAGACGAGGTTCTCAAAAAGAACTTTGTCGCGCAACCACTTGGGGGGAGTTCTCGCCAGGAGGTGAACGCTCTCAAAGTCCGCAAGCCTCAACAGAAGAAGAGGGGCCGGAAGGGCAAGAAGAAGGGCCCTCACCCCCCCGCCCCGGCTAAGCAGAACAAGCCGGGCAAGGGAGGGCAAAGGCCTCAGGACTGCTTCCGTTGTGGCTCGGTGGAGCATTTCTCCCGCCAGTGCCGCGCACCACAGGAGGTCGTTGATGCATATAAGGCTCGGAAGGCGCGTGAGACGCACCTCGCCTTGGTTCAGGAGGGAGCTCCACCGGCGCCCATGGCGGCACCCGTGATGATTGCTACTCCCCCTGCTGCGCCTATAGAGGCGACCCCCGTGGTGCCCATCGCGGCAGCTTTGGCGGTCTCTACCGAGGCCCACGTCGCCATGGAGGTTGACCACATGGCCGCCTCGGCAGCGCCGCCACTAGACATTGATGCTGCCTCCAAGATAATTTCTGAGGAGGATCAGCTCACTAGTATGGAGATTGCGGCGGAAGTGAATGGCTTCTTCACCGAGTCCACTTAGCATACCTCTTTGGTTATCACGATTCCGTGCTTTGATACAATAAAATTGAATAAATTCGATTTGGTTGTAAGCTCTATGAGAGCATAAACTTATTCTTTACTTTGGCGATTGGATGACATTTATTCATTTATTCCATTATTTATACATGATAGCATGTTATGTTCTGAGATGTGTGCATTTATTTTTAATGTATTTTCTTCCTCATTACATTAATTAGATGTCATATTTTAGAACGCGTGTGGCGCCCGAATGGAGGAAACGTGCCTTGCCGATAGCGCCACCACTCATACCATTTTACGAGAAACTAAGTACTTTGAGTCCATTAAAAAATCTCTGGGAAGTATTATGACAATCGCCGGCTGCGGTTCTCACATAGTTGGCTCCGGACGAGCCACTATTATACTCCCCATGGGAACAACTTTGCTCATTAATGATGCGTTGTTGTACCCGGAGCGACTCGTACTCTATTGAGCTTTAGAGACATCCGCGCTAATGGTTTCCATGTTGAGACCGATGATGAAAACGACAAGGAATGCCTACTCATCACAAAGCGGGATGAAGGTGGTAAACATGTTATCGAAAGGCTTCCTTCGTTTGACACAGGGCTATACTACACTAAGATAGTAGCACCGCCCGTGTACACTACCCTCAAGACCGTCTTTAGAAGCTCTGAACTCTTCTGCCTCTGGCACGATAGGTTAGGCCACCCCGGACTTAGGATGATGAGAAATATAATTAACAACTCGCATGGCCATAATGTTAACGTGAAGAACTTCCCGAATCCTGATGATTTCGTGTGCTCCGCATGCGCTAAGGGGAAGTTAGTCATTAGGCCATCACCCCTCAAGGTGAGGGATGAAATCCCCGCGTTCTTGGAACGTATCCAAGGGGACATATGCGGTCCAATTCAGCCCCTCACGGGGCCGTTTCGGTACTTCATGGTGCTCATTGATGCTTCCTCTAAATGGTCCAATGTTTGCCTGCTGTCAACAAGGAACCATGCCTTTGCAAAATTGATCTCACAGATCATCCAAATGCGGAATAATTTCCCGGATTATCGTATAAAGTCTATTCGAATGGACAACGCCGGAGAATTTACTTCAAAGGCGTTCGATGATTATTGCATGGCAATGGGAATCAAAGTTGAGCACTCGGTACCACATGTTCATACACAAAATGGACTTGCCGAGGCATTGATTAAAAGAATTAAATTCATTGCCCGACCGCTCCTTCAGGGTTGTAATTTACCAACTACATGTTGGGGCCACGCGGTGTTACACGCGGCTAATCTCATCAACTTTCGACCGTCGGCCTACAACATCCACTCTCCTGTTCAACTTGCGCAAGGGTCGGCACCGAAGATTTCCCATCTTCGTAGGTTCGGTTGCCAGGTATATGTACCAATACCACCCCCTCAGCGATCGGCGATGGGCCCGCTCCGTAAGTCGGGGATATACGTTGGTTATGAGACTGTGTCCATAATCAGGTATCTGGACCCCATGACAGGAGACTGTCACACGGCTCGTTTTGCTGATTGCATTTTTGACGAGGATCTTTTCCCGACTTTAGGGGGAGAGAATCAACCCCTTGATGCTAAAAGTCGAGAAATCACGTGGCAAGCCACGGGGATCCACGCTCATGACCCGCGCACTGCTGAGACTGAGAGAGAAGTCCAAAAGATAATAGATTTGCAGTCTTTAGCAAATCAACTGCCCGACCACTTTAGTGACTTAAAGACTGTGACAAAATCGCATGTGCACGCGCGCAATGCACCGGAAAGGGTTGAAATACCGAAGAAAAATGATGGTATGCCCGCTCCCGTCCAAAGGCCTAAAAGGACGAGAAATCCGGCTTCTCAAATCCCAAGTACTCGGGGACGCCCGACGAAAAAGGATAAGAGAGATTTATCACAGCCTGTCACCAAAGTACCCCAAATTGAAACGGGGAGCCAGTCGAGACCTGGCACAAGTACGGAAAATTCAGTGCACGAAATTCCGGACTTAAACTTTCCCATAGGGGAAACACCCAGCGGAGATGTGAGCGCACACATCGGCGCGGGAAATCTAAAGGACCTTGCTCCCATAATGGGAAATTTGGTAGAGCAAGTGTTTGCGCCTGATGCGCTCCATGACGAAATGGCCATAAATTATATTGATACGGGGGAGTCCCTGAACCGAGCAACGGTGATTGTCGACATCAACTTTGCTACGAAAATTGCCTCAATCATAGATCTTGACCCTGAGCCTAACACGCTCGCTGATTGCAAGAAAAGGTTGGATTGGAAAGATTGGCAGCAGGCAATTACTGCCGAATTATTATCTCTCAACAAAAGGAAGGTGTTCGGACCAGTTTGTCGAACTCCTCCCCACATTCGCCCTGTTGGCCATAGGTGGGTTTTTGTTCGAAAGAGAGATGAAAATAATAAGGTAGTACGGTACAAAGCAAGGCTCGTTGCTCAAGGGTTCACTCAACGACCAGGTGTCGATTTTGAGGAGACTTATTCCCCAGTCATGGATGGAGTTACCTTTAGATACTTGATTTCGATGGCAGTAAACATGGGCTTGAAAATGAAACTAATGGATGTTGTCACTGCTTACCTATATGGTAACTTGGATTCGAACATATACATGAAGGTTCCAGAAGGTATCCCTGTTCCGAACCATGATAGAGCAAATAGGGGTCTATACAGTGTTCAACTTCAAAAGGCACTGTACGGACTCAGACAGTCCGGTAGAATGTGGTACAATCGCTTAAGTGATTTCCTTCATGAGAAGGGCTACACGAGCAATAAAGATTGCCCATGTGTTTTTATACGGCGATCCCAAGATGGATTCTGTATAATCTCGGTGTACGTGGACGATTTAAACATAATCGGTACACCTGAGGATATTGAGGAAGCGAGTTCCTACCTGATGTCGGAATTCGAGATGAAGGATTTGGGTAAAACCAAGTTCTGTCTAGGTCTGCAACTTGAACATTCCCCTGATGGGATTCTAGTGCACCAGTCGGCCTACACCCAGAAGGTGTTGGAAAGATTTGGATTTGATAAGGCATATCCTTCTAAGACCCCGATGGTCGGAAGATCTTTACAGCCAGACAAGGACCCGTTCAGGCCAAAGGAAGAGGGGGAGGAAACTCTGGGACCAGAGATTCCTTACCTGAGTGCAGTTGGAGCACTCATGTACCTCGCAAATTGTACACGGCAGACATTGCGTTCGCCGTCAGTTTGCTTGCTCGGTACAGTTCTGAACCTACCAAAAGACATTGGAAAGGTGTCAAGGACGTCTTCCGTTACCTGCAAGGGACCAAAGATCTTGGTTTATTTTATAAGAGGAATCAAGACCTATCTATTATAGGCTATGCCGATGCTGGGTACCTGTCGGACCCGCATGATTGCAAATCGCAGACTGGCTATGTTTTCCTTTGTGGTGGAACTGCGTTTTCCTGGAAATCGTCCAAGCAAACACTTGTGTCGACTTCCACGAACCACTCGGAAATCATGGCACTATTCGAAGCGTCAAAAGAGTGTGTATCGCTTCGGCGGATGATCGGCCACATTCAGCAGACATGTGGGCTGAACACCGTACAAACCCCTACCATTATCTATGAAGATAATGCTGCTTGTGTTGCACAAGTCCAGATGGGTTATGTGAAGAGTAACCTCACAAAGCATATTAGTCCCAAGTTCTTCTATGCGCATGAGCTGCAACAGTTGAACGAGGTGAGAGTTTTGCATACTAAGTCCTGTGACAATCTTGCTGATATGTTCACTAAATCATTACCGGCATCAACCTTAGAGAGGTGTGTGCGTGGAATCGGTATGATGAGACTTAGAGAGATGCAAGGTTCAGGGGGAGAAACTTCACAAACTCGTCGCTAAAATCTCAATCCTGATGATCGAGTACTCAACTTGATGGTTGAGTGGATTGTACTCTTTTTCCCTTGAGTGAGTTTTCCTGATGTTTCTCACACGAGGTTTTTGACGAGGCAATTCGTGCAATACAACAACGTATACTGTGTGCTCTTTCTCCACTTTTTCCCACTGGGTTTTTCGGAGTTTTGAGGCATGGATATACGGATAATTACCCAAGGGGGAGTGTTGAGAAACCGGGTCAGCCCGGAGGGGTGGCGGCGGCCGCGTGCAAAACGCACGGGCCGGCCCCTCCCGTTTCTCCTCTTTTGTTAAGTGGGTACTTATCCCTTGTCCACCTACCCCCTATATAAAGCAACGAGGAGCCATCATTGTAACACCTGATCATTGATTAATAAAGCTGGTCTCCTCCATCTCCCTGTGTCACTTTTACTTTCGCATACTTCGACTACTTCGACTACTTCGTCTACGACGCTCGCTCCCGCTCCGCAACCTCGGACCGGACTCGCCGGCGGAGTTGCGGAACAAAAGCAACGGGGCAGTGGCTAAGCAGGCATCAGGCAACAGAAATAAGAGCAGCAGCGGCGGCATAGTAGAAGCAGCAGTGGGCAGTGCAGCGCATGGGTGCCGGCCAGCGTGCAGCAGCAGGCAGCCACGCCAGCAGTAGTGGCGGCTAAGGAGCAGCTGCAGGGGAAGTAGCACGTGCAGGAGCAGCAAATTAAAGGCAGCAGCGGCGGCGGCAGAAGCATCAAGCAGCAGCGGCAGTAAGATGAATCAGCAGCGGCAAGCAGCAGGAAGCAAGGCAGCAGCGGCGCGAATAGCAGGCATGACGCGCACGGGCGCGGCCAAGGCGCGGCACGCACACACGCGGGCGTCGCAAGGGTGCAGCCACGTCATGCACGGGACGAGCTACAGGGGCGGCGGCGACTTGGATACAAGCGGCAACGGTGCTACGATGCACTAGCGGGAAGAACAAAGAGCGCTATGGCCTCCTGCGAGCTCCAGGAGCTCGTGCGCATCACTGCCGAGGTCTGGGCAGCACGGCAACATCGGGTTCGACGGACATGATGGACGACAAGCTATGGTGGTTGCAGAGGAACATGCTCGAGCTCGAATTCAGGGACAAGGCAAGAGGGGTTCGATGCGGGTGCTCACAGCGGTCACGGTGCAATGGTCGGTGGGGCCGGGGACGGTCGAAGTGGCGGCCATCGACGGCGGTGACGATGATGTACGCAGTGACGACGAGCTCGATGGCGAGCGTACGGGCCTTCCCGGCTTGATTCACTGTTCGAGGACGAAGGAGACGAGGAGGAGGATGCTTCTGGACATCTTGGCGCGACCAAGGGAGGCCGGTGGCCGCGGGATCGACGCGACGATGGTGGCGTTGGGTGTGTGTGGGGGAGAGAGCAACGACGCGGGGAGTGGGGGGAAAGGGGCTAGGGTTTGTCTCGGGGTCGCGGGGGTTGGTCTTATAGCCCAAGAGAGCCGGGGGATGGCCGACACGGCGCCATCGTTGGCCATGGCAGCCTGGATGGCCGCCACGATCTCTTCTCTGTAGCAAGGTAGGGGATGGCTGGTTGTGGGCTGGGCCTTGTACTGTAGGAGTAGGCCGAGTGCATAATAGTTCCCTCGGCCTTTTTTCTTACCTCTTTTTCTGTCAAACATTTCAATCACTGTTTTGCATTTAAATTTCATACCAAATAAATTTAGTTGACTATGAAACTTGTCACATAAATATTAGTTATTATTTTGGAGAGGCCCACAACATTTCAAGTCAATTAGAACTACATAAACATTTGTTTATTTCAAAACGTTTATTTTTGTTGCTGTCAGACCACTTTATATTTTATTAGGGATTAACTGGTGAGTCAAATGATGTTGGCTACATCACAACAATGATCAGCGGAATTTATAGAATAGTGGGAACATTTTAGTTTTACAGTTTGAAGAAAAATGTATTTGACTTTATTTTAAATTTGAAATTGGCTTTGATTTTTATCAAGGGGCAATTTGGCTAAGCTAATCTTGATGACATGGCACCATTAGTGTGAGGTCACTGTAGCTTAACTACCGGGGTGTTACACAGCGTCAGTCTTCTTCTTGAAGATCCATTTATTATCTATGGCTTGCCGATCATCGGGCAAGTCCACCAAAGTTCACACTTTGTTCTCATACATGGATCCTATCTTAGATTTCATGGCCTCAAGCCATCTGTCGGAACCTGGACTCATCATAGCTTCTTCATAGTTCATAGGTTCGCCTTGGTCTAATAACATGACTTCCATAACAGGATTACCGTACCACTCTGGTGCAGATCGTGCTATGGTTGACCTATGAGGTTCAGTAGCAACTTGATTTGAAGTTTCATGATCATTATCATTTGCTTCCTCTCTAGTTGGTGTAGGCATCATGGGAACGGATTTCTCTGATGTGCTACTTTCCAATTCGAGAGAAGGTACGATTACCTCATCAAGTTCTACTTTCCTCCCACTCACTTCTTTCGAGAGAAACTCCTTCTCTAGAAAGGTTCCATTCTTGGCAACAAAGATTTTGCCTTCGCATCTATGGTAGAAGGTGTACCCAATTGTTTCCTTAGGGTATCCTATGAAGACGCACTTATATGATTTGGGTTCGAGCTTATCAGGCTGAAGCCTTTTGACATAAGTGTCACAACCCCAAACTTTAAGAAACAACAGCTTAGGTTTCTTGCCAAACCACAGTACATACGATGTCGTCTCAACGGATTTAGATGGTGCCCTATTTAATGTGAATGCAGTTGTCTCTAATGCATAACCCCAAAACGATAGTGGTAAATCAGTAAGAGACATCATAGAACGCACCATATCTAATAAACACTGGTACGCATCGGTGCTATACAAATGGTTTTTAACCCCTTTCCGCGACGGCGTTCGGAACCATCACCTAGTGGGTGACAGCGATAGGGGCTCCTTCCCACACGACCCAGAAATCGTTGGGGATATGCCCTCCTGGCACACACGCTCGGCAAAATGAGGTCGTGTGCAACCAGCGAGCGAACAAATACGGTTATACGTATAGTAGTGCTAAAAAATACAATTATACAGGCGAAATCATTTCCGGTCGTAAGTACATCCCACACAGTCAGTCCCCGCTAAACTTTTCTATTCGTATATACATCCCACACAGTCACTCCAAGGATAACGTTTGCGAAAGGTGGCATAACGCAAACAGTTTTCAAGAGAATGTTGTGTGTGATTGTTCATTATTCCAACACGGTTTATTCCTAGAAACTGTGTGCGTTGCCTGAGGTCATCGCCCACGATGTTTTCTCAATAACTGTTTGCAATAGGAAAACCCAATTAGCAGGCTAATTGCCCTATTATTAATAATCTATTTACTAATCTAATTGACATTCATATTAAGCACATAATGTATTTCATTTCCATATTAAGGAATCAGGATTTCATAATTGAAATACATCTGAGTACAACATGATATAGCTTCAGCACTCAGCTACCCCATTACACAACTGCACCAGCAGCAAGTTTCACATGCAACATCTAGAACCATTCGAAATTAGCATCATAAATGATACATAGACAGATGCATCTCATCTGGAAAACTGCTGAAGCAGAAGGCGAATATTGAGCCTTCATTCATGTTGAAGGTCTTTGCAACTTTAGGCCAGTGCATGTGGATGATTGACCGTCCATCCTTCGACCTCTTCAGGAACACTTCAATATTGAACCATGGGTGTTGTATAAAGACTTTCCGCGCCTCCTGACCACAGAGGTGGTTTGAGAGGTAATCATCAGTGAACTGCTTTGGAAAGGCCTGAAAACAAGGATGTGCATAAATATGTTCTGTATATTGGAAATGGGGCAAAGGAATAAAAAAGGCAAGGTATAATAGGTAGTACCATCTTGTAAACCTCAGTGCTTCCCATTGTTTCCCCGCAACACATATAAGGTAGTTAGTTATCAGGTTAAGTAAGGGTTCGCATGCTATCAATAAAATATGTTGATGATAAATAAGCACATTGCAGATTCATCAGATTAATTCAAGCCACATGGAAAACCAATTTATCCAAACCAAGCATGATTAAGAACTAGGAAATATAGCACTTGTATATGTTTCTCATGTATTAAGTGTAGCCAAATTTGATTTATTCCTCACATGGTATACAATAACAGAATGCAGCCACAACAATTGAACATCGCACTGCATAATTGAACCAAGCAGTTAACTAAACACCAGAAGAAATGAACCAAACGTTAACTGAGCACCACATTGCACAATATAACATACTCCTAATAGAAGATCAGACAGTTAACCAAACCAAGCATGCTTAACAACTTGGAAATATAGCAATTGTATTTGTTTCTCATGTATTTAGTACAGCCAAATTCGATTTATTTCTCACATGGTATACAATAACAGAATGTAGCCACAACATGAACCAAGAAGTTAACTAAACACCAGAAGAAATGAACCAAACGTTAACTGAGCACCACATTGCACAATATAACATACTCATAATAGAAGATCAGACAGTTAACCAAACCAAGCATGCTTAACAACTTGGAAATATAGCAATTGTATTTGTTTCTCATGTATTTAGTACAACCAAATTCGATTTATTTCTCACATGGTATACAATAACAGAATGCACCCACAACAATTGAACATCGCATTGCAGAATTGAACCAAACAGTTAACTAAACAACACAACAAATGAACCAAACATTAACTGAGCACCACATTGCATAATATAACATACTCCTAATAGAAGATCGGATAGTTAACCAAACCAAGCATGCTTGACAACTTGGAAAATTGCACCCTGAAGAATTGAACATCACATTTGTAGAATTGAACCAAAAAGTTAACTGAACACCACATTGCACGACATATAGAACATATACTCTAGAGCAGAAGATTGCATGGTAAAAGTAGATAGCACAATTCACTAGAATTTGTTAAGGAAAGACAGTAGTTAGCAAACTGAACATGGGTCCTTATAGTGAGCTAATAAGACAAGCTACTCCTCATTGTCGGAGATATCGATGATGATTAGCTCCTTGGGTATGGAAGAGGGCGAGGCCTCCGCTTCGTGGGTGCCCTCGTCATAGTGGTGAGTTGCCTGAGCCGCTCTGGGCACCAACCTGCTGGCTCTCGAGATGAGGTAAGCACGTGCACGCTGAGAAAACACCTCATAGTCTTGGTCGAAGGCACAGACGGTGGCCTCGGGAAAACGCCACAAACTGTCGTTTAAAGCAGCCAACCGCGTCGCGGCGTCAGCGCGCGAGGCATCGACGGTGGCCTCGACGGCGAGGTACTCCTCCAAGATCTGGGGGTCGGCATGAATGGCATCATGACCTCATCCGCGCGTGCCGCCGAGATTTGCTTCTCCGCTGCCAAATGCTCCTTGAGATCCTGGCTATACTGCGTTCACCATGGCTTAGAGCGATGCTTATTTGGTGGAGGGGTCGGTGTTTTGGGTGGAAGGTGTCGCACTCGCGCCGACGGTCGGGGCATGTGGGATGTGGAAGGAGGAGGAGGATGGGGGTCGGGTGTGGATTACCTGCCTGGATAGGCGAGGCCGA